>NC_140079.1:62855431-63519120 GCF_964194135.1 Talpa europaea
AGCCTTAAAGTTTGTATGGTAATTAGGAATTATGGGAACATTTAAGGGAAATGTGAATAAAATAATAGGTATTGATTTAAAAAAAAATAGATGTTCAAGGGAAAATCATGGAGGTTGAAGCACAGGCCATTTTATGCTAGACACTGAAGTAGTATACGTCACTTCCACTCAGATTCCACTGGCTAAAAGCCTGTCAAAAGACATAGATTTAATGGTAGCTGGAAAACATAGTCTAACTGCATGGCCAGGAAAAAAAGTAAGTGGGTTTGGCAAACAGCTGGCTTGTGCTAAATCATACTACCTTGGTTTCTTTATCAATCAATTTTTTTAAATAGGAGTTACATGGTTGTTTTTGGGAGGCTACACCTCCTCATTTCTAGATTACTGAAAGTTGATGGGGGCAGGAAATTTTAATATTCCAGAAGTCAGAGGAGTTAATTTGTATGCATAAGATCCTTACAGCTACATGTGTGTTCTAGTCTTTATAGTCATCCACTGTAGATTGGGAGCCAAGACCAAAAAATATAAAGAGAGAGTGGAAGCATGATCCTGACCACATGTTAGTGGAGGAGTAAAGAAGTGAGCCAGATTGGGGTTGCTAAAGCCCAACCTGGATTTAGCTGTTGATTTCTAACACATGGAGAATGATAATTAGATTCAAAAATAAGTCCAGCTGAATCATTACCAAACACCCTGAATTATCTCCACATAGACTGAGATGAACACTTTTGATACTTATAAATTAATCAAAAACTTATTCTGGATTTCTGTATATATCTGCTCTATTCTTGGATAAGATTTTTTTTTTCCTGCTAAAGCCAGTTTTATAACCACATGGCTCTGCATCAGTGTGATTTTCCATCAATATAATTGATTTCACTGAGATTGGGTCCTATAAATTTCAGAGCATACAGAAGCTAGTGTGGCATTACAAAGTTGAAAACTCAGAAGGCCATTCTAAATGATAGCTTATCAATGGCAGGTGTAGCCCATTGATCCTATTCAATTGGCGCTAGATGACATTGACTTTTCTGCTGTACCTCTTGCTGGCTCTCGGGAACTACAGTATGAAAGACATAATATGTACCTCACTTTCCTGCAAAGGAAGCACCTGGGAGCTCTATAACATTAATAATGTATAAGATAGATATTAAATATTTAAGTGACTGAGAGGGGCTAATTTTTATATTTGGACTATGAACTGCGCACTTTGACAGACTCTGGGAGGAATGTGGGGAAGAAGTAATAAAGACTGAGTAGCCTATGTAACTTCAGTGATATTACAGAGAGATAAGAAATATGTACATCTGTTGGTCAAAGGGGAAAAAGATCAATTGTACAGAATGAATAAGTTTAGCAGATATAATGAATAGCATGGTGACTGTAGTTACTACTGTATTATTAGTAAGTACTTGAAAGGAGTTGATTTTAAGTGTTTTCACCACACACACACACACACACACAAAATCATGATTGTGATAGGAGATGCATATGTTAATTTGATTGTGGTAATTATTTCACAGTGTATACATATATCAAAACATGTTTTATACTTTAAGTATGTTAATTTTATTTGTCAATTTTACTTCAATAAAGTTGGAAAAAGAAGCATATATATCTGGCTAAAATATGTCATAATGTGCTGAAATAAATATTAAAAAAGCTATAATGGCAAGTCAAAAGATGAATGGGTTAATTCTAATTAGACCATATCTAAGAGAGCACACAAAGGAAGTGATATTTGAGTTGGGTCTTGAAAGAATATTGGATTGCAGATGGTAGAGATGATGTAAGAAAATTAATGTGAGCAGAGATGTAGCAATAAGCAAAGTCATATGTTTGGGAGGTAATCTGATTTTACTGAAGCAATTCAGTCATTATTCAACAAATGTTTATTGAGTGCCTATTATATGTCAGATACTATTATCAGCACCTGAGATACCTCAATCAATCAATCAAACAAACAAAACAAGAAAGCCTGACTTGGATTCCTTCATGGTTGGAAGGAGCATAGAGAATGCAAGAGAAAGCAAAAAATAATGGTAAAAAGTTTGAGATCAATAGAATGAGAATCTTGAATCCCTTGCTATAAAACCAAAAAGTCTGACTTTAAGTATAGTTTTGGAAGTCCCAGCATATATGTGAGAAGAAAAGTCCTGGGGATACTAGGACCCCAAGTTGAGAAGAGGAACACACACATTAAATGAGCAGGATAAGGCCTCCCCGGTGACACAGCAGTTGAGCGCTGGGTTGCGAAGCTACCCGCAGCCTCTGCAGCGCTGGTTCAATTCCGCCTGCCGGGAGAGGGTCCCACATGGCGCGCAGACCTCTCCTGCCGCCCGCTGCTCCCCTCAGCAGTGTATTTCGTCAGTCTGCCTGTTCCGTTCCCCGCTCTGGCGAATTCTCTCACCCTCCCACGCTTCTAACTGTACCCAGTGCTTGTATAAATAAATAAATCTTTTTTTTAAAAAAATGAGCAGGATGAGGGACAAACGAATGAAGTCAACGGAAGAAGAATTGTCAGAACATAAGATTCCTAAAGGAAAGGACAGTATCTGCTTTTCACTAATGGACCTCCTTTTCACTATTTCACTGTGTCTAGCACAGTGCTGTCATCATAGTAAGTACACATTATTCCTTTAAATGATTGTGTTTTGAAAGAAACCAGGAGACAGCATTACAGATATAAGAGGATGAAAAAACTTTAAGAAATGAACAGAAAACTCTTCTCAAATGTTCAATCAGATAATTAAGTATGCTGGTTATTCTGCTGGCTTTCCCCACCCTAACATCCATTATCTACCCTTCTCTGTCTTGTTCTGAATCCTTCTATATCTTGCAGAAAACTGACCACTACAAACATCATTACCTGGGTTGTCTTACTGTTGTTTAGGTTGGGTTAATTGATGGGGAACACCAGCATGACATCAAAGGGCAAGAGGAAAGAAGTAAGGAAAAAATTTCTTCTCCTCTCTTTCGTGGCTGGCCACTGGTTTGGGCAAAGTTGATTTTTATCTATAAAGGCCACAGCTCATATCTGATTGTTTCTGATAAGATTCCTCTTCTTGCTTTTTGCTTTCCTGCTCTTGCTAGTCCCTGGATACCCCACCAGCCCTTGGTTTCCTTAAACTCCCCACAGGGTTACTATGTGTCACTAAAATTCACTTCATTAAAATTAAACCCTTTGACTATGCTGTTTCTTCCAGTGACCATAAACAACTGATGGAGTAATTGGAAACTTTAAAGCCCATTCCTGATACTCTAGGGATATTGTAGGTGATTAAGGATAGGATAAGTCAATTGTGACAGGAAAATCAAAGCTGTGAGTGAAGATTTTTTCTTTTGAGTAAAATGAAGGAGAAAGGGAGGAGAAATAGAAGAAAGGGCAAGGAAAAGTTTTGATTTTTTTTTTTTTTTGAGGATGAAAATGAACTCAGCCAGTAGAATGAGCCAGTAGAAGAGGAGAGTCTAGAAATGTATCCCTCAGAAATGATAATTAATGAACACTCTTCCAGAGATCATCTAGAACACTGATTAAAATCTATGAAAGATGTAGGGAATTATTATGGGACAGGAAAAAAATATATATAAATAAAGTTGGTGTATGATAGCGATGGAATCAGTGATAGAAAAAACAAAAGTTGAGAAAGACTTTAGCTGTGCAGTATGTGGCAATATGTGCTAAGGTGGTCACAGGAGACTGTTCAAGATTTGAGAGCAGTGGGAAAAGAGAAAAATTTGGGATGTTTTAGAATTTAATTTTATTCCATAAAGTTGTGTTAGGTATGAGGTGAAAACTTTTCTATCCTTGATCTTGCAACAATGATTAGGATGAATTAAAAGAGAAGAAAAACACTTTAAGTAGAAATTGCAATAAACATAGGGTAAGAATTTATGAATGTCTGACCTGGACAGGAAAAAATGCGGCTGAATGAAGATGTTATAGAGACTTAATTCATGCTTTTAGTGCTTGATACCTGCTCAATGCTAAGGAAGCAAAATAGGAACTTCACAAAGACTAGAAACATACTTCCTGTCTTTAAGGAGCACACAAGCTAACTGGAAAAGCAGATATACAAGAAAGACTGGAGTAAAGGAAAGATTATTTTTTTAAATAAATTTTATTTTTATATTCCCCATACAATTGCAACCCCCTTATTTTGACCACAATCCCTCCTCTCCCCACCCACCCCCCATAGAGTGTTCATAGTTGTTTGTTGATTTTGATTTTCACTTTCTTATAGTTATTCATTTTCCTGGTCCCTTATTTAAGTTTTCTAGATTCCTGCTATGAGTGAGACCATCCGGTATTTTTCTTTTTCTTTCTGGCTTATTTTGCGGAGCATGATCCCTTTCAGTGCCATCCATGTTGCTGCAAATTGCATGTGTTTATCTTTTTTAAATGCTGAGTAATATTCCATGCTGTATGTGTACCACATCTTCTTGATCTAGTCATCTATTTGTGGGCATTTGGGTTGTTTCCAAAGCTTAGCTATTGTAAACAGTGCTGCTATAAACATAGGGGTGCAGGTGCTCTTTGGAATTGATGTTTCTGTGTCCTTTGGGTAAATACCTAGGAGTGGAATTGCTGGATCATATGGAAGCTCTATGTTTAGTAGGTCAAGAAATCTCCACACAGCTCTCCATAGTGGTTGGACCAGTTTGCACTCCCACCAACAGTGCAGAAGAGTTCCTTTTACTCCACACCCTCGCCAACATTTGCTGTTGCTAGTTTTTTTAATATGTGCCATTCGCACTGGTGTAAGATGGTATCTCATTGGTAGTTTTGATTTGCATTTCCCTGATAACAAGTGATGTTGAATATTTTTTCATATGCCTGTTGGCCATTTGCATTTCCTCTTCAAAGAAGTTTCTTTTTAGCTCTTCTGCCCATTTTTTGACAGGATTATTTTCTTTGTTGTTATTGAGTCTCATAAGCTCTTAGCAGATTTTTGTGATCAGTCTTTTATGATTAGTGTTATGTGCAAAAATGTTCTCCCAGTTGGTGGGGTTTCTCTTTGTTTTTGTTATTGTCTCTCTCTTTTTTTTTTTTTTTAATAGAGGCATGTTTATTTCTTTATTTATTTGTTTTTTTGTTTGTTTGTTCTGTTTACACATGCGCTGGGTACAGTCAGAAGCGCGGGAGGGTGAGAGAACTCACCAGAGCCAGAGCGGGGAGCAGAGCAGGCAGAAGGACCGAAGTACACTGCTGAGGGGAGCAGCGGGCGGCAGGAGAGGTCTGCGCGCCATGTGGGACCCTCCTCCGGTGGCCGGGGAGCAGCTGGGGATCGAACCGGCGCCGCAGAGGGCGCGGGCAGCCTCGCAACCCAGCGCTCAACCGCTGCGCCACCGGGGAGGCCCTGTCTCTTTTGCTGTGCAGAAGCTCTTTACCTTCACTATCACTGCTTTGGGTGATGTATCTGTAAAGATGTCTTGGAGGTGCATATCACGTAGTGTTTCACCTATATTTCCTTCTAGGTATTTTATGATTTCAGGTCTTATGTCTAGTTCTTTTATCCATTTTGAGTTGATTTTTGTGTATGGTGTGAGGTAGTGGTCAAGCTTCATTCTTTTGCATGTAGCGACCCAGTTTTCCCAGCACCATTTATTGAACAAACTTTCTTTGCTCCAATGCATATTCTTTGCTCCTTTGCCAAAGATTAGTTGACCATAAATCTGTGGGTTTATTTCTGGATTTTCTATTTGATTCCATTGGTCTGTGTGTCTGTTCTTGATCCAATACCATGCAGTTTTGATGAGTATGGCTTTGTAGTATAGTTTGAAGTCTGGAGTGTGATGCCTCCATTCCCTTCTTTTTCTTTCAGGAGAGCTTTGGCTATTTGGGGTTTTTGGTGATTCCATATGAATTTCATCAATAAGTGTTCTATTTCTTTGAAGAATGACATAGAAATTTTTATAGGAATAGCATTGAATCTGTATATTGCTTTTGGTAGGATGGCCATTTTAATAATGTTTATCCTTCCAATCCATGAGCAGGGGATGTCTTTCCATTTCTTTGTGTCTTCTTCTATTTCTTTTAACAGTGTTTTATAGTTTTCTTTGTATAGGTCCTTTACCTCTTTTGTTAGATTTATTCCCAAGTATTTGATTTTTTTTTGTTTCGATAATAAAAGGGATGGTTTATTTGATTTCTTCTTCTTCAGATTTATTGTTTGTGTATAGGAAGGCTACTGACTTTTGCATGTTGATTTTGTATCCTGCCACTTTATTGAAATGATTGATGAGTTGAATTAGTTTTTCTGTGGAGTTTTTGGGGTTCTTGGTGTATATTATCATATCATCTGCAAAGAGTGATAGTTTGACTTCTTCTTTTCCTATTTGGATTCCTTGGATGTCTTTCTCTTGTCTTATTGCTCTGACTAGGACTTCCAATATTATATTGAAAAGCAGTGGTGAGAGTGGACATCCTTGTCTTGTTCCAGATCTTAATGGAATTGCTTTCAGCTTTTCACCATTGAAAATGATACTGGCTGTTGGCTTGTCATATACGGCCTTTATGATGTTGAGGTATGTTCCCTGTATTCCAAGAATTTCAAGGGCTTTTATCATGAATGGGTATTGCACTTTGTTGAAAGCTTTCTTAACATCTATTGATATTATCATATGGTTTTTATATTTCTTTTTGTTGATGTGTTGGATGACGTTGATTGATTTTTGGATGTTGAACCATCCTTGTGCCCCTGGAATGAATCCTACTTGGTCGTGGTGAATTATCTTATGGATACCATATTGGCTTCTGATAGGTAAAATTTTATTGAGGATTTTTGCATCAGTGTTCATTAGGGAGATTGGCCTGTAGTTTTCCTTTTTTGCGTTGTCCTTGTTCGGTTTTGGTATTAGTGTAATGTTGGCTTCATAGAACGTGTTTGGTATTGTCCCTTCCTTCTCAATTTTTTGGAAGAGTTTGTGAAGGATAGGCACTAATTCGTCTCTGAATGTTTGGTAGAATTCATTTGTAAATCCATCAGGTCCTGGGCTTTTGTTTTTGGGGAGGTTTTTGATTACCATTTCAATTTCACTGCTTGTAGTTGGTCTGTTTAGGTGTTCTATTTCTTCTTTATCTAGCTTTGGGTGATTGTAGAGTTGTAGGAATTTGTCCATCTCTTCTAGCTTGTTGAACTTGTTTCCATATAACTGTTCATAGTAGTTACTGATTATTCTTTTGATTTCTGCTGTGTCCGTTGTGATTTCTCCTCTTTCATTTGTGATCCTGTTTATTTGTGCTTTCTCCCTTTTTTCCTTTGTGAGCCTGGCTAGGGGTTTGTCTATTTTATTGATTTTTTTTGAAGAACCAGCTCTTGGTTTCATTGATCCTTTGGATTGTTTTTTTAGTTTCGATTTCATTTATTTCTGCTTTGGTTTTTATTATTACTTTTCTTCTACTGGTTTTGGGGTTTTTTTGTTGATCTTTTTCTAGATCTTTGAGCTTTGAGATTAGGTTGTTTCTTCGAGTTCTTTCTTGTTTCTTGATGTGAGCCTCTTTTGCTATGTATTTTCCTCATATTACTGATTTTGCTTCATCCCATACATTTAGGAAATTGGTGTCCTCGTCATTCAATTCAAAGAATTTTTTAATTTCTTCTTTGAGCTCCTCGTTAGTCCAGTGGTCTTCCAGAAGTGTGGTTTTCAATCTCCATGAGGTAGGAGAGTTCCTTGCCTTCTTTTTATGGTTTATTTCTAGCTTGATGCCTTCATGGTCAGAAAAGATGGTTGGTATGATTTCAATCTTGGTGTATCTGTTGATGTTTGTCTTGTGTCCCAGTATGTGATCGATCCTGGAGAATGATCTGTGTGCACTTGAGAAAAATGTATACTCCGTTTTTTTGGGGTTTAGTGTTCTATAGATGTCTGTTAAGCCCAAGTGCTCTAGATCCTTATTTAGAGCTTTAGTGTCTTTACTTATTTTTTGTCTCGTTGATCTATCCATTGTTGATAGTGGTGTTTTGAAGTCTCCCACTACGTATGTGTTTTCTCTGATGTCTGTTTTCAGAGATGACAATAGTTGTCTGATATATTTTGGTGCTCCTTCGTTTGGTGAATATATGTTAATGAGTGTTATTTCTTCTTGAAGTATTGTCCCCTTGATCATAATGTAGTGACCATTGGCCTCTTTTTATCTTTTTGAGTTTGAAATCTGTTTTATCTGATATAAGTATAGCTGTTCCTGCTTTCTTTTTTGGTCCATTTGCTTGTAGGATTGTTTTCCATCCTTTAACTTTGAGTCTATTTTTATCTTTTGTAGCTAAATGTGTTTCCTGGAGACAGCAAAAGGTTGGATTTTGTTTCTTAATCCAGCCTGCGACTCTGTGTCTTTTTATTGAAGAGTTTAGTCCATTTACATTTAGAGTTAATTTTTTTTTTAAATAATAAATTTTATTTTTATATTCCCCCATACAACTGCACATGCCCCATTCTGACCCCAATCCCTCCCCTCCTGGCCCCCACCCCCCAAAAAGTGTCTCTGGTTCATAGTTTTTTGTTGATTTTGATTTTCACTTTCTTATAGTTATTCATTTTCCTGATCCCTTATTTAAGTTTTCTAGAATCCTGCTATGAGTGGGACCATCCGGTATTTTTCTTTTTCCTTTTGGCTTATTTCGCTGAGCATGATCCCTTCCAGCGCCATCCATGTTGCTGCAAATTGCATGTGTTTATCTTTTTTGAATGCTGAGTAATATTCCATGGTATATATGTACCACATCTTCTTGATCCAGTCATCCATTTTTGGGCATTTGGGCTGTTTCCAAAGCTTAGCTATTGTAAATAGAGCTGCTATAAACATAGGGGTGCAGGTGTTCTTTGGAATTGATGTTTCTGTGTCCTTTGGGTAAATACCTAGGAGTGGAATTGTGTTAGCATCTGTATTTGCCATTGTGTTTGTCTTTCCTTTGATTTTATTTATTCTTTTAATAACTTTTTTTTTGCCTTCTTTTGTTGTTATTCGTCCCTCTGAGGTTCTGGCTTTAGGACTCCTTATAGTATTTTTTGGAGTGGGGTTTTAGTCGTAATGAAATTCCATAGTTTCTGTTTGTCTGGGAAGGTCCTTATTCTTTCTTCATAGAGGAAAGAGAGCTTTGTGGGATAGAGTATTCTTGGTTGGCATCTGTTTTCTTGGAGTCTGTTGACTATGTCCCTCCACTCTCTCCTTGCCCGTAGTGTTTCTTCGGAGAAGTCTGATGTCAGCCTGATTGGTTTCCCTTTGAATGTTATCTGTTTCTTCCCTCTTGTCAGCTTCATTATTTTTTCCTTGTCCTGGATTCTTGGGAGCTTTACTATTATGTGTCTTGCTGTATTTTTCCTTTCGTCATGGAAGTTTGGTGTTCTTGCTTCTTGTATATCTATTTTCAGCTCCTTCTTCACATTTGGGAAGTTCTCTTCAATTATCTCCTTGAATATTTTCTCTGTTCCTACATCTCTCTCCTCTCCTTCTGGTATTCCTATAACTCTTATATTTCCTTTCCTCATGGAGTCAGATAGTTTCCAAAGTCTTTCTTCGGTCTTTTTCCTTCGTACTTCTCTTTCCTTTTCTGTTTTGGTTCTTTTTATTTCTGTGTCTTCAAGAAATACTTATTCGTTCTTCCATTTCATCTATTCTGCTTTCATTGCTTTTCCCAGAGTTCTTTAGTGCCTCCATTAATTCTTTGATCTCCTGCATTTCTTTTACTTCCCTCTTTAGGGACTCAATTTCATTCTTCTGATCATTGATTATTTTTTCCCTTATCATTGTTTTCCTTTATGATTTCTGTCAGTTTTTTAATCATGGCAATTTTAAATTCTTTCTGGAAGGCTCAGACGTTCTTCCAAGTTACTGTCATTGCAATCTGGGGGGTGATTTTCTTTTTGTGGTGTGCTTTTTTCCTGAGGAGTTGCTAGGTTGCGCGTGGTTCTTCTACTCCCTACTGTCTGTTTTCTAATTTGCCATATGCATTTGGACACTGTGTTGCTGGGACTGGCTGGCATCTTGGGTGAACTTCTCTGCTCCCTTCTGGCTCCTCCGGGAGCCATCTGTCAGTTTCAAGCAGTCTTTACTGAAGAAAGGTCCCTATTCTAAAATGCTGATATGGGGACACGCTCCCCTGTGTGCCTGGTCTGCCCGGGTGGTGGGTTCCCATTCCCCCTCTGGGCTTGGACTGTAGGCCATAAGAGGCCTGGCGTGGGCGATCTTCCCAGCTCACCTCTGGCTCCTCTGTGAGCCTTCTGCTGGTTTCAGGCAGTCTTTATTGAAGAAATGTCCTGTTCTAAAATGCGGATGCTGGATGCACTCCCTGCACGCCTGGTCTGCCCCAGCGGTGGGTTCCCGCTCCCCCTGTGGGCTGGGACTACAGGCCAGAAGGGGCCTGCCTTGGGCTATGGAAATATTATTTAACCAAAGGTCAGGCCCAGTTTCTAACCCCTCCATGCCACTAAATCAGTATCAGATCCACTTGCTCCTCAGCTTCCATGTTTGACCAATAAAGGATATACAAAAACAATAGTCTCACTGCTTTCTAATACCATTCTTGTATAAAATGAGCCAGACCCCCTTGTAGAAATACCTGATGCTATTATCTGGGGCAGGTAAAATAGAAAATGAGCCTGGACATCTTGTAATACCAAAAAAGTAGTAGTCAATAGACAAAGAGAAGGGGACATAGCAAAAGAATGCAAAAAAAGTCAACTCAAAGGCTGAAGTTGAAGCAGTTTGATTAACAAAATTAATAGCACCGTATTGGGCCATAACTCAAAATATAAAATAAATATACATGAATAGAACTGATGTAAATAAATGATTGAATTAAAAATGGGGAAGAAGAGTCAAATCTTTCTTACAGAATTTCATGTAATGTATATATATGCTTCCCTCTCCAAGGGGTGAAAATTGACACCTTTTATTTCCCAATCCCCTTCAGCCCTGAAAATGGTCTAGGTTTAGTGACCCCCTTCCAGAGGACATAACAGGGGAAATGAAATAGTACTTCACACTTGAGAGGCCTGGAAAACACAACTGAACTGGGTGTCTATTAGGTACTCTCAACATGATGCAATAAGAAGGGCTCCTCACCACTGAGATCTTCACTCCAAAAACCACAACCCAAGTCTACTTATCAGACGAACTCATATTGGAGGACAGCCTACAGCATCCCTGGCTACTTCTCCTACTAAGGACCTTCAGGGTCATTAAACAGAAAAGACTCGAGCAACTGTCACAAATCAGAGGAAACAGGGAAGACACGACAACTAAATGCCATCCTGAGTTGAATCCTGAACAGAAAAGTGGGAAAATGGATGAAGTTCAAATAAAGTCTGGAGTTCAGTTAGTAGGAAAAAAAAAATGATAGTCTCAAAAGTCTCTTCCAGCTGGTAGCTATAAGAATAGCCTTTATTATCTAATTGCTTCATAACTGCACTCATATTGCTTATAAAGTGCCAGGAACACACGAGGTAAGTGAACCATTAAAGCAGGATGGAAGGCTTTAATCAACTTTTTTCTCTTCTAACTTCCTGTAGTTGTATGTTTCAATGATGTAGTGTGTGGTTAGCTCAAAGCAATTTTTAAGCCAATAAATTAGTGTTTTGGTGAAAGTCTCTTGTCTGTTACTTTCACAAACCAGTGTGCTCACCCGCTGTCCTAGTAAAGACAGCCTCAAGCAAACCAGCATTCAGTTACAGCCCTGAGGTTCTGCATCTCCCAGGCTGGGCCATCACAAGGCAGCCCACTAGGAAGCTGTTGCTATGGTGACAGTCATGGTCACAGGGCTACCTTTGGCTCATTTGATTTTCCCGGACAGTTTCTTTGCTTAAAAGAAAAAAAGTTTATGGAGCCCCAATGTGAAACCATGCTGGCTCTGATTCATGACATTTTCCTGAGACTTTATAATGTTTCTTTTTTCTAAATAAGTAATTTCAGGTCAGGTAAAAATGTGAGTAAATCATGCCTGGCTCTAGTTCCAGATGTATCAATTTCTGGTCATTCCCTTTTTCCTTTCATGGCTTTGGGACAATAAAAATAAGCAATACCTCCACTCTGGAGCCTTTCTGAGTATGCAATATATAAACAGTATACCGTGCAGGGAGCAATATTTCCCTACCTGGGTCATTACCGACCTTAGCGTTTTCTCTGGCAATTATCTGAAACAGAGCAAGAACGTGGAGTAACGATTTTGGCACACTCAAGACCCTGGGAGGATCAAAGAAGCTGATGTGACAGTTCATGAAACGGGGAGGAAGCAAACGGTCCCCATTGCCAACACTAACACAGCCCTGTGTTTGAGAGTCTGGGAGAACCCAGTTGCCAAGTGTCTGCCTGCATTTTCTTTGAGGGGGCCAGGCCTGGAGCAGGTCAGGAAAATTATGGTTTTTATCAAGCAGACACTGGGGCGCTCTTTGAGGATGGCCAAAATCTCACTCACTGCTGGTAACTGCAACACATGTGGTCTTTAAAAGCGAGGACATGAATATTTTCATTAACTGGAAAAGAAGGTGCCCACGGGAGACTCCATTTGTTTGGAATTACTGACAGCAAGACTCAAAAAAGTGAGATAAATTCAAAAGAAAAAAAAAAAATGAGAGGAAGAACTCTGGAGCCAGATTGCCAGGATTTTAATCCTGACCCTTTCATTTACCATCTTTATGACTTGGGCAAATTCCCTAAACTCTCTGCCTCAGTTTCCTGATCAGTAAATTGAAAATAATAATAGAGTCCAAGTCACAGGATCATATTGACAATTAATAGGTGTGAAGTCCTCATAACACTGCTACGACATGACATGGTAAGTCCTTTATAAATGGCAGTTGCTATTATTATTTTCATTTTAATCATCACTATTCAGGAAGGAAAGGAATCAGACTTTCTGGTATCAGTGAGTTGCTTTTATAGTGTTTACTCTTCAAATATTCACAGATACTCACTGAGGGTGGCCAATGGACTAGACAGTGTGCTAAGCACTGTGGATAATTCAGGAACAAACATGTTTAGTTCTATGACATCAAGAAATTATATTCTAGAAAGACATAATAAAAGTGTGCACAAAGCATTGTACTACATGACCGGTGTTTTCTCCTCTTCATGGCTCTGATTATTAAGCACTTTGGGATTTCAAGAAAGTGAATCCCCTAAGTGGGGTGGAGTACTACTCTTTATGGAGAAAATAACATTTGACCAGAACTTGTAAAATTTGTTATTTAAATGGTGGAGACTGGTGTGGTTGTGGGTTAGCAGAAGGGAGAAGATAGGGAGGACTCCAGGTGGGTGAAGTGCTAAATGAATGATGCTAAGGAGGCTCTTGACAGAAAGAAGAGTAATGTCCAAACTCAGGACTAGGGGTTCTTGTCTGAGAGAAGTCCACAAAGAGAGAAAGGGCAGTCAGTGGACAACTTTGCATAAACTTAACCAAAGGAGTTTGCATTTCTTAAATTTATTTTTTTTTAAAGATTTATTTATTTATGAATACAAGAGCTGAGGTATAGGACAGAGGTGTGTGTGGGGGTGGGGGTGAAAGGATTCACCAGAGACAGAGTGGGGGATAGAACAGGCAGAGCCACTGAAATACACTGCCGAGGGAAGCAGTGGGCGAGACAGGAGAGGTCTGCTGAGCCAAGTGGGTCACCTCCAAGGCAGGCCAGGAAATCAAACTGCTGCAGAGGCTGTGGATAACTTGATAACGCTGTCTTTAACCCCTGCACCACTAGGGAGGCCCTGAGTTTGCATCTTTATTGCATGAAGAAAGTGGGCTCTTTAGGAATAAATTGATATTACACTACATTTTGGATTAGATTTGCACCCTAGAAATGGCTTAGAGAGAATTTCCTACCATATCACTAATGTTTCCCACACACAGAGATTTCCATCATCCATCACTGTTTCTTACATGCAAGTCCTAACAAGATCTTTAAAATTTAGAAAATTTGTTAACAAAATATGAGTACCTCAAATATCATGTGTTATGGATTTTACAATTATAGAGTAGATTTACCATAAGATTTATAGAGCATGTTAACATTAAGGTCAGTAATTTTCATAAGAAATGGGATTTGCCAAGTGAGATTTTTTTTTTTAAGAAGAGTCTTGTTTCTATCACTCCTTATGCTTTATGAAATACAGTGCTGCCACTTGGATCCATGTAACTACATATAAAATATTTCTTACACATCAATCTGGACCAGAAGGCCAAATTATTGCAGTTATACAAATGTCTGGGAAGACATCTCAACCAAAAATAGGCTGTTCAAACAGTTCATGAAGTTCAATAGAAAACTTCCTTCCGGGCCTCCCCAGTGGCGCAGCGGTTGAGCGCTGGGCTGCAAGGCTGCCCACAGTCTCTGCAGTGCCAGTTCGCCAGTTCGATCCCCAGCCAGCGGGTGAGGGTCCCACATGGCACGCAGGCCTCTCCTGCCGCGCCCACTGCTCCCCTCAGCAGTGTACTTCGGTCCTTCTGCCTGTTCTGCTCCCCGCTTTGGCTCTGGTGAATTCTCTCACCCTCCCACGCTTCTGACTGTACCCAGTGCTTGTATAAATGAATAAATAATTCTTTAAAAAAAAAAAAAAGAAAACTTCTTTCCAAATAAAAGTCACAAATTCTACAAATATCTTGAAGAGATTCAAATTTTGAACTTATATTATCTTTGGGACACTAAGTAACTGAAAGGTTCGGCGCGGTAAAGAAAAGGAGAGCCAGGCTACATTTCTCAAAGGGAGGGAAAGTTTATTGCGCCCCGGGCGGACCTCACAGACCCAAGGCTGGGGTCAGTGGAGTCGCGCACATTGTTAGGGGGAAGCAGGGTTTTATAGGGTGAGAGAGGTCAGGTGGGTAGTTGGGCTCGTATGGCGGGAAAAGTTTGTAGGGCGGGTAGAGGTTCTTTGTTTGAGAAGAGACTCCTGGGGGGAGGGGGGAGGCTCATTGTCTGAGTCCTCCAGGCAGGTATCAGCATTCCTGCCCCCCAGGTGGGCTTCCTGGTTGGCTCCTGCATTCAGGCCTCCTGCATGGACCTTTCAGTAACTTTAATTCCAAGTCTATTACCTGTTTTTAAAAGTCATTGCCATCTTTTCACTCTCCTTTCTTCCCCTTCTTCTTTCCATCAATAAACATATAATGATTACTTCCTCTTTGCTAGATACCAGCTGTTTCCATGTTAGTTCCCATCAGTCCAGGTGATTTTGTTTGCTTGTTTTTCCTATTAAAAACTTACTGCTAGGGATAATGGAAAGAGCTTGAATCAAGCACCCGATCATGAAGTTGTTTCATGAAGTTCTCTTATGAAAGCTCATTCTGTTAGAGGGAAAAGGATGTCCCAAAGCAAATTCCATATAGGCTTTGTGGACTCCACCCCCACCCCAGGTCAAAGCCAAAGACACTGGGAACTCCAAATCCCATCACCACCAAAGGGAAGGTGGCTGGGACCTGAGGGTGGGGTTAAGCAGCCAGGTGGATACAAAAGGCAGACACGTGGGCTTTGGGGATCCCCCCATTTTGGCTCTCCACCAGCTCACAGCGTCTGGCCAGTTCGGAGAGTGACTTTGGGTTTCCAGGTCGTCGGATCGGGTAGGACGCATTAAAGACTTTATTTCCCTATTTTCTCCCTGAGTTGTACATTTTCCTTATTTCTTTTTCTCTTGTAAATAAACCTTTTATTAACCCTTTTGTGTGTGTCTGTAGTAGAGTATTCATAAGTCCATTTAAAGCGCGCGGGTGAGGACCCACAGCCAGGAACCCATTTAATATTGTAACAGGGTGGTCCCAGGAAAGGGGGAGGTCCCTTTCCTGGGACCACCCTGTTACAATATCGGGGTTGCTCTATAACAATTCTTTGATTATTGCAAACCTTTTCTGGAAATTCTCCAAGCATTCTTTCAGGCTCCCATCATCTGCCTTTTCATTGCACTGCTGTCCTTCCCTTCAAGGAGAGTCTCTGGGTAACAGTGACCTTGAATGTCAGTTAGGATTCTTAGGTGCTGAAGTCTGGTTGTGATTCCTGAGTAAGGTAAGTCAGTAACTCAACCTATCTGACCTTTGGTTTCTTAATTACCTTATTAATTGTACTTGCCACATGCTACAAAATAATTAAGGCCTATCTATGAGTAAAATATTTTGAGCTCCTTCAATGAAAAGAATTACACCAAATATTAAAGAAAATATCAGGAGTGTCATTTAAAGCCACGATGGAAGAAAATTGTACAGATTGAATTCATTTCTCTCTCCATGGAGTTTTCCCAGTTCCTTAAGGAAATGAGAAAGAATGGATGATTTTTTAAGTGGACAACTAGATGACTACCAACTAAATCATTGAATGAGTGATGCATTCTGTGCAGCCTCTTATTAGAACAAGAGTAACAGCTAAAAATGATCAGGAGAAAATGTAGAGCATTGGCAAAAATGCTGACCTCTGACAAGTGACCTCAGTTTGACCTCAGTTTCTTTGACTTCAATTTCCACATTTACAAAACAAGGAAGTGAAGATCCAGGAGTTACTTTCCATCATAAAAGGCCTAGGATTCTGAAATTTCTTAACTATGATACCTCTGCCCCCTCCCCAACCCCAACACAAAATTTTCAAACACTGTCTTGAAAGTTCTTAGAGTGTAAAATGGTCATAATTTCTGCTGTTCTGCTCAAGCCTAATATTCCCAAACCCCCACCTTTTGGTGGGTGAGCTGGTGAGCACAGTGTTTTCCCAGAGTTGTTTTGCACAGTTAAGCTCCAGTTTGACTTCCTCTGGTTTACTTCATATTTTACTGAAATTTGGCATCCGACTGCTCAATGAGACATAGTATCACAGTTGAAAGCTCCAGATCATTTATTATCTAGGGTCCTCTCAAATTTGTTCCCAGAAAAGGAGAATCTGAGAGCAGCTGAAAGAAAATCCCTAACTCAACTCTTCTTTCCAGAGGTAGCAGAACTCAAGTTCAAAGTCTGGTCTGTAGTCTGATGACAAACCTGGTTGGACATCAGGGTCACGTGTTCTACTGTACTTGGATACTGCCACCACTTATATTTGGGTGAAATTGTTACAGGACAGGGAGAGGGGCAACCCCAGAACCCCCAAACTTGTCCATTCTAAATTCGTTCTGCCATTTACCGCATCAAGACAAAACATACTCTAGAGTGTAAGACCTTTAATGGAAATGAAATTTAATACAATTAAATGTGTGCAATACAGAAAAGGGAAAGAATAAAGTTTTCAAATCAAGTACCCCAAATTACCATCTCCACATGGGTAAAAGTCCAGACAAACAGGGTTGGCCCAAGGCGGGGTCTTTGAGGTCGAAAGCCTGCCACAAGTCTAAAGCACCTTCTGGTGAGGATCCACAGAAAAGGGGTAGAAGGGGTCCAGCATATCTGGGAGGAAAAGAGCAAAATCAAAATCAAAGCTGCCATTGTTAACTTCCCCACAGGTCTCTCACTCACATCTGTTTCAACCAATCCAGGACCAAAAAGCAAGTGCAGCTTCTTCATGTACCTCTCTGCTCCATGTGCCTCCTCCAAGTCTTCCTCTGGCTCTCCATCCTGCTTCCTTCTCCAGTCTCCTCCCCAGCTTCTCCTCCATGCTCAGCTCCACCCTCCCTTGGGTGGGGCAGGGAACCTGGAACCTCCCTTTTCCTGGGGACCACACTATTACAAAATCAGGTTGAAATGAACAAAGGAAGCTGAATAGTATTATTTTAAATAGCCTATTTAATAGGGCTGTTTGTTTTTTTGCTTTTTAGATAATGGTTTACAACATTGTATGTTTTAGGAGTATAGGTTCACACCTCTTCAAACAAATGTTTCCACACCACAGTCCACTGGACCCACTCTAGCCTTTGCTCTGCTCCCCCACTCTGGTAACCTCATTCTGTAGAAAGAGCCCAGTGGTTTGTTTTTTGGTGTTTGGTTTTGTCTGTTCCTATCATTTGTTTCTTTATATTCCACATATGAGTTAAATCATCTGTTATTTTTCTTTCTCCTTGATGGATGACAAAAATAGAAGAGTTGAAAAGGAGGCATCACAAGACAAGAAGCTGGCTCACCTAAGGCTAGAAGCTGGAGGTAGAGGCAAAAATAATTAACATAGGCATTAAACAAGTGTAGGGTAAGGTAAAAGCATCAGGCTTTTCTCCCTTTCTGCCATTAGCATGGATGAGGGAACCCTGTGGTCCTGAATGCATGCCTGATGGCGGGCACCTGAAGTGGGTACACCTGGGCTGAGAGACTGAGTTTATAAGGACGGCATCACGGGGACGCCAGCAGAAGCCATGAATGAACAGAAGCCAAGAGAACATGAGAGAAGGCCGGAGAGCCCAGAGTGAAGACTTGCTGGGGGCTGGGAGGCCTGCCAGCCTCCCGGCCCCCCAACACCCCTACCTGACATGTACCCGGTAAATCTAAATAAAAAGCCTGCAAAAGCACTGAGGGCTCCAGGACTCTCTCCTCCTTTACCCGGTCTGCATGGGATCATAGAAAACCTGCTCCGTGTCTCCTTCCTGCCCCTACAACAAGCTATATAGAAAAGTAAAGAATTCCGAGTTGCAGACTGGAGGTGGGGATACAGAGATTGTGGGACATTGTAAAAGAATCACTGTTCCTTCCCAATTGATCTACTCAAAGTAAATAGAGAAAACTATCCCTAGGTGCCAACCCTAGAAATAATTTAACAGCAGTTAACAATCCCACAAAGGTGGGCCTCCCTGATGGTGCAGGGGGTTAAGATGCAACCTATGAAGCTACCCGCAGGCACTGCAGCACGAATTCGATCCCTGACCAGCCAGGGAGGTGACCCACATGGCGCAGCAGACCTCTCCTGTCTCGCCCGCTGCTCCCCTCAGCAGTATATTTCAGTCAATCCTCCTGTTCTGTTCCCCACTCTGTCTCAGGTGAATCCTCTCAACCCCCACACCTCTGGCCTATACCCCAGTTCTTGTATGCATAAATAAATAAATCTTAAAAAAAAAAAAACCCACTTCTGCAAAGGAATGAGCCCCTCCCTTCTGCCCACCCATGACCATGCTGGTGCTTCTTTTCACCCATCTTTTCATTTTGTAGAGCAGGAGCAGCTGCCCTTCCACCTGCCTGCACCTATGCAGGAACTCCTCGCCACCAACTCTGTCCCTCTGCAGGGCAGCAGCCTTCCTACCTACCCGTGACCTGTCAGCTCTCCTCAAGGCTGCCCGCCTGCAACCATGCAGGCCTCTCTTAGCAAACCTGTCCTTTTCGGGGCAGCTCTTCCTGCCCGCTTATGTCTATACAAGTGTCCTTTCCTTTCTCTCCCTTTTCTTAATAAGCCTGCTCTTTTGGATATAACTAATGTCTCTGAGTCATGGAGAATCTCACCTGGCAAACTTGCTGGTGCTGCTTAAAGGGGAGATCTGGTGAAACTTTTCCCAGACTTACCCCAAGGATTCCACACTCCAAACCCATCATCTCCAAAAATGACTTCATTGTGACTTATTTTAACTTAACACAACCTTTTCTCTCTCTTTTTTTTTGCTTTTATTTTTATTCCTTTTGAATTAGTGTTTTTTTTTTAATTTTATATATTTTTACATCATTTTTAATTTTTGCACAATGTATGCATTTTCATCTTGGTTATATTCCCCATACAATTCCCATCCCCCCTTATTTTGACCCTAATCCTTTCTCCCACCCCTCCCCCCCCACCCCAGTAGTGTGTTTCTGGTTTGTAGTTGCTTGTTGATTTTGATTTTTACTTTATTATAATTAGTCTTTTTCCTGGTCTCTTATTTAGGTTTTCTAAATTCCTGCTGAGTGAGATTATAGCAGCACTATTTACAATAGCTAAGCTATGGAGATGACCCAAATGCCCAAAAATACATGACTGGATCAAGAAGATGTGGTACATATACACAATGGAATATTACTCAGCAATCAAAAAAGATAAACTCATGCAATTTGCAGCAACATGGATAGAGCTGGAAGGGATCATGTTCAGCAAAATAAGACATCCTTTTCTCTTACGTCCACATTGCTGTAATTTTGCCTCACTTCCCATAGGGGGCTAGAAGGAAATATTTAAAGGGTAGGTCCCTCAGATAGGGTGGAGGAGAATATTGGGCTGCACTATTCCCAGGCATATGCAGGCGGGTTACACTCCAACTGTGTATGCAGGCTCTTGGCCTTGTCCCTCCAGGAAATTGTTTGATAACCATGGTTTTTGTCTAGCATAGCACCTTATGGCCAATGTGGTGGACCAAATTGTTTGGACAGTCCATGATTCAGTTCACCTGTTCAATCAGGACTTGAGGCAACTCATTTTGCATGCTTACAATTTCTTTTACCTAAGTTTCTCAAGTGGACATCCTTATCTTGTACCTGATGTTAAAAGAAAAACTTACAGTTTTTTCCATTAAGAATGGTGTCACCTATTGCACATATGAATTTTGTTTACTTTTTATATTTTTATCCATACATTCTACAGTAATGAGCCTATTATGGCAGACATTTAGAACTCTTATGGTTCATGTGACAATAGTATAAATATCCTGCTCCAGAGGAAGTAACAGTCTGCTGAGGAAGACATGCAAATGAATGAGATGGGGCAGCAATAATAACAAAATAATATTGTATGTTATAAGTATACACACAATTCCATTGTGCCAAGATGGCAAGCTCAGCTCTACCAGTGCAGAAGGGATTGGAGAGGGCTCACAAATGGGATTGACATCTGAGCTGCATTTTGAAGCAGACCATTGAAAAGACAGAATTCTAAGAAAAGGGAAAGCCTGTGTACAGTAACAGAATTTGAAAGGTCCTGGTGATTGGGGAGCTAGAATAATCCCCAAAGGCTTGAGTTCAAATGTGTGTTTTCCTGTTAAAGACCATTAATTTTATTCTATAGTTGGGTGGCAAGCCATTGCAAGATTGAAAACAAGAAATGATGTAGTTAGAAAGAATGTTGTTAGGTGTCATGCTCCCCATTCCCACTTATATGCAGCCAGCTTGGATTAGCTACTAGGAACTATGGGTGGAGCTGAGAGGCCAGGTGAATCTATGTAATATGAAAGGCAGATGGGCTAAGGGGGAGACATCTTATTCCTGTGGCCCGACTTGCACTCTGCTGCTGTTGGGAAGAAGACATGGAAGGACACATGTGGTGGAGAAACATGGAAGGGACATGTTGCTGACAGACACATGGGGAGGCTGACAATGGCAGCTGTTATCTTGATGTGGTCTCTCCTTTGTCCCAGTTTTTTTGTTTCTCCACCAAAAGGTTGCCTTAGACTTGTAGCAAGCTTTCAGCCTGAGTAGTCCCATTTTGGGTCAACTCAGTTTGGTTAGGCATTTGCCCATAAGGGGATGGGTAATTTGGGATGTTTTACTGCGAAACTGTTAGTAGTGGCCCCTCTTTCTTCCCTCTCTATGCACACTAATTCTATTAAAGATCTATCACACTATGTATATGCTTCCTTAGTCTTTATGCAGCAAATGGTAGGATCCCATTTTATAGTGTGCAAGTTTGGGGGTTCCTGGGTACTCCTCAGCCACACACTAACAATGCCTCTAAACTAGAAAGACCAGAAAGCTCAGAACCCGACTACCCTCCCCCACCCACAAAGACTGCACTCTCCGACCAACAGAAAGGAGGAAAACAAACAAATAAACTAAGAATGACCATTACTGAAATATTACTTCCAATTTCAAGAATGAAAAGCAAGGAGTTAAAGGGGAAAAAAGACAGTCAAGAAGAGGTTCATCTTCACTAAATTTCTATTTTTGTCATAGTTTCAAATGTTCACCGTATTTTACTTGATAAATAAAGGACATTTCGAGTTATGAGCAGGGAATGCCAAAGTGAAAGATGGGGTTTATTTCCACATTGGTGTCTTTGACTTATAGACATCTTGGAACTACTGCAGGTCAAGATTTTCTGCTTAGCCACTGACCTGGGTAGGACCTTCACATTTAGTAGATTTCCCTTTGGTTCCCTTGTGGCCAGTCCACTGCCATACCACCTATGAAAGAGAAAAAGAAGGAGTTTCATTCCCTACCTAATGTGTATCATTAGCAGGACTGAGAAATGGGAGCTGGGATCTTGAGAGGCAAACCAGAGTCCTCTATTTCTTTCCATTATTCTTGACAACAGATGGGGAAAAAAGCAAACCCTCACCTCCTGTGGTCACTACTGATACTCAACTGGGAACCTCATTCTCAGTAGCTACAGATTTTCCTAATCATTCATCTTAACTTAACTTGACACTGGGTTCTATTGCCTTTCATGAGAAAGGTCTTGGGAGGCTGTAAACCTATGTGGTTGGGAAAAGAATGCATTGCACTAAATAGGGAAGGAGAGGAGCTACAGATTTCCAACTTTCACAGCTTGTCTGCTCGAGGAGACTGTGCTGCAATGTGCTCTTGAAATCATTTGGGTGGGCCTTATTTCTGAGGAAATAAGAGGCCCCAGAACCTCCCAAGTGAGTGAAAGAATGATTTCCAGATCGTCAAGTGGAGCAGCCTCCTGGCTCCATGAGCGGGATGTGCTTGGCAGCCTCTCCATGTGGCTGGCCGGTATCCTGAGGTTAGCAAAGCAGAAGGCAAATCTTTGGGGAGCTAAAAGACATGTGCACGTGCCAGCATTTTTGACAAATGCTCAGTTAATTGTTTTCTATGATTCTTCTCCTGAGACACAAATTGTGTACACCAGGCACCGAGAACTATTCCCTCCTACCATCCCAGACTCCAGGGGAAACTTCATAATTACACACATTTGGGCCAAGCGTCTACCCCACAGGAAATGGACAGATCAGCCCCTGGGGGTGAAAGAACCATTCAGGGCATGGGAAAGCAGAGCAATCTCCTGAATGAGAAAGACAAACTCACACAAGTCAAGTCAGAGAGTTTCTATACCAATATGACACACTCAGAATTTGTTCTAAGGATACCAAGGAAATAGTGGTCAGAAGAGGGTTAGGTAAATTGATGAGAAATTTGGATCATTCTATAACTAGTAAATAATTTAGCATTTGGAAACCTCAACATTCCAGGATAGAATTCAATTTGGGATGAGTTACTGGAAATCGTGGTGTATACAGTGGGTTCCAAAACAAATTATGCTTATGTAGAGGTGGAACAGAGATCTCAACAATAAAATGTATAACCTTTATGACTTTTCCAGATTGAACCTAGATAAAATTTTGCCTTTTTTTTTTTTTTTGCATACTGTTTTCTCTAGTTATATTTTACTCCTGCCATTGTCAACATTTAGAGTTGTGAACTGTTTAGGATACCTACATACTCTGCTCTGGTCAAGTGGGAAAAGTTTTAAAGATACATAGATCCCTTGTGAGTGAATATTAATTGGATCAGAATCTTTCCTATAACACACCAGTGTTGCTTATTAGAGCAATAGATTGGAATGGTGAAGTGACCCAGTGTTACTATTCATACTGCTCTAGAGAGTCAGTGGAAGATAACTCACTTTAGATTTATTTTTGTCAAAGGTTTTAATCAAGAGATTTATGCATTAGATATCAAATTTAATCTCTGTGTGTGTGATTAATATTCTTTGTTCTTGCTTCCCCTAAAGATTTTATGAGCAATGACAACAATAACATACTAAATTAACCTCAACGCAAAATATGCAATCTAAATAAGTTCCAATAAAAACACTAAGATGTTGAGTTACTAATTCAATGATTTATTCTCTTTAAACCCTAAACACTCAAAGAAATTAGAAACTTCCTTGAAAAAGAAGTTGAATTTAAATGGCATTGAAATCATGAAAGTGTGAGAGAGAGAGAGTTTGGATAATGGATTGTAAATGTTTAGGGAGTTCTATAAATAAACCAACAAAATATTAATTGAAAGAACAAAAATACAAGAAAAGGAAGTATCCAACAACAATGAAAAAAAAACTAACAAAACAAAACAAAACAAAAAACTGTCACCAAGAAATAAATAGGTCAGACATGAATTAGTGAATTCAGAGATAAAATTTTTACCAAGACACTCAGTACAAAATGTGGAATCAAGTGAAATAAAGACAATGAAAAGAAACTGAGAAAAAGGGAGTTTGCACTGACTTTTTTCTCTTATAATAAAATAAATAAAAGACAAAGAACTTATCTTGAATAATCACATTGTCTTCTTCTAGAAAAGAAAGGTGTTTTATTTTGTTTTTTGTTTGTTGTTTGTTTGTTGTTAGTTGTTTTTGTTTTTTTTATCTGGGAGACAGCTGGGCCTGTCTGAGGTGGTGACCAGGAAGGTTTGCTGAATAAAAGATCCCACCTGAGCCCTGAAATTAGTACAAGGCTATTTGCATGTAGAGTAGTATACTTTAAGAAGCAGTAGTAAAACAATCTGGAATGCTTTGTTTGAAAAAAAAAAAAAATTGTCCTCAATGAAGACTTTTTCAGACATGTGTCATGGGCTTTTTGTTGCTGAACTCTTCCTTATTAACAAACTAAGTCGCTCTTCCTTTCATTCTTCTGGCCACAGGACAGACGAAATTCACCAAAGTCTCTACCACAGACATTCTCAGATGGTGCTAATAAAAAGAAAAAACCCAAACCAGAATTGGTGGTCCACATTGAGAGAGTTGCTAAATATCATCACAAAGCAATAATTATCCTACAGCATATTTGGTGGCTCAACATTCTGAAATGCAAATGTCAAGAGCACATAGTCTCAACAATGTTGCTAATAGAAGTTCATGTTTTCTGTTGGGTGGTCTTCTGTTCTGCCTGGTGGTCTTGTTTCTGCCTGCTATGACAGCACTAATGGTTTCATGTAGTCCCCAATCCTACACAGTATTCTCTTGTCTCTCTTAAGTAATGCACGACAAGTCACAAAAGACAGACTACCCAGAAATGACACTGCAAGTATTCCAGACATTTTCTCTCTTGGTGGTGACAGTTCCGAATCAAGTTGGCTCAGTATTTAAGTCAAAGCATTTTTCTAAGTGGCAGCTCAAAATGCAGCCTTAGATCTGGAAAATCAAACTGAGCTCTCCTTGCCTCTTCTATCATTACTTGTAATAAATATTCAACTGTGGGACTGCAGCTGGCAGTTTATGATAGATGATGCAGAAAAGAATCCAACTCTTTCCCAGATGCAAAGAACTCATCTTTTGGTTAGCAAGACTTCACTACCTTTTAATAAGCATAGGCAGATCATTTTATAGACTTTCTTGTCACACTCATTCAGGATTTATTTCCCAAGATCCCACAAAGAGTAGCAAGGAAAACCTCATAGGATGCCAATATAATCTCTGTTCAGAGAGTCACAGTGTCACATACCTCAAAATTAATCCAGGCAGCGATCCCAGTTTTAACTCTAAAGAGAGTATCAGGACATTCTTCATGCTCAATGATTCCATATTTTTAGGATTAGCAGACCAAGGATTTAATCTCAAATAGAATTTGGGGGTTATCAATTGGATCAGATAGGAGAATTCAGTCCTAGTCCCCATAAATCAATCATTCCAAAGTAATATCCCTATAAACTGCTGCAGTACTCTTTTTTTTTTTTTAAGATTTATTTATTTATACAAGAACCAGTTACAGGCCAGATGTGCAGGAGGGTAAGAGGATTCACCAGAGACAGAGCATGGAACAGAACAGGTAGACTGACAAAATACACTGCTAAGGGGAGCAGCGGGCGAGACAAGAGAGGTACACCTCGCCATGTGGGCATCTCTGTGGCTAGCAGGGATCGAACTGGCACTGCAGAGGCTTAAGACAGCTTCACAGTGCTGCGCTCAACCTCCTGCTCCAACAGGGAGGCCTTGCTGCAGTACTCTTAATGACCATTTTACTGTAGTTGGCTTTGTAATGTGGTTGAAATTTCAGTTGAACAAACTGAAATTGAGTTTTGAAATATTTTGTTGAACAAACACAAATTGAGTCCCTTCTAACCCTCCTTTAGACCTAGGAAAAAGCTTCCAAAAGGGGTAATGCTTGAGCTTGACATTCTAGGTATTTCCTTCATATCCTGAGGAAATTCCTGGAATAAAACCTGCCATGCTGTAATAATTTTTATTCTTTGTCTGTTTCTCTTTTAAGTCCCTTGAAAGCAGATACCAGACATGTTCATTTTCATATGACCAGGGCCCAGCACTGAGCCTGGTGCATAACAAAGTGTTGATACAGTTTAAAGACAGCCTGCTGGACTAGAGAAAGTGATTACAAACATGAGTAAGTCCATTCACTCAAAGTCTTTCTAATTGAGCACATAGCTGGATACAGAGCAAGTAGTCAATAAATGCTAGTTGGTTAGCATTTCTTCCAGTGGAAAGACAAGGTTACTAAAATAAATGTATGCCAGCAAAGTTCAATTGTCATTTTTTAATTCTTTCTGGTGATTGGAATTCTTTCCTCCTCTCACTCAGGATCCCAAGTACCTAAGAACAAGAAGCGATCAAATAATAAGAACTGTTTACCACAAAAATCATAATATATGAGGCCAAAACTTGGACACAGTTTCTTACACAAGAAAAGAATATTTGAAAATAACACCCTCTTGGTTTCATCTGTATGTGGAATATAGGGAAACAAAACAAAGAGTCAGATAATAAACAAACCCTAGAAAACTGACTGGAATTGAGACTATGAGAGGGAGAAGGAGGAAAATAAAGTGGGGCAGGAGGGTGGGTACAGTGGTCTATGGTGGAGGACTATGGGTGTTTTGGTGATGGACATAGTATAAGGACATGAATCTGAGGAGGCATGAGCTTATGCCTCTGAATCACATACAATATTGTTAATCAATATTACCTCAATTTTTAAAAAGAAGAAAATAGGACCATCCTTTGATTCTAAGAAGATGGATTTTAATGTTCTTCTTCTCCAAAAAAATGAGAACACATACATTCTTTACAAATTTCCAGCTGGATCTTTATTATGGTGTGAGAAAGTATGAAATATGAAAGCATTTAGAAACTGTATAACATGCAATGCAAGGATAAGGACTATAAATAGAACATGTATTTCTACATTAAAAAATACATACACCAATTTGATGGGTGTATGTATAAGGAAATAATGATATGAGACCTTCACTCATCTATGTGCTTTCTTTATTGGATAACTTAAGGCATGAGATATAATGTAAAATCAAAGCAAAGATATGCCAGAGAAGAAAATAAAGCAAATGGCAAAAGGGTAAGGTGTTATAAAAGAGATTCAAGATATCAATGCAGAATTATATGTCTAATTGAGAAAATGGACAGTTACTCAATATCCACTTACCAGATACAGAGTTATGTGCCTCTGAGTTACCAGACATAGGATTAAGAACTGTAAAGGACACCAGGATGAATAAAATCCAGCCTGATGAAGGATAACTCAGTCTAGAGGTGGTGCAGGTAGTTGGGGCAAACAGAGAAATAAAAGAACAACTACAGAACTAAAGATAATACAGAAAACAGAAGTGAACATTGCTGGAAGGGAGATACAGATAAAATGTTGTGGGAGTTTAGTAAAAGGAAATATCACTTCATTGAAGGATGCTTCAGAGTAATTTTATAAAGGAAATGATATTTAAGTTCAGTGTGAGATAGAATTCAAGAGGCAAAAAAGGCCAAAGGACACTAAAAGTGCAATTAACAATATGAGGACATGGAAGGAAGCAGGACATTGACTAGGTCTTTGTAATTAGCATCAAGTATCCTGTTTTTTCTTTTTTTTTTTAAGATTGGGTACTTTTTTTTTTAAGATTTATTTATTTATTTATACAAGCACTGGGTAAAGTCAGAAGCGTGGGAGGGTGACAGAATTGAATTCACCAGAGCCAGAGGGGAGAGCAGAGCAGGCCGACTGACAAAGTGCACTGCTGAGGGGAGCAGCAGGCGGCAGGAGAGGTCTGTGCGCCATTTGGGACCCTTGCCTGGTGGTGGCCAGGGATCGAAATGGCACTGCAGAGGCTGCAGACAGCTTTGCAACCCAGCTCTCAACCGCTGTGCCACCGGGGAGGCCCAAGTATCCTATTTTTTTGTAAAGTTCTTTGGAACTACTCAAGTTATGATGAGTTCAGAGCTGTAATTTCAGAAACTTAATCTAAAAACATTAAGAGTAGTTCAGTGAAGAAAACTGGTATTGGTAGTTACATTTGGATGCCATTATAAAGACTAGGATAAAAGTTAATAAACATCCTCAAGATGGAGGTGACTGCTGAAAGGTTGTGATACTATTAAATGTGACCAATACTTCTGCTTGTTTCACTCATGTGACAAAATGAGTCATCCAAGACTTGAATAGGAGGCTAGTATGAATTGGAACTAATGTAGAGAATGGCATTTGAAGGAATTCAATATCAGGTGTGAACAAGAAGACAATATCAAGATGATCAATGACTTTCATGGTTAAGTCACAGATAGGGTCTCATGACAAAAGAAGGAAGATGTGAAGAGAAAAAAATGTCAAAGAATGTGAAGCAGATTCAGTAATGGGGTTCCATCCAGAGACAATTACAGTGACAAGAGACTTTGGGAAGATGTGGCCTTGTAGTTAAGATGATTCCAACTTTTCTTAGGTAGTTCTACCTTCAACATGGCCTTTCCAGGTCTTAAAGAACTCATTGAGGGTCTTTCTTGATCAATCCAGTTAATGATACCAATCATAATAATAGGATATCCTCCTAACTATGGTGCTTTGGTGGAGGTTGTGGTGTGAAGAGGTGTGGCTCTTTATCTTTGAATCATGTACAATGTTGTAAACTATGTTACCGCAAAAAAAAAAAAAAAAAAAAGAAAGAAAGAAAGCTGTCTTTCTGACAATATGGCAACTCAGCTGGAAAGACTTTCTCCTCTAAGAAAAAGGAACCCTCTTACACTACTGGTAGAAATGTAAATTGGTCCAGACACTATGGAAAGCTGTGGATGTTCCATGTTGTTTGGATGTTCCTCAAACCACTAAAAATGGATCTACCATATGATCCAGTAATTCCTTTCCTAGGAACCTACCCAAAGAACACAAAAACACTAAATCAAAAGGAAACCTGCATGCCTATGTTTATTGCAGCACTATTTACAATAGCCAAGATATGGAAACAACACAAATGTCCCAAAACCGATGAATGGATCAAAAAGTTGTGGTATATATACACAATGGAATACTATTCAGCAATCAAAAAGATCAACTTGTGCCATTTGTGGCAATATGGAAGGAGCTGGATGGGATGATGCTAAGCAAAATAAGCTAGAAAGAAAAAGATAAATATTGGATGGTTTCACTTATATATGGGCTGTAGATAAATTGAACAAAAGATCAAGAAAAAGACAAAACTTGCAACATGACCATAGATCTGAGACACATATGGTGGTGGGAGAATAATGAAACTATACCTGAGAGGAGAAAACAATTACTGTACAAAAATGAACAATGATGTAAGAAATAAATGAATAAATTCAGAGAATAAAAAAAGAAGGCTTTCTCCTCTAGAGGTCCTTTCTCTTAAATCACTCATTTATTCATTCATTATGTATTTATTTAATAACTGCTCTTCATTAGAACGTAGCCTAAGGACTGAAATATCTTTGTGAACAGATTTAAAAAATCACGACCTTCCTGGAGCTGACATTATAGTAGCTGAAAATATTAAATCTAATAATTTAGAAAATTATGTAGTATCTTATTAGAAGGTGATGATGTGCATTGAATAGATAAAAATATTAAATAAATTTTAAAAATAATGTTTCAAGGGGTTTACAAGGGTGGAGTTTGTTTTGAGGCAATTTATAATTTTTAAAAAGTGGTCATGGCAGGCCTGATTGAAAGGATGTAATTTGAGTAAAGGCTTGAGTGAGAGGAACAAGTTATCCATGCAGGTAACTGGGAGAAGAATTCCCCAGATAAAATCACTAGCCCAAAGGTCTTGAGGCAGGAATGTTCTTATTGTGTTCTAGGAAAAAAATGAGATGAATGTGGCTGGAGCAGCAAGTGAGGGGGTGAGTACTAAAAGAGGACATCAAAGCTACAAATGAAGGTAGATCATAAAGGGTCTTTAAATATAATACTTTGGCTTTTCCAGTACTATGTGGAGCCGTTTGAGGATTCTAAGTCTAGGGTTGACATGAACTGACTTGCATTTTAAAAGCACCATTCTGGCTGCTGTACTGAGAAAAGACTTTAGGGAGTCAAGTGTGGAATTAGGGAGACCATTTTGGAGGAATTACAATCACCCAAGTGAGGGAAGATCATGTCTTGGCTCAGATTAGTAGTAATAGAGTTAGTGAGAAGCAGTCCGATTCTAAATGCATTTTGATAGTAGAGCCAAAAGGATTTCATGGTGAATAAAATATGAAATGAGAGATGAGAAGAGTTAAGGATGACTCAATATTGTTGATCTGAGCAACCAGATAAATAAAGCTGCCAAAAACTGAAGTGGAGAAGATAACAGCTGGGGCAGGTTTGGAGAGGGTGATTAGGAATTCAATTTCATAGATATTATGTACATATGGAAATGATACATTGGATTTTGAAATTCTGGGGGCAAGGCTAGATATATAAACTTGAGAGTCTAGTATTTAAAATAATGAAAGTGGATAAGTTCACCAAAGGAAATGTGGATAGAGAGGAGAGCCTGGGTTGTTACTTAATTGTTCTGAAAGAAGAGGAAGAGTCTGCAAAAAAGACTGAAGCATAACTGGGAAGGCAGGTAGAGAATAAGGAAAGCAGGTCAATTAGTAGTGTCAGATGTTGATGCTCATCAAGTAAAATTGAGAATGACCTTTGGATTTATCATCAAGGTTCACAGGGACCCTGACCAGAGTAGATATTGTGGGCTGGTGAATGCAAAACAAAACAAAACAAAAACAAAACAAAAACAAAACAAAAAAAATGGAATTAAGTGAGATTAAAAGAGAATGGGAGGAGAACTTTTGGAGACAACTAATATAAACAACTCATTGAAATGAGGTGGTAATGGAGAGAAGTGGAGTAAAAAGAAAGTTTAAGGTGTTTTATTGATTTGTGTTATAGATTTAATTGTATTCCCCTCACCACATATACTCAACATATGAATGAGGTAGGGTCTTTATAGAGATAAAGTTAAAATGAGGCTGTTAGAGTGGGCTCTAGTCTAATCAGACTGGTGTCAGTATCAGTGCAGAAATACACCAGGAATGTGCACACACAGAGGAAAGGCTATGTGAGGACATAGCAAGAAGGCAGCCATGTGCAAGCCAAGGAAAGAGTCCTCAGGAAAAACTAATACTGTCAACTCCTTGATCTTGAAATTCTAATTTCCAGAACTCTGAGTCAATATATTTCAGTTCAAGGCACCCAGTCTGTTGCAATTTATTATGGTAGACCTAGCAAACCAATAGCTGTTTTTGTTTGAGATTTTTTTAAAGTTTCATTTGGGAATGGGGAGTTTTTAAGATGGAAGTATAGTAGCATTTTTGTGTATTTTTAGGAAAGATCCAGGGGGAAAATTATAATCTAGAGGACAGAGGAGAAAATTGATGGAGAGATATTTGTTGAGAGGGCAGTAATGGATAGGATATTGTCTTTGTTATTCAGTTCCCAGAATTCCTCTTAGCATTGGGTCTCAGGTAAGGACCCTAAAATAATTCTCATCTGATTTCTTGATAATTATAGAATCGGTAAACTTAATAAGGGGAAGGAGGAGATTACCAAATCTGGATGTCTAGAAAAATTGTGGATCCACTAAAAGACAGATCAAAATAAAGAAATGAGGAAACAGAATCTAGGAGAGTTAAGGAAAAGGAAACAAACCATAATTAACTTTGTCAATGAGAAGTCTGAATTTGGTAAGATGTGTAGGTGGAGATGTTCTTGTGGATGTTGAAATTGCTGAAAAATATTTAGCAAATCCAATGAAAAAGATGGTATGAGTCTCCAAGTGAATCTTCCCTAAAAGGTTATATTTTCCATAAATAATTTTGCCTACTATGAAGAGTTCCTGCCATCCCCAAAATACCCCCCTTGTTTTTCAAAACCATGAAATAGTTATCAAAATAAAGTCATTAAACTGAAAAGGTGCCTTGCTAAAGGGAAGTTGGTTAAGAACAAATTCTATTTCCAAAGAGAGAAAGATTATCCAGTCTTGGCATCTTCCAGATATTTAATTATGGACCTCGGATAGCTTGCAAGATAAAGAAAACACTGGGATTATAGAACTAGAATAAAGGAAAATGCTATCAAGTCTTCCTGGAAAGTAAGAAATCTACAAAGACTAGCCCCATTTTGCAATGTTGGGAGAATCTTGGCATAATGAAACTAGAGATTGAATTCATAATAAATGTATTTTGAATTGGTCCAACATGTCACAATGAGTCAGTACCAAAATAAGGACTGGAACCCAGGACTCCTGGCTTCCAGCCAAGAGTCTACCCACATAACTGTATTTCCTGTGTTCTTATTTTTGATCTTGAGTTAATTCTCAATCTCTCTCTGTCTCTTGCTCTCTAGCTCTCTCTCCCTCCCTTTCTCTCTCACATTCCATAGATGACCCTTGAACATATCTTCCATAAATCACTCTATAATGGAGCCCCTTTGTTGTTCTCTTCTCTAGGTACCCAAAGGAAGCCTATGGCAGAGAACAAGAGCTCAACATTAAGGGAGATAATTGAAGGTCATTCAGCTGAAAATAATTCATATTTATCCATGGCTTCCTTTACCAGCACATCTGGTTTCCGTTAGTCAGCATGCTGTCCTCTGGTCCTGACTGTGGTGGCCTACGGTAACCACATTTTTGCTCAAAAAGAAAAGAGTGCTTTCTTACATCTGTTCTCGAGATGTTTTTAAACTCTTTCACATACAAAGCAACGCTCTGCATTTAGATGAACAAAGACTGTACTTCATGGTATTGGGTTCGTTGGCAGAGCCTGGTCCTGAGAAGCTTCTCTGTGGCTTTCTCTTCCTGTCAAGATCAATCACAGAATTAAAGACTCAGGAAGACATGTTACTTGTTCATCTTATCAGCTTTGCCAGAACATCACAGTTGGAATCAGATTTTAATTTTCTTTATTTATAAAGAAATTTTCTGCTCTTATCTTTGTGGATGGACATATATTGTCACTCACTAAGTTACTAGTCCTACCCACAGTAGGCACTCATTTTTATTTTTACTTTTATCATCTGTGACTATGGTTTTGCTAATAGGAACTCACACCTGTATTGAAGCCACAATCTTCCATTCTGTCTGTTAATAAATGATGCTTTAGCATTATCTACTATTTATCTTTTAAGAAGCTCTTAGTTTGTGGAAATGACAAAACATGAGTGGGAAAGTAAGAAATAAATTTTTTTTACCACAGGAGAATGACATAAAAACCCAATCTGGATAAATATTATAAAAAAGATCCCAGAAGTATAATCAGCTCTAGGTGAATTTTGACCTTATCTTAAAAAGCATAACATTGTTGCCATCAATATTAATAGCTAAAACTTACTAGTGCCTTCTATGAATGATGCTTAATGTTGTGTGTTCATTGTATTCTTTAATCCTCAGCAAAAATATTATGAGGTAAAGAATATTTCTATACCCATTTTACATAAAAATAAATTGAGTCTTATGAAGAGTTTTTTTTGTGAGGTCCCAGCAGAACACAGATGACCCATTCAAAAGTAGATTAATTGGAGGAAGTTTTAATAAAACCACTTTGTCAAAGTGTAGGCAGAGCATAAGGAAATTATCAGGGGTAATGCAGTACCCTGATGCTACTGATGTTGGGGCCATTAGCTTCCCTAAACCTTGTGAAGGAATGATTATCATAAGTTAGAAAGAGAGTTAGTTAGGGAGGAACAACTGACATTATCCTTCTTGTTTTATGCTGTATGTTGTATGTAGGGGCATGCAGCAGCCTAAGGGAAATCTAAGGGGTGATGGGGGAATAAATACTCCACCCTCATTCTCTTTCCATTTTCCAACTTCCTCTTGAAGCTCCTTATTAGCTAAAAAAAAAAAATCCAGAAGTCTCCAATTGGGGAAACCTATGGATAAATCTACAGATGTCAAACTTCTGGGGAGAGAGCAAGGCAGACAGGGTGGAGAGTAGATTTTGTTGGGCACAGTCACTTTCTAAGGTCACAGTGAAAGAACATGTCACTAAGTGATTCAGAGTCACTAAGTGATGATGCAAGGCTTCAAACCCACAGCTTTCTGATTTCAGAGCCTGGGTCCATAACTTCCATAGAGAGTCTGCTGCTAATGGCTTTGAAAGAAGGTAACGACATTTCCTAGATGTGTAACCTCTGGCAAACTTCCATGAGTATGTTTTCTCATCTACAAATGATGCCTGTAACACAAAATATGACTCTTGTCCCTATATCACTATAATATTACTATATCACTATAATTGCTCTGACCCAGAATGGAATAGAAACAAACCACCCACATTTATGCTAAGAGTTAAGCTGGTTGCACTGAATTTATACATCATGAACAGCTGCCTGGTGTGTAAGCCACAACTCATTAAGCTGGGTCAGGAAAACAGTGGCCATGATATTGTGTTATTTGTTCTTACTGTTTTAACCTCATATAATAAAGATATCTTATCATTTCAGCATATCTGATTGAAGAATTTTGTATCTATGGAAGAAGAAAAGTTCAGAGAGGTGACCTGAATTTCAATAGCATTATTCACTCTATAAAAGGATCACTTTAACATGAAAATTGGCAGCAATAATAACATAGGGGATTCTTCCACACTCTGATAGGGGATTCTTCCACACTCTGATTGGCTGACAATAAGTGTGTCACAAGGTAGCAGTGCTTATAAAAGTCAACGGGCATGATGCCAAGCCCCTGTGGGATCCAAAGAGATACTTCACAGCAGTTTACAATAGACTGTTTAGGAATTTCCTGTGTCTAAAGCAAAGGTGAAAAATCAGACTGCAAATCGGATTAAAAGCTAGGAGAAAAAGAGCCGAATAGAAAAGGCAGACAGGAGCAGTTTGGGAAAGAAGTCCAGGGTTGTAACAGACTCTTTAGTTTCATTGAGATATGATATAAGAGAGTATCGAAGTGAATTAAAAATCAAGTTCCCAGAATAAAATATCAATAGGAGGATAGGAAAATAACATCTAATTTCCCTCTTAGAACCAGGAATAAAAAGAAAGGGATATGGAAAACCTAGGAAAAGATGGGACTGAAGAGATGGATCTAGAAGATCCAATATCCAACTGGTAAGAATTTTGAGAAGAGGACAGGATAGAAAGAAGCAAAATACTCAGAAAAATAAAACAAGAAAAATTTTCCAGACTGCAGGGCAAATTCAAAATAAAAGTGTCTACCAAACACCGCATCATGTAACTGAAAAGAAAATCGCACTTAAGAAAATCACTGTCCAGTGAACTATGGGTGATTTGGTAGTGGGCACACTACTGTCACAATAACTGATGGGAGTATCCTATTATTACCTCAATTACAAATAAATTTATTCAAGTAAAATAAATAAGAAAAAAATCATGATAAAAAATTTGAATATAAGAAATAAAAGGAGAAGATCATGAAAGCCTCCAGGAAGTGTGTGCCTTGAAGGCTTTGTTAGCTAATACTATGGTGGCATCATTTTGCCCTACATACATGTGTCAAACCTCTCATACATCTTAAACTTACACATGGCTATATGTCAAGTACAGAGAAGTCCAGAGAGCAAAAGTAGACTTCTTATCAGTAAAACCATATGCAAGAGGATAATCTCGTTAAGTTCAAGGGTCAGTTTTTTAGTCTAGAAATTTTGTGCATGGTTCGACACATACATTTTGCAAAATTATTACCACAATAAATTTAGTTAACACCTCCATCCCCTCACTTAATTGCCTTCTCTGTGTGTTGATGGATTTAACCACAAAAATTCCCTAAGGGAGGCCTCTAGGGGGGTGGGGGAAAGGGATGGGGGGTGACAGAGTGAGATGCTTTTATTAATTGCTTTTTTTAAGGTGAGGAAAATGAAATTGAATAGCTATTAAGAGGTATTATAAAGAAAAACATAAGAATATGATCAATATGAAAAATACATACAGAGAAAATAAGAATCATCAAGACTGATGTTTAGTGAGAACTATGCAGGCATACACACATAATTCAAACAGGAATACAACTAAACAGTGGTTGACTTTCCTCTAGAGGAATGGGAGGGGGAAGACCTAGGGACAGGGAACCAATCAGGAAGGTACCTCAGTTATGCAGATAAGAGAGGAATGTGGTCTGATCCAAAGTTGTGACAGTGGCATGGAGATGAGAAGGCAAATTTTAGAAACATCTAGGAATTAGAATAGACAAATTAGGAGGTAGATATCAGAAAGAGAAGAATCAAGATAGGCTCCATGGGCTAGGTTTAGAGATCTGGGCATTATCTCCTCCAGTGCCATGTTGTCATACATGGCCTAGATTTCATCTCTTATTAAGTGAAATGATTGTCAGAAGGAGAAAGACAAATACCGATGATTTCACTTACATGTGGAATATAAAGAAACAAAACAAAGGACCAGACAAAATCAAACCAAAAGAAACCTTAGAAATATGGCTACAGAATAGAAGCTACTAGAGGAGAAAAATCACACTTAAGGAAATCACTGTATGGTGAACTATGGGTGATTTGATGGTGGGCACACTACTGTCACTGGGGGATACAGGGGAGGGGGAATCCAGTGGATTGTGGTGAAAGATTATGGGTGTTTTGGTGGCGGGGGTCGTATGGTAACATACGCCTAAAGAGGTGTTAACCTGTTCCTCTAAATCATATGTAGTGTTATAAACCAAGGTAAATATGTGGGCCTAAAATAATGCCATTCATGGAGAGATAAAATACTAAAGGACAAGAAGGTTGGAATACACAATGGTGACCTCATTTGAATCTGAAGGGCACTGCAGTGAAAATGACCCCCTGATAACTGGGATGTGTCTAGAGCCCCAGAGAATAGTCTGTTTTAACATATGTTGTCTTAGCACCCAGGTAGCTCAGTCAGATGAGTATGAAACTCTTAATTTTGATATCCTAAGCAGTGGGAGAAGGTCAGTTAATATCATAACAGAATTCCCTAGACTTGGAAATAAAATTATCAATTTAAAAACTTCAAGAGGAGTTAATTTAGAATAATAAGGAATGGGAGTAGGTGGATTTTTTCTTAAAGCTAATATTCCGGTTGTTTTTGATCCATACACGTATTTTATTTAAAGCAATTCATTCTGTTTTATCTAACCAAAATAATTTTAGAATAACAAGTATTTTCCTGTGTCTCCTGTGACGTCATGAAGTTGATGCAAAGCTCTTCAAGACCACGTCTAATTTCTCTCTCAAATCTATTTCTCTCAGTGACTTACTCTTTAAAATTCCTCCAAAAATGTATTCATTTTTTGATCATTCTGCATCTCTTCGCCATGCACTTTTCCTCTCAAAAAATTCACAAAACTGGGCCTCCTCTGGTGGTGCAGGCGGTTGAGCACAGCGCTGTGAAGCTGTCTGCAGCCTCTGCAGTGCTGGTTCGATCCTGGCCAGCCGGCTGGCGAGGATCCCACATGGCGTGGCAAACCTCTCCTGTCTCCCCCGCTGCTCCCCTCAGCAGTGTATTTCGTCAGTCTGCCTGTTCTGTTCCCAGCTCTGTCTGGTAAATTCTCTCACCCTCCCACGCATTTGGCCTGTACCCCAGTTCTTGTAAAAATAAATAAATAAATAAATAAATAAATAAATAAATAAATAAATAAAATTTTTTTAAAATTCACAAAACTACTCAAAGCAGGTTGTGGAGTGGGGGAAAGAGCCTGAAGGAAGCCAAGATACCTTCCTTTTTCATTTAAAGGAAGAAATAAAATTGGAAATGTGCTTATATTAATAAGCTTACATGTTTTCTTCCCATGCTATGTGTGTTCTTTCTAAATAATAACCCAGCATCATTAAGTATTCAATGTAGTTAATAACAAAGTACTTTCCAGAGGGAGGGCAGCATCCTATACATCAGTAGGCTTCAGAGCTCATACAGTTCTAGATCTGTCCTTACCTTGGCAGTGTCTCTTCATTGTTATCTGTCCTGGAAAGCCAGTTTCAAATTTACTGAACACACAGGAGGTTGAAATTTATGAACTGACCCTTTCCTCCACTTATTTTGGAAACTAGACCACCTTTCTTGCAGAATGTACCATCCCTCCAAGGTACAGTCTTATCATCAGCAGAACAGTTCAAACTAAAAATGCTCCCTAGTGAGAAATGAATAAAAGCAAATGGAAATACATCTGATCTAAAACAAAATTTCATATTCATGATAGAGGTGGGATGTGGATGAAGAATCATTGCCCTCACTACACTGCAGAGATTGGAGCAAGTATGTCTACTAATCTCCATTTCTGGACTGCTCAGTTACAGTTCTGTATTCTATTCATCTAGACTGAACTGTCTTCTGTGCATTCAGCTCTTTCTCTGTATAACATACAATGCAATTGAGATCCAATTACTAAATTAAAATAACATTCTACGACCACCTACTTGAAATTATAGCCAGGTGACCTTAACTGAGGTTTTATGTGTTCCCAAATACTTCAGACACTTACATGCAGTCTCCAAACTCCTATACAGAGGCTTCAAACTTATTTCCACAGATGACAAATCTTTTGCCCCTTTTTTCAATTTAGGAGAAGTATCTCTCTGTTTCTCTCTCTCTCTCTCTCTCTCTCTCTCTCTCTCTCTCTCTCTCTCTCTCTCTCTCTCTCTGTCTCTCTCTCTCTCTCTCACACACACACACACACACTCTCTCTCTCTCTCTCTTTCTCTCACTCTCTTTCTCTCTTTCCCCCCTCCCCGCCTTCTCACCTCCTCTAATTTCCCAGAAGTCATTATATTTGAAATTAAAGAAGTTTTTATTTTATTTTTAGTATCTGGTCACCAACCACAGCAGTCATTAGTTAAAATGACTAGAGGGGTCATTTGCAGAGGGGTAAAGTCTGATCTGAGTGTTAGTAGGACCTCTACTTTATTTATCTTTTTAATAGAGGCATGTTTTATTTATTTATTTGCTTGTTTGTTTCTTTGTTTTGTTTATACAAGCACTGGGTACAGTCAGAAGCGCAGGAGGGTGAGAGAATTCACCAGCGCCAGAGCGGGGAGCAGAGCAGGCAGAAGGACCGAAGTACACTGCTGAGGGGAGCAGCGGGCGGCAGGAGAGGTCTGCGCGCCATGTGGGACCCTCCTCTGGTGGCCGGGGAGCAGCCGGGGATCGAACCGGTGCCGCAGAGGCCGCGGGCAGCTTCGCAACCCAGCGCTCAACCGCTGTGCCACCGGGGAGGCCCAGGACCTCTACTTTAGATGATTTTTTTCTCTCTCCTTTTTTATAAATTCTCATCTTGGCCAAAAATTTGGCAAATTTTACTTTGATATAGCACAAAAAGCTGTGATATATTCTACAATTCACATAGCTGCTTTCAGGGATTGATTTGTTTCATAGTCTACCTTAATTCTAACTGCTATTTTATCTCTCCTCTCCTCAAGAGTGTTAGGCTATTCCTTGGAGACATCAGGGAAGGGACATGACATATGATAGTGCTTGGCCTGTAGTTGATTTGATGACTCAACATGGCTGGGTAGACATTGACTCTGTTTGCCCTCTGTCTAGACATTTCTCCTGCCAGTCTTCTTCAGGTCTCACAGCTCTCCCCTCTTTTTAGAAGCAAACACAAAGACATGTTTAGAGATCAAAACAGCAACGATCATTCAATCTGATGGCACAGAGTGAAGAATCATTCAGTTGGACAGATAAGGGATGAAGTGGAGATGGGAAAGAGATTTTTAAGACTGGAAAAAGAAGAGGGAAAGAGGTGATAATGGATTGTTGATCCCCCTTTCTGGCTCTTCTAGCCCTCCTAGTTAAGGTATCAGTAGCAATGTTGTTTGTGCTTCTGACATCATTTTCACTTTGAGTCTTGGACCCTAGATGGAAGTCTGGAAAAGATACTTAGAAGTTAGTTCTTCCTTTAGCACTCCCCATGTGCACAAAGAAACCCATACACAGACACACTGGCACACCCACTGAGAAACCACATGTGCACCTAAGAACACATGGATGGGCAGACAATAAAAACGCCCAGTGGTAGCCAGAACCACGCCAGCTGCAGATGCCTTCTGCTGAAGACAGCACATGTGCTTGCATCTTCACACCCACACAGACACAAAGACCCACACAGAGATGCCACAGCCACACCCACAACCCTTACTTTACTCAGCTGTGACTGTCTTCCCTCTTGCCCTATTTGAACACAAGTCTGGCTCTACTTAGAATTTCCCAAGTCCACATTTGTTTGACTAGTCAAACTTCTCTCTGTGCAGTCCCATGCAAATTGACTTCTGAATTGCTCAAAATAACTAATGGAAGAGACATAAGGACAGCTCACTAGACATCTGGGGGAACTGAGATTGAAAAGTCAGGAAGAAAGGCTATCAGTGCTTTCCACCACCACCAGATAGTTCAGTAGATAGACACCAGGTGGCCTGGAAATGGTGACAGTGCTGTTAATTATTAAGGGCATGATCACTGATACTAAATGGAGAAGAAAGGATAACCTACTATGAGAAGAAAATGAACTTTAGAACCAAACAGATCTGGATCCTATTCTAGCAATGCCATTTCCTAACTATGAATTTGGGCCAGCTATTTAATCTCTACTTATCAGTTTACTCAACAATAAAATCTACATTCTAATGTCCTTGGAGGATTAAGTATAATGATATATATAAAGTGGTTATTATAGTGTTTAATTTTATAAACATGTGTTTCATTTTTGTTGTTGAAGTTGTTCCCAAATTATCCTTTGAGCTCTCTAGGCAAAAGACAATGGCTTTTGTTTTCAGTTTCTCTAAGCCAAATTAAGAATGATTGCATGTCTACTCTTTCTTCAGAGATAGAGTGCTATTGATAAGCAATATGTGAAGGAATAAATGAATGGGTGAATGATTGATTGAATGAATAGTGTAACTTCTTTATACCTTGTTGTTCTTAAGAATCACCAGTATCCAATATTGATTCTGGCACAGAGTTCCAGTGCTAGACGTTTCTCAGTTTCATGGGAAAGACATTTTCATTTATGTAACCATGCATCATTTTCCCATTAATTCTAATAAAATGAGAGAGGTATTGAAGGTTTTATTAGAACAGAAAAAAAATAACTCTACTGGGGACAACTAGATGTTCTAGTTGAAAGTAATTCAAAGCAGAAAGTTCTTCATATGCAATCTAAGACTTGAAGGATAAATAGAGTTTATTGGACAACAAAGCCAATAAAGGCATTTGAGGAGTAAGAAGCATGGGCAAAGTACAAAAGCACAGAAGATACTTACTTGAGACAAAATAAATAAGCTAAAGAGGCAAAAAAACTAAAGATTCAGGGTGCCCAGCCAAGTAGTAAGGATGGAATGGAGGTATTGGGAACTATCTTACAGAGAACCTTGTATGGAGAGTATCTTTGCACAAGACATTGTTTTTAATGCAGAAGGTGACAAAGGGAAATGACATGGTCAGATTTGTATTTTAAAAATATGACTCTAACATAATCAGAATGGATTCGATCAGGAAGATCAAAGGAAGATTCCAAACTGGAATATCAATTTCATTTCTAATCCTCTGTCATCCGTATTAAGGCAATGGTGTCCATAAGGCAGGGAATCAGGATATATAAAGAGGAGATATAAATAAAAGTAATTTATAAGGCAGAATTGACCAGAAATAAAACATTCATTTAACTTGTGGAGTGAATGAGAAGGAAAAATCATGGATGGTTGAAGATACAGGCTTATGTGTCCTGGCAAATGTTGTTTCACAAACCAAAACAGAGAACTTCTCTAGCTATCTGCATAATGATCTACCCCCAAACTTAGTGGCTTGTGATAACATAATCACTTTGTTATCATCTCTTATGGTTTGGGGATGAGGTAGTGCTTATGGCATCCCATGCAGTCAGAGGGTGACTGAGGCTGAAGTCATCTCAAAGCCTTCCTCATTCACATCCAGGAGTTGATATTGGCTGTCAACTGTGACCTCACTTGGAGCTGTTGGCCAGAGCACCTACATGTGGTCTAAGCTCTCTCAGGACATGGTGACTGTGTTCCAATAACAAGTGTACAAGAGAACCAAGTGGAAGTGAATAGAATTTTTATGGCCTGACTTTGAGGCTACATGAAGTCACATCTGCCACCAGTCACTTTGTGGTCAAGATAATCACAAAGGTCCACCCAGGTTCAGGGATAGAACACAGCTCTGGATTGGAGGAGCTGCAATGTCATAATGAGATCTACCATGGCAGTCATCTTAGGATAATATAATTTGCTACATGAACATAGAAAGAAGAGCAAGTATGAGTCCTGTGTTAAACCTGATGAGTTTCAAATGCCTACAGGACACCTAAATTAAGACAGTAAATAGGAAACAATAAATTTGGTTTTGAAATTTAGGAGATTTGAGAGTTATCAGAATAGATGTGGTAATGGACTTCATGAGGGCAGATGTTGTGGTTATTCAGGGACTAGGGGAGAAAAGAAGTAGAGAAAGGAAGGGGTGAGGAGGGGAGAGAGGGACCGGGTATTTGTTTCCTAAGACTGTCATAACAAAATATCTCAAACTGGGGTTTTAAATAGCAGAAATGCTTTGTCTCACAGAAATGTTTTATTCTGGAAGCTGGAAGTCTGAAATCAAGGCCCATGCTTCCCCTAAAACCCCTTGTAGAGGAAACTTCCTTGCCTCTTCCAGTGTCCAGTAACTCCAGGCAGTCTGGCTTGTAGCAGCAGAATTCCGATCCCTGCTGCCTCAGTCTTCACAAGGCCACCTTCTTATGTGTTGTGTCTAAATTTCCTTTTTCTTCTAAGGTCACCAGTCTTATTGGTAGGACCCATCCTACCCCAGTATAACCTCACGGAAACTTCACTAATGAGCCTATTTCCAAACTAAGTCATATTCTGACTTGGGGGCTAAAACTTTATAGCATATCTTTTTGTATTGTACACTACTGAGGGGAGGAGAAGGAAGGGGAATGGATGCAGAAGCAGGTACCCAGGAATGCCACAATGTGTGAGATACAGGAAGAGGAACCGGTGAAAATAATTAAGAAGGAACAGTCAGAAATCATGGGACAAGGATTTTTGATGGAAGAAAGATGTGGTCAAAAAGTATTCAATTAACAAAAGGCCTGAAATCCCCATTTGAGTCATGACTTGGGAGATTATTAAAAACTTTTATGTGACTGGATTAGTGAAGTGGTGGGGGCAAGAGCTAATTTGTGGGGTACTAATAAGTGAAAGGAAGATGAAGAAATGCCAGCCAAACCTTAATCTACATCATGAGGGCTACAGAAATTTCACAGTAACTCCTCTAAGAAATTTTCTCCTAAACTAACTTCAGTCATCTTCCTGTTAGCTGCATTCCATACACAAAGCTAAAAGGAAGCCTTGAAAGTAAGGAGAGAAAAAACGTAATTGTGGGGAGCAAACTGGAACTGTCATTTTAGGAACTTTTTTGTGGTTTCTCCATAACTGGAAAAGCTGCTTTCTGGCATGTTCTGTACCAGGACGACTGCTTCCTGGAAAGCACCCAACTCACAAGAGTGGGAGCTGCAGATGTGGAGATGGACAGAGCAGAGAGAAAATTAGTAATTAACTTAAGGAATAATATCAAAGGTTTGGAGAGTGGAGAGAGGATACAAATGCCAGGAGAAAAAGGATGTGGCCAGGGCTCAGCTTAATTGTTTATTTCCTTGATGCCTAAGGAGCATCCAAGCAGAGAGGCAGTTCTAGGCAGCTTCCCTTAAAACTAGTTTCCATCATTGATAGGCAGGAAAGCAGACTTTTTGTTTTCCAAACTTTTTCAAATACCCACTTCATCCCCCAGACCTAGGCCTCTTGACTTTTTTGCTCTTTTCTGAAACTTCTGCTCCTTGCCCACATTTTATTCTCACATTTTCTGCTCTTCCATACAATACTTCTGACTTTTATTTCACTCTCTCTCCTTTTCTCCACCTCTAGTTGACTTCATCAAGGCACTGCCACTGACCCTCTCTCTCCCTTCCCAAATTGCTTAAGTCCAACCATGAAACCAATCTTTCATGTCCTAAATCAGAGGACCTAGAAAAAGGAAAAGACTACAAATGTGTGATTCTCCCAGAAAGGTGGAGTAAGACATGCCCACCCTCAAAATCCAGAACATACAATATATATCTACAAAATATATAGAGATGGTAGAATTAAGCTGAAATTTTAAAGACTGAATGTATGTGGTGAAATGGCTTCTAATCTGTCCCCAAAGGACAATGAATCTTCCATTCTTAAGGTGAGTGAGAATTTTGGTATAGTTTTCTCTTCAAAGGTAGTTTTGTTCTAGTAGTTGTTTGAGTGAGTACACAAAATTATTAACAATCCTCCTTTTAATCTGTGAGGAGGGTAGTAAGTCCATTTATTCCAAAGTATATGGGATAAGTGGGAAAATATCTTCATATACCCAAATAAAGGAATGAACAGGAAAAGTTGTAAGAAATGTAACCCAGTAAATGTTATTAAGTTATATAACTATGTTCATGCTATGAGTAATAAACTTGGCAGGTAGCAGAGCACAGTGAACAAGAAAGAAGAATCTAGGGCTAAATGACATGGGTTCACATTATAGCTCTCTTGGAACAAATTATTCCTCATGTCTCCATTACTCATTATCCACAACCTTAAAATGGGGAGGACAATAATAATAGTGACGACTTCATGAAATTAATCAGAAAGCTAAATGAGTTAATATAGATAAAAATTTTAGAATAGTAACAGAAAGTAAATGTTACTTTTAACATTACTTAATCAAAAAATGTTGAGTAAGTACCAATAATTCATATAGTTTAGTAAATTTTATATAGCACATAGTACAATAACACAATTTCAGTTGAAGTGTCAGTTTTATTTTAAGCCATTTTTCTCATAAACACTTAAAATTTTCTAAATCTAAAATGCTTTTTTAAATGTAATTTTTTGCAAATGCTGTTTGTTCCTTACTCAAATATCCAAAAATATAAACAGAATATATTTTGTTTTTACAAAAGGAAATAAAATGAGGTTAGCATTGAAAATGAAAAACAGATTTCTTTTTAAACTTGGCTTTCAATAAATACACATGCTATTGTTTTCTGCAATAAAAAATAGTATTTTGGGGGGGACTGCTATCTTGCACATCAGATTCAATTAACAAAATTTAAATCCAGATCCTGAACCTCTACTATATTCAAATTTTACCTTAAATAAATGGATAATCAATCCCTGCTTTCACTTAATAGATATCTAGGTGACACTGAACTTGCTAACTAGTATGAGTATCTCATTTCTATCTTCTTTAAATGCTTATCAGTCTACATATATGTGTACACACACACAATCTGTATCAGTTATGAACAATTTCAGTAGATTAATAGTGGCCTAATGAAATATGGGATTGTTTTCACTAAACAAAATGGTAAGTAGTTTCTGGCCGCTCAAAACTGGCAGAACTTCCTTTCCAGGTTTTAGGATGGCAGTTTCATCACAACCCATCACTTCAACATTCACATTCTCTATATAGAAGGTACAAACCTGGTCACATTACATAGATTATGTCATTTTACTTTTTACTGTGAAATAGTTATTGGTAAGTGTTGCTGGTTCCCTAATTTTTATAAATGAGGAAAGGAAGACTCACTAAAATGAGTGCCTTGTAAGTGCCTTCACCAAGGTATGTGACTAATAAATGACAGAGATTTATTTGAACTCACTATGATTTCAAGCTCATGCCCCTTCTACAGTGTCATATTACTCATAATCTTACTATTTGTCCTTTGGCCATCCCTAATTCTATCTAGCCACAAATTATACCTTTGACTTCACACAGTCTTGATCACAAGCCTAGTCACAAAAGTCTAAATTATTTATCTTGGCTCAGAAAATTGCACATTATATTTATATATATCAAAACATTGGTAATACAATTGTAAGCTGGAAAAAAGACTTCCTGGTGTTTTGAGTTCCATTCTAATGAAGGAGAAAGGAGTAAAATGTAAACAAATAAAAATAATTTCATATAGTGTGAGTTTATATAGTAAATGAAACAAGATGTGTGATGAAGAATAGTCTTCAGGCTACTTTTACTGAGATTCCTAAAAAGAACTGTGCTCCAATTGCTAGAAGAAGAAGGCCTGGTCAAATCTGGGGAGAAGAGAGCTACAGGCAGTAGACATAAGCAGTGCAAAGACCCCGAGGCAAGAATGTTTTTTATAGGTACAGAAAGTTGGTATGTGATGTTGGAGAATAAGGAGTGAGAAAGATGTGATAAGAAATGAGATTTGAGAAGATCTCTAGTCTATTCAAAATACAATAGGAATTTTGAAATGTTTTAAATAAGCATGGGTAACAAGATCCAAGTTTTTCTTAAATCACCATGGTAGCTTTAAGAAAATATCTTGAGAGAGTGCGTGACATGAAGTAAAGATTTCAGGAGGTGCCTTGGCCAGATTGGTGCTGGTAGAGATGGGTAGAGAAGGATGTTTCACAGTGGATAAACGTTGTGACATAACTTATGTTTGGGGAAATTAGTTTTCTCATTCATTACATTTTATTAGGGATTTACAATACTACTGTACTGTATCATACTCATGTATATGCTCCAAGGCATTGTGGCCATTATTTTCTTCTTAAATGCTTTTGTAATAAATGCTGACAAGGGCAGCCAGATATTTAGCATTTCTCCTATTCGAATGGACTGGATCTGCAAAAAAGTCCTGAATCAGTGATTTCATTCAACAGCCTCTGAATTCAGAACTCCCCCTACTTCATTAAAAAAAAAAAAAAAAGCTAGTGTCATATCTTTTTATAGATACAGCCTGTTGGAGGTTTAGCTTTGCATAATTTGCCATAATGAATTATAAGCCTCTTCTTTTTTCCCTCCAAGTTCATGAAATTAGTCAGGATAATAGAAATAAGATTCTCCCAGAAACTATGTCCTGGGGTTAATCAGTGTGTTCTTAATTGGAATTATGAGTGGAGTAAGTGAGGAGAAACACATGTTACATTTGGAAGTCTCCACTGTAAATTCATGATGGTTGCATGCTCGCTCTAGAGAAAAAAAAAATGTCTTAATCTAATTGCAACTAATAATAATGCTGGTGTTACTTAGGATGAAACTAAGCTGATTCTGTTCTGTTCTCCCTTTTGTTATCTAAGCCCTCAACAATTACTGGCCATCATCCTCAGAATGTGCTTTATGTATCAAGTTTAAGCTTCTTAAATTAACGATGGAAAGGTGAATCATTTTCATTAACTTGGGTAAAGATAACTTTACCCAAAATTCAAAGAGGAAACCAGGGTCTATTATCTAGGTAACTAATAGAGAGAGGGGAGAATCTGGATGACTGAAGCTAGAAATACCTCAAGCAGGAAATTTCCAGCTCATGGATCTTTACAGGCATAAAGACCTAGCCTTTAGGACTTGTAAAGGGAAGCCCTGCCTTTGGGAATCTTCAGAGGGTTGACAATAGATCTGCAGGTGATCAATGAGGAGAGCAAATGTTTTCAGTTACAATACCCTATCAAAACATTCTTGTACAATGGAAGGAAGGGAAAGAAATCAGGGGATATGTAATGCCTTTAAAAACCAGATAAGTTTAACTATGATAAAAGCACACGCCAGTTCCCGGACTTCCTGAGCTAACAAGTACCAGGTATGGTTGTGAAGCATGATCCAAAGGCCAGGAACAATGAACCAGAAAGTCTTGGTGGTGCAGTTGCAAGGTTTCTATGAGTCCCTTACTCTGAGTCATCTCAGCAATTGATACAGAAAACAAAAACACTAATTTGAAAGGAAATATGTACTTCTATGTTCACTGTAACACTAGTCACAGTATAACCAAGCTATGGAACTAAATTAAGAGCCAAAACCAGATAAGTGAATCAAGAAGATGTGTATATGTAAGCAATGGAATACTATTCAGCTATAAAAAAGAAAAAGATAAACTCTTGCCATTTGCAACAACGTGGATGGAACTAGAGTGATGTGATTATGGTAAACAAAATAAATCAGAGGGAAAAAGACAAAAACCAGAGATGTCACTTGTAGAGAAACAAAACAAAGGATCAGATAAAAGCAAACCCATAACAAACCCTAAAACTCTGCAGAACTGAGGCTACCGGTAGGGGAGAAAGAGGAAAGGGAGCATAGTTGTCTGTGGTAGAGGACTATGGGTGTTTTTGTGGTGGGTGTGGTGTGTTAACAACACCTGAAGGGGGGGATATTTTACCTTTAAATTCACAAACAACATTGTAAACCAATGTTGCCTCAATAAAAAATAATAATAATATATGTATTTTATTTTATTTTTTTTAAATAATGTTAATGTGTTTTTGAGCTTTTTTATTTTTATTTTTATTTTTTCAAGATTTATTTATTTATACAAGAACTGGGGTATAGGCCAGAGGCGTGGGAGTGTGAGAGAATTCACCAGAGACAGAGCGGGGAGCAGAACAGGCAGAAGGACCGAAAGCACTGCTGAGAGGAGCAGCGGACGAGACAGGAGAGGTCTGTTGCGCCATGTGGGAATCTCCCTGGCCGGCTGGGAATCGAACCGGTGCTGCAGAAGCTGTAGACAACCTGCTGCACCAATGGGAAGGCCCAATATATGTATTTTTAAAGAACAAGAACACACACAAAAAGAAATAGTGGGGAAATTGCAGTTTTGCTTCCAGACTAACTTCCAAGTCTGAGCATTTTCCTAGTTATTACAAATGCCTAACCAGTATTTGGATTATCTCCATTACCTCCTGTTAATTAAAGACATATAAAAATAAGACAGCTGCTAATGGTTATTAAGCTATTTTCAACAGCGATTGGCAGTATGAGCTTCTGGTTATCAGACTTCTCTCATCTAGGTCTCACTGTGTGGCTTTTATTTATTTGATAAATATATCCAGAGCTCTCAGAACCTGCAATAACTGTTAAGACTTTATTTCCCACCCCACTTGATTATTGCTCATCTCCCTTCTAGTCATGCAATTCCTTCCTCCCCACCCACGCACAGCAATGTTGTTTGTGTACTTGGTCCATCTGAAGATAAAAATGCCTGTGATGCAACCAGGCAGCTTTCTCTTTTCAGCAAGCAAACTTCTCTTTTCTTTTATCAATGGTTTACTGATAATTATCCTGGTCGCCTATTTTGTTTTCTTGGATTTGGAGAGAACTGGCATTCATAGAAAAGAGTCAACTGAGAAGAAATTTGCTTATAAGTGCCTCGAATTACTATTTTCACATGTCTTAACTGCCATAGCACAGAGCAAAATCTTCAGAATTTGGGTGGATTTCTAAAAATTAGTCCCACTGCACCGAAACTTTGATCTTTGGATCACACTGTCAATCACTTGATAAATTGGTTCTCTTGTGAAATTTCCAGCCTGCTCCCCAGTTGGTTGCATAAGTTTGAGAGCCAGACGCACAAATCTCTGTGTTTTGGAAAGTTCTCGAAACAGTGTTAGGTAACGATGGCAGGAGCACAAAAACCAAGGGAGGTGCCATCCCAGCCTGCCCTATAACGCACAACTCCCTTTTTACCTTCTCTTTACATCCCTTTTCTCTTTCTTCTATATCCCTTTTTTATTCCCCCCTTATCTTCATTCCTCTTCTCTTTCTCTTTTCCCCCTCACACATTCCAAGCCTTTGAGCAGATTTTGACATTCATCATCTTTGCTTGGGCATGTTTGCTACTTGACCTGAGGAGGAAAGATGTTTCCAGGTTTAACTCACACGCAGGCTGGACATCACATCACAGGCAGTGAATGAGGTTCCAGCTCCGAGTCCTCCAAGGACAGATTTCTCAGTGTTTCAGAACTTTGGCTACAGGATACTCCAAGAGAATTGGTTTCAGACTATCTAAGACCTCATGTCAAATAATTGAAAACAAATAGCTGACATTCAGTGAGTCCTTGCTAGTTTTCCAGTTTTCTGAGACATAGAGTGAGTGAAAAGTCAGATTTCTTTGTTTTAGTAGCAGAGTTTCTTTGCTATATGAATTGAAATAAATAAGACTTTTAAGGCTCTTGAAGTAAATCATAACCTGATCCCAGGAACAAGTTTAAATAAATGACATTTGTCTATAAAATTAACAGTGTGTTTTGGTTCAGAGTATCTTCCATAATTCCTTCCTTGTTTCTAAGTAATAATCACAGATTTCATAATTATCAGGGCCTCCTATGTGTGCACAAAGCAGGAGAAATCTTCAGCCCATTTTTAATAGATTTTAAATAGATTGATTTAAATAATTTTGAATAATTTAATTTAAATAGATTAATTTAAAAACATTTACTTTTCAAAAAGCAGAGCATATTGAGTAAGAGAAATTAAATGAAGTTTTTATTGTATCTAAATATAATTGAATCAAAATTCCTGATGATTAAAACATATTTAAAAAGAGATTTTCTCACTGTGCTCCTTCCCACCACTAGGGTCTCTAAAGAAATCTCTGTAATCATATCCCCACCTCCTACTGTACTCATTTCTTCTTACTCATCGGGAGACAGTGTTTATAGAATCTTTTAAGAACTACATAGTGCAGGGCCTCCCTGGTGGCCTAGGGATTAAGTCTTAGCACTATCACCCTTGTGGCCTGAGTTTACTCCCCCACCAGGGAGCTAACCCACATGGCGCAGCAGACCTCTCCTGTCTCACCCACTGCTCCCCTCAGCAGTGTATTTCAGGAGATCTGCCAGTTCTGCTTCCCACTCTGTCTCTGGTGAATCCTCTCACCCCTTGTACCTCTGGCCTACACCCCAGTTCTTCTATGCAAAAATGAATAAAGAACTACATCATGCAGTTTTATTTTTTTTTTTTACTTCTAAGTAGAACCTGCTTTTATTTTTTTTATTTTTTTTAGATAATAAATTTTATTGTTATATTCCCCATACAATTGCAACCCCCCCATTCTGACCCCAATCCCTCCCCTCCCGCCCCCGCCCCCCTAAAAGTGTCTCTGGTTCATAGTTTTTTGTTGATTTTGATTTTCACTTTCTTATAGTTATTCATTTTCCTGGTCCCTTATTTAAGTTTTCTAGATTCCTGCTATGAGTGAGACCATCCGGTATTTTTCTTTTTCTTTTTGGCTTATTTCGCTGAGCATGATCCCTTCCAGCGCCATCCATGTTGCTGCAAATTGCACATCATGCAGTTTTTAAAAACTGGTATACTTACTCTACAGTCCCCCGCCCATTCCCCCTCTTTGTCCATAAACAGTGTCCCACTTGACAAAAGAACAGTACACCTGCCCCCTTCTTTCTTGGTGCCATGCATGGTTCCGAGGTAACATATCTGGGATGTCAAACAAAGGAACAATTTAAAATATTTATATCACCTCATTTGAGTTCCACTTACTTCTCACATTAAGAAATGCATTCTTATGCCAAATGAATTTTTGATGTTAATTTAGGAATATTGCTTTTTATCATTTGCATATGAAAAATTATGGTACCAATAATCCAAAAAAAATTTAGCTGTTAGAACTCTACAGTTACAGAAAATTTATCATCTCCTTTGTAGCTTCTAGGCTGAATTAAATTTGTAGCAAAAAGCATTTGAAGTTCTTGACTGTGGAAATATGGGAAAAAGCAGAGTGGAAACGTTATTTTTGTTGTATAAGTATATGTGAAGCCGATCAATAAAATATATTTAATATAAAAATATATTGGTATAAAATTCTGAGGGGGAAGTAGAATATAAAAACAATTTCCATAAGAAAAGAAAAGAAAATATGTAAAAATATTTGTATGCCTTTTAATAATAAATAGTGGATAATAATTGCTATAGATACATTTTTAAAATTTTATTTATTGATTACATTGTTGTTCATTTTGTACAATATTTGGTTTCTCTCCTCAGGTGTGTAGTCCCCATAAGTTTCCTACCATAGCACCCCTGAACTATCACCATAGTCCCTTGTGCTCTTCCTTCCTTCTTTTGACTTCTCTCCCTCCTCCTCCCCTGCTGTGTGTCTCAGAGCTCCAGATACATTTAAAAGTGAAGTAACAGTTTTCACTTAAAATTTAAATGTGAAAAGATATAAACTTCTGATTAAGCTATTTAGTTATGAACCTAAAAATTTAAAGGGGAAACCATGCCTTTAAACTTTTCTTAAGGGACATGAGAAAAACAAAGAAGATCCCGGATAAAGAGAACTTACTCTGTGAAATTTAGTTTCTAACTGAGAGAACTCAGACAGCTAGGGTCAATACCACGTGGCAATTTTCCTTCTTACAGAAAAAATAACCTGTACCTTCCTCTTCTCACCTGGAGTCACTTTCTTAAAAAAAAAAAAAAAAAATTCAAAGTAGCTTATTTCCTTTCTGGTCTAAGTGGAGCTTATTTTCTGCAATGGCAGGACAATATAAATGGATCTCATAGGTTATGCTTACGTCAAAAACTTTCAGTATCTCCAAGTGAATGAATTAACCTTGTGTTTCCCATATGTTCAACTAAATGCCAGTAGCCAAAAAAATACTATGCTTACCAGTGTGGGGCTAACATCCTATCTAACTAGTCAAAAGTGTACTCAGGGAAAGAAGAGACTTTGACCCAACTATGACAGTACAAAGAGGTGGGAGCTGATGGGATACATGTGTTATCCAGGTGTGTATGTGTGTGTGTGAGAATGTGTGTGTGTGTGTGTGTGTGGCCAGAGGTACTTTTTCCCATGTACTGCCTACCTATCTGCTATGAACTGACAGTTCAAAATTCTTAATCCTCAAGATCATGTTATTTGGAGATGTTTTCTTCCCAGTGTCATTATACAAATGTGCCACAGAGTTGGACGTCATACTGCAATGTGGATGTGCTGTATGGTCCCAGCATCGGGGGTTACATGACAAATGGAAGAGAAAGGAAGTAAAAAATGGATGAAGACAGAAAACATTTTTTCCATAATCAGGAACGGAAACTTTCAGTTTCTTACCGATTATTTGATTTTCATAGATGCCTGGTTAACATGGACACTCTTTCAGTATAGAAATACAATATAGCATGTACAGTTATAAACATTCATAGACTATTTTTTTCCATTTTGACGGTGAATAGAATGCTAGAATTAACAAAATCCCTGTGATGTAGAGTAAAACTAGAAGCAGTAGTAAAAGTGGTGGGTATGTCTGCATTAAACCACAGTTGTACTCATGTAAATCAAGAGCAATAAAAAATTTCCATGAATTCGTTAACTGTGAGACTGAGCTATTTTTCTCTTCTATCCATTTAAAAATACCACAAGATTATTTTAATTTGAAGAAAATCAGAGGTAACCTCATAATAGTTATCTCCTTTATTTTGATCAGTTGTTTAGTTTGGCTTAGTTACAGTTTTCCATTCTTGAGACTCAATCATCATAGGTTTCTGACTGCACTCATTAGAGGGGAGCTCGCATTTTAAAGCCATGTGGAGGAATAAGTAAAGATCTAGAAAACAGACACACATCATAAAGGGATAGAAAGTGGATCCTTTGGAGGAAAGCAATAACTAGCGAAAAAAAAAAAAAAAGCAGGCAGTGTATGCAGTCAAAAACATAGGAAGAAATCAGGAGTCGATTCATAAAAAATGTTATATTTTTCTTGATTTTATGATTTTTCTAATATTGCTCAAATTTTTGAGTTATTTTTGGGGATTTCTCTTTCTAAGTAATTCCTGTTTTTGCTTACTTCCTCAAATTACAGAGCATTGCTTTGCTAAACCCCATTTGCTCTGCTCCCTAAGCCTATGTCTCTTCAATAGACATAAATGATCCTGCCACCTCCTGTCTCCTATTCGAGGTGACCTCATGAGCGTTGCCTCATTGGTATGAGGAGCAATTGTAGAATTTCTCCAATAATAGGTAGTATTAATAATATGCATTGCTTTTTCTTCAATATGCTTAAACAAGGGCTCACTCTCTGGTTTTCCAGATGCACTTAAAATGAAATAATAATGTTGAGCCAGTCTTGCTGGCTTTAAATTAATCACTCCGGGAAGAGACATTAAACCTTTCAGACCACCAGTGTGCATAAATGTTTTAGTGCTCCAGACCATACACCCTCTCTTGATTATTTGGGACACAACGAAAGGTAAGCTCAGTAAATGAGACTGTTTTATGATCCATTTAAATAATCTGAAAAGGAAATTAATACTTTTATTACTTTCTGTAAGTGAAAAACTTCCTTAAAATTCTGTAAGAGTTCTTTATGTTATAGCAGTTAGGACTTCCCTAGCAAATCAGGAGAAATAATGGAAGGTTGGAGAAAGGATGCATGGCCACACAAATCAACATGGAATAAACAAGAAAGGTTAGACACAAACTTGATGCTAAAGAAAGTAACTCCAATGGAGTCCCCAAATATCCGCTTGGTTAAAAATCAGATCGTGACTTAAAAATAAAAAATTTCTTAATCTTTTTTGAATAATATGACTTTTTACTGGGACTATGGCAAGGATGGAAAGGGAGTCAGGGGAAAATGTAGAAATAATTTGTGACCCTTATCTCATATCAGTACCATCAGTACTTACTATGTGATAAACATTGCATTAGTCATTTAACAAACACTCCTCAATTTTTAAGTTGTTTAACAAACACTCAGAACAATTCAGTAGATAAGGTAAAAATATTCTAATTGGATAGCGAAAAAAAAAATGCTTTCTTCCCTGATCTTGCTTTTACTTCTGCCTCAATCAACACCAAGCACACTCCAGTCTTTGAAATGGCTGTCCCCTTGACTTATAGAGGCATCAATGTGATCTTTGCATTTGTTTTCACATAGTGTTCTCTCTGTGTATGTGTTTCTGTGTCCAAATTCTTTCTTTGTCTAGAGACACAGTCATATGGATTAGAGCTAACCCTAATGACTTTGTGTTAACTTGATCATCTGCAAAGGTTCTATTTCCAAATAAAGTCACATTCATAGGTATTGACAGTTAGAGATTCCGTGTCTGGTGGGCAGGCGGGCATGTTTCAACTCATGAAACATGATGTAGTTGGGATAGAGGGTGGGTTGCACTGTGTACTACAGTAGTAATGGAGAGGGGCGCTTTTATTACTTCTAGGCCTCAGAGGGCGAGGATGGATTGAATATTAGAATGGGAAAGATAAAGTACTGTATAGCAGTCGGTCTCAAGAAGACCAGTGATGGGCCTCCCCTGGTGGTACAGCGGTTGAGCGCTGGGCTGCGAAGCTGCCCGCAGCCTCTACAGCGCCGGTTCGATCCCCAGCTGCCAGCGAGGGTCCCACATGGAGCTACAGACCTCTTCTGCCGCCCACTGCTCCCCTCAGCAGTGTATTTCATCAGTCTGCCTGTTCTGTTCCCGGCTCCGGCTCTGGTGAATTCTCTCACCCTCCCGCGCTTCTGACTGTACCCAGTGCTTGTATAAATAAATAAATAAATCTTTAAAAAAAAAAAAAAAAAAGACCAGTGATCTTTGAGCAGCAGAACCAGCTTCAGATGACCCAGAGGAAAGTACTTGACCTAGTAAATACCCTGACCTCATCCTCTTCCCTCTTTCCAATCTTCTTCCAGGGCTTACTACTGGCCAGCCCAAGCAGAAGTCAGATGGCAAGGAATCCTTTTGCTGTTATCCACACAAACAAACATTTTGGCAACCTTTCTAACTTTTAATGTAATTTTTGTTTTTAATTTTGGTCTCTTATCTTTTCAAGAGCAACTTACCTAGAGGATTGGTTTACATTAGCTTTTTTTTTTTTTTCACTTTTTTTTTTTTTTTTAAAGATTTATTATTTATTTATTTGTACAAGCACTGGGTACAGTCAGAAGTGCGGGAGGGTGAGAGAATTCGCCAGAGCCAGAGCGGGGAGCAGGGCAGGCAGAAGGACCGAAGGACACTGCTGAGGGGAGCAGCGGGCGGCAGGAGAGGTCCGCGCGCCATGTGGGACCCTCCTCTGGTGGCCGGGAGCAGCCGGGGATCGAACCGGCGCTACAGAGGCTGCGGGCAGCTTCGCAACCCAGCGCTCAACCGCTGCGCCACCGGGGAGGCCCTCACTTTTTTTTTTTTTTTTTTACTTTTTTTTTTTAAATAATAAAATTTATTTTTATATTCCCCATACAATTGCAACCCCCCCATTCTGACCCCAATCCCTCCCCTCCCGCCCCTCACCCCCAAAAAAGTGTCTCTGGTTCATAGTTTTTTGTTGATTTTGATTTTCACTTTCTTATAGTTATTCATTTTCCTGGTCCCTTATTTAAGTTTTCTAGATTCCTGCTATGAGTGAGACCATCCGGTATTTTTCTTTTTCTTTTTGGCTTATTCCGCTGAGCATGATCCCTTCCAGCGCCATCCATGTTGCTGCAAATTGCATGTGTTTATCTTTTTTGAATGCTGAGTAATATTCCATGGTATATATGTACCACATCTTCTTGATCCAGTCATCTATTTTTGGGTATTTGGGCTGTTTCCAAAGCTTAGCTATTGTAAATAGTGCTGCTATAAACATAGGGGTGCAGGTGTTCTTTGGAATGGATGTTTCTGTGTCCTTTGGGTAAATACCTAGGAGTAGAATTGCTGGATCATATGGAAGCTCGATGTTTAGTAGGTCCAGAAATTAGCTTTTACGGTCTCTATTTTATTTTTCTTTTGATACTGGAGAGAAAATGGAGGACATAAGAAAAACAGCTAGAAGGATGAAGAAATTTGTCTCCTCACTTGACTGATTTGATCAACCTATCTGCCCACAGGACTGCCCCTGGAGTCCTGCCTCCACTATTTACTAGGTGATTGGAAATGACACCTTTGCCAAAAATATTTGATGCTGTATAAAATGAGGAAGACTGAAGTTGAAGCCAAGAAGTTAGTGATATTTTCAGTGATTTGACTTTTTCCATAACCTCCCAGATCTTTGATAAAATCACTAAACTCGTGATTTGTGAGAGGAAGCAGACTATGTGCTTGGATGTTGCAGGATGAGTCCAAAGAAAACTATGAGAAAGAACGCCTTTAGGAATTAACAGAAATTGTTGAGTTGGCTCTGAACTTGCATAAGTACTTAATTTAAATTTTAAACCCAAATTGATGGTAGTCTCCTAGAGATAGTAGGACCTCAGCTGACAGCTGGATATGCCTAAATATCTCCAGGGATTTCATATTTTTTAAATTTCCATTCCATTTTTTTCATAATTGCTATTGTCAAGAACTTCATGTATAAATCTAAATTCCTACTGCTGCAATTTCAACTCAGCCTAGTTGTTGTAGTAATAACCATAATAGCTGCCAGGTATGAGCAATGGAATCAGACTGCCTGAGTTTGAATCTCAGTTGCACTTCGTTACAAGCTCAGATAAGTTACCTCAAAGCTCTAAACTAGTTTCTTCATCCGTAAAAAGGGATTAAGATGTTCATATTTACCATAATGTTGTATTAACTATATTTACAGGTACAGTAGACCTAACAGAGTACCTACCACACGTTACTTGTTCAATAATATTGTCAATATCATTACTACATGTCAAGTATTGTGCTGTTCACATAAATCATCACATTTAAATGCTGATGGTAATCCTCAGAATCAGCTGCTATAATCTCTATTTTAAAAATAAAGAAATTAAGATGCTGAAAACTTAAATAATAAAAAATGACTATTTTATGCATGTTTCTGCTGCATATATTATGGACTGTATGTGATCATGGAGAAATAAATGTAGAATGAATTAATTTTCTCCTCTGATCTTTCACAGAATCCAAAGAAAGGAGAGAGAAAAAAAAATTGTCTCATAATTCTGTCATTTTTTAGTGTTCACTAACCCCTTCAAAGTATTTAAGTGACAATTTCATTAATGTTCCATTGTCTTTTTCTTCAGAGAAGCAATACAAATATTTATAAGAAAAAAATACAAACACTATTGCTTCCCAAACTCCAACACTTTGACTCTTTTCTTTCTTGGTTTGCTCCAACCAGCCTTTGGAATACAATATATGCCAGTTGAAACTCTCAAAATAAATTAAAAATACAATCTTGCAATTTCTGAACCAATTGTCTATAAACATTCTGATAAATAACATCCACTTTCCTTTTTCTCACTAACACTGTAAATTTATTCTCCCCAAAAGTAATCTAATCTGTTTGTCCCAGTTTTTCCTGCAGAAGTCCATATTCTCTCTGACTCCTGATTTTCTTAGTCATTGGGTGTTTCCAATTGTTTTCTCAGAATGCATTTTGTTATTCTTTAACTATGATTTTAAATAAGCTAAATGGTATTGCCTAATTCCATTTTCTTTTTTTTGTAGCTGGGTCTATAATTTGAAGTTAGTGTTAAATGCCACAGTAATGACTCCTCTCAACTGTTTATTTTTTTTTTAAGTTTTGTTTTATTTATTTATGCATACAAGAACTAGAGTGTGGGCCAGAGGTGCAGGAGGTGGGGGGAGGGGTGTGTGTGAAATTTTCACCAGAGACAGAGTGGGGAGCAGAACAGGCAGATCAATTGAAATACACTGCTGAGGGGAGCAGTGGATGAGACAGGAGAGGTCTGCTGCACCACGTGGGTTAGCTCCTTCCCTGAGGATTCAAGCCACAGTGGCTAGAGATAGCTTGATAGCACTGAGACTTTAACCCCTGCACCACCAGGGAGGCCCCAACTCAATTCTTCTTGTAGATACAGAATTGCTCTGCTGAGATGGTCATTTGAATGTAACGATGGTAAAATGTTCACATTTCTCTTTTCTCACCTATTACTAATTCAAATTCTCTGCTATTTTTTAAACCAGTAGGAGAAAGATAAATGACACTTATATGGGGAGTATAGAGAAACCAAACAAAGGGTCAAAGACAAACTTTTAAACCAAACCTAGAAAGCTAATCATAGAACTGAGGCATCCACGAGAGGAGGGGGAAGGGTGAGTATATGGTGGAGAAAGAGGACAATGGCTAGGGTGGAGGAATATGGGTACTTTGGAAGCAGGTGCACTGTTGTGGTTGGGCCTGAGGGGGAATATCCTATACTTCCAAAACACTAACAAAATCTGTAAACCAATGGTACTGCAATTAAAAAATATATAAAGAAAATTACCAAAAAAAGAGAAAACATCTGTTACCTTTGCAAATAATTCTTCACTACCAACTAGCTTAAATTCTTCCTTTCATTTGATTCAAAGAAGTAGCCTGTATATACTCAGTCACCTTTTAATCATTCTGTCCTTTTCCACTAGTAGCCCATCTCATGTTAGTAAGAAATAAAATGTAGAATATAGCACAGAGGTCAGGGATCCCAGAGTTAAAATGTATCAATTTGATTTTTTTTATTAATCTATAACTATAAAAGATTCACTTCTTTAAAATTCTGTTAATTCAACCTTAAATGACAGTGCTGACTTCCTATTTTCTAGAAATCACAGGAAAGTAAAGAGTTTTAACTTCCTTGGATAAAAATTGCAAGATGAAGTGACAATAGTCAACTATTCTTCTCCATAGACTGACCTTAGATGTCCCCCATTGAAGGGCATTTTGTTTGGCTTCTCTCTTTGCCTACACATGTCATTCAACACAAGGGCCACTTGTGCTTCCCCACATGTTTCCCTAATTTGATTTCTATAACAGTGTGCTCTCAGTTTTCTACCTAGCTTTTGGATTTCTCCTCCTCCCCCACTTTCCTCCTAATGAATATGTCCTAATTTTATACCTTTCTTCCCACTTCAGGCAAATAAGCACAGAGATGAGTTGCACCATCCTTGTACTCAAATGGCACTTGGGCTCTTAGAAGGAAAGGAAAATGGCATTAACTAAGCAAAGTCACGTACAAACAGTGAGTCTGCATTTCCTGGTGTATGGAATTACTTATTCTATTTGTACTGCTAAGTTCACTACTATTAATCCTTCCAAAATTCATTACTGATCCTTCTCTCACTACCATAAAAAAAAATTTACATCTTTGGTTACAATATCTCATATTATTATTTATCTCACCTTCCATCCCCCACTCCCTGTTGGCTTGGGTTCACTGAAATCAACCTAGAGAGATAAACAAGTTGTTGCTTGTACGTGGCAAAGCTGAACCAGAACCAAACCTCCAGCTCCCACTGCTGCTATTGCCAGACCTTCTAGCAGCTCTCTGTGGACTGAATTTTCCATGTTAATCCATAAGTAACTCTATACTCAATGAAGTAATGGTTTGGTATTTCCCTCCTGTTCCACAGAGGTCGACAGCATGCCCTACAGATCTGAAGGACAAAAATCCACACCTCTCTTGACAGAGCCAACAAATTCTTCGGGTTCCAATTCAGTATGTGAAAACCAGTGACCTCTGATCCACAGGTTGGAGAAATGGTTCTAAGTTCATGAAAATTCATGCTCAGAGACTGATGGATCACATGGGAGCTGTTGTAACAGAAATCATTCCTGAGGTCACGTGGAGCATTAACTGACTTACCCCTTATCACAGTGCTGACGGCTTAGATAAACAACTGAGGATTTAATGAAACTTCAGCTAGAGAGAAAGGTCTATCTGGAAAAAGGATGAATGATTCCCCCACAAAGGCTGCTTGATGCAGGAGACAGGAAAGAAGAACAAATATTGACAGAAACCTGATAATATTTGCTTTTCCAGTGGTTGAGGACACCCAGACACGAATATGGTTCCGTGTCCAAGTAAGGAACTGGAAGGAAATAAAAGAGGAAGAGAAGTGAGAGGAAGTTAGGGAAAGGAGAGAGGTAGAGGAGGGAAAGAGAGAGGGAGTGGGAGAAAGAAAGAGAGAGAGAGAGAGAGAGAGAGAGAGAGAGAGAGAGAATGGAAAAGGAAGAAAAAAGTAGAAAGAAAGAAAAAGAGAGAGAGAGAAAGAAAAGGGGAAAATGGCAAAAAGGAAAACTGTTTCACCAAACTGACGCCTGTCAGATAAAAGAGATTGGGGCTATAAATTCCTCCCAGCGTTTCTAATGGGATTTTAATACAGCATTTGGCCATCATCTTTTTTTCATTCCTTTAATGACATACATGCCCAAAGTGTAGCCACGGAGCCTCTGAACTCTGTATATTTCTGTAATACACAAAGAAAACAGCCGTCACATCCATTTTAAGGAACTTTTAAATACATTACAGTGAGGCTACAGGCCCCGGGTCCAAGGGGAAGCACACAAAGCCTGTCTGTACATCATCTGTGACGGGCCTGAATTCCAGCCAAGGCAGATTTTTTTTTTCAATAATAAAATAAAATACTGTGTTTTTTTTTTAAGGAACATTATATTTTTAAACTGGAAATAATTGTATTTTGTATCTTATGTGGCATCTGAAAGTGATTTAGTTGAACAATGTGGTTTCTGATTGGTATTTGAATTGGTTCCAGAACATTTTTCATAATAGCCATCTTAAAGATCCCAATTATCTGATCCTCTTTCCCTCCTTCACATGGTTTCATAGGAGGTTTCCAGAAAAAGAGAGAAACCTGCAGGGGCAGACAAACCCACTCGTATCTAACTCCACTGTGTTATAAGGCTCAAGGCAGAGGGCCTATGGGTTATTCTGAGTTGTCCAGGGTGCATTTATGACTCAATAAAGGAGGCCATGGCATTACCAGAATAATTACTTACTCAAACAAGACTATAAAACCAAAGGGTTGCCACAACTAAAAGGCACATGGGGAACTTTTCTCTTTTAGTGTTAACATGCAAATCTAGTAAAGTGTATTTAGATTTCTGTAAAATCAGCTCTGTGTGCAAATTAGATGGTTGATTTGCCAGGTAAGCAACAGAATCAATTCCCCAGGGTTAGAAAAGGGCTAGGGAAAGGAACCCTTTTTCAACATGAAAAAGAGTACTCATTTGTAAATGGCCCCCTACTTTAAGTGTAATATGTGCAATTGTGGGATGTTGGTGAAGCAGGCACACCCTGGAGTCAGTCTGATTCTGTCTCCACCACTATGGATTAGAATGACCAGGACCCCAGCAGACTCTCTGGCTCTAATCGCCACAGAGGAGATCACATAATACATTTTTCATGTGATCATTGGAACAAAGGAATGAAATAATACATGTGAAGGGCTTAGAACACTACCTTTCATATAGTAGGGCACTCTATAAATAGTAAATCTTATTACAAGTAATAGAATTGATTGCACTGCATAGTAGAAATATGACCTCTGGCTTTAACAAATAATATAAGATACCTAACTAAATTTGAATTTCTGATAAACAAAAAATTTTAGAACAAATATGTACCAAAGATTGCATGGGACATACTAATGTATCTGGCAGCCCTAACTAAAAATCAGCCCCATATCTATTTTATGAAGCTCATTTGTTCATTTCTCTTCATTACATATAGTTCTATCTAGATATAAAATAAAATATAATACTTCATTCTCTAGTATTTTTTCCCCATCAGAAGGTTCTTAGCTAAGAAATAATACAGAAATTGTATGTGGTTACCAACTATCTGGGAAACTGAAATGCTGATGGCAAAGAAGCTAAAACAGGACAGCTGGGTGAAGGGCTAGCACATCCAGATGTGGTACATTAAGCCCTGCATCTTCTTGAGATTGTGATCTTAAAATATGTCAGCAAGTATCAAAAGCAAAGTAGCATTTCATATTGAGAAAAAAATTGCCCCATAAGTTGCAATGACAAATTAGACTTAAAAATGTTTAATCTTTTTTTATGGTATATATCAACCATAGGGTTTGTTCACTCAACAAAAATCACTGATTGTCTTCAAATCAAGATGCTATGAGATAAGGAATGAACAAAAACAGACATTGTCCTTGGCTTCATGGAATTTACATACTAAGAAGCAACCTAACATAATTAAACAAGCACAAAATCAAATATAAAGTTGCAGTGGTCAAAAGATCTATGAAGGAGAGGCACATGAAAAGATGAACATTTAAGAGAGAGACTAGAGTTCAGAGAGGACTTCCACGGAGTAGCAATATATGAGCTGAGGTCTGAAGGATGAGAAGGCTTTGCCAGAAAGTGTTAATGGAAGGGTAAATGCATAAATGAAGATCCCAAAGGAGAAGGGATCATGACAAGTATGAGAAATTGAAGGGTCCATTCTGCTGATGTGGAGAGGTGAGGCATAGTCAGTGTTGTGGACAAATGAGCAGAAGATGCAACAGATTAATTATAATAGGCTAGTCTGTAGCAGCTAGTGGACTTAAACATAATGGTTCAAAATAATAAATGTTTATTTCTCTCTCCCATAGCATCCCAAGGAAATTCCATGTTAGGGGTAGTGATGTGAGATCCTGGGGAATCCACTCTCACAGATTCATGCTGATACTATTTTGTCATCTTTGACATGTGACTTTCAAAGTCATCATCAAATGTCACCAACCCACTGACCTGGTGGTATCATGAGTGATGAACATCAGAGGTTTTAATGGGCCACGTCTGAAAACAAGACATCACTTTTCCTTATATTCCATTAGCTACATTCATATGGTCCATTCCTAACAGGAAGGGATCCCAGGAAATGTAAACCATTTGTGTCACAGGAGGAAGAGGAACGTTGTTATTAACTACTTGCAAATTCTACCATAAACAGATGAAATTAGATGATACAGCATCCTATAAGCCTCATTGAAGAATTTTCCTTTTATCTCAAGAGCAGCAGTACATCACTAAAGGAATCTAGCAAAATGAAGTGACATGATTAGACTTATATTCTGGCAACAAATTGGAGAACAGGTAAGAATGGCATCAGAGTGGTTGAAGGGAGATCAATTAGGAAAAAATAGCAATCCTGGCAAGAAACCACAGTAGCATGGAACACAGTAGTTGGTTGTGCTGGGATGGAGAGAAGTCAGTGGAAACAATTACACATGCAGCAAAGTAGTGCCGAAGGAACAACAGGCAAATATATAAAAAGTATTTTCTTTGTTAAACTTTTTTTACTTCTTGGCTATCCTTGATTTTTTTTGTACCATGAGGCTCCTTGATCAGTATCACTAACACTGAAGATAATAATCAGCACAGGCAATCACCCAAATTTGAAAAGAGTTATCAAAGAGAATTTTAGGGTCTCTGGTCAGAGTCTCTAAGGTGTCAACTGGTTAAGCACAGTCTGGTTTTTTTTTTAACAGATATACAGAACAAAGTTTTTAAAATTTTACAAGGAACATTGGAATGTGCACAAAACAGAAAACATAAGATTCTGTTATTACTTTTGATTGTCCTAAAATTAGGACAATAATTACAGCACATCCTACCTCTTGGAATTTATTGTTGTAAGTATCAAATGCCATAGGGATCCCATATACTGAAGCTCAGTGGTTCATATTAACTGGTCTCCCTGGTGTTTGAAGTTGTTGTAATCGTTTTCTCAAACTATCAAAGTATTTACACATAAAATTAAAAATTGCATGTTCAAAAGCCTGTTCATTTTTATTGATTTTACTACTACCCAACATGATATTTACTGCTACTATTTTGTCTAGTATAATAAGCTAAATAAACACATGCTATATAAGATTGTTATTCAGTGGATGGTTTAATTGGAGAGTTAAGTTTGAGGGCTGCTTTTACTAATTTAAAAGAAGGAGGCTGCTCAACCCTTTAGATGAATAAGATCTTTTTCCTAGCCACTGAATATTGGTTTCTCTTCTATAGTCATCTAACAAGTTGAAAATAGTAATAGATAACATTTATTGAATAACAAGCACTATCTATATAACATACATATGAATATGCATGCAAGTGCATGCATTTGTGGGCACACATACACACCCTTCATGACAATTCTATCTGAAAAATATTACCATCTTCTCTTTACAGGTGAGGGAATTGAGGCACTAAGAGACTAAGAAATTTGCCCAGAGTCACAGCTTTAGCAAACTCAACTGTTACTCAAGAGTTAATGCTCTTTAACCCCATTGTAATGTACTAAATGCTGAATAAAGTGCTATTTTACTCTACCCTTAAAAATACTATCCCAATTCTAGCTAATGCATTGTCTTAAAAAAATTTTCACTGTAAGTCCTCTGATTAAATTACTCCAATAGTTACCATCCCCTTGAAGCCAACTATTGAAGTGAAGTCAGTAAGACATTCCTAGATAGCATAGAAAATTTCCACAACAACTACAGCCAACTCCAGCTTTTTCAGCAAGGATTAGGTTGATGCCACAAAATTGCCCCATCAGCATGATGAATCCCAAGGTTTGTGGAGGTACAGAGGGAAAGAAGGAAGAATTCTGACCACTCTTTTCTAGCATTCAGTGTGTTGCTGGATGATTGTAAAGAAGGTTGTATTTGAACTAAATCTCAAAAGTTGATTATATAAATTGGGATGAACAAAGGAACAGAAAAACAGCACAGCTAGAAGAAATCAAGGGATTGCAAGGATGGGGAGAGTAAAGGCCAACTAAGAGAGGAGGTTGGCAGGAATCCAGCTCATAGAAGACTTGATGGAACCCAAGAACTTTATTTTGTGTAGGTCCATGGAGCCACCAAAGGGTATGGGATGAGAAGTTTCCAAAATCAGAAAAGGTTTCAGGAAAAGATGATATTTTCAGCTTTCAGCTTTCTGAGTTTGAGATACCCATGAGATATCCAATGGAGGTATCCTATGGACAACTAGACCTGAATTCTCTAGCTTGGAAGAAAGATGTGGGCTGGAAACAGATTTGGGAGACAACTCCAGTAATTGAAGCCAGCTGTGTTAGAGGGGTCAAATGAGATGAAGGCTAAAAAGCACTTTCTATTCAGTGGGGTAGCAGAGCCAACTCTTACCTGCAGGGGATGAAAAGTGAAAGTGAGATTTTAAAAAGAAGTGGGAGAACAAATGGAGAGGACTCTCCTGAAGAAGGAGACAACTTGGCGACCATCCTACTTTCTGAAGAGACAGGGATGTGGCATTAAATGATATCATCCTTGTTTTTCTGAGGGCTTCTTACAACAAATGGGACCAAGGCAGGGGGGACAGACAACCTCCCAATTGTTGGAGCTTCATTTTAAAGTTATTTTTTAAAGTTATTTTCCAAACCTCTAAACTGTGTGACATGAGACATGGGCCCCTCCATTGGGACTGACTTTAATATTTAATAAGGACACATGAATGTCCCAAAAATGCAATTCTTGGGTGTGTCGGGCACAAAGCCACTGACTAAATGAATCTTTCCATTGTTATAAAACCCAAGATTATTTCACAGGTTGAAAGGAATTTTCATTGATTGTTTTTATTTTTCTCTAGGGTTTAGTTTAATTTAGTTCATAATAATCATGAAATCCCAGTGATATTATTTATGATGAAGCTGCTCAAAGGATACTAACTTTGTAAAGATTTTCTTGCTTATCTTTTACCTCATTTAAAATGTCATGGTTGCATTTCCTTGCATTTAATTTGATCTTGGACATGACACTGACCCTCCCAGAACCTCAGTGACCATGTCTGTCTGGATAAAATGTCTGGACTGGATATGATGCTCATTAAAACCTTAATATCTGACACCATGGGTCAGCAAAACTTTACTATAAAAAACAGATTATAAACACTTTGGGCTAGTAGGTCACTTTGGGTTAGTAGGTCACTGTGATTTGAGGGGTCTTCCTTGCAACACTCTCTCTCTCTCTCTCTCTCTCTCTCACACACACACACACACACACACACACACACACACACCCCTATACAGTAACACCTTCTCTGCAAACTTCCTTGGCAAGTTCAGCTCTTTCTGAAATCTGTCTGTTCTATGCATGGGAACCAAGCATAACCCAGGAGAAGGTCAACCCCAGAATCCTTCTCTGGGGTTGGATTATCAGATGGAGTGACTCAATCACCTAGCCTCTAATGTGGCCTACTCACCAGTCTCAACCTTTTTCTTGGAGTCCCTTCAACTTCCCTGGTGATAAATGAGGACAGTGACATCTGTTTGCTCCACTACTTTACTCTCTCACTCCCTCTTCTCCTTACAATTACAGGAGCCAACAGAGGAATGGATTTTTCTTTTCCTTTTCATCCTATTCATCCATATCACCCCTCTGTTGCTGTGGAGTTGGCCTAAATATTGTAACAGAGAAGCTATCTGAATGAGTATTCTCAGAGCACATGCCCTTCAGTGTTAGTTGTTCATCTGCTAAAGGAAGAATGAAAGGATTTAGTGAAAACTTTCTCTCCAGACCCCAGTTTTATCCAAAATCTATTTCTTATGTTATAAGCTATTTCCTATCTGTCTCACTGGCTTTAATATGCAACAAATTACAATGTTCCCTCAGGTTAATAATAGATGAATGTGTTTAGAATACTAGAATGAAGATCTTATATTCTAAGAGGTAAAAAGGAGGAGCACATATTTCCAAAATATTATTTCATTGCAACTAAGTTTAAATTTAACCTATATTTTTTCCATAAAGACAGCTGAATGAATAGAGGCTCTTGAGAAAACTAAACTCAAGATGGCTTGACATTAATGTAAAAGAATAGCATGCAGAGGCAACTAGTGGTGCATCCAGGGAGACATGCTGGGTGCCACGGGTTCAAAATATGGCCACATGACAGAAGGAAGTAAGGAAAGTTCTAAAAATGCGTTTGACAAATGTGCCCAACACCAACATTACCAAATATTTCAGTAGGAGAAAAGGAGCTGAAACCTGAATCAGTCTGCAATCCAGTAAAGTGTTTGAGGGAAAAGATTGAAGAAACAAATGAGGAATGATTTTGCCTTATGTGAGGACTGAAACTTCAAGAGTCAGTAGGTTTAAAAAACATAAAGCCCTGTTCAGAAATAAGACTTATTTATGTAGTTGATGTCCATGTGTTGCTCCCTTGACTAAGAGTCCTGACTCAAAGTTCAAGAGATGCTAAAGGTGAAGGGTTGAACAGAAGTCTCAGAAAAACTAAAGTGTAATTTAAGAGAAACATATATAAAAACATTTTTAGCAACTGGATGGGATATTTATATTGTATTAAAAGATAGAAAATTGCTTATGGTTAGAAATGTATAGCTACAATTTAAATGCCATCTTGCTACCTACAAAGCCATAGAAAATCCATAGGTAACTAAGTCCATACTTTGAAGTATACCATATAATTTTAGAAGCACATTTTTCCCTAATCATGTTATCCTATGGCTGCCATCAACATTTCTTGAGCATGCATAGACTAGCAAAGATAAGGAAAAAGAAACCAGTACAACAAACCAACCCAGCATTAAAATGCTCCTTAGAGAGAGGAATGTGTACTTCATTTATTGACTACACATAGGATTCACAAAGCAATCCCAAGCACTTGGGAATACAGAATGAAGATTATGCTGATTCCTATCCCCAAGGAGATTAAGGTCTAGTGGGAGGGAAATAAAATACATTTTTAAAAAGAACATAAAGATGTACAGATGTGCACTGCAATTACAAGAGCTCATTGGTCATATGGAATCAAGAATTAGGCTGATTAGTTGGGAAATGATTAAGTAAACCTCAAAAAGATATATAAAGGAAGTAAGGATGTAGTATTTAAGGTTGATACCAATGTAGTTTCAAAGAAGATTTTAGTTTCATGAAAATCTATAATGTCTAAATCTTCCACATCTAAGAAACTGTACTTCTAGGTCTGACTTACCACCCAGGACCCAAAATAGCTAACTATAGTAATGTAGTATAGTTGTCTAGTACCCAAAATAACTGCACAGTTTAAGAAGCTGTTACCAACCCTTTTAAATTACTATTTCTCTAATAAAACCTTTTTAATTAATTATGAGTTTGCACTCATAATACATGCCTCTGTGATAGCAGAGGCATGTATGAAAATATATCTCGACAACTTGAATTTGTCAAGTGCTCACAGTCCTGATGTGGCTGGTGTGAGATTTTCACTCTGCAGGTTATCTGCAGCCCTAGACCCAGAAATATTTCCTTGGACTCTGCCTGCCTTCACGATCATGCAGTGTAGATTTGTGCTCTATATGCCATTGAGTATGTATTTGTTCAGTAAAACAACTGCAGAAAATAATATGCTGTGACCTTGTCTGAAGCCTGATATAAACAGCTTTTTAACTGTGTGCTCTTCTGTTCTCCTTTGGCTGAACTGAAAAATCAGGAATATGAGAGTTTGCTCTGGCGTGATAGCAGATATATGTATGAAGATTTATATCAACAACTTGAACTTGTCAGGTACCCACAGTTGTGGTGTGGCTAGCGTGGGATTTCCTGTCTGTGAGGAAGGCTCAGGACATAAATTCCAAGAAAGGGAGGAATTAAAAGCAGAGGCAAACAAGAAATTAAATTCTTTGTCTAAAGAGGGAACCAGAAAAGACATCCCATTTAAAAAACAGACATCCCAGAGGAAAAAAGAACCTGAAATTTTAAAAACAATATAGCAGAGTCTAGAAAGAACTTGGAAGGACTTTGGAATCCTACAGCCTGTTCCAGTCATCTGCCTTATTCGTCTTGCCAAAAACCCACCCAACAGTTCTTTAAGGAAAAGAAAAAAAAAAGCCCATAGGGACTGAAAACATTGACTAATAATTCTTGAATCCATCTCCACTATATTATTCATCTCTGCCAAGGTCAGGTTTGGTCACTGCATGGCTGGAGGTCTGGGCATGCTGCTCCCAGTTTTATTTTTACAGTAGTTATGGAGCCCTTTATATTTTCAAGGCCCTCCTGTCACTTATTACCCACCCGTTCAGACCACCCACCCACGCTCCCACACACAATACACCCAGACACACCCACAAATACCCAGATTCTTTAAACCTGAGGGTGATTCAGGCTACAGGAAACTCTTTGCTTGCAATGACTTAGCTCTACAGGCTTAGAGTTTCCCAAAATAAATCCGCATCCTTCTCTGGGGATCAATCTGTGGTCTTTCTACTCAACAAACATTTACAGAGCACCTACTGTGTGTAAGGCACAGATGGATGTAAGTGCTAAAGGAAGCTCCCCAGGAGGTGGGGAAGGGCAAGAGTTGGTTCTGCTGAGAACATTTGTTTCCTTGCAACCACATGGGTGTGTGCAGAGGCAGGAGGATGCTGTCTAATCCAGCGAATACTTCTTTATCTCATCCACTTTTTCCTCTTCCCGCCTTCTTTTTTCTTCTCCTTGATTCAATTTTCTCTCTGGCTTGTCACCTTTATGTCTCTCTCAGTCCCTCCTATCCCTCCTTCCTCTTACTCTTTTTTTAAAACTAATTTAAAACCACCTCAGTTTCTGTGATAACTTGGGAACTCTCACAGTGCTCTTCCTGCCTCCTTAACAAACTGTTCATGAAAATAGGTCGTGGCTTACGAACTCTAAAAACATAAAAATAGGTGAAAATACTTGGCCTGACTCAGAGGGAAGTGCACTCCTCCATCTCCTAGATATTGGTGCCTGCCTCTAAGAAAGGCCAGGATGGAGGTGCTGCTGCCCAGCGCGCAGCTGACTGTGGTGTGGACTTTTAGCCTTGCCAAGCCTCCCCAGCTCAAGCCCTTAGGATAATTTATGAGGTGTCACGATATTCTGACCACAAGGTCAGAATAGAATGGTTTTTACACTTCAGCTGCCATGAAAGAGAAACAATTTAATTCTGTTTCACTCTGGCACTGTCTGTTTTCACAATGAACAGGGGATTTGGGTCTCCTCAAGATTATTTGTCTAAGCACAGACCAAGACTGCTGCTGAGACTTGAAATGTCTGATTCCAACTCTGACTTCCCTCCCTTTCCTTCCCAACTAAGAAAGGAGATACTTCCCTTTCCTATTGCACCAAAATGAGCCTCAAATTCATTTTTTTCCCAGGCCATTTTTGTATGCTAGTGAATAAACCAGATTTCTTGAGTCACTCCATCCTCTAAATTTTAGTGGGAAAGAGCGGTTCCGGTAAGTAAGGGATATGAGAGAGCCTTCTACTAAATTCAGCAGACCCCAGAGTCTCTGCCAAGTCCAAGTCTTGGTCTTGTGTCTGAAGCAGTGTTTCCCTTGGCCTGGACATACGGCCTCCTGGCTTCCCCTGAAGTTACAGAACCATAGACATTCCGCTGAGTAGCCCAAAGCTCTGCCTGCCAGGAAAACCCAACGTCTCCTCAGAGAAATCTCAGAGTAGGAGTTTAATACTCCTTCCCCGACAGAACAGCCAAGAAGACAAATGGGAGGCAAGTGAGCTTCTCAGGATCCACCAATACTCTTCTCTAAACCATATTGAGTAGGTCGTCAGAGAATCAGAGTATGATAGATAATTAGATTCAACCAGGAAGCTTACAGGCTGGAGAGGGGCTCCTGGAGTCCATCTAGACCTTTACCAATTCATGCAATCTTCTGTGTCAAACTCATCTGTAAGGATTTGATCACATGACAAACATAGACACACACACATAGACACACACACACACATATTCTCCTGAGAAAAATTGAGGATACATAATAAGCTACCATGCAAATAAAAAGAGGCGTAACATGTTCATATCTAAATGAATATTATAGAGAAATACAGAAAATGCTTCTTAAGTTTGTCTATAGGAAGTACTGGATTAATTCAGATAGATGTTTTCTTTTCACTAAATAATCCTTTGTATTTAAAATTTTGTGGCCAAAAACTCATATTACTCTTACAGAAATTTTTAATACAGAAAATAAAGTACCAGAGAATGGTAAAGAAAAATGAGAAGAAAGGAAGAAAAAAGCAAATGATCCAAATTTGGGATGCAGCTTAATGTTAGACCTGTCAATTCCCCAAAAATCCACTCCCCTAAATTAAAGCAATCAATTCTTGGTGGGAATGGTAAAGGAGCTATTTGGTAAATGACCTCTTTGAGTTCCCTTAATAGTAGTACTCAAATGCTTATGAAAGAATTCCTTCCTTTCATGTGGGTGAGATTACTCCCCCAAAAAGACATTAGTCAATGGGATGGAGCCTCCTGCAATTTAACATCCAATAAGAGTTTCAAGCAAAGTGCTGAGTCAAACTGGTTTGCTCTCCCATCTCACCTAGTCGTTTCTGAAGTCCCTTCTCTTCTACTTCTGCCAGTGATAATTATCCTTGGCATTTCCCGAGAATATCATCATTTCAAGCTACATAGGTATATGGGAAAGGGCATTAGATCATAGGTTAAACAACATATTTTACATATTTGGTAAATTGCTCTGTCTTTCTAGGACTCATTTTTCTCATTTGCAAAGTAAAACTTTTGCATGCAGTGCATCATGAGTATCTTAAATGCCGTAAGTCTGATTCTATGAAAATAATGTAGTAATCAGGATGCATGCAGATGAAATTCTGGCACTTGTTTCAGATCTGTCATGGATTTCCATGGTTCCATCTGACCTTTAGGCATGTGCACATATGAAAGTACTTTTTGACTTGTTTTTTTTTATTATTATTAATTAGGGTCATTGAATTGCTGTTCCAAAGATGTTTTCAACAAGAAAACAAGGTTCTCCCCTGATGTAGGACAAATAAAAAAAGTCAATGTTGTGAACAAAGCCTCAAATGTATCCTGCTATCTTGCCCCATCTCAAGACTTCAAATGAATGACCCACTGCCATATCCATCAACTGATGGGCAAAGATTATCTCTGGGGGCTACATCCCTGGTTAAATAAGAAATATCACCAAAATGAAGATCTTTTTCCCATTCTACATCTCATTGTAGATGTATGGGATACTAGGAAGCACTTTCTCCATGTGAGGATAAGGGACTTTGGTAGAGCAGCCCAGTAGTGCTATTATGGTTCATGTGAACTACAGAGGCCAGACAGATGGTGAGAAAGAAAACTAGAGACTTCCAGGACAGCAGCCCACACTGACCCACTCTACTATACAACCAGGCAGGAAGCTTTAGAATTCAGTTTGTTAGCAATCAGCCTTAAATATGACAGATCATTTCTCCACAAATTCCACCTCTTCCAACATACTTCCATCCAAAATATAACCAATCCTTATTTCTTTCCCCAAATATTCAAATTCATCATTGATATGTGTGTCCTGTTCTCCTCAACCCTGTAGTAGTGTCTTGATCAGTCTTTCCCATTAATTGTACTTTTGAACTTATATGCCTGACACAACATTGGTACTCTGATAGAGTGGTTAAAAAAAAAATCACTGATTCCAGAGAGCTAATAGAGGGTAGGGGGTTAAGGAAGTGAACTTTGGAGCTAGAAAAATTGGTTTAAATTCTAGCTCTGACTTTGAGAAAATGGTGGTGGCAAACGTGAACCATCAGTGGCCAGTAACTTTGGAACTGTCACTCATGGAAAAGGAGGAAATGTTGGATATATTGTTGACAATTTAAAGAACTCTAACAATGAGCAACTCCTTGACAAGACTTCAATATTTAAATCTCACTGGTGAACATTTCAGCTGGTAATAATGTAATAAAACTAAGGGTTTGGGTGGATGATAAGAGAAAATTTATAGCTGCCAGGTTTAAAATATTTGGCTATGACTCTGAAATTGATCTAAGCTCATTGGTCATTGAGTGGGTTAAAGGAAAATGATTGAAAGAGTCATGACTGTGAAAAGTAAAGATATTGCCCAGAAACTATGCCTTCCACCCAAGAAGCTATACTGATCCATCCTTACTTAAGATGCAATCATGGTGGCCTAGTAGATTATACCCTAAAAAAGAACCTCAAGAAATTAAAGGTAGAGAAAAAATGAACTAGTGCATAAATACCATTGGATCAATCAGTTGTTCACCCATTCTTGGTATAATTGCCTTAGATGTCAAAAGCCTGTTAATCTCTCAATTAAGAAACAGAATATGGAGCCTCCCTGGTGGCGCAAGGGGTTAAGCACCATACTATGAAGCAGTCTGCAGCCTCTGCAGCATGAGTTCAATCCCTGGCCGGCCAGGGAGCAACCCACATGGCACGGCAGACCTCTCCTGTCTCGCCCGCTGCTCCCCTCAGCAGTGTATCTCAGCCAGTCTGCGTGTTCTGTTCCCCACTCTGTCTCTGGTGAATCCTCTCACTCCCCACATCTCTGGCCTGTACCCCACTTCTTGAATGCATAAATAAATAAATATTTTTTTTAAAAAAGAAACAGAAACAGAATACGTACAACACTTTGCCATTCAAGTCATGCTTGAATACAAGTTAAATACATAGAATAATTGCTAGAAAATTTACATTATTTTAACCTGCTCTTTTGCCTTAACCCAATTAATAGATGTTTGTTTCGAATTATGTGATAGCAGTTGAGGCAATTGCCTCATGAAATAAGTAATGATTCCCCAAGAAGACTGAGCTTATATTTAAGAGTGAAATGCATAGATATCCAAATTTTCCTGAATCTACTTTTAAGGAAAGAGATGCTACTAGATTTTATGATGTGATTGTTTAAATGAGTCAATCATTACACAGTTATGCATAAATAACATATTGGGTGAATGTAAGAAGCCACCACCACCAAAAAAAAAAATCACAAAGCTGCTTTTTACTAGCTACATAAGCTTGGAAAAGTTCTTAACCTGTATGTGTCAGTTTCCTTGTATGAAAAATGAAATGGTAATGGACCTTACTCATAGTGCAGTCACAACAGTCAAATGGCCTAATGTAGGAAAATGACTAAGAACAGAGTCTGACATGAAATAAGAACTATGCATCATCATCATTGTCACCATCATCATTGTCACCATCATCATTGTCACCATCATCATCATCATCACTAGTTATCTGGGATATTAGATTATGCTCCTTGTCCTTGACACACTGTGTTGGAGTCATCAAGGAAAAAAAAAAAAAAAAGCAAGGATGTTACTTCTGAAGTTTCAGGTTTTTCCAGAGTCCCTAACTACCTCACCCCTTTCTCATAACTAAAGTCAGCTCTGTTTCTTCATGTGCTCTGCCCACATAAAACTTCATCCATCTTTTTAATGACACATGTTTACTTACTTACATACCTATCCCTCACTTGTCCTTACGCCCTCTCCAAAAAGTAAAACTTGTCTTGCTCTTTAATTTTGAATCATTCTCCTCCACTTTCCTGCTGAAAGTTTTCCTGGTATTTAGATTAGAATAATAAGCAAATAGCTGAATGTTTGAAAGGAAGAGTCGAACCAACTATAATCTCTCATAGGACTCTGCTTCCTTACCATCTTTATTTCCTTAAGGCAAAATATTCACATTGGTCTGCTCCCAGTTATGGAAAATGGAGGAAGACATTTTTTCCTCTGAGATGAATAAGATGATATTCACTGCCCAACATCAATATCCTCTCTTACCTGTTAATTAAGCTCATTAGGTAGCAATTAGAGATTCCATATTTTATTGAAGATGTTTAGCCCCTTCAGTGGCTCGCTTGCCATTCCATTCCATTTGCCAATGATCAGAGGTGGGCTAATTTACATCTGACTAATAAAACATAAGAGAAAGTCTGATGGGGCCTGAAGTAGAATGGGATAAACCCTGAGTTACATTTTCTTTTTTTAAAAAAATTCCCTCAGTTTTCAAATATAACAAAATAGAATGTAATGCTATTAACTATGGCAGCCCTTTTGACAGAATGAGATACAAGTCTAAGAACCAAAAATGAACATACTGAGAGTAAAAAGAGGAAAAAACTGGGCGACCTTGGTGATAGGTTTGAGCCACCACGAGTGCCTTGGAATAGTTTATCTCCAGATTTCTTTTATTGAAGTGTAAAACAATTATAATTTGGTCTTGTGTTACTTGATAAATGGTCCCAACTTATACAAATGTGCATTTCACATTCACCAATGTGAATATTTTGCCTTAAGGAAATAAAGATGGTAAGGAAGCAGAGTTTTATGAGAGATTATAGTTGGTTCGACTCTTCCCTTCAAACATTCAGCTATTTACTTATTATTCTAATCTAAAAGGAAAGTCATGGGGGCCTCCCCAGGGGTGCAGCCGTTGAGCGCTGGGTTGTGAAGCTGCCCGCGGCCTCTGCAGCGCCGGTTCGATCCCCGGCTGCTCCCCGGCTACAGGAAGCGGGTCCCACATGGCACGCAGACCTCTCCTGCCACCCGCTGCTCCCCTCAGCAGTGTACTTTGGTCCTTCTGCCTGCTCTGCTCCCCGCTCTGGCTCTGGTGAATTCTCTCACCCTCCCGCGCTTCTGACTGTACCCAGTGCATGTATAAACAAAAACAAACAAACAAACAAATAAATAAATAAAACATGCCTCTATTAAAAAAAAAAAAAGGAAAGTCATTCATCCTTGAGAATACCTTGTGAGTGCTAATAAATTATTCATCCATATAAGATCTTTCTAGTTTCGAAGTATTGCCACACCTCTATAATTTCTTCTCTATAGATCTTTATATGATTAATACCTTATATATTTCTACTTATGTAACTTTGAAATTATCACAATTCACTCCATATTTTCACAGTACAAAATTATGCTTTATTTTTCTCAAATTACAAATTAATTAATTATAATTTCATTTGATCTTTTTCCACTCATACATTTATTGCCCTTCCTAGAGATGCATGTGTTAAAAGACCAGATTGGGAGTCAGAGAGACCCAGAGTCACATTTACTAACAATGTGAATAGGCAAATTACTTGTTTTCTCTGATGTTTTATTTGCTCACCTAAAAATAATATCTAGAGCTGTTCCCCTGTGAAATAAGATGATATACATAAAATGATTCTCTAAATCTTGGCATGGACTGAAAACCAAAAATAAAAAAAAAATTGAAGAGGAAGCAGGAAAGGGGAAGGGGAAAAAATGGAGAAAGAAGAAAAAGGAAAAAAAAAAACAAGAGGAAAAGGAAAACATTGAGAGAACAAAGAAAAGAAGAAGGAGGGGCAGAAGAAGGAAGGGGGAAAGAAGATATGGAAGAAGCACAAGAGAAAAAAAGAAAAAGGATTTAGGAGACAAGGAAGGAAGGAGAAAGGGGAAATGAAGAGGAAAAGAAGAGGAGGCAAAAGGAAATGCAGGGAAGAGAAACTTGATAACAGCCATGGTGACAATAATGACAATAACAATGAAGCTGTCTTTTATCCAGAGAAGAACACTAAGGAATAAAGAAGTTGAGGTAGATTTTATAGCCCAGACAAAACCCCAGTCATCTATATCTTAATACAGTATGATTTCATTTCCCCTAAAATTTGGGTATTATATATGCAGTTTGAATCAACTTACTCCAAATAACACTACAAAAAGAAAATTACAAAGGATTATAAGCCTTGGCAATGGTCCCTATATTTCAAAGGAATGGTTGATACCTTAAGATCCCAGGGCAATCAAAGAACGTGGAGAAGGACCTGGAGTTTATTTTAGTCCAACATGAGGAACAGCAAAATTAAAGAGTAAAAAATAAAATGAGTGATTAGTTGATTTTCTTCTATAATGACCAGGCACCTTCCCTCTTCAAGGATGACAGAAAAAGACAAAATAAACTTTTTCCCTCATACAAGAGAGAAAGAGATCTTGAGAGTTAAGGCTAATAAAACCCCCCTCCAATATTTTCCCATTGATTCTAAGTCACTTCCTACAGAGTCTAAAAAAAATTGGACTTGATTTTACATAATCTGCACAAATGAGATCCGCAGGGAACTAGAAAGGTTTCTAAGAGGAGCTTCTAGAAGCGAAGTTTTGTACTGCAGCCAGTTAGAAAATTGGGGAAGGGCTTTCTTTCACTTCTTTAGGTTTGTTAGTGAACATGACTTTCTTCTTTGTGTCTCCATCAGATACTGACTTATGTCCTACATCTGCAGTCCTTACTTCCCTTCTATGCAATGAAACATGCAGCCATCCCCTTTTGTCTGTCCTTCCCTCTGCACAACCCTGTTCCCTGCTTTCACTGGTGTGCATTCAAGCCTGAGATTTTCTGGCTTTCACAGATTCTGTAGTCCCACTAGATCCCCTCATTTAGTTGTATTATCATTAGCAACCATTTCTCAAACATCCTGATGAAGTCTTGCTGGTTTTCATTGTCCCCTCTATAAGGTTAGAGCTTAGTCTAATGCTAACTTTCATCACCATCACCTAACTCACCTTGTGGCCCTGATACCGTTGCCTTCTGCATTTAAGTTTTCACTTTGGAATCTTGTTGCCTTGCATCCCAATTCTTGTAGAATAACTTCACCTAAGAAAGGCTAAGAAAGGAAACTATTGCACTGTTCTGAATTAATAACAGAGAAAAAGGCGAAGTCTTAATCTTTCCAGTGCAGAAGATGTGTGCATTGTTTGTTGTTGAATAGCCCTTGGGGAGGGAGAGATTTCAAGTTCAACATTTACGTGGCACATTTTTCAATTAGACAATCTACTGTATGGCATTTCCCTTCCTCCCCCACCCCGTCTCTTTTATTACCACATGACTTCATCTCCCCATGTGACTGACAGAGCCCATTGGGCTCAACACTGATAAAAAACATCTGGGGGAGAAAAATTGCAATTTAGAAAACAATTAAGTACATCAATTTCAATTCATTTAGTTGGCCAGAGAAAGAAAAGTTCTTTCAAAGAGGTAATTTGAGCCACAGTGGTCATGGATTAAAGGGCACCAGATCTGTTTTCTCCAGGTTGTAGTGTGGAGGAAAGCATCTCAGTTTAGAGCTCAAAACACAGACATGAACTCCTATTTGCAATTTTCAACAAAGAATAAACTACTGACAGTTTCCTGAACCTTCTCATTTTTAAGACTATCTTTCACTACTCTTCCCAAATTCCCAAGAACTTAAGAGCTTCCTTGAAGGATGTGTATTTCTCTCTCTTAAATGCTCATCACTAGTTTATTTGTTGTGGAAGTTCCATAAGTGAACCTTGGTTTACTGTTAAACACCCTATATGAAGGGTGTGTGTGTATGTATGTGTGTGTGTGTGACTTTCAGTTCCACTTTTTCTCACTAGCTCTGTGAGCATTCATGGGATGGGCTATTACTTTAGGGTGAACAAAAATTTTATGAATTGTGATGTAAATTTTCATTCAGAAATTCTTAAATAAAATTTAACACCAAAAAGTTTGACTCTGGATGCCTCCTTTCATCCCAGAAACAAATATCTATGTAAAAATTACAAGGACTCCTCTCATTTATTGAGAACCTTCTATAATCACTGTAATTCACATTATGACCATAATATATAATTTACCTGCCATATCAGTCCCTTAAAGTAGTTATTATTCCCATATTTTATAGATGAGAAATTATAGATTATCCTATTTTAAGACATTAAGATTCTTCCCCACAAAAGGAAGAAAGACTTAAACCTTTCTTGAATTCATATTTTAAGTTCACATACAGAAAATCAACAACCTAGGAAATAAACTGTGAAAGGTAGGATCCAATGACTCTCTAAATTTAAAGTCTCTACTCACACTTATTTAAGAGATTATCTATAAAACTACCAGTTAGTGCCTGGTCCAAAGTAGTTCCTCAATAAATAATAGCTATTATTACTTTATAAGCCATTTGTACTTACGCCCCTCCCCTTTCCCTCAATTTCCTTCAAACTTCATAATATAGATTAGATCATCAAGAATACTACTGAGATTTTATCACAGACTCCAACATAAAATCATCACCTAGGTGGTCTAAAGACCTTAAAATAAGATTCAAAAAATAGTAGCTATCAGGAAATCTCATTCCAGGAAGGGACCAACAGATGAAAAGGGTCCTAAAAGGAAACTTTGCTCATTTTCTATTAAAGTGTGCTCTGGAAACCAGCTTTAAACATACCCGTTTTTCACAGCATGTGTTTCATTTTGCCTACTGTACACAGGGAATGCAATTACAATAATATCATGAAGCCATGTGGAAGTGTGGGGTTCAGGCATACTCATTTTGTAATGAGCCAGAGTTGACTGACAGGATCACTCAACAAGTGGACCACATTGGCACAAGAAGGGTTAGAGGCTAGGAAACAAAGAGTAAATCTGATGTTAGTGAATGGATAGTAAAGAGGAGAGGATGGGTGGATTAGATGGCATTTGAAAAGCAGAAGGAGATGAAAGAGGAGCGGCTGGTAGGAGGGTTGGCTGAAACAATGAGCCTCAAGGGTACTGAAATTCAAGGGTTTAGGCTCCTGGCTATAGAATCCAGTGGTGATCTTGCAGCTCTGGAAAACTGGAAAATCACTAGGGTGAGTTTACTTGGCTTAATTGCAAAGATTGTGGGGTTAAAAAAAAAATACCTCCCAGTAGCCTAATGGATAAGGCATTGACCTCCTAAAACAATAAATATATCTGATTCTAGCTGCTAAGTACATGGGACCATGGAGAATCTTTGCTATAGTTGATGGGGAGAGCACTTGAACTGCAATGTTTGAAATACAGCTGCCAGAGGAGGTCTCTTAGTAGGATTTGGTGAAATGAGAAGAAATCAGGATGACTTGCTTGCTAAAGGTGAACAATTACGAAGGAGCCAAAAGACATGGTGAAATGTGTCTAAAGATTACAGAAATCCCCTACCCCCACCCACTCCACCATGAGTTCAAAATCAAGTCTTTTGTTTGATTTCTTGATGATAATAGGAACAGGACTTCACCTTCTCCTGGGTCAAATATGCTTACTGAGGAAGTTGTTCCCAATACGTTGGTTTCAATTTTTGTGTTATTTTTTTGTGTTGGTCTGTCTTGGTTCAGTTTTTAACCTCCCCAGGTCAACTCAGGACAATAAGGCAATTCAAATTTAAAGGTATTGCTGGACCTATCAGAACTATTTGTCTTCCTTGACTTTAAGAGTCAGCCAGAAAATGTTGCAAAATAAGACTTCCAGTCTCCCTGGTCTCCGTCTGTGCCAAGAATACCCCACGACTGCCCTGTGAGAGGAACAGCCTTTCAGATCATCAGGAAACCCTGGAGTTTGCTAATAAAAAGAAAATGATTTTCCATACAAAGTAAACAGATCTCTTCTGCACATCTAAAAGCTCTTGGCTTCAGATGCGGGTGAAGGTTTAGGGTGGAGTTTTAATTTTCACATTACAGAAGCTCATTTGGAGTTTGAATTTTCATGTTATTCTTCAAAGCACAACAGAACCCCCTGTCAGGAGATATCCCGCAACTGCATTCTTGTAACAGTTGTAAACTAGCCTGCCTCTCCTTTTTTCTCTTGAATTTGAAATTGTTTTCAGGGACCCAGCAGAAACAGTTTAGGAACCAGGCTGAAGTTTGGAGGATCTGTCCCCTTACCTAGAATTATTTTTGTGGAATTTAGCCTTCTGTAGTTTTTCCTCCAAACTGAAGCCTGTCCATTGCTATCAACAAATCATGAGGCAGATTCTGAAGTGCTTTGTCATTGCACAGCTGAGCAGATTTGCACAATAAAATTTTCCATATGAATTAAAAGAGAGAGAACACTTTTTCCCAACATCATCTTTTTATTTATAAAACACTCCTGAGTTTATTGGCAGAAAGGCACAATCTCATGTAACATACAGGGTGGTCCATTTAAACCAGTCCCCTTTAACTCAGGATAATTTTAAGTGTGGCCCATTGTAATTGGGTCACCAGATGTACTGTTATGTCAGTACTTCCTGACCTTGCAAAAATAGGCAAGTCTTTCAGGGATTGGGGGTGCATGTGGAAATGTAGGGAAGCTGGTTGAGCTTTCAAACGGTGAAAATAAAGGAATTCAGGAGGAAGGCTGATAAATGGAAAATAAATCCAGTCTAACAAATTGGAAAGTTGTTCCGTTTTAGTGCTAGTATCTGTTTTCACAGGTAAGGGCTTTGGATTGTTGTTTTTTTGTTTGAGATCAGGCTATTTTTTTCATTTGTTTACTTTCCCAATGATTCTACTTCATTTATTCATTCAATAAATATTTATTGATCTTCTGCTCTGTGACAGCACTTGGGTGAATGCCAGGGACATGATAACATAAAAGTAGAATCAATGCCTTCCAGAGGCTATATTTTAGAGCAATACTCAGATATATCCATGGTGCATTGCTGATATAATGTCAGATACTGGCAGTCCTTTGGAGAAAAATATACATATAACATAAACGCAGAATCAATGCCTTTCAGAGGCTATATTTTAGAGCAATACTCAGATATATCCATGGTGCATTGCTGATATAATGTCAAATACTGGCAGTCCTTTGGAGAAAAATATACTAAATTAGAAGGAATGGGAAGAATAGAGGAAAGCCTCTTTAATAAAGTAACTTCATAGCAGAGACCTGAAAGAAATGAAAATTGAATCCATGGGTATAGAAGGCAGTGGAAACAGCAAATGCAAAGGCCCAGAGACAAGCATGTGCTTTGTCACTGCAGGAACAGCAAGGTTCTCAGAGTTCAGCCAGCTGGCCTTGTGTTTCCAGTTTTACTCAAGACTTCCAAAAATTAAAGGTAAGGCATGCCATTAAGGTGAAATAAAACTTGGGTTACTGTTACTTAACAAAAACTAGAAATTAAGGTCAAGATCACAATGGACCTATTTCGAATGTCTCTGTGCAACTAATCACAAAGGGAGGTCTACAGGGCAGTGGGGGAGGGAAATGTTGCCCACTAAACCTAATAGAGACAACCACTTTTAACTTGAAGACTAAGCAAGTATTTGGTGGCCATTTCAGACTGTATAATTATTCTATTGGCTTTAGTGTGAAGCTTGGTATTATCAATAGCGCTATCATGTTAAACTGAAACAAAGATTCTGTATTCTAAACAGTTTTCTATTAAGGACAGAAAAAAAAAGACATTTTATTCAGTGTTGTCTCTTTTTCCTTCCTCTGGTCCTTCACTAACATGACTCGCTGGTCTCTCCTGACCTGGAGAGGAGAGGGTGTCGCATCTCAACTATTAGATGTGAAGGGCTGGACCAATTGTCCTAAGGCTGAAATGAGAGGTTTTGCTGGCGAGGATCACTTGCCTTTCTCCAAACATTAGACCTCAATAATGGAATGATTCTTCCAACTGCTCTTTCACTTATGTATTCAAGATCTTTTTCTGGTATTGTCCACTTGTTGTTCACATATTCTGTGGATAGTACTTCAGTTTGGGATTTATGAGCTGAATCCTACTCCCAAAGTCTGAACTCTCTCTCTCTCTTTTTTTTTTAAGATTTTGTTTGTTTTATACAAGAACTAGGGTACAGGCCAGAAGTGCAGGAGGGTGAGAGAATTCACCAGAGCCAGAGCAGGGAGCAGAACAGGCAGATGGACCAAAGATACTGCTGAGGGGAGCAGCGGGCGAGGCAAGAGAGGTCTGCTGCTCCTGAACTCTCTCATTACCTCCCTAATCAAGTCAAACAAAAACAGAGAAGCAGAGAAACATCAGCTGGAAATTATTCATTGATTCAACCAACCCTTATTGAGCAATTACTACATTTATTGAAAAATCATCATACCTAAGTGTTGAACATGAAATCATGAACCATCTTGATCTGATTTGTGTGTGGTATAGGTGAACATGCAGAAAGAAGGAAGTTTCTTCCCTTTCAAAATTTACCTTCCTTCCCTGATTTCTATGGAGAGCCCTATTCAGGGAGTCCTCATTTCATAAACCACCCCTGAGTGGAATCGCAGAGAACCCAAGATTTATTGACCAAGGAGGCTATTCTTCCTAGATTCTGAAATAAAATTAGATCTTCTCCTCCTCCATTATTCTCTTTCTCACATGTTTGTTTCATGGCATTTGCCACAATAAAATTATAGTTTATTGGAGTACACATTTATTTAAAGTTTCTCCTTCCTGGGCCTCCCCGGTGGCACAACAGGTGGGATGCAGTGATATGAAGCTGTCTGCAGTCTCTGCTACATGAGTTCGATCCCTGCTGGCCAGCGAGATACACACATGGCATGGCAGACCTCTCCTGTCTCACCCACAGCTCCCCTCAGCAGTGTATATCAGTAGATCTGCCTGTTCTGCTCCCCACTCTGTCTCTGGTGAATCCTCTCACCCTCCTGCATCTCTGGCCTGTACCCCAGCTATTGTATAAATAAAAAATAAATTAAAATAAATAAAATATCAAATCTTAAAAAAAAAGCTTGTCCTTCCCCAAACCAAAAGTTATTTAAATAATTTGCTTCCTGTTGTTTCCCGGTGCTTAACTTAATACATGGCCTATATAAGGTACTAAATAAATATAGGTCAGGTTAGGATGAGTGAGTAGTTAAGTGAATCAAGTCCTCTTGTTCATTCAGAGAGTTTAAGGAATGACCTCAAAAATTAGAACCAATGTTCTATGTACTTCTCTAAAGGAGGAATCATGATACTCATATTTCAGATTAAAAGTAATCCATCATCATTTCCTTGGTAAATTAGACTTTAAATACGCCAATATGTGCACTAAGTACCTTGGCCTCACCTTTACTCCTGGTCATCGGGTGACTTGAGAATCATATACAAAACCTCAGATGAGGGCTCGAGTTCAGAGTATTCATCTTTCCTTAGCCAAGTCTAATATTCTTTCAGACAATGTGGGCTCCCTGTTCCTTAAAACATTTCTACTGGAATCAGTTCTTGTGACTCCAGAATCTGCTCACATTCCAGAGAGAGCTAGGGTTTCTCATTAATCTCAGTCTAGGCCCTGTGCTCAGATTAACCACCACTGAAATGTAATCCCAGTGATGGGGAATGAGGAGTCTGGCCCATGTAAACTTCAGCTGTTGAACTGCTACCTCTGAGACTAGTTGTCCCTGATTTCTCAACTCTCCCAGCATGGCACCTGGACTGAAGGGAGCCATTTACTGTGTTTTCATAACTGAAAGGTGTTCTTCATTCACAACTTGACATCTCTGTCCACACTTGGCACCAACAAGGGACAGTTCCTAGAGGAGAGAAAGAGAATGTGCTTGGGTTTTATTTAGCAGTGAAGAGACTTTTCTCAGAATAAAAATAAAAGAACAGGGTCTAGTTAGAAACTTTGTCATCAGTTTGTCTTATTTTATATTTTGAATTGGTGTTTCTTAGAACTTCATACTGTGGGGGTTAATGACTGAGGTGAGAAAGGTTATACTTATGAAATAGCAACAAATATAAGCTATTAAAATTTAATTAAAAAAATTCTGAGTCAGCTATTGGGTTGGAATCTTTCTAAAGTCAATTCTACCTCTAAGATTCAAGATTACTAGGATTCCTTCTGAGACAGGTGTCACATAGACATGAGAGAATTTGTTGAGATGAATTCTAAGCTTGGAAAATGAATTCACTCTAGAGAGTAATAGTTTTACCACTGGAATTATTTGTACTATAGCACTTATCTTGAACAAATATGTAAAATTATTTGCGTGTCTATGTGCACAAATGTATAGACAAGGGGCTCATAACTTTCATCAAATCTTAACATCTAAAAATAAGGAAGATCAAATTTTCTATAGGATTTCTTGAGATACAGTATATAAACCAAAGAATGCTATAAAGTACAAGCATCTGTGTGGTTGTTAATAGCCATGTATATTTTCTATAAACAAACATACACAAATTAAAATAATTACAATGATACAATTTTTGAAATACCCTAAAATTAGGTAAATGGTTTGTAAATATCTGAAAAAAAAAGATAAAAACTTATTAATGCCTCCTTAGTAAAGATTTAGAAGAGTGTTCTAATAATAAACTATAATAATAAATACGAGTTGATAAATCTTCTGAGAAGAAGTAGAAAGAGCAAAAGATCAAGAAATAAGTTATAGTCCAAGATTTTGCCACCAGAAAGTCAAGATGGACAATCATCTTGTATAGTGAGTGTTTGCTTGGAGACTTCATTTGAAAACCCAGGGCCTGGTTACTCTGGATTAGCTTTTTCTATAAAAGTCTAAATCTCCAAACCAGAGGTTTGATGGCAGTGAAGCCATCTGAGCAGCTGGGTCCAGTCCTCTTTGTGTGGTCATTCCCCTTAAAAATAACCTGAAGTGTCTTCTGGAATTATAAGTGGATGGGACAAGGATTTCGTGGGAAATTCACTGAGATGTACTAAATTGAGTTTCTGAAGCTCTACTTGTTAACCCGCTTGCAAGTTTTCTTCATATAGAATCAAATATCTGAATCCATCTGAGACTGAAAATAGAGTCCCAGAAACCCATAATTACAGTAAACATAATCTTTTAGTAGTCCCCAGGCATCATCATCTCTAGAAATTATTTTGAAGCAGACGTTGATGTCAAGCAGCCTGGGTTCCAAATTGTGCTCAGTTCTTTAACCAATCACATGAACTTGGATTGTTTTCCTTAAACCTCTAAGGTACAATGTCCTTATTTCTTTTACTCATTCCTTCCCACAGAAAGAGCAGTGACGTCTCCCTCAAAGAGCAGGAATTGTCTTCCCTCTTATTCTTATTTTACTGTGAAAAGAAAGCACAGAGCCTGGAAACCCTTTCCTCACCGTCCTCCATTCTCCCTGGATCTGGGAGATTGCAGATCTGTCTCAGCAAATATTAATCCTTCAGACTTTAGTCTTTCCTAATTGGGGGGGGGGGTGCAATACAATGGGCAGGTGGGAGCAATCAAATCCCAAAATCTAAGCTTGTGGGGTAGAGGGGCAGGGAAGGGAAGAATCTAATTTAGGTTATAGATTCAAGTTATATTCTCCAGCCTTGCTTTACACATGATAAATATTTGATCCTTGATTCCTGAGTCTATTTCTAAATTGACTAGACCATTTAGAGAAGGGATTTCAATTGGTCCCTCAGAATCCTCACCAGTTTTGAAGATACTTTAAATAATATTGACTTCCATGAAGAAAAGACATATCTATCAATACATAATAAGGTGTACTTATGAAGACTGTTGCACAATTGCCTATTAAAAGATATGCAATCTACCATATTTTCCCAATAATATTCAAACACACAAATAAAAATTTCTATCTTAGAAGCAAAACCATAAAATCCTCCTCATATCCTCCCCTTTCTAATACTGTCTTATTCGTTTGCAAGTTTATTGCCCTTGTTAGCAAAACTCCTTGAAAGAGTTGACTACATTTATACTCTATATTCTCCTCTCAGACTCACCTATAACGGACCTGTCCAGTTTTCACTCCTATTTACTGATGAAACTGCATTAGCCAATTCTCAGGTGTCTTCTTACTTGACTTATTAGAAAGTTTTGACATAGTCAAATCTCTCTGTCCTCATTGATAAACTTTCTTCACTTGGCTTACAGAACACCCCATTCTTAGTTAACGTTATTAAACACTCCTTAATCTCTTTTATTGTTTTTCCCTCTTCTTCACAGACTCTTAATGTTTAAGGGTTACTGCAGCCATCCTTTGTTCTTGTCTCAATCTTTCACTCATTATTTTAGTAATCTCACCCAGAGTCACAACTCTAAACTTGGTTAATTTTCCACTTCCAGCCTGAAGTTGCTCCTGAACCTCAGATTTGCATATTCAGATGTGTCCTTTATATTATCACTTGATATCATATAAAAACTCATAACTGCTTATTTTAGGCTGTTCTTGATCTTTCACCACGAAAATTGTTTTACCACCAACTTGCCCTAACTCAAGTGATAGAAACTATGTTTCTTCTGGTGGTTCAGGCCAAATATTTTAAATTCATCTTTGACTTCTCTTTATCCTTCCATCACATACAATCATTCAATAAATCCAGTTGGCTTTAATTTCAAATATACCCAGAATCCAAACACTTCTCTGCCTGTATTCAGTGTTACCACTTTGTCTGAGTGACCAGTACTATTGCAACAATCTAATTTAGGGATCAATGAAGGGTTTTGGTTGTTTATTTTGTTGTTGTTGTTTGTTGGTAAAAGGTCATATGGTAAATATTTTCTGCACTGTGGGTCATGTTATCATTGAGGAAGCTACTCATCTCTGTTGTAATGTGAATGGACAGATCTGTGTTCCAAAACAGTATATTTTAATCCGACAAGATGGAGTTGGAAAGGAGTTATTAACCCCTTGCACCTGTCCATGCCCCACTGTTATTTCTCAAAACAAGAATTCTTTTAAAACACAGTCAAATCATGTTTCTCTGTTTTAAACTTCACATTTGTGCCCATTCTCAATCAAAATTAAAGTCCTCCCCATAACCTAAAAGATCCAATCTGATCTGGCCACAGTCGCATGTCTAAACCTCATCTCTGGCTACAGACACTCCTTCATCTGCTCAGCTATAGCTACTCTGACCACCTTGATGTTTCTCAAATAAGCCAGGAACACTGAAAACTTAAGGCATTTGCACTGGCTGTTCCCCTTCCCCTAGATATTCCCACAACCAGTGCCTTCACCCTCTACTTCCTTGCTCAATGAAGTCAATACTGACGACTATTTGAAATTATAAACTTCGTCCACAATTACCAATCCCCCTTACTTGACTCTATCTTTCCCCTTTTTGCCCCCAAATTTACCTCTTTCTGACATAAAAATAGTTTGCTAAATATTTATTTCATTCCTATATGTCCTAGCACACTAGCTCCTCCAAGTCTAGGATCTTCAGATTTATTCCCTGGTATATCCTGAGGCTCTCAGCAGGGCATGTCACATAACAAGCATTAAAAAAAAATAAGCGTTGAATGAATGAATGTGTGTCGCCTCCCTCAAACTACCAAGATGTCAGGAATGATTCTGTTCTCTATAATACTTTAACTCTTTGTACATGCCACTCTTTCCGCCCTTTTTATCCTGATTTATTGTTATTTATATATCTGTCTTTCCCCTTACTCAACCACGATCTTCTTGGACATTTTCTATATGTTTATTTGCAGAAACTAATACAGCCTGTCATATAGCAAAGGTCAAGTCATGCCAACTTGATGAACATACAGAGGTGCTGATGTGCATATTTCTCTGACACCAAATCACTAACACTATTAGTCAGTTACTATTTAAAATGTCTCTCCTCAACCCCCACTGTAGATACATGTACGCACACACTCCACTAATTGAGATAATTTAAAACTATTTTTCACATATTTGCTTAATTAGCTTGCAGTGACCTCTGCAAAAACACTGGCCTCTGATGATTACAAGAGGTAGTTTTCTGGCATGGACACCAAAGCATCAAAGAGTCAGCTGGAACTAAGAAAAGCAATAACACAACTGGTTTTAATTACTCATGACAGGCAGTTGAATATATCTGACACAGGTCTTCTCCCCAATATATCACTCAAAACAGGCCAGTTACAGGAAATGGTGGAGAGAAAAAAAAAAAGATGGGGCTAAGATGTGTCTATAATATAAAGCAGATCATCTTTCACATGGATAACTGTATTCCTTTTGTTTTATATTTTTTGATGGCCCCAGATCTACAAAATTGCTGATCCCTTAATACTTGATATGCTTCTATGTTGGTGCTTAGGCGTAGTGGTTCAGGTTCTTGCACGAGGAGGTAGGTGAAGGGTGCAGCCATTCATGAATCACTGTAAAAACCTAGGGGTCCTCCAAAGTTCATGCAGAATTGCAGACATGTTTGCAATTAATTCTTCTATGAAGTATAGGTAAGTACCTTCTACTTCTAGTCAACATTCACAGAAGGATTAACTTCAACTATCATCTCATTGATTACTTTGGAGTTGTTGCTTAGCAAGAAAGAGATGAGGATTTGGAGTCATGTTGTGATGACTACTCACAATTTTAATGTATTTCTCTTGTGAAGTACATACCCTCTCACTTGATGATACTGTGGGCTCTCAATGGGTCATATCTGTCAGTTGGGTCCTATTGAAAATAGAAATTTCCTAAGTAGGCAAGATTTTACCATAGGACCTAATTTTGTTATGACAATCTTCTCTCAGATGCTGGTCCCTGAGTTCACTGCCTTCTTGTTTCTGTGCATTTCCTGGCAAGAACTTGACAGCTTGCATTGTTTGATCATGGTTTTGACCAGATTTACACAGCCCAGGGCTCATGGAACTTCAGAAGCCCTTGGTTTTTCCTGCTGCTGTATTCTTATTCTTGTTTGAAATTTGCAGAAATCTATACTGCCCCCTGAGTCTTTCTGCTTTTAACATAACCTTTCATACTTTCAACAAGTTTGAGTCCCTGCAGTGTATGGGGATCCATGTTAAAGATGGAGACTCTAACCATGAAGGCCTCATTAATGCGTGAGAACTTAACAGAGGAAATAGCAAGTATGCAGGTGCACTTGCTAAGTGCTGTGATATGTCAAGCAGAAGGATGACGGTAGCACATACTGGGGGCACCTAACCCAGTACCTAGGTGGGTTGTGAAGCTTTCCTAGAGTCAGCAATATCTAATCAGAGTGGGCCAGATGAAAAGGAGTGAGAGATGTCCTATTCTAAGGAAGCAAAATCTATAAATCCCATTAGTTCCTCATGTTCCCTAAAGGAACTATAAGTAGTTAAGTATAGCTGTTATGGGTAAGGGAAACAGAGTGGAGTGGGAAGCCAGGACTAGCTTGTGACTTTCATTATTTGAGAAAGAGTGGAAATCATCTTATCAGGAATGGGGAGAAATTAAAAATTAAACATGACATGATCAGATTTATATTTTAGAAAAACTGGCATCACTATGGAGACAAGATTTCACTATCTGGCTATTTCCCTGAATCAGGACCTCATGCTTGCCTGTTCTACGTTATCTTTCTATGGCTCTGAAGAGTCCAGCTCCACACCCCTTTCTCTATCTGTATCCTCAAACTAAAATAATAACCAGAATCAGCTTGAAACTTTATAAAAAATACAAATTATTTGATCCCGCTTCACAAAACCAGGCTCTCAAGGGGAGAGAGCCTGGGATCTCTGTTTTATAAAAGTTCTCCAAATGACTCTAAATCAGTTGGACTCTGAACAGAATTTGTGGGCTAATGTAGGCTGTGGCTTACACCACAACACAGATGTGCTGATTAACATCAGCTTACTGAATTAGATTGAAGATGACTGGAGTATGCCTCATTCTAAATGTCTCCTTTCTGAAGTATCTATGACATGGCTCCCAGGACCAGAAAAATCAGTCTCTTGCTTGCACCCACAAGGACTATTCCTTGTTCTTTGAATAACGTATCCCAACCTTAACTTGACCGATCCAGCAGCATATCGGGATCCCATGGTCTCTCCTCTCAAGCCACTTTTCTCTTTACTTTGTACTTGTTATTAACAGCAGAGATAAGGAATTTTGATACAATTCACTTCCCAACTTTTCCTTTCTTGATTAAATTAAGGATAGCTATGGAGTTGGGAAATTGTATAGAGCAGTAAGCATCTATAAAATTTCTAAGGAGAATGGAAAGTGACTTCATTTAGAAAGAAGAAATGGATTGCTGATCAACTTCCAATACTCTACTAAGTTAAAGATCATATATCCATAGTCATGGGACAATTATATTATTTTCTCCCTAAACTCAGGAACCCAGCAACAGAGAAAATTGACAATTGTGTCAGTTAGCATCTGATTATTGGCAAAGCAGAAATTCAAGACATGAGAATCAAGGTTCACTATTTGATTTAGTTCTGGCCTCTGACCTGTTAACCTAGTAGTTCTAGCTTACATTCTGTTTTGATACCCTAGAGCATGCTGAATAACATATCACAGCTGTAAGGTGCTAGGGACAGGGTCTCTAACAATTTCCCAGAACATAAATGAAATTATTTAGATAATGCTACAATGAGGTAGTAAATATTTTACAATAGTTGTTTTTTTCCTAAGTTAGAGCTATCAGTTGCAAATAAGATTTTTATGGTGGTAGGATATTCATATAATAGACTTTCGCTTAAATTGATTCTTTGCATTTCATAGAAGTTTCAATACATATCAAAACATAAATGTATACATCAACATGAAGATATTGGCGTATTTTTGAGACAATAGCATTATATTTAAACAATTTGCTAATAAAAATTTTTATGTTACATTTTTGTTTTTTAAATAATTTTAGATTATTTTTCATCATTCCAATGCCTAAAATTAATCCATTTAGCTCAGTTTTCAGGTTTTTCATTTCCCTTCTTTTTCTAATGTACATCCATATCAATTTAGGAGACAGAACAGCTGCAATTGAAGTAAGCACTGTTGGAAGCCAATGACTAAAATTAGATTATTAATGACATTTACTTATATGTTCACAGCTGAAATTTCAATACAACATTTTCTCCTGAAAGGAGACCTTCCTCATCAGTGAAATGCAGTCTTCTGTTATTAAATTACATCATTGGGTGGTGAAAATGACCCAGAATAGAAAGTGAAATCATCTATTTTTTTTTTTTAACCAAGAGAAAGGCCAAAGACAAAATTAAGTAATAGACTAGTTTTCATAAGACTGTTTTGACTAGTAGCCTCATTAACTGGGGGAGGAGGGTTGGTTTCAGAGACGCTGTAGGCCCAAGAGGAAGTATGCGTAAGGTATTTAGCATGAGCACAAGGAAAGGTGGCCTAGACTTTGCCCCACCCACCCTGGACTACTCTATAATGCAAACCTTCAGAGATCAAAGCAGGTTTAATTTTGTGAACATTGCTCCCTTTTCTGTTTTTGTGTATACCTGTACAGTTGAGGTGGATACAGATAGTCTCTTAAAGCGTTTGTCCTCATGTTTCACTCCATCTATCTTTTGTAAAATCTACAGTATCTTCGTGTATATATACGATAGGTAGAAAGGTAAAAACACTAAATCAGTAATTTCCAGACATGCGTTGAATCCATCTATCCCTACATGAATTATAAGGGGCATCTCAGGGGAGAACCCAGAGCATCACTGTACAGTCTAGCTCGTCTTTCCCACGGTGAATCAGGAATGTCCATCTCTGTGCAGTGCGAACATCCACACGGGAATGCACTGTTCTGGAAAGTCATCCTGCTTCTCCTGGCCCAGCACCTTCAGCCCACTCTTCCTGATGAGGCTCCGGAGTGTGTCCATGTCCCGCGTCACACTGCTGTCAGAGAGATCGAAGACACAGCCCTCTCGGGCTACATTGTCCTTCAGTATGATGACGCCATTTTCTTTCAGGCCATCTCGGCAACGGGAAAGAAATGCAAGAAGGTCTTTATCGGTCAGATGCCCTACAGGTGAGGCCAAATGGATAGGGGAAGAGGATGAAATTGTAGGTGTGGAGGGAGGTGAGTAGGAAAGATAAAAGGACTAAGAATCAGGAAACTATTTGTTCACTCATTCATGACTCATTTAGTGGCTTGAATTGTTTTACTTGCAGGAAATTTAGTTAAGAGAACATATCCTCTTTGAGGGCACTCAACCCCTGTCTATGAAACAGATATTATACTATCTTTCTTCCCATGTACTTCATGGGCATTAGATACACTATTGCCCTGACCCTGGGTCCCCAACAACCCAATTCTGTCATACTCCTCTATGTCTTCTATATACACAGACACAAATCCACTTCACTGCTGTCTCATTTCCTGGGGACTTAAATCTAAAGAAATGCTGTTCTGCCAATCAATAAGGACATTTTTGTCCCCATTCCTTAAAGTAATTCAAGTGTTTTTCAGGTTAATGTAAGGATATAGGCAGGTGTAAAGCACAGGATTCCCAGTGACAGGAATTGTCAGGCTTGTACAGAGAATGTTAGGGGAGAAATCTTGAGGACCAGAGTTTTTTGGGAGTGATGACATAATACCTAAGGTTAGCTAACAGCTCTAAGCACAAGTACAACTAAATCTCCATTTATGTCCTTGTCCCCTCTCCACCAGTACTCAAATTGGCCCCAGGTATTGTCTTATTTATCTAGGAAGGGAGAGAAGGGCAGAAGCAACATTATGAAGGACTAACCAGAAACCCACTGAATCCAGATGGCATCATATCTCCCCAGTGGGGGTGTGAATTCCTGCAGGCTGTAGCAGTGGTAACTTTCTATCTTGTCCCCTTTGACTTGCAGGTAGTTCTGGGCTTCAAGGAGGAAAGATTCCATCATGTCCACCAATTCCACGCTGTTGAAAACTGGCAACAAGACGTGCTTGCTGACCCTTCCTATCCCAGAGCCACAGTCCAAGGCACAGTCTGTTCCAGCTCTGCCAGGACCCTGCAGAAAGGCACCTTGTAGAATATTTCAAGTACAGATAACTATCCAGCATCCTGGACACTCCAATTACCTCATTAAAATCAAATTTATTTAGGTCAAATTCATGCAATAAAATGTAACATTTTAATTATATGATTCAATGAGTTTGAATAAATGTATACAGCCAGGTATTGAATTGAAAGCAGTATTTCAAAACATAAAAATGTCTTAGTTTTAAGAAATTGATTTTTTCCCTAAGAAATGGACTATTGAAACTCTATAAAATATAGAAATATAAAAACTTTGATAACTTTAAATTTTGGTCGATTCCACAGCTAATTGCAACTGCACTACAGCTAATTGCTTTGCAAAAAAATTATATAAAAAGAGCAAATCAGTGAGAGTCTTTCTGAGTTTTTAAATTACTTTTAACAAGAGATACCTCTGAGAAGGGAGGCAAGGTATGGTTTGGAAGTAGTCAATTCACTCAACAAACATATTTCAATTTATATTGGGGATGATGTAGGGTAAGGTAAAAGTATCAGGCTTTTCTGCCCTCCCACCATCAGGATAGATGACGGAACCCTGTGGTCCTGAATGCATGCCTGATGGCAGCCACCTGGAGTGGGGTGTGGGCATGTGTTGATGGGATTCACCTGTGCTGAGAGACTGGGCTTATAAGGGCAGCATCATGGGGACGCCAGGAGAACGGACAGAAGAGAGCAGAACCACAAGAAGAACCACGAGAGAAGCAGAGAGGCCATGAGAGAATGCCAGAGAGCCCAGAAAGAGTGAAGACTTGCTGGAGGCTGGGAGGCTGGCAGGCCTCCCAGCCCCCCAGCACCCCTGCCAGCCATGTAACTGGTAAATCACAATAAAAGCCTGCAAAAGCCACTAAGGGCTCCAGGACTCTCTCCAACTTTACCCCGTCTGCTGGAATCATTGAAAACCTGCTCAGTGCCCTTCCTGCCATTACAGATGATTAGAATTTTATCTTTTAAAAATGATTTTGGGGACTCTATTACCTACTCTTGTGTCTGAATAATAGTTTTGAGAACCTGAACTAGGGAGATGCTGACTGCTCCAATCTCAAATTGGGGTTTAATTGCACCTGGCACTGGTGGCTTATAGTGCCATCGTGTAGAAAAAAGGGGTTACAGCAAAGTCATTTTATCTCATTTCATATGAAAAATTATTTGCTGCCTTTGTACCAAAAACAACTTGATTTACTGTGCACAAAGCACCCTACAATTGTTTTTATTTAAGTAGGTCTGTGCATTAAAATAAATGAGGGTCAAAGACAGCTGGGTGGTAGGGGAAGAGGGAAATCAGCCAATAAAAACTAACTCATACTTGCTTCTATAAAGTAATATGTAATTCTGACTTATAAAAATTCAAAGATTCAGCTGGTCTAAATTATTTGGCCATAATTGGGAAGGCAGCTAAATAGGTTTTGTGCTAGAAATTACAGTAACAAGATACTTGAGGTTGCCAATCAAGATCTTAAGGAGAAAGCCTACACTTGATTTCTCAGGAACTAATGAATTAAAAAAGCATTTGACTAAAGATCAAAAGGTGAGTTTTGAAAAGCAACAGAAATGTTGCTTTCCAGTTCTTTCAAAAGGAATTCCTGATATCAAGAAAGGTTCAGTGAAGAATAAAAAGTGAAGCAACTGTAACTTCTTTTCAGACTATTCACCATTTTGAAGATGGGGACACTTAGATGTCTAGTACCACACCTGATGCAGAATAGAATTTGAAGAGGGAACTGTGTGACTCCAAAGCCAGTGCTACTTTAGGATTGTCACCTCAAGTGCCAAGTCTGATTCCCTTGCTACTGTCTGTCTAATATCTTGTTGAAAAGAAGCCAAACTCAGACTCAAGAGGAAATAGGTCTATGATTGATTAGCAATGTCTGCCTTGAACAAGGGGAGAGCAGGTGGTAATACATATGTTATGAGTTTGCCATTCCTACTTGTACTTTCCAGATCCTTTCATTCAAACATTTTACTTTTAAGTAAACTAACTCAGAAAAAAACCTTGGATAAGGTTTATTTTGCAAATGTCATAAAAGAAGCATTTTCTAAGTAATAATATGGGGGAATTGTTTGAAGCTACTGAAAATTAGCAAAATTTGTGTGCTCAATTAGAGATTCTCATTACAATTTTTTCTTATTATTTGGCTGTTAAACCACGATTGATGGTGTTGCCAGTGGTTTTAGAAGTAGAACCATGGAACCATAAAGCAAAGAGAATGCAGAGAACTGTGCCAGAAGATACTAAGAAGGTTATAATAGTTGAACTCTGTTTTCTTAATAAGTAAATAACTATGAGGCTATACTGGTTAAAGAGAGACATGGCTCACCCATCAGTTATCCTAATATTTTCCCAATAAGCCCTTGAATTTTGAACCACTTGTGTCTAATTCCTCTACTCTTTCAGACAAAGAAGCTGAGGCTCTGAAAAGTGAAATACTTGAAATAGAATAGCCCTGAAAATTCTCATCCTCTAATTTGTATTCTTCATTAGTTTAGAGGTGGGACATTTGACAGCTGTTATTGGTGAGACACAGGTTATTTAAAAATTCAAAATGCCAAAAGCTGGTTCTTCAAAAAAAAAAATAAAATAGACAAACCCCTAGCCAAGGCTCACAAAGGAAAAAAGGGAGAAAGCACAAATAAACAGGATCACAAATGAAAGAGGAGAAATCGCTACGGACACAGCAGAAATCAAAAGAATAATCAGAGACTACTATGAACAGTTATATGGAAACAAGTTCAACAATCTAGAATAGATGGACAAATTCCTGCAACTCTACAATCACCCAAAGCTAGATAAAGAAGAAATAGAACACCTAAACAGACCAATTACAAGCAGTAAAATTGAAATGGTAATCAAAAACGTCCCCCAAAACAAAAGCACAGGACCTGATGGATTTACAAATGAATTCTACCAAACATTCAGAGATGAGTTAGTGCCTATCCTTCACAAACTCTTCCAAAAAATTGAGAAGGAAGGGATAATACCAAACACGTTCTATGAAGCCAACATTACACTAATACCAAAACCAAACAAGGACAACACAAAAAAAGAAAACTACAGGCCAATCTCCCTAATGAGCACTGATGCAAAAATCCTCAATAAAATTTTAGCTATCAGAATCCAACAATGTATCCATAAGATAATTCACCACGACCAAGTTGGATTCATTCCAGGGATGCAAGGATGGTTCAACATCCGAAAATCAATCAACGTTATCCAACACATCAACAAAAAGAAATATAAAAACCATATGTTAATATCAATAGATGCTAAAAAAGCTTTCGACAAAGTACAACACCCATTCATGATAAAAGCCCTTGAAATTCCTGGGATACAAGGAACATACTTCAACATCATTAAGGCCATATATGACAAGCAATAGCCAGTATCATTCTCAATGGTGAAAAGCTGAAAGCATTTCCATTAAGATCTGGAAGAAGACAAGGATGTCCACTCTCACCACTGCTTTTCAATATAATACTAGAAGTCCTAGCCAGAGCAACAAGACAAGAGAAAGACATACAAGGAATCCAAATAGGAAAAGAAGAAGTTAAACTATCACTATTTGCAGATGATATGATAATATACATAGAGAACCCCAAAAACTCCACAGAAAAACTAATTCAACTCATCAATCAGTTTATCAAAGTGGTAGAATACAAAATCAACATGCAAAAGTCAGTAGCCTTCCTATACACAAATAATAAATCTGAAGAACAAGAAATTTAAAAAAACATCCCTTTTACTATCAAAACAAAAAAAATCAAATATTTGGGAATAAATCTAACAAAAGAGGTAAAGGACCTATACAAAGAAAACTACAAAGCACTGTTAAAAGAAATAGAAGAAGACACAAAGAAATGGAAAGACATCCCCTGCTCATGGATTGGAAGAATTAACATCATCAAAACGGCCATCCTACCAAAAGCAATATACAGATTCAATGCTATTCTAATAAAAATTTCAATGACATTCTTCAAAGAAATAGAACAATTATTGATGAAATTCATATGGAATCACCAAAAACCACAAATAGCCAAAGCTCTTCTGAAAAAAAAAAGGGAATGGAGGCATCAGACTCCCAGACTTCAAACTATACTACAAAGCCATAATCATCAAAACTGCATGGTATTGGAACAAGAACAGACACACAGACCAATGGAATCAAATAGAAAATCCAGAAATAAACCCACAGATTTGACAAAGGAGCAAAGAATATGCACTGGAGCAAAGAAATTTCATTCAATAAATGGTGCTGGGAAAACTGGGTCTCTACATGCAAAAGAATGAAGCTTGACCACTACCTCACACCATGCACCAAAACCAACTCAAAATGAATTAAAGAACTAGACATAAGACCTGAAACCATAAAATACATAGGAGAAAATATAGGCGAAACACTACATGACATGCACCTCAAAGACATCTTTACAGACACATCACCCAAAGGAGTGATAGTGAAGGCAAAGATAAAACAGCTAGGACTACATCAAATTAAAGAGCTTCTGCACAGCGAAAGAAACAATAACCAAAACAAAGAGAAACCCCACCGACTGGGAGAACATTTTTGCACACAACACTAACAATAAAGGACTGATCACAAAAATCTACAAAGAGCTGATGAGACTCAACAAAAACAAAGAAAATAATCCAGTCAAAAAATGGGCAGAAGAGCTAAAAAGAAACTTCTCTGAAAAAGAAATGCAAATGGCCAACAGGCATATGAAAAAATGTTCAACATCACTTGTAATCAGGGAAATGCAAATCAAAACTACAACGAGATACCATCTCACACCAGTGAAAATGGCACATATTAAAAAAAACTAGCAACACCAAATGTAGGTGAGGGTGTGGAGAAAAAGGAGCTCTCCTGCACTGCTGGTGGAAGTGCAAACTGGTCCAACCACTATGGAGAGCTGTGTGGAGATTTCTTGACCTACTAAACATAGAGTTTCCATATGATCCAGCGTTCCCACACCTAGGTATTTACCTAAATGACACAGAAACAGTAATTCCAAAGGGAAGCTGCACCCCTATGTTTATAGCAGCACTATTTACAATAGCTAAGCTATGGAAGCAACCCAAATGCCCAAAAATAGATGACTGGATCAAGAAGATGTGGTACACATACACAATGGAATATTACTCAGCAATCAAAAAAGATAAACACAAGCAGTTTGCAGCAACATGGATGGAGCTAGAAGGGATCATGCTCAGTGAAATAAGTCAGAAAGAAAAAGAAAAATACCGGATGGTCTCACTCATAGCAGGAATTTAGAAAACCTAAATAAGAGACCAGGAAAAAGACTAATCAATACAAAGTAAAGATCAAAATCAACAAGCATCTATAAACCAGAGACACACTACGGGGGTGGCGGGGAGGAGGTTGGGGAGGGAAAGGCGGGGAAAGGAAGGACTAGTGTCAAAATAAGGGGGGTGCAATTGTATGGGGAATATAACCAAAATGAAAATGCATACATTGTGTAAAGATGAAAAAAGATGTAAGAATTATATAAAATAAAATATTTAAATTTAAAAATAAATAAATAAAAAAATATAAAAAATCAAAATGGTGCCCATCACTCATTCCCTTTCTTTGTATTTCTAGTCTCTCCCCACTATTGCCTAAATCTCTTTATTCCATTTCATTCAACATAGCTGGCACTGCTTCCCATATCTCAGCATCAGTTTCCTTTTCTGTTTCTGATTCACATGCAACTCCTCTGATAATGGATATTTAAAGACTGATCAAAAACAACATCTTCCACCTTTTGGACACTATCTTGCCTGAATCTGTGATTGCATTGAAATCTGATGCCCTTTATGAAATTACATCAACTTGTAATTTCAAAGGAAAATATTCTGCTATATTTATTTCATTTATTATGCTATCTTCCTATTTATGGATCCATATAAAATAGTAAAATACTCTTAGGAATAATATCTTAGTTTTGATTCTGCCTATATATTTTTTCACAAAGAATTTTATTTTAAGTCCATTTCAGTGGAATTTAAGACTAAAACAAAAGTACAAAACGCCACTATATAAAAAACATAAAATAAAGTAAGGTAGACTCAAATTTTTTAGTCACCCAATCTCTAAGAAATATGAAAAAATAAATATCAATAAATACTAATTACATTTCATAAATTTCTAATCTTCTCAGGCCCCCACTAGCTCCCTATTCAAAAACTAAAACAGCAGAAAGTATTCAACTATGCCATGGAAATCAGCTTGGAATCATTTTTTAATTTGCTAAACACATCTGCAACAAACTAAACACCTTTTCCCACTGTCCCATGTCACCAGTGTTGAAAGGAAAACCCTAAATTAAACAATCTTCTCCCTGTGGACATAAAGATAAATCATGTCGGGTACTTATATTCCCTATGGTCTACTATCTTGACCTGGATACTAATTTAACAGAATATTATGGTCAAGATACTAAAATAACGTTCCTTTAAAAAGAACGTGTTTGTTCTTAGTTAGAGGCCACGACTTCACAATGAGCCTTGTCTACTAAGGACTCCTTATATTTGTTTGGAAAGAGCAGGCTGTTCTTTTCCAACAAAAATATGCAAGCACAAGACTGTTTCCTTTCCCAGGTCTGTGGGGGTGTGGATGGGCCCTGTCTGACCAGCATCCCTGTGGTCAGCTTGGCATTCCACAAGGAGTGACAAGACAGCTGGATTACGAACTAAGCTTCTGAAATGCATTGGGATCAAAGCAGGCCTCACCACGAAGCAAGCAGGAGGGATTGCTCTCTGCCAGAGTGGAGAAAAGTTGAGAGGTCTGTGGTCCCCCACCCCCCAAAAAAAAAGAGAAGAAGAAAGAAAGGAAAAGGAAAGAAAAAAGAAAAAATATGGGTATTTTTCTACTTCATGAAACAAATGGAAAAAATATGTCTTGGTTAAGAATAGGGAGTTTGATGTCAGACAGACCTGACTGGGTTTAAGTCCCACCTCTGTCTCTTACCAGCTGTGTAACCCTGATGACTTATTTAACCTTTCCAAGCCTCAGTTTCCACAGTACAAAAATGAGAACAATAATTGTACTCAACCACTGGAATTGCTATGAAGAGTAAATAAGACATTTATTTACTGCTAAAGTACTTGGCAGAGTGACTGACCTTTGAATAAGCACTTAGGAAAATCAGTCAACAACACTTATTTAGAAATACTCAGATTAACCTAACTTGCACACACCCGTTGGCAGCTCTGTTGTCCCTTATGGCTTCGGCTAATATCCAGTCACTTTGGCCCTAGTGATGCTCCACTCTGACCCTTTCTCCTCTAGGTAGGTACTCAATGCACCAGGGAGGTGAGATGTGAAGTGACTCTCAATTCAACACTAGGGATTTTCCTAATAGAATGCTTCTGAATAGGTTTTTAAAATCTTTTTTAAATTGATTCACATATATGTGTGTAATATGCATATACATGCAAATATTTGCACATATATATGCAAATTATTTATTTAAAAAGGTGTATATATATATGAACACACAGTGAACATCACTGTTCATTTTTGTACAATGTTTGCTTTCTCCTCTCAAGTGTATTCCCTATAAAATGCCCACCATGAAGTCACCTGTGTACCATCACCATAGTCCCTTGTGCACTTCCTTCCCTTATTTTGGTTCCTCTCCCTCTTAATAAAATGGGCTTCAAAGTTCAAACAAATTACTTCATAATGAATTTGTACAAAATATATTTGCTGTTTGCCAATTGGATTTTATGTCTTCAGTAGATCCAGCAGCAACAGTAGTATATAGTAGGTATATTCCAACAATTAAATGAAGTTCCTTAAAATATAAAGAATGAATTTTATGAAATTATGTTATAAGTAGTGGCAGAAATAAATTTGATTTATTAGATAACAATTATGTGCATTAAATCAGCACTTGACTCCTATTATCTCATTTGATTTTCACATTATCTTATGAGGTAGGGTCTGTGGTGTGTGTTCATCACAGGTAAGAAAACTGAGACTTAGATTATTTAATTAATAAGTTCAGGATTGCTTATACTTCAAGTAGATGAAACCTTTGAGTTTAGAGCCCAAATTTTTTGCCCCTACACTATACTGTTTGTCTCCATATGACATGGAAATAAGGAAATAGAGTTTCACCCAACACGAAGGACTACAAAGGATTATTTTCTTTTAAAATAATAATAATAATAGTGTGTAAAATATTATCAAGAGATTCTACTGTATTTATTTTCTTACCAAAAATAAGAATGCATCTAATTTTTATTACAGGGAATCAATAAATCACCCCCAATATCCCAAATTGCATAATCTCTTATCAATCATCTTGTTAACTTATGAAACTCTAAAAGAGATGTATTCTTAATTCCCAAATCGTAATATCATCATGGCTAGTTCATCTTCCTCTGAAGCATGAGAGATTAACTGATACTAGGAGGATGAAATGCCAATGGTCTGATATGCCCATCCTTTTTGAACATTAGGCTAAATGCTTAAATGAGCTATGGCTTTAATAGGACCTACATGACAGCACACAGAAACATGTGAGCTCCAGGTAGCAAGGACTTTGCTTCCTCATCAAGTTTCAGTTGGATAACTCACCCCAACAAATTTCCTAAGAAATTCCCGAGAGGCCTGGATATCTGGGTTGGACAATTCAATGAAATTTCCCATCATACCCTCTTCTGTAGCTGGTACTTCTTGGTAGAAAAGTTTTGCTCTGGCATAGAACTGCATTTCACCATTGATGACTTGACTTGTTAAAGCATACAGTTTCACTGGAAATGAAATATTATTAACATATATTAATATTCATGTAACAAGCTCTATCTTATCATACATTGTATTTTCTCTTAGATGCCTGCAAATGTGTACTGTGGAGGAAAGGGTACTGGTTTGAACTCAGAGGATCTGAGTTTAAATTCTGGCTTAAATTTGCTATGTAACCTTGGGTGAACTTAAAGCAGCTGATCTTAGGGGATCTTATTTATAAATCACAATCATGTGATTTAACAATTTAACATTTTAATAATCTCACATTTAGCATTTAACAATTTAATAATCCTATATTTTTAATAAACCTATAACTTTTTACTGTATTTCTTAAAAATTTAAGTGTTTACTATAATTTAAAAAAAGAATACCACTAATTTTGTAGTGAGTTTTATCCATGAGTTCCATATGTTTGATATGAATTTAACCATTCATTTTTACTTCTAATTACAAGGTAGGTTGCAAGGTAGATTTTTTTTATCTCTCTTTCAAACAACTTAGATCCAAATGTCTCTTAAAACAACATTACAGAAATGTGCTTGAATTCTACATTCTGAAAATACAATAATAAAAAACATAGAATATTTATTGAGCACCTATTTTTTAATTGGATAGTATGTTAGGCACATTCACATATACCATATCATTTCATTACTTCAGAAACTATATGAGATATAGTTTAAGACATTTATTTCTAGAAAAACATTTGTTCTGAAATCTAAGGGATAAATGAATATGCATTTAAGTGTGTTTGGTAAACAAAAATACCCCCTTGCAGAGATAGAATATTTTTATTAGAAGACATTCAGGAGGTAATGATAGAAAGTTGATGAAAGGGAGAAACTTCTGGTTCAAAATTATAAGTTGATGCATGTATTCGATTTCTCTCTTTCCCAACATCCCCAAGAATTATTCCAATAAATTCAATCTATAACTGAAGAAAACAAGAAGAGACCATTGATGGACTCATGATTTCACCGACTTTTTTCTGAAATACAAAAAGTACATTAAACAAATAATTTACAGTTCAGAATAATTGCAAAAGGAAGTAAGCTTTAATCAAAAGTCTGTCTACAGACCACTAGTGAGGAGACAGATGCCTCTTCCCAAAAGGAACAGAGATATCACATCTATAATCCCGGGGGAAGAGAGAAGGGGATTCTTCTTTTCTCAATACATACATATGTGCATGTTTAGGGAGAAATAGAACAGTTAATGTTGGTTTCCTATAACACTATTCAATTTGGCATATATAGAACTCAAAACACCTCACCTGTTGACAATCATGAGAATCTGGTAAGATCAACCTGCACATAGAGAGATTATTGTGACCTTTCTACTTAGGGGAGAAAAATATATCAGAGAAACTTCCATTACACAGATCATTGACACTGTCCTTTATTCCTAACTATGTATAAGCAATCATTTCTAAAACAGATTAGATAAACAATCAGAAAAGATAAACAATCAGAAAAAGATAAACAATCAGAACTGACCACAAACGAAATAGAAGTGATTCAGGAAATGGTTGCTAATTTAAACCAAAACCAAACAGAAAACTCATATATGAACAAGCAAGAACTGGTGTATTCATGAATCATAAATAAAATGCCAAGAAAATGATAATTAAAAAAACTAGGAATTCTTAGAAATTATGGCAATGGTCTCTTAAATATGAACCCCAAAGCAACTAAAGAATAGATGAGTTGAACTTTGCTATAATTAAGAAATTCTTATGCACCAAAGTACATCATCAAGAGAGTAAAAGGAAACCCATGAAACTGGGAAAAAATATTTGCAAGTTACCTGTCTGATATTTAACATCTACATATCTAATAAAGATTTTAACATCTAGAAACAACCCAAACCAATGTGCGAAGGACTTGAATAACCTTCAATAAATTATCACGAGTCACTTCAGAAAATGACATTTTATACCTACCGGCATGACTATAATAAAAAAGTACACACTAGCAAGGATTGGCCATCATGTGAAAAAATTGGAACACTTCTAACACTACTGTTGGTAATGTAAAATCTTGCTAACTCATATAATGGCTTTGAAGAAAGAAGTCAGGCAATTTCTCAAAAAGTTAAATATAAAGTCACTGTATAATCCAACAATCCTCCTTCTCTCTACATACCCAAGAAAATAAAAAAAATCCACCAAAAAAAGAATTCTTAGAAATTAAAACTTTAAGAACCAAAAACCAAAACTTTAGAATACAACAATGAGTAAATTTAATAGGGCAGAAACAAAAAGACAGAACAGGAATAAAAGTAATAGAGTTACAAAGTCTTAATTCAGGACTGATAGTCTAAGAAAATATTAGCGATGCACTAAGAAAATATTTGCTTAAAACAAAATATACAGCCAAAGAAAAATGATATGGATATGAAACAAGCCAATGTCTAACACAATGCTGAGTAGAAGAGATTATTAGAAAACAGAATTTAATCTTAACTAGAAAAATTTTTTCTTCAGTTTAACACAAATATTGTGACATAGGATTAATGCACTATTTTACTCTGAAATGAATGGCACAAATTTTAATTCCAAGTACTAAAAATCCAATAAACACCATTATTTATAATTATGTTTCATGTGTGGAATTACAGCAGTATTTTCCAATTTAAAGACATTTGGAGTCAATATTTGGACTCCTGAATGATCATACATTTGATGAAATGTATGCAGAAATCAGTTCCCATGTACATCATTTTCTAGAAAACTAACAATATTATATCTATATAATCCATATATGTCAACTACTATGCATAGTCATTTTAAAAATACAATTTTTTTAAAGTTTTAAGAATTGCATTGATGATTTTTACTATCTTATACACAAACAAGGTAGCGATTGAGAAAATAAAATATTAAAAGGAGAGTCCTTGTTTTCAAAAACATTGGGAACCATGAACCTACACCAATCTCTCCTACCTAGCACATGGTTCAGGGTTTTGTCAACAGCAGGTGACTCAATAAATATTTGTAAATCCAAAAAGAATGACAAAATAAATCATCAACCATTCCAATAACATAACTCTTCCAAATTCTTCCTATGTATCAGAAAACTAAGCTAGAAAGTCACAGCTCATAGAGACTTCCCAGGGTTCAATGTTGTCTGGGATCACAAGCAAGTCACAGTACAAGGCTCTCCTTGATCCAACCAAAGCAGCAAAGCAGCCACACTCATCATCACCTGCTTAAGTCAACTAGTTGGTGGAGTCTATTAAAACCCTTAATCTGGAAATGGGAATGGTCCATTATGCCAGCAACATTTAGTCTACAAGTGAATGCCAAACTCAGTAGGGGGCAGACTCAATAGGTAGGTTTTTATGGTTATGGGTTTGAATCCTCATTTTCACCTAATTGACAGGAGCATTTCACTAAAAAGATATATGAGGTGTCATGGCCAGTCCCAGGTTCTCCCCTCCTGATAGCTCCTGCAATGGTGAAAGTTGACTCAGATAAGGCTTTAGTCATCAATACAAGCATTTTTATCATAGAAATATATCCAGTGACTTATTCTGGTAGGATTGCAATGTCTCTGTGAAACTTGGTGTAGTTTAAGATAGAGACTAGACATTCTATTTGCTTTTGATATAACATGGTACTTATTTCAGGACCTACATTATGAACTGAACTCCCAAGGACTCTCCAATGGTTTACTTGTTACAATGTGAGAAATACAAGTTCATTTTCATGAAGTAGAAAAAAAAAAGACCTTGTGAACTCTCTAAGGAAAAAAATGCATTGTTTGTTTATCTTCTTTTATTTTTGTTCATATTTTTAAATGAATGGATATAATTCTTTAGCCTCTTTATTCAAGATATTGGACCTGTGTGTCAACTGAAAATTGATCTGAAAATCCTCAGAGGATAGATTAGGTCTAGACAGTAAGTTGGAAGAGATTTGAGAATGAGAATATTGGAACATTGGATTTAGTGAATCTTTTATTTCTGTAGGAAAAAAAAAACAATTAGGATATGCCTTTTTTGAAGGGTAAGACCTATATAAAAGATATTTGTAAGTGAGTACTTCCCAATTTGTTCATAAAAGAAATAATGGTAAAGTAAAAAGGGGGGAGGGTAGGAGGGAAGGAAAAAAAAAAACCTATACAGATACAATAGAATATTATTCAGCCATTCAAAAGAAGTGAATCCTGCCATTTATGACAAGTATGGACCTCAAGGGCCATTTTAAATGTCCTCAAATATAAGTGAAATAAGTCACAGAGAAACACAAACACTATATAATCTCACTGACATGTGGTATAAAAAACTTCAAATTCACATTTACTTTTACACCAATACAAATTCAGGAAGGTATATGGTAGACTTTATCAATGTTTCTAGTGGAAGTCAACAGTTATAATAGGGTGCAGAAAAGTTGTCATTACTAAGTCCCAGAATTTCCTTGAGAGTATCTCTAGATGGTATTTGTTTTCTGTATCTTTAGGTGTCTGATATTTCTTACCTCTCAACATATTACCTACCCTGAAATATTTTTAGGATGCTTTTTCTTTTTCAACTGATGGTTAGTTCAGTGTTTCTTAACCTCTTTTCAGGTTTCAACACATATGAGATAACCAAAGCTGGGAAGGTATGATATACTTTCCTCACTCCAGCAAGCTATCTACTCAAGCTACCACATCTCACATCCCTGACATTCCTAACTCTATTCCTTTTTTGGGGTGTGCTACCACACCCACTGCAAGATATTAAAAGGCCAGAAGTCAGGCAGAGATATTAGTACAGATTTTTCAGGTGAGAATTTTCATCTTGGAATCAGAGGTTGATTCAGCAGGCTCCATGCTCCTCTGCAGCTCTTCCACATTCCATATAAAAATACCTGTGTGCTTATTTCATTGCTTATCTCAATAGAAAGCCAATATTCTTCAGAGATTAATTTTATATTCTACAAAATAAAAAAAAAGTAAATCTTCTATTGTTGGCTACATTAGTCAAGTTGCCAGTTACATAGTTGACATTTACATGGGAGACAGCACCATGTTGTGGTTAAAAAAGACAGACTCTAGAGTTAGAGACTGGTTGTGTTCTAAGTTGCCTCCACCAACAACCTCCACATGATCCCTTGTGAGTTACTTAAATCCTCTGTGCATCAGTTCTTTGGATATAAGGTGGGGAAAATAATAGCCACACCTAATAGTGATTTATGAAGATTAACTAAAATAATAAATGCACAACACTAAGAACAGAGCCATAAGGTCTTCCCATTTCTTTCTGAAGAGAGTTGTGTTCAGTGGCATAGATAAGTATTCCATTGGAGATTTTTTTGTATGCATGCCCTTGCTCCCCCACAAATCTTTGAAACTAGCCAAGAATATTTCAGTAAATTTCCCCCTAATTCAATGTCTCTGAAGAATGTGCTGGTGTGAGCCTCATGCTACCTAATGCAAGCAGTTGGAGGGAGGAAGAAAGGAGAGAGGTGGAATTGAGTTTGGTAGCCACCTTATTCTCATAATTATCCCAAACAACAAACTCCCTGTGCATCTCCTGCAGTGGTGGTTCCCCAACCCTTTTGAAAGAAAAGCTTTATTTTCATTTCTGTGAAATCTTGAAATCATCAAGAGTAGGGAAGCTAACTCTAAAACACCTGTGTGAAGCTTGCTAGGGAGGACTGGCTGTTTAATTTCCAAACTGAAAACCTTGCTATCCACTACAGTTCAAAAATACCACATAGTGAATGAAGCTTATTTATTGTCTTTGTAATGCCTGTTTTAAGGTAGGCTACCTGGTGACTTTAGAAAAGGACTCACAGTAAGATAAAGAATTGACTGCTTTCACATATGCAATTTCATTTAACCCTTCCAACAGCCCTGCAGTTTTGAGGAAAATGATCCTCAGAGACTTTAGTAATTTGCAAAGGTTACTTCTCTACTAGTAGGTACCAGAAATCCAACTGGGGATTTTAGTGACCTGGGTCTACTTATTTATAAGAGGCATTTAATTTGTTTAGTAGGTATTCATTCAGTAGGTATTCATATTCCAGAAATCATGGTAAATGCTAATACACAGATAATAGAAAAAGACAAAATAGATTAATTTCTACTTTCATGGAAACTAGAGTTGAGTAGGGAGTTAACATGTGTAAATGCATTCCATAGAAATAAGTTATAAACTGCAAAAACCAAGGATTAAGCAACATAGTCAAGGGTTTGGGGAAGCCTTTTGATTAAATTAAAGTCATATTGGCAGAGAAGACATTTATGCTGTTCATTTCTGCTCCTTTAAGTACTTTATAGTCTATTAGAGATGCTTCAGCTGCTGTCTGAAAAATAAAAGGCTGGGGGGTGGGGGAATTTTAGGTATTTTCAGAGCTAATACTCTTTCTTCTTATACCCTTAATTTAAAACTTTGAAGATTAATAAAAAGGTCTTTGTTGATCATCATCAAATTATAGAATTCAGAAGAACATAGTCTCATTAATGCTTGAAACTTTTCCAATGATAAAACCATGTTGTACAAAAAAAATCATTTAAATTATAAATCTATAACTGCCATTTGCATTGAATATAATTGAACTGATCAGAGAAAAAGAACTGATAGGCATTTCTATCTCTAAAAAATAATAATGTTTTTCCCTGGTGGAAACAATACTGACCAAATATGTATATACTCCCTCACATTACCCAGCATCCATTTGCAGTTAGCCATGGTCACATAAACAGATCTTAAACAGACATAATTATATGTTTTGGGACAAAATACTTAAAAATGGTAGGTAAATATTTAACTCCTATCTTCCCTTGCACAGTCTGTAGCAAAGTTCCAGTTAACAGAACCTCTAGCACCCCAAATCCCTGAATGTTCACTTAGAACAAAGCCCTTCCTCCCATCAAATATGCGTATTGAAATGATATGGCAAGAGTAAAAATTAAATATTTATAGATTTGGCCATTCATATTTCAGGGTTAATTTGTTATTGCAGGATAATCTAGTTTATGCTGACTTATTTAGTCCTTGATTTCTAAAAACCAAGATAATAATGTGCACAGGGTTAGCTCTGTAACTCTCAAGGGAAACAAATGTCTGGCCTAAACTATCCGGGTCAGAGAAAATAAGCAGTACTCATTAATGGAAAACTGCTACTAAGAAAAATGGAGTCATCTTGGCTTAGAATGGACAAGTGGTTTTCAAACTGTGTTTATGGAATCCTATGGGTACTTCAGAAATGCCTCAGGAGTTTTTGATAAGGCTAAGAAGGTAGAGCAAGTCCACTTGCCCACTGTCCCCCCTAGCCATCTTTTTTTTTTTTAATTTTTTATCTCTTTCTCTTATTTATTTATTTATTTATATTTTTTATATTGATTATTTTATTTTATTTTTTTTACATCATTGTTCATTTTAAACAATATTTGCTTTCCCCCACCCCCTCAGGTGTGGTCCCCACAGAGTTTCCTTCACCAATTCACCCATGCACCATCACTATCTTAAGAAGAAAGTTTCACATTGGGTTTTCTTAAAAGAGCTTGTCAAAGGGATGGCACTTTAATAATAATGTTATTTAAATGTGGGAAATAGTTGACAAATCATCAGTACAGTCACAGAGAACATTAACAGATAAAAGAAAAATGACTATACTGGGAAAAGAAAAGGATCCGGGTCAAATATAAATTACAGTGATATTCTCTCAAAGTAGTTTCTATCTGATTTTCAGAAGAAACTGTTTTATTCTTACCTTTTAATTCATTATCAGCTAACTTTCAGAGCTGAGTTCCTTTCTCTCTAGTAATTATTTTTAAAAATTGGCAATGATCTGCCTCTTAGTGCATCTCTTACCAGTTAGTTACTTTTAGTTACTGTCTTATCAAGTTTCTGTTACTGAGATGTAGCCCAAAGAATGACTCTAGGAAAGCAATGCTTGAAGTGACCAGGATGTCATTACCTTCCAAATGGGCCATTCTAATTTTTCCATTTGGATAAAGACAAGATGTGTAATATGTCCTAAAAGAATTACTTATGAGCATTGTGACTTACAGAGAGAGCCTTGGCTTGGATTTTGCTTTGATATCTATTTTTTCACATTTTATTTAAATTTTATTTTTTATATTCCCCATACAATTACAACCCCCTTAATTTGACCCAAGCCCTCCTTTCCCTGCCCCCCACCCCCCCCATAGAGTGTCTCTGGTTCATAGTTGTTTGTTGATTTTGATATTTTCTTATAGTTATTCTTTTTCCTGGTCCCTTATTTAAGTTTTCTAGATTCCTGCTATGAGTGAGACCATCCGGTATTTTTCTTTTTCTTTCTGGCTTATTTCGCTGAGCATGATCCCTTCCAGCGCCATCCATGTTGCTGCAAATTGCATGTGTTTATCTTTTTTGAATGCTGAGTAATATTCCATGGTGTATATGTACCACATCTTCTTGATCCAGTCATCTATTTTTGGGCATTTGGGTTGTTTCCAAAGCTTAGCTATTGTAAATAGTGCTGCTATAAACATAAGGGTGCAGGTGCTCTTTGGAATTGATGTTTGAGATATATCTAGATTAGATCTCATAGTCTCTGAATTTTCTTTTGCTCACATGAAAAAAATAAGACGTGGGTATGGGAAGATAGAATTGTGGGTATAAAAAGAATGCTGAGTAAACTGTCAACATATAGTATCTTAAATGCAATACAAAGTATTATGTAGCTCCTTCCTCATCTGGAAACACTGGAACATCAAATGCAGAGTGTGGCTTTCACACAACCATAAAAAATATACTCGTGCTGATACACACTGTTTCTGCTTTGATTTGGGGAAAATTTAAATCAAAGGGAGACACTTCACTCTTGAATCACAAGTTATTTCCTTTTTTGGTACCATTAAGAATGTCCTAAGGTAACATTTTCACAGAGGCTGAGAAATACATTATAGACAAACTGACAAGCTTTTTATTGCCCTATTGTCTAGTTCCCTGAAAGCTAGAGGAAATAACTGAAATGGAGAGAGACTACTGCATATTTTTTTTTAATATTCAAAGACCAAACTGTAATTTGCTCCTTTTAGGTGCTCTCACTGTTAATTGTGACTCAAGAATGTCAGACAAGATGATACAGTGTGTGACCATATTTACACAGGCACATATACATCCATACATATATACACACATGCACACACTCAAAACAGGACACCTTGACTTATTACTGTTTGTCCTTTCTTTTTAACTCCTAGTTATTACACTACTGCATTAATACTCTCACTTTATTACCGCTATGTTTTTGCAAATATTATAAATGTCCTTCAAAATTCAAGCAGTGTAAGACTGTTATTCAAGTAACCCAAACCCAGAGAAGCAAATCACTGTGCCTGAGGGTGCATGAGAGTCCCAAAATAGAGGTCAGGCAGCACTTGGCCTTGACACTTTCCATAAAAGCAGGAGAAGGAAACATGCATACCCAAAGTCCTGGTTGTAGGTTCTTTTTCTCTGAAAAGTGTCCTTGTTCTAAAAGGCCCTCTTTCAAAAGTTCCACAACCACATACAGTCCATTCAGCCATTTCTTGCCCCTTATCTATTGATAGTAGCTCTGACTCACTTACCCAGAGGAATTTTTTCCAGCAGGTAGAGATAGCTCTGAAAGAAGTCATTGCGAATGGCTCTGTGAAGGATAAAGGACATGCTATGTCGACAGAGTTCATTGTCTGTCTTCTGCCAGCGGGATCTGAAGGCAAAATGGGCTCCCAGATGGGCCATGGTGAGGGGGGACAATTATCCCTACAAAGAAAGGAAGCTTGTCTGGCTGTTCCTTTGAATTCACCTTCTCTTCCTGCAAGAACTTGAGACTGTCATTTTAAACCAGATCCCTGTCCATCTATATCAGGAGAGGCTGTCATGGGGCCCTGGGGGAGGGACAGCAGACACGAAGATCAGGCTCTTGGCATGTCCATCGTCTGATTGCTTGGGCGACACCACTCCAAGCCAGCAGGTGCTAAGTAAAGATGAAAACAGGCTGTGTGAGATCCTGCTTCATCCAGGAGAAAGCACGCCTCCCTCCTTTTGCTGCTACTTCAAAAATGCAGTAACACAGCCTGCTAACACCCTGAATATTTGCCCTAATTTGATTCCTAAATTGGAATAGCCTGATTTCCATTTCAAAGAGTTGTGAATATTTTGTAGGAGATCCTGTTCCTTGATTTCCATCACTCCTCCTGGAACAGTGAATCCTCACATTACAAGGACCCTTCAAAGTCATCTCAGTCATCCATGCTCCTTTCATCAGTATAATTTTGCCCAAATCATTTCATGGACATGGATATGTGTTTCTCATTTTGAAGGATCTTCAAGAGACACAATTATATAAAAGCCCAATTCTGATGTTAATAGCTTTTTCCACCAGCAAACTTTCACATCTAGCTTGCTTTAAACAACATTTATTCATGCATGTCTCTTTCTTTCTCTCTGTTGTGATTATGATTTATCCTCATCTGAATTTATTCTCATTGAATGTCTTTGTCTTGTCCCTCCTGATCCATTCCCTACTGTGTGCCCCAGGAGGCAGACAACATCACTGGACTTTCTTGCCATGTGTCTTCTAGTTGGATTCAGCCAATGTATAATGCCAGCAGGAGATTGGAGGGGTGTAACTCAAAGTATTTATTCTGCAGCATCTTCCATGTGGGGATATTGCTTCTTATAATGGAAACCAATATTCAGGGATCTTTTCATATAGACATCCTCTTGTAGTTCTGATAACTATTCCTTCTTCTTACTGTTTTAGACTTCTAGGTAGTGATGTGGTACCAGGCTGTGACGATTGAACCAATTCAAATTCTTTATAATTTTCCTATACTCACCCACTCCTTTGTAAATAGTGTCTTTGTTAAACTGATTCTAGTTCCTAATTGATGGATGCCATCTGTTTCCTTCAGAGACCAGGATTAACCTTTATTTCTCTAATGTTCTAAGAGGAAAATCCACAAGAACTCAACACACTATTGACTCCACCATATGCAATCACTGACCAGACCCTGCCCCAAACATACACAGACACACAGACACACACATGCACACACAAATGCATACACTATGATAAGCAGCTTCTAGGATGGCCCATAAAAATCCCCACTCCCTGCCGGATAGCCATTCCTTTGTATAGTGCTCTTTCCCTTGTGTGGGTTAGAGTTACCCACTCACTTCTAAAGAATAATATATGGCAGAAATGATAGGCAGCATCTTCCAAAAGTGGGTTATAAAAAGACAAGATCATCTTGGGTAATTTCTTTTGCTCTTTTTTCACTTGTACTGAAGGAAGCCAGCTGCCTGTTGTGAGCTACCATACAGAGAGGCCCACATGGCAAGGAACTCCTCAGCACAAAAGCCCAGGAGGAACTGAACTCTACCAACAGCCACCAATGAGCCTGGAAGTTGGAAAAAGATCCTTCCCCAGATTACCTGATCAAAGTCCCTCAGTTTACTGAGCTACAAACAGGTTATTGATGCATGGAAACTAAATTTTGTTCTTCTGAGCAGCTCAATTGTGGAATAGTAGTGACAACACAGCAATGAATAGCTAATTCACACATAAGTGGCTTTTTTTTAAGATTTATTTATTTATGCATACAAGAGCTGGGGTACAGGCCAGAGGTGTGGGGGATGAGAGTATTCACCAGAGACAGAGTGGGGAGCAGAACAGGCAGACTGACCAAAGTACACTGCTGAGGGGAGCAGTGGGTGAGTTAGTACAAAACACAACAAAGGAAAAACAGACAATTACAAATCAGAGACATATTGCAGCGGAGGAGGAGGGAGAGGGATGAGAGGGAGGGAGGGAGGAGCACAGAGGACTGTGGTGATGGTGCACGGGTGCCTTGGGGAAGGAAATTCTGTGGGGACTCAATCTAAGGAGGTGGAGGGGAAGCAAATATTGTTTAAAAATTTTAAAAATTTTAAAAATTAAAGTCACCTAATTTAAAAAGAGAGCGAGAGAGAGGTCTGCTGCACCATGTGGGTTGCTCCCTGGCTGTGGGGATTGAACTCGTGCTGTGTTTTTTTTTTTATTTTTTTAAATAATAAATTTTATTTTTATATTCCCCATTCTGACCCCAATCCCTCCCCTCCCGCTCCCCACCCCCAAAAAGTGTCTCTGGTTCATAGTTTTTTGATTTTCACTTTCTTATAGTTGTTCATTTTCCTGGTCCCTTATTTAAGTTTTCTAGATTCCTGCTATGAGTGAGACCATCCGGTATTTTTCTTTTTCTTTCTGGCTTATTTTGCTGAGCATGATCCCTTCCAGCGCCATCCATGTTGCTGCAAATTGCATGTGTTTATCTTTTTTGAATGCTGAGTAATATTCCAGGGTATATATGTACCCATCTTCTTGATCCAGTCATCTATTTTTGGGCATTTGGGCTGTTTCCAAAGCTTAGCTATTGTAAATAGAGCTGCTATAAACATAGGGGTGCAGGTGTTCTTTGGAATTGATGTTTCTGTGTCCTTTGGGTAAATTCCTAGGAGTGGAATTGCTGGATCATATGGAAGCTCTATGTTTAGTAGGTCCAGAAATCTCCACACAGCTCTCCATAGTGGTTGGACCAGTTTGCACTCCCACCAACAGTGCAGAAGAGTTCCTTTTTCTCCACACCCTCGCCAACATTTGTTGTTGCTAGTTTTTTTAATATGTGCCATTCTCACTGGTGTAAGATGGTATCTCATAGTAGTTTTGATTTGCATTTCCCTGATTACAAGTGATGTTGAACAATTTTTCTTATGCCTGTTGGCCATTTGCATTTCCTCTTCAGAGAAGTTTCTTTTTAGCTCTTCTGCCCATTTTTTGACTGGATTATTTTCTTTGTTGTTGTTGAGTCTCATCAGCTCTTTGCAGATTTTTGTGATCAGTCCTTTATCATTAGTGTTGGGTGCAAAAATGTTCTCCCAGTTGGTGTGGTTTCTCTTCGTGCTGTTTTTTTTAAGATGTGGAATCTCGCTGTGATCTTCTTGTTTTGTTAATCCTCTGCTGGGAAAGCAAGTAAGGATTCCATCTGTTTGACTCTCACTTATTTCCCTGTGCTTCTGTTTCCCATCTCCCCTCTTCCCACCTTAAGGAAAGCCATTTAACTTCAGTGGTATTATTGTCCCCATCCCTCACTTCAACAATTGCTGAGATTGCAACCTGAGTTTTTTGTGTCCCCCTGACACAGTATGGGGTTTATGGATGGGCAGCTGGTGTTCTCCCAGCTTGTTTTCACTTGGAAGTAGGCACATTATCTCAATTTGTTATTGCTAATGCCAGCTTGAGTTAGGTTTTCTATGCTAGTAACATGGAGCTTTATAGAATACAGTTACCATCTTGTTATTTTTATTTAAATTTTCACACAGATGCAGATAAATTTGATGATATCAAACAGAACAGTAAAGCTTCCATGAAAATATCTCATGGTGTTAAGAAGAAAGGCTTCTAACCGGAATTAAACAGATGTAACTAAATTACAAACTTATTTTCACCAATTACATTAGAGTAACCTTGACAAACTCTTAGTCTTCCTGAGTCTTATTTTACTCTTCTGTAATATGAAGATAATGATGATGATAATATATACCTTATATGATGACTGTGAAGAAATATTCAATGTAGAACATCACAGTGCCTCACATACAGTAATATTCAGTAAGTGCTAGATAGTCTCAGCATAATCATTGTGAAAAAGTTGATCCTAAAAATACCTTAGGTTTACCTGACTTCTTAGAATATATTCAGCGTTACACTATCTCTTACCTAAGATTTTATGACATATTCCAGGAGATGTTTTGTATTCAATATACTTAAGAGCTGAAAAGAAAAGAAATCAAAATGAAGTGGGCTTTGAGATCTCATTCATCTACCCATCAGAATTTTCTGTGGCTGTCAGGAAAACTAAACTACAGAAGAAGAAAACTTTCTTACTTGTATCCATCAATATATCTAATAGGAGACAGGATCTTAACCCCAACATCTTAGCAATGTTTTGATAACCTTTCCAATGTTGAAAAGGTCAGATGTTTGATCCTAGGAGAGACACTGGCAATCGCTGACGCTAGCTACTCTGTATTCCTTATTTGGAAATTGATATTGGCAAGTTTCTCAGTTTTTACAGAATAATCATCTTTCACTATAAAATGGACATAAATTATTTATGTTTGAAGAAAGATTATTATCTGAGATCTTTATATTTCAGTCCCATAATTCCTGAGTGGAGATGAAAGACAGATTGGTTTATACAAAATGCCTTTGTCAGCTTTTGTTTATCTCTGTGGATCACATTAGATTTTGTGACTATTTCTCATATTGGTCTAGCTTGCATTAATTTCTGGCTCATTGAATTTGTTTCCATATTGGAATAATTTTTCACTCACAGCTGAAATGCTCTATTTCTTACCACCTCATACTACTCTTGACTATGTTCATAGTGAGTGAGTGAGCATATGAAAGAGATCTCATGTCTACCACAGGCATCCAATTTCCAGGCAGGAAAGGAAAACAATGAATGTAGAGGAAAGAGTATGGCTGCAGCCAAAGATGGAAACTCTAAATTTATCCAGATTGGTTTGTTTTCTCACAGGAGATCCTTTGGTGAGGACTAAACTGCTGCAAAACCATAAATTAGCATGGAGAAGACTCAGAAGTAAGAATGATTAAAAAAAGAAAACAACTACATAAAGAGAACAAACTCATACAATAGTGTGTTGTGCTAAGCATTTGGCAAAATCTACTCAATATGAAATACCTATCAAATTAAAAATCCATAATACTTTAAACAGAAAATCCAACAGAGAGGATAAAAGAAAGACATTTCAAACAAAAATAGAAATTGCCACCCATAAATGGAAATAATTTTTAAAATCTATTTCAGGAAGAATGAAATTAAGTTGGTGTGTTACTAGTGCAGGAATGTGTAAAAAGAGCTATAAAGATGGAATGCAGGGCTCCCCATCAAAATGATACATATATGTAGGTTGACTTAAGACAAGATAGTATTACAATGGAGAAAAGATATTTTGAGTAATATTCTTGAAGACATACATTTGCATTCCTACCACCCTCACTTATTTTCCTGTACTTTTGTATAGGAATAGATCTGTACATGAAAAAATTGTGACAAGCATGACCTTAAACATTTTTGATTAAATGTAGAAAAACATTTTTGATACCAGGGTAAAAAGGGATATCATTTTATGATGCAAAAAAAAAAAGAAAGAAAAAGTTAATTAATTTTACTAAATTAATTACTTAGAATCATGAACTTTTGGTCATCAAAAAAATTATAAAGGAATTAAAAATCAATAAAAATTTTGCATGCTAAATGTATGAGTAGTTTCTACAAATAAATAAAAATAATAAAAACAGTCCTATAATATAATAGAAAAAAGGCAGTAACATATTTCATAGAAAAGTAAGCACAAATGCAGTTAAACATTTTTTAAAATATTCAACTTGCTAATAGTCTGGATTATGAAAATTTTTATCATAATAAGATGTATCATTGGACTAGCAAAAATCAAGACCTGCTATTGGTAAGGGTGTAGAGCAGCAAAAACCATTATAAACTGTATTTTAGTGAACACTGGTGCATATATTTTGCAAAAGCAATTAGGCATTATTTTGCAGTTAATTATATCTATACCCTTGACCAAATAGCTAATTTCTAGGCATATATCCTCAAATATTTACTGAAAAGTTATTGCATTGATTCATTTTTTAAATCATTGAATTGTATATTTAAAAGGGGTAAATCTTACCATAGATATGTAACTATGCCTCAATAAAGTTGTTTAAATATTCATTAAAATGCATCTGCCCCAATGTCATGTACAAAAGCAGAAGGAATTAACTAAAGCCAATATATTTACTCCTGCCTAAAATATCTGGGATGTGTGTGTGTGCACACGCGCACACACAATTTTCTCATTTCCCTCATATGTTAGGGAAAAACTAGAAAACATTCAAGATGTGTCAGTTGTGCACTCAGGTTAGGGCATGCAATGACCAGGTAGCAGTGTGACAGTGGGTTGTGAAAATGCAAGGAGTTATATCTGACTCTTCTTTAAAGAACTATCGGGTTTCTATAAAATTTTCAGGATGTGAAGACAGTATCCTTGTTTCCTAACTTATCTTTGCTAATTTAACGATTTTGATTAAAATTCAATAACATTTAAAATTCAACTGCAGGGCCTCCCTGGTGGCGCAGCGGGTTGAGCGCAGTGCGGTGAAGCTGTCCGCAGCCTCTGCAGCGCAGGTTTGATTCCCAGCCGGCCAGGGAGATTCCCACATGGTGCAGCAGACCTCTCCTTTTGCACCCACTGCTCTCCTCAGCAGTGTATTTCAGTCAGTCTGCCTGTTCTGCTCCCTGCTCTGTCTTTGGTGAATTCTCTCACCCTCCCACGCCTCTGGCCTGTATCCCAGCTCTTGTATAAATAATTTTTTTTAAAATCTTTAAAAAAATAAAATAAAAATCAACTTTGGAATCACATTAGCCATATTTTAAGCTCTCAGTAGTTACATGTAGGTAGTGGCTACCACTTTGTACAGCACAGATATAAAAAAAAATTTTTCTGCCACAGGAAGTTCCACTGGATTGTGCTGTGTATGAATATGACTCCCAAGTCACATTCTCAGGCGGGATCTCAGACTTGTGATTAATACTACAGTCACCAGGAGACTGGTGTCCCTGATATTTTATTAATAAAACCCAGTTTTACACTGGCTTTACAGAGTTATCAGGCATCCCAAGTGGAGCAGAGAGGATAATGGGCCAGTTAAAGCATGTATTACCATGTCTCATTATTTTCCCAATTATAAGCAATTTGAGAGCAGTCTAATTCAATTCCATATTACCTGCAGAGCCCAAAATGGCTCATGTACAAAACACACAACAATGGCTTATTTGAGTCAATAGTAGGTGTAGGCTATTATCTGCAACTCCTTGCTGACCTCCTGGAAATCAAAGAAAACCATTCATTTGTGTTCAGTAAAATTACATTTTAGCTGTGCTTTGAAGACTTCAAACTGGTAGATCCACTTTTATTTCCGATAGCTAGCAGTCATTATTTGATCAAGAGAGTTGCTTATAAAATGCAAGAGATGGTTACAAAATGCCATATTATCAGTAAAGTAGCAACAAAGTTTTATTATTGAAACTTTCCATCTCAAATTATTTCAATGAGACTCTTCTAGGGGAAAGAAAAAATATATCTTCAATCATTCAAGTTACACCAGCCCTGGGAAAGCAGACATGAAATTGTTGAGATGGCCAAAGGTTGTCACGGGGGACTAGGGATTAGAACTTGGTCAAAGCAGCAAATTAAAAAAAAAAAATTAAAAAGCTCTTAAAAGAAGCTGACAAGGGAAGCTTAAATCTTATTTAAAGGGTCGAGTTGTACTAAGCCTTGAAAAATTCAATCCTCTGGAGGACTATATCTCACTAAGAAAGCTCCATGTAAGTTTATCATGTATCCAACACCTAGACATTGGGCCTTGGAGACCACTAGGATAATATTTCCTCTGGATTAGCACTGAAGCTTGCAAGTGACATTTGTACGAGGCATACTTTAAACTCTAGGGCTTTCCCTATTATGAAATGATAATTCTGAGGGGGAAAAAGTGCTTACTGCAGAGAGAAGTTGCCATGATTTATATATCTTGGACAATCTTCCATTTTACACAAAGTAACTTATTAGAACAAGTTTGTTTTGCTTTTCCTTTTATTTTTAAGTTGTTATCTTTTGATTGATACTAAAGGCAGAGTGCATTTGTTTTAGTGTGTTCTTATTTCTTCAGTTCTACCAGATATTAACATGCATGTGAAAGCTTCTCTCTCTAATGAGGGCTAAAGGGAGAGAGACACACCACATGAGAGCTTATCAAAGGTGGGTATGGTCTAGTCAGAAACACCGCCCTCAGAAATGTACCCTTTCACAGAATTCTGAGGAATCAACAGGAATTAACTAGAAGCATAATTGGAAGGAAAGAAGGCAATTCCCCACAAAAGTAAAATTTACAGTGCTTCTGTTTTGTTTTGTTATATTTGACATAATGCTTACTGAAGTTGTTAAGAGTAGAGTTAAAAGATATTAGAACCAGTGTGAACCAATGGCAATCTGTTTTCAAATAAGTTCTATTGAAGAATACTTGACAAATAAAAATATCATATATTTTTTAACTAAATGTACTTATTTTCTTACATCACTGTTAATTTTTAGATAGTTTTTGATTTCTCCCTTCAGGTATAGTCTTTGTAGTTCTCCCACCACCATAGGAAAGAAAAAAAACCTGTGTGTGTGTGTGTGTGTGTGTGTGTGTAGTTCAGATATACAAAGTGATGTGTTGATACACATTGTGAAAAGTTTATCAATTAACATTGCCATCATGCTGCATAGTTACTCTTTGGGGTTTTTGGTGTTTGTTTGCTTTTTTTTTCCAATGATAACAGTTAAGATCTACAATTCTAGTAAATTAGAAATACACGATCCATTATTGATACCTATAAATGCCTGCTATACATTCGATCCCCAGAGTATATTTATGTTTCATATATGAAATTTTGAAATTTTGAATTGTTTGCTGAAATATGAAATTCTTGCTCCCTAAAAAAATTAAGCCCCCTACCTGTTTCTCTTTCTAAACTCCCTCCCCATGGTTAGAATGTGGCTATAATCTTAGAACTAATTAAAGAAAGAAGGAACAAGCATTCCAAGAAGTTTGACCAATTGACATGAAGGCCCTCTGGCTTAGGCCAGAAGTAATCTATGCAGAACTTTATAAACTGTATCAGAGATTTCCTTTAATTTTAAAAACATAGAGGGTCATTTCGTACATCATAAGCATAGCGAGAAAAGGGTAAAGAGGCGGCAAATATAAACAGGATTGCATTTTGGGAATATTATTCCACCTACAATATGGAAAGAAGGTGGAAGGTAGTAAAGTAATAGAAAGTTTAATTGTGTATGTAACCTCTCAAAAGTATTACTCAGTTTCTCTTTCTCCTTCTGGATCCTCATGAGCTGGATGTTATTTCTCCCTTGGTTTTTTGTTTTGTTTTAAAACTACATCAATTGGCTTTTCTTCTTTTCTACAGAATACCTAACATTGGATTAACAATCCACCTCAGTTGTCTTATTTTCTTATTTCTCTGTGGTCCTCTTTTTGCCTTAACAACCTGACACTTATCATTAATGTTCCTAACTTTGGCCTGGAAATATGATCTGATTCTTTGCATTCTTGACTTCCTTCCAGTTTGCTGCATCTGTTACTTCTTTCATACTAATCTATTTCTCAGGCCAACCTGGCAATTTAACCTTGGTCTTTGGTTGCTATTTGATTGAAGGTTTGGTTTAGTGCTCATGACACTACTTCTGACTAATGCTGCCATCTGGTCAAAACCTATTCTCCTGACAGTGTTGTAATTATGCCAGCACTGGTGACTACTGCTTAAAAGTGCTGTATTTCTTATTGAGGTAATAGTGGTTTACAACATTTTATGTGATTCAAAGGCATAATATCACATCTACTTAGATGCAGGTGACCACACCTACCACCAAGGTACCCTCAGCCCTCTACCATAGTCCAATTTGTTCCCTCCCAATTTTCTTTTCCCCCTTCCTCTTCCTGTCCTGTAACCTTAATTCCATAGTCATATTTCTGGGGTTTGTTTTTGTCTGAGCCCTTGTTTTGCTTCTCTATATTCCACATATAAGTGAAACCATCCGGTGTTTGTCTTTTGCCTTCTGACTTATTTCAATTTAGCACTATCACCTCCATCCATAGTATTATAAACAAGAGTTCATCTTTTTTTTTTTTTTTTTTTTGCTGATCAGTATTTCATTGTGTATAGTCACCTCATTTCTCCAATCCACTCTTCTGTTCTTGGGTATTTAGGTAGTTTCCATAACTTGGCTATTATAAATAGTATGCAATAAATATCAGAACTTATAAATAGTATGCAATAAATATCAGAATAGATATATTCTTTCAAATTAATGTGTTTGCATTCTTTGGGTAGAGACATTAGAATGGAATTGCTGAGTCCCATGGTAGATCTATTTTTAATATTTTAAGACAGCTATACTGTTTTCCATAGGACTGGACCAGTCTGCATTCCCATCAACATTCCTTTTTCTTCACATCCTCACCAAAAACTTACCATTTTTTATATGGATTTTTATCACAGGTGTGAAGCAGTATCTATCTCACTGTGTTTTGATTTGTATTTCCCTGATGTTGAGTAATGATGAGCATTTTTTCAGCTCTCTGCTGGCCATCCGTAAATCTTTGCAGAAGTGTCTTTTTCACTCTTCTGGCCATATTTTTGCTGGGTTATTTTGCCATTGTTCTTAGATTGCATGATATTTTTACATAGCTTGGATACCAGCTCTTTTTTTTTTTCAGATGTGATACCAGCTCTTTATCAATAAAATAGTTTGTGCAATTATTTTCTCCTATTCAGAAGGGTTCCTTTTTGTTTCACTGATAGTTTCTTTCACTGTGCTGAGATTTTTAGTTTGATGTAGTTTCACTTGCTTATATTTGCTTTTGCTTCTCTTACCATTGAAGACAAGCCCACAAAAAGACATTGCCTATGTAATGGAGTGTTTTGCCTGTTTTCTTTAATGTATTCTTTGGTGCCAGGTCATACATCCAAGTCTTTAATCCATTTTATTCCATTTTGAGTTAATTTTTGTATAAGGTCTGAGATGGAGATCTAGCTTCATTTTTATATATGTGTTTTGTCCAGAGTGCCCCCACCACACACACATACACCCTTTTGTTGAAGAGACTCTCCTTTTTCCAATGTATAGTCTTGATACCTTTTTCATAATTAACTGCCCACTAATGTGCAGGTTTATTTCTGGGCTCTCAATTCTATTCTATTGTTTATCTGTATTTTTACATCCCAGTACTATATTGTTTTGATCACCATAGTTTTGAGGTCTTAGGTTGCAAAACTGCCATTTTGCCTATATTTTGCCAGGATTGTTTTGACTAGTCTGTGTCTTTTTTTTTTTTTTTTTGGTTCCATATGAATTTCAGTAATGTTTGTTTATCTATTTCTTTGAGGAATGCCATTAGAATCTTGATAGGAATCACGAATCTCTATATTGCTTTGAGTAGGATGACCATTTTAATAATGTTAATTCTTGCAATCCATGAGCAGGGAATATCTTTTTATTTCCTCGTGTCTTCTATTTATTTTACAAATGCCTTATAGTTTTCATTGTATAAGCCCTGCACCTCCTTGTTAAGTTTTCTTCTAGTTATTTAATTCTTTTTGTTGCAATTGTGAATAAGATTGTGTACTTGATTTCTTTCTTTTCTACTTCATTGCTTGTATAAAGAAATACAACTGATTTTTATAGATTGATCTTGTATTCTGCCATTTCCTGTATTGATTTATCATTTCAATTAGCTTTTAGTGGCATTTTTATGGTTTCTATATGTGTTATGTGTTATCATGTTTTGTCCAAATAGTGATAATTTTATTTCTCTGTTCCCACCATGGGTCCTATTATATCTTTCTCTTGCCTAATTGCTTTACCTCAAACTTCCAACACTCTGTTAATAATATTGATGAAAAGACATACTTGTAGTATATCTTAGAGGAAAAGCTTTCAGTCTTTCACCATTGAGTATATAATATTGACTGTGTGTATGTTATATATGGTCTTTATTATACTGAGGTATGTCTTAAATATCTCCAGTCCAGTTTTGGGGGTGGTTTTAAATCATAAGTGGATGTTGAATCTTGCCATCATTAATAAAAATCATATAATATTTACTTTTCCTTTTGTTGATGTAGAAATAATATTGATTGATTTTTGAATGATGCAACCTCTGTATATCCCTGGAATAAATCCCAACTGGTCATGATGTATGATATTTTTGATATATTGTTGAACTTGGTTTGTTGACATTTTATTGAGAATATTTGTATCTGCGTTCATCAGATAATTGTAATTTTATTTTTGGTGATCTCTTTATAAGATTTTGGTATCAGTAATGTTGGCCTCAAGGATTGTGTTTGGGAGAATTCCCTCTTTATTTTTTGGAAGAGTTTGAGAAGAATAGGTATTAGTTGATGTTTGAAGGTTTAGTACAACTAACTATCTGCACTTTGGCTTTTGTTTGCTATGGTGAATTTTGATTGCTATTTCAGCAATTATTTCTATGCTTATGATTAGTCTATTCATGTTTTTTCCCTGATTCACCCTCAAATCTACAAATTCTTAGAAATTGCAGATTTCTAAGAATTTGTCCATTTCATCTAAGGTATTCAATTTCTATCATGTGGATAGTCATAGTAATCTCTCATGGTCATCTTTTTCTGAAAAACATGTTGCAACTTCCCTTTCATTGTTGATTCTGTTTATTAGAGTTTTCTCCCTTCTTTTCTTAGTGAGCCTTGTTAGACGTTTGTATATTTTGCTGACTTTTTCAAATAACCAGCTTTTGGTTTTATTAGTCCTTGGGACTGTCTTTTTATTTATATTTCAATAATTCAAAGTAAATTCATACTAAATCTGAACTTTTTCAATGAAGATCCCTGCCTCCCATGAATGCTTATTGGTACTTATATCTTGATTTGGTTGGAAATGCCTTAATTTTATGAATTCATCTATAGTACTAAAACAAGTAGCTGTGATAAGAATATGATAGAATCCTATACTCATATTTTAGATCTCTGAAAAAAATCAAATGGTTCAGGAATGATGTACTTCAATGTACTTTGTAGAAAAATATTAGAACTGAAAAAATGTTGTGTATATTGATAGTGTTCTATATAGTCACACATTAAAATATAAGCTATAAAATAAATTACATTCACAATAAACTGGCACTGATTTAATTTATATAACTACATATGGCTAAGAGAGCATTACATGAAATTTAAATCTTCAGCACCATGGCCAGCATCTACTTTGCCTGCAAGCTTCTGCCTAACCTAGTAACAGCTATCACAGGTATCATATGATTTCATAGGTTAAGGAATCCTTATGCAACCAATCAATATCCACTTAATCCTGTATTTTCTCTACTGCCATCCATATTGAATGATCAGCACCATCCTATGGTTATAACAATACATAAATATCACATTGTTATTGCCATTAGCTAAATGAAACACCAAAGCTAATGCAGTTCTGTAGCTCAGAAAGAAATGTTTATTCTAAATTATAGCTTTATTTTAATAAATGCTGGATAATTGATATATTGAATTTACTTATATCAAATTACAGCCCTCCATTGAGTGTAAGGTAAATTTTTCTAGGTTTCTAGAAACTAAAATAGGGTGAGAAGGATGAAACAAATATAAGAGAGAAATAATCTTTTATTGCAAAGAACATATTCTCTAGTGGGAGTTTAGGATACAACCAGCTATAACACTGTAATAAATTAATAATGTATACAAAGATACTGGGGAACATAGAAGGAGTATTTCATCCATTTTGATAGTCAACAAATATTTTCCCAGGAAAAATAGCACTGAAAAATGAGTCAGAATTCTAAAAAGTATCAAGAAAAAAGAAAAGAAATTGGGGCCTCCCCGGTGGTGCAGCGGGTTGAGTGCAGCGCTGTGAAGCTGTCCACAGCCTCTGCAGTGCAGGTTCGATTCCCGGCCAGCCAGGGAGATTTCCACATGGTGTGGCAGACCTCTCCTGTTGCGCCCGCTGCTCCCCTCAGCAGTGCATTTCAGTGGTCTGCTTGTTCTGCTCTCCACTCTGTCTCTGATGAATCCTCTCACCCTCCCGTGTCTCTGACCTGTACCCCAGCAAATGTATAAAAATAAATAAATCTTTAAAAAAAAAAGAAAAGAAATTGATAGAGAGCAAACAACATGCTCTACAAGCAGAAGATATATGGTGGTTTGGTGTTTTAAAAGCAGTTTTGTATGACTTTATTTTATTTTAAAGGTAATTTTTTTTTTAAAGAGGCATGTATTTTTATTTATTTATTTGTTTGTTTGTTTGTACATGCACTGAGTACAGTCAGAAGCGCGGGAGGGTGAGAGAATTCACCAGAGCCAGAGCAGGGAGCAGAGCAGGCAGAAGGACCGAAGTACACTGCTGAGGGGAGCAGCGGGCGGCAGGAGAGGTCTGCGCGCCATGTGGGACCCTCCTCTGGTGGCCGGGGAGCAGCCGGGGATCGAACCGGCGCCGCAGAGGCCGCGGGCAGCTTCGCAACCCAGCACTCAACCGCTGTGCCACCGGGGCGGCCCAGTTTTGTATGACTTTAAAAGCAAATAAGTGATAGGTAGACTGAGGAAATAATAAGGAAACCAGATTGGTAAGGTCTTAATTTAACCTGTTAATGTATAAAAATTCTATTACTATTCTGATAGGTTAGTTTGAAGATCTGGGCTAGAAACCTATGTGGTAATTAATCAGTATCCTAAAAGTCAACCATTAAATAGATAAAGAGATCAAATTGTCAAATATTTGCTAGACATGTCAGAGTTTTAGCTAGTTCAATTAAAAGGAATTTGAATTATTTTAAGCCTAAACTGAGTTTACAAGGTAAACAAATGTAGGAGGATGAAGCTAATTCACAGAAGTTTAAAGCACATTTTTATTTAGGAAATGGCAAGTAATTTGGGGTGACTAGGGGTACCCCACACAGGTTTATGTCTGATACACTGTTTGGACTTTATTCTCTGGATATGGGAATTAATCAACAGTTCTTAAACAAGGATATAATAAATCAGTCTGTCTTACAGTAAGCAGTTCTATCAACAAACAGAAGATTAGTTAGAAGAGAGAGAAGTGAATAAACCATATAAAGGCAGTTGTCAATGTTATCAGACCAATAAGGGTGAAGATTCTATTCACTAGTGAATTTCTAGTATCTGGCACATATAAAACATTCTCACTAAATGCTTGTTGAATAGATGAATGAACCCAGAGGCATTTAAGAGATAGAACCATCATTATTCCCTGATCAGTTGCATGTGAGGAATGTAAAAGTGGGAGGAATAAAGAATGATACTAAGGTTTCTAATTTGGTCAACAAGGTGAAAAGTGATTCCATTGACTGAGAATAGAAGTTTGGATGAAAGAGAATGGTTAGGGAAGAAAATAATGTGTTTGTCCTGGGGCATGATGAGAACTTAACTAGGAACAGAGCAGAAAAAGAGAACAAAGAAAAATTTGGGATAAATCAAAGTTAGAGCTGGTAACAACTGATAGCAACACTTAGGAAATATTTCAGAGCTCCATGGTGTAGAAATCAGGAAGGCCTGAATGATTTACCTTGAAGTTTTAAGGAATGGTTTGGGCCACCAATTTTTAACACAAATTTGAATTTTTTGCACAATACCATAAGAAAGTTTTTTTTTTTCAGGAAAGGAATATAAGAGACAAAGTCTAATATCAATAGATCTGTCAGATACAGTATAGGAGTTACAAAAAAAGGAACACAAAGTACCAAACAAAACAAAACTGACCTGTATAAGTAGATGTGTATATCTAAAGTGCCTCTCCGTATTTCAGCTGGATTACTCAGATTTTCACGCTGGAGTGTGAAGCTCACTTGACAGTATGACAAATAAGACAATAGCTGCTGAAACATTCTTAGAGTTTTCTTTTTAGAGATAAAGAGAATTTGATGCCACTGCTATTTTATTCTATATGTAGAAGATATGAAAAGAGTCATTTGGGAAAATGTGAACCCTTTCCAGTAGTATCCAAAAATTAAAGTCTGAAAAGTCAACTCCAGAGTCTCAGGTGAAAAATGTACTTATTGTACTGATTAGTCAACTTGATAAATGTACAAGATAAAATTATTTACTTAAAATTTGATACAATCACTGATTTTCAGCACTTGACATGGTTCAGGATTTTGGTAGACTTGGGGAAGACATTTGAATGTGTGTATCACCTTAAAATTCATAAATCAGAAGCCCTAAACTGGGCATTTGGAGATGGGAGCTTTTGGAAAGTGATAAAGGTTAAGTAAGTTTATAAGGGTGGCACCCTAATCCAATAAGATTAGTGTCTTTGTAAGAACAGACACCAGAGAGTTCACTCTCCGGGGAGTTTTCTTTCAATCTTTCTGTATAGACTTGCACTTTGGGTAAGCCACGTAAGAACACAGTTAGAAAGCAGTTTGCTACAGACCAGGAAGAGAGATCTCACTAGGACTCAATCTGCCCAGCCTTGCTGGGACTCCTAGCCTCCAGAACTTTGAGAAAATAAATGTGTAGTGTTTCAGCCATGCAGTTGGTGGTATTTTGTGTTGGATGTCCAAGTAAACTAATACAGCTTGTAAGTAATAGAAGTAGCACATATGCTCAATTCCTTTAACTCCAAATTCCAAACTCTTCTTAAGGTGCTGAGTGTATTTAGATCTAGTGGCCCAGCTAGATAATAAAAATGCAGATGAAGTAGAAAGGAATAGGCACAGGACCCAAATGATTAAGTATGAATAAATGTGAGGGAGGGGCTATTATTAGAGATTGCATAGGGGATTTAAGGATTGATACAATTTTTGTTAGATAGTAAGGAAAGGATTGGATTGGGTGGAGATGGGGGAGAAAATATATAAGAAAGAGCAGATGTGAGCCTGGAAAATTGGGCAAAAGTTTCTTGTATTTCCCAGGAGAACTGAGACCTGAAGCTTGATTAGTGAGCTTGAGGCAATAGCAGAGTTCAGAGTTTGAGATGATAGTAGAGTCTAGAAAGGACCCAGCAAAAGTATCTCACAGTTGAAATCATCTCCACATCTGGAGCTTCAGCGGAGACTGACAGAACGGAGCACCTTTATACCCAAAACCAGGAGGTAGGCTGATGTCTAACCACCCCTAATTCAAGGAACTCCTCTGGGACTGGAGCTTTAGAAGAGGATATTCTGCTACAGAGGAGTATCTGCTCATGGCAGCCATGGCCCAGTGTCAGAAAGCTCTTTTGGAATGGGAGGTAAAAAGAATTAGAGGCCAGAAGTCTATGAGAAGTACCAGGCCAAAATACATTTATATATGCCCAGGATTGTTTTCAATCAAGTGCTGTGCGAATTAACAGATTAGAAAACACCTGCTATTGAAAAGATAGTTTATTACCTACAATTTCCAAGAGGAGAAGACCTCCCATCTCTTGTAGAATCACTTGGGGAAGCATCCAGATCAGTCAGGAGACAGGAGAGAAGGAAAAATTATGGACCAGAAACTCTGGTGGGATTTTTAGGCAATGTAAAAATGAGGCAGGGTATATTAGCTGAGTAAATTTAGAATTAATAATTTAAATAATTTCAGTGGGCTCTGGGCTCTATGGTGGTACCTGGTTGCCTGGCACCTGGAGTTTAATAAAGAAGGTGTTTGGAGGTATAGGTTCTGATTGGTTGGAAAGCATATCAAAGATGTGCTCACAAGCAAGTTTCTTGCTAACTCTAGAAATTAGCTCACCCTGGGAGAAGAAGTCCCTCCCCTGGATCCACAAGGCCCTCAAGATGTCAATGCATCATAAAATATAGAAAATAAAATTATAATTAATATATAAAACATTATACAAAATATGTAGAATGAAAGAATAATGAGAAGTCAGTAATCAATGTGAACATGACATCTTCATTTTAAACATTTGATATAGTCACTAATATTTGTGGACAGATGATAGGTAGATAGAAAAATAGAGATTTTTTTTCTTTTCTCTTAAAGGGTCACAGCATTACCAGACTCAGTTTAGGGACAGGTTTTTAGGTAAAATAGAAATAAATTCAAATAACAGCATTTTTTAGAAATATGTGAAGCCATTTAGGCCTAAGCATATTACACTTTGTATGATCCTTTACCAAATTATGTCCTTGTGGTTTGAAACAATGTAACTCCAAATTCACAGTTATAATATTGAGGTATCAGCTTACTTAAATCTCTGGCCCGGTAACTTTTAATTCTAAATACATATAAAACAAAGGTGATTTTAAGCCACATTTCATTACTAGGTTCTTTTTTAAAGGAGTTCTTTGTATAAGCAATGTTAACTTGTACTTGATTTGTTCAAAAATTATTTAAGATTCCTTGAACTGCAAATGCATTACTTTGTCTTCACACCACTCTCATTTATGGAAATACATGTAAAGAAGCAAAAATACTTTATCTCAGTTTTCTATTCGTCCCCTGAAAGGAGCTCATTGTGCCTCTTTATAACAAAGAGACAATTTTTGATACAGGTTTATTTAATTTTTAAAAAAATTCTTAGAATGATCAAACATGAGTTAATAAGTTACTTATAAATGTTAATAAGAAACATATGTGAAGTTCCAAATACTCTAGAAATGAACACACATAAAAAAAAAACACCTTATATCCAACATGGGATCAGATGTTCTGGCATGGTTTTGCATATGTGAAATCAGAGAGCGTGAGAAGGTTATTGTAGGTGTGTGACAATTCATGAGGATGTGTGTATATGTATATGCCATGAAAAGTCTACTGCTGCTGAGACTCCCAGCAGCCTAGAGAAGGAATCTTTTCCATGTAGCAAGACACACTCCAGGATATTAACACTCTACCATTTCCAAGAGCCTCTGTTCACACCAGCTCCAGAGTAAACACCATGAAAGAAGGAGCCTCAAGCTGCTAAAAAGCACACAAAGCAACAAGGAAAAACAGTTTCAAATCTCATAAAAATGGAAAATGTTTCAAGAACAACTGCCTGCTTGTTCAGAGTGCCCACAGACATGAGGATAAATAAAACTCAGTACCTGTTAGATTTATAGGCAAATAACCATTATCTGCCATGTGTAGATGAGTGAAGGATAATTTTATGCAAACCACAATAAGTAAACTCAAACAGAATGAACTAAGCCTGCACAGTAAGAACAGGAAGTTCAAGAAGAAAAAAATAAAGAAATGGTATTTTCTGTGTGGTGTATCACCAACCTGGGAAATCCATTACAGAGTCAAAATCTGGAATAGGATTTTATGAAGGCACTGACTTGAAATAGAGGTATGAATCCCTTAGGATTTGTATGGTGACTTCATACTTAAAGCAAATCTTTGTTCCCCAAGATCTAATTATTAATTGGCCTTATATAGAGGATTATGGAGAATTAGTAACTAATTTTTACACTACAGCATGTACAATATAAATTTCTTGGAAGCTTTCATTGGTGCATTCAATTTTTGAATGAATCAATTTCAGTTAAGAATCATCAGGAGGGCCTCTCTGGTGGCCTAGGGGTTAAGTCTCAGCACTATTACCACCATATGGCCTGAGTTTAATTCCCACCCAGGGAGACAACCCACATGGCACAGCAGGCCTCTTCTGTCTCACTTGCTGCTCCCCTCAGTAGTTTATTTCAGTAGATCTGTATATTCTGTTCCCCATTCTGTCTCTGGTAAAACCTCTCACCTCCGTGCCTCTGGCCTACACCCTAGTTCTTATATGCATAAGTAAATAAAATAAATCTTAAAAAAAAAAAAAAGAATCATCAGTAGGCAAACATCCTGACCAAGAGACTTTAGGATTTTGTGGTTGTATGTTTCAGAGTTGTATAGTTTTCTCATCAAAACAATGCTTTTATATGATTTTTCAAAAGCAGCACATTTTAATTTGGCCAAGGTTAAATGGTCAAATTCATTAATTCTGTGAATCTTAAATTTCTTTAAAATCTATGGATTTTAAATTTAAAAGTGAACTCATGGTTTTCAGGTTTAGGTTTCATTTACTCCATATCAAATGTGGTTTGATATGGGTGTTAGTGGAAGTCAAAAAATAAAACTTTTAAAGGATTGTATAAAGTGCCAACAAATGGATTCACTAAAATAAGGGAATTGATTTACTTCTAACAAGCCATATTCTAGTGAGGCATGTGTCAAAGTATCTGATATTTATAGATTCTTTTTGAAAAGAGCGTGAGCATAAAAATGGAGAGCAAAATGTTGTTAGGCAAAAACAAGCATAGATTTTAGTGAATTGATTTTTTAAAATAGTTTTGCTAATTTAAGAACTCCAGTGACTTCACAACATGGGGGAGAAGCATAGTATATTAAATGATATTGCAGAAACTCTGAAGACAGAAATAACTGGGCTTAAATCTAGCTTCTGGAGGGAGTGAAGATAAACTGGTGAGGAAGGAAGGGCGGGAGGATGAAGGGCAGAAAGGAGGGAAAAAGACATGCATTAAGTAGTTTCTCTGTAGCAGACACTAATCAAGGTGCCTTTTTGTACACTTATCTTTTCCTATTAGTTGTGTGATCTTGTTCAGACAGATTTACCTCCTTGACCTTTAGTTTATATATATTTATATATTAAATATATATGTAAATATATTTTATATAATGCATATAAATATATATCATATAAATAAATAATAAACATACAATATATTTATATATTAAATAAACATGTAAGTATATTTATGTTTTAATACATGTACATATACATGATTATTGTGTTAAACTAGAAAGACTACAGGAGCAGCAGTTTTTTGGGTCCTCCCAAATCACCACATTAAAAAGAAAGCATCTGGATAGAAAAAACTCAAACCAAAAAAATCGGGTGACAAGGTACAACACAAACCTCAAAATGCAAGTATACAAGCTGGCAGAGGCAAACTGCCAATCACTGCAAAACTTGTGTGTCACTGGCATCTGTATTGGAAAATAAAACAGGCAGAAATAACAAGCTATTTGATAATCCTAAGAATAAGAGAGCCAAAAAAACTACCCAACAGATAATACCTGAAAAATACAACAGGCCAATTTGAGAAGAGTAATTGAAACTGAGAAAAGTATTGTTCGTCCTAACAAATTGTGAGTATAAAGCAACTGCTGTAAGCTCTATAAAGAAACTCAAACCTGACCCATTAGAGCATAGAGATCCATGCTGAGGACAAATCCATTTGATTATCAAGCAAGAGACAACAGAAAAAGGAAAGAAGATACAGACAAAAGTGGGGAGGATAAACAGATGTAGGAAATATCAAAAGCAAGTTGCTATGCATTTTTCACACTATATACAAAGAGCAGGAGAGGGAATATTGTGAATTTCGTGAAGTTAAAAAAGCTACTGATAAAAAAAAAATAAAAAAGTTACTGTTTTCTAAATATGCAGGAAATTTAATGTCACAAAAAAAAAAAATACTATAGGTACCAAGGTCAAATTCTATGCAATCACAATGAAATCATACCAGAAAGATATGAAAGAGTGCGGAATTAAAGTTGTAATTTGTTATTTCAAAGGAACCCAACCTGTATTGATGATATAAAACATGAAATAATAACAAATCAAAAGGGGAAAACTCAGAAATAAGCTGAAACAATTAAAAAACAGAATTAGATATCTAAAAGCCTTTTTGAAATATAGCATATTACAATATATGAAGAGTAATGCAATAAATGATGTTTTTGTAAAAATAGAAAACTAGGAGGAAAAGCTTCAACTATAATGAAATTTAAAAAAAGATAAAAAGAATTTAAGAGAAAAATGACAAATGTTAAAGTAGGCAAAAAAAGCAACATATGGATAATAGGAATCCCTGAAGATGAAAACCCAAACAAGAAAACAAATTTCAAAACTGTAACTCAAGAAAATATTTTTTTATAAAGATGTGAAAATATATATTGAAAGTGCACACCACATAACTGAATCTACTCACACAGAATATTAACATCAAAACATTCTAATAAAATTACTGAAATTTTTTAAAAAGAAAAAAATCTTTATCCTTCTAGGCCAAAAAAAAGAGTGATTAATAAAGAAAATGAAATTAGGCTAACAAATTTTTAAATAGCAATACTTTATGCCAGAAGAAAATAGAGTAAATTATTTAAGATACTCGGGCAGAAAATGTGAGCCAAAGGTATTATATTTAGTAATATATAAGTATAAAAAGTAATATATAAGTATAAAAAGCACAAATGTCTTCTATAGGCAAAACGTCAAAGAATATTGTTTCCCAAGCACTTCCGAAGGAATGTACTAGAGAAGCTGACATCAAAAAGAAGTGTACATCTGAGTAAATAATACAACACCATTTGTTATCTTAACAAAGGAATCAGGGCCTCCCCTGGTGGCGCAGCGGTTGAGCACTGGACTGCGAAGCTGCCCGCAGTCTCTGCAGTGCCTGTTCCATCCCTGGCCACCGGCGAGGGTCCCACATGGCGCACCGACCTCTCCTGCTGTGCCCGCTGCTCCCCTCAGCAGTGTATATCGTCGGTCTGCCTGTTCTGTTCCCCGCTCTGGCTCTGGTGAATTCTCTCACCCTCCTGCATTTCTGACTGTACCCAGTGCTTGTATAAATAAATAAATAAATAAATCTTTAAAAAAAAAAAACCAACACAAAGGAATCAAACCAAATATGAATCTGATCAAATCTCTTGCTTCTGTTGCCAGATTAGTACAAAATATATATATTTACAGGAGAAATACAATGAATTTCACTGTAAATATGCAGTCAGCAGATGCAGAATGTGGGAATTTGCAGATAAAATACTACTGGTTCAAGAAAAAGAGAGGAGGGAGCTATAAATTTAATGAGACTTAAAAGACAAATCAAGTTTTCTAAACGGAAACATTTTAAATGTATAAGGTTTCAACATCGAGAAAAACGGGGATATAAAATCAGAATAGTGGGCCTCCCTGGTGGTGCAGCGGATGAGCGCTGGGTTGCGAAGCTGCCTGCAGCCTCTGCAGTGCCGGTTCGATCCCCGGCTGCTCCCCGGCCACCAGAGGAGGGTCCCACATGGCGCGCAGACCTCTCCTGCCGCCCGCTGCTCCCCTCAGCAGTGTACTTCGGTCCTTCTGCCTGCTCTGCTCCCTGCTCTGGCTCTGGTGAATTCTCTCACCCTCCCGCGCTTCTGACTGTACCCAGTGCATGTATAAACAAAACAAACAAACAAACAAATAAATAAATAAAACATGCCTCTATTAAAAAAAATAAATAAAATAAAATCAGAATAGTGATGCATTTTGAAAACAAAAAGGGTCTGACATCAGGAGCAGCATGCAGAGAAACTTCTGGAGTGGCTAGAAAAGTTCTAAGTCTTGATCTGGTTACAGGGTGGTTTGCCTTAAAATAATTCATTAAATTATGTGCTTGACCTGTGATATTCTAATCTCTTTTACTTTAAAATAAAAAGGTAAAAATAAATCAGAGGGACATTTTACCAAAATAATCCAGGCTCTACTAATTTGTACCATTCTATTTCCCCACCGTTATAGATAAATTATAGTCTTATAATTTTATCTTTTTTAGTGGCTAGCCCATAATATATCTTTATGAACATTCCTTCCCCTTACCTCCCTACAGCTATTTAGAGTTTTTTAATGAAAAAAAAAAAAAAAAAATTACCTTTGAGGCAACAGAAACCAATAGAGTAGAAATCAAGTAAACATTTACTAAGATAAGAGTAAATAAAGAATCATCCAATCTTACTCTTGAGTACTCTCTCCAGGAAGGATATTATTATTTAAGAGAAAAAAAAAAAATGCAAGAGCCCCAATGTCTACTTAGTCTTCACTCAGTGGCTTACATTTAAAAAAATTTAATACAGGACCTACTATTTTAGGACAAAGTACCAATATGTTTCAATTTATTGGTGATTTCTCTCCTGGTCTATAAATAAACATTGAAAACTTATTTACTGACCACTTCCTATGACCTGTTTTGTATTTTATTTGCTTTAAGTAAATTAACCAGCAAAATGAAAGAGCAGAGTATGTGTTCCTTTAGTTTATACTTGACATTCCCGTTCGGGTTTTACATGTTTGTTCAAGTTTAATGATATTGTAAACTTGACTATACTGGCAACAGAATAACCTTGGAATCAATCCTACCCCAACATCTCAAGGTCTAAAAACAAAAGGTATTCTGGGAGCCATGAAAATATTTTAATAAAGTAAAATAGAACCAATCTTGCTAAAAAATATTTAAGCTGTTAATGCTTCCTTTGTTCAAATGGGGGGACTTTCATCAGCATGTTGACTTAGTTGTGGTGGAGATTATTTTATAGTCAAGAGACCTTTTAAGTAGAAATACACATCACCAGGCCCTGAAGACAACCAATGAAAGTAAGTGGACCAGCAGTGTTTTGTTTACTTTGCTTTTACTATTGTTTTGTTTCTGTGATGGCATATTAGCTTCCTTTAATAAGGGCAATGTTGACATCCTCTCAATGGACTCATTTGTAAAGAATAGAAGTTCAAATGTCAAGGAGGAGTAAAGGCAGGAAGAGGATTGAGTTGAGAGAAATATTTCACAATTTTATAAGCTTAAAATAGCACTATCATATTTTTTTAGGTCTCCCTCTTTTAAAAAAAGGCAACATGGACAAGGTATTGAAGTGTGAACTAAAATGAAATGAGCTTTATGCCTGTTTTGTCACAAACACAGAAAGGAAAGATTCTGACCTATTTCAACCATTTCTCAGGGTCTTTGATATATATCTACTTCTTCTCCTGATAATAGTAATAAGTACCTTAAAAAGACATGGATTTGGCAGGAAATTTCTAAAATCAGAAACAATTCTGTTTCCAATATGCAGTTATTTTTCTGACACATGTGCTGTCTACACCAAGAAAAAAAAGAAAGAAAAGAGGGAGGGAGGAAAAGAAGGGGGGGGGGGGAGAAAGAGAAAGAGAGAAAGAGAGAGAAGAGAAAGAAAAGGAAAAAAAAGGACGAGAACTTAAAAGTTTTAAAGTCAAATAACATAAGATTTAATTTCAGTCCCATGCTTAAAAAGCTAGGAAGCACAAATTCATTTCTCAACTTCAAAGTTATGGCTGAGTGTCTGTTGCTAGGAACTGATCTGGAATGAACTGGCAGTTCTGGTTCTGTTCTTAACAACCCAAAGGGTATGTCACAAACACTTACATTACGGCAATACCTTTCTTAAAGAGGTGAAGAGGAAAGAGCACTCTCTGGGGAACCAAATAACTTTCAACTGATTCCAGCAGAAGGGGTGAGGCAGTAGTTGTCATGTGCTTTGCAGCTTTAAAAGTTTTCTAATTCTGCTACTAAGGCTTCAGAGGAAACATCTGGTAGTTAATATAGCCCATTGCCTGAATTTTTCCCATCCAGGCTACTACTAATTTAGCTCTCAGTAGTTTCTGAGAGACAAAACATGAATTAAACAAACATGTATAACAGGTTGGATTTACCTAACATCTCTGACCCCAGGGAAACATCAATCAAATGCGAAAAATTTGAGAATAGAAGCAATAAATTGAAAGGAATGGGGTGGGATCTTCTTTGTGAGAAAAAATTAATAGATAAGCTTAAAATAACAAGATCTAGGGAAAAAACCTGGATGTAGATGTGTGGGAAATATGACTGAGAAGTCAATTATTTTTCCATTATTCCCTGTTCACAGACTTTGGACTCCTTCAGGGTAACAGCTGTGCCTTACTCTCCTAATAACCTCAATTTCTAGATGAAGGTCTTATGCAGAATAGGCATTAAGTGTCTAAATAATGATTTCACAGTGATCTTGATTTCTATAGATACTTGTTAAAACTCTACCATAGAATACATTTTTTTGAATTTCATCATTCATTGACATTATTTGTATCCCTACTGGATGCAGATAAAATTCTTCAAGTTGATTCATATTTGCATATGTCCAAAGCAATGTCTGCTCAAAAAAAATTGATTAAATTCATAATACAGCTGATTTGCCTGGATATACTCAGATCCTCTTCCTCTCTAACCACACCATAGACATATGTCTAAATGCACACACAAAAGCATAACAGTAACTATGCTTTCAGAGAACTTCCCATTTATCATAAATGGATGTATCCCTATATATAAATTCAAACACACAGGTATTTTGTATAGGAGCAAGCCTATGTGTGTGTGACTATACATCATCTATAATAACTCATTTAAATTTGACTGGAGAATACATTGATTTGACTGTACATCTTCAAGGATCATAGATTGACATATCACACAGCTATTTTATCAAAGTATGGTTCGAGCTGTAAGAGGCCCTGGGGATGTAGAAAAGCACAGAGATTGATTATTCCTCACCCCAGTAGAGCCACCTCCCCCCATGCCTTGACAATTGCAGCAACCCAATGATGTCATATTTACTGTCTTACATCATAATTGTTGAAAACAGAGGTTAGCACCATCAAGGAGAGGTGTAATTAAAACAGTCCTTTTGACTGAAATCTCCTTTGCATTAAGATGTGCAACGTGAGCTCAATTTAAATTGGGAAGTGAGAAGATGACTGCATTAATAGCTGGTGGATGTGGACTCTATGGACCACAGTGGCCATTCGACAGTATCCCAAAGGCAGTCACAAGGTGAGAAAGGATTTCCTATGAAATTTTGAAGCAAATTAGGATTGAACTTTAGAAGCCACATATTTAGAAAATAAAAAATGTAATTCTTATACTTTTGTTATTTGTTACTGTGTATATAAAATCCAGAATGATTAATACTGCTAAAAGTTACAATGTTCAACACATGACTTTGCTATATTAAAACACTTCTATGGCTCTGCATACTTATAGAAAATATCCAAATGCCATACATTTTTATACTGGGATTTTTAATGATCTTCCAAATTTATTTTCACTGCTTTTTCACTCCAATTAAATTCTCTAAGGATCTTCAACTTCTTGCAGCTATCTAAATATATCAGGATGTTTCACTCTTGCAAGTTTTTGTATATGCTATCATCTTTCCCTAGACTCCTTATTATGCCCTATGCTGAGCAAATTTGTATTCATCTTTTCATCATTCATCTACTGTGAACCTCTAGCCCATGATAGAGCTGATTACTCCCTCCTTTGTACCAGCATCCCAGCTGTCTCACTATGACATGCATCAGTATAAAAACAATTATTGGTTTACATATCTAGTGTCTAGTTCATGTGTTCCTTGAAGGTTGTGATTATTTATTTTTTTAATAATTAAAGTTTATCGTGCACGTACTAAAATGACAGTTCTCAAAATGGGAGCTCTCAGACCAATATGAATGAAAATCAAGGGTCTATTGTTTAAAAGTAGTAAAAAAGCAGTAGCTTTTTACTCACCACAGTGATTAGTTACAATATTACAATTGTCTTAAATAGGGAATTGTCCAGAGTTAACTTCACTTCAACCTTGGGAAAACAGTTGAATTTTTGCTTATGGTTTTCAGGGGCAAAAACAAGAAATGATCCAAGAGAAGTTAGTTTCTCAAAATAAGCTAAATGAAGCTTTGTTTACATGATTAGTTTTATCTGGTTAGGGGATTTTCAAGACTGGTCTCTGCTTTTTATTTTTAAAGCAATATATATAGCAGAGGGAAGAACATGAATGCCTTCTAGGTAGGTGTTAAACTAAACAAGCTGCGCTAGCTTTGCAATTTCCTGTGAATATATGAATACTCAAAAAAAGTTAAATCACATATACAACCAAAGCCTAAGAAACTAAAATCTTGATATCCTAACAATTAGTAATATTATATTCCAAGTAGCATTTATGAAAAATAGGAGGAAAAATAGCAACTTGCAAAGTCTTCCAAGGTGTTCAATCATGAGGGAGATATGAATTGTCAGGTCTGAGAGGGAACAATACAGAAATATAAGTTTTTCTCTACATGTGCCAGCATCAGCATAAATAAAAGACCTGTTATTCAAATTACAAAATGAAGCTTCTCCCAACTCATAGTTGAGAAAAATTCCAGACCACCCAAAATTTACTCATACCCAGTGCAATACAGGCATAAGAGCAGAAATGTATTCACCATCATCCACCCTTTGAGGGTAGCAAAATCATAATATTTCTGGGAAAAGATTCCTTACCATATACCTATGGCCCATTCATCGTCTCTTACTTTTGCCTGTCAATAGTGCCTGCCACAAACAAATCTTGAAAGATTTAGGACAGCTGATAAAAAAGTAAAATTCTTGAGATTGTAAAAAAAAAAAAAACTCTTTTTCTATCTGCTGGAATAATATGGTCAGGATATACAGTTTCAAATCTAGCATCAAACTGATCTTAAGTAGGGTGATCATTTTCAGTTGACCACAATATTTAGAAAAATCAAAATACTTTTTGAAAATACATCTGAAAAGATTGCCCTGAAGTATTTAGGCTTTCATATCTGTTGTAAATATTTTCAATATTTGTTAATAAATCCAGTAGTGCCTGCATGTCTGTCTCTGCTGTTTCAAACAGAAGCTTTTTTAGTGTGGACACAAGTACTGAGAATTTTACTTTGTTTTCATTCAGTTTTTTTTTATTTTATTTAAATTTTTTTATTGAAATACCATTGGTTTTCACCGTTGTTAGTATTTTGGAAGTGTATGATCTCCCCCTTCAGGTGTAGTCACTGAAAGAATACATTTTGTCTTACTTTTTGGATAAATTCAAAACACATTTATTGATCTTCTTTATATCAGGAACATCACGATTTCTTCTTTAAATTTTTTTTTTTATTTAAAAACTAATCCTTGAAAGCTGATTATAGAACTGAGGAATCTAGCAAGAGATGGAGTTGAAGGGGTGGGGGCGGAACATAATGGACTAGGAGGACAGGGGTGCTTTAGTGAGGGTGCACTATGGTGATAACACATGAAGGGGGGCCCTCTACTCCCAAAATACAATGATATAAATCATCATTCAGTTTTTCTTAAACTTTTCTTTAATCTGTAACTTGAAAAGAGTGAATTCTTTCTTTTTGCTAAGAAAACTTAAATTGTTCAAAATCAGAGGCCCTGTTGTGCTTCTCACATAGGAGTTTCCCTGTCTGTCCTTTGCTCCACGTGGTGGAAAGCTGCTTGCCAGTGTCAGTCATGTGACATTATCAAGTGTTCCTTTTCATGTTCCTGGGAGGGAAGTGGTGGAGCACACAGGACAGGAGAGGGGAGATATTATGTAGATCTTTCTACCATTGGTGGATGCTGGAGAAACAGAAATTGTGCCCACAGTCAAGAGTCACTGGACCCATCCTTAATCCAGGCAGATGGGGCAGCTGGTCACTACCTGGAGATGCCAGGAGGCTGAAAAGTCCATGGTGCAGAAGGATGTTTACCTAAGAAACTCACTTAGAAAGGTCTGGTTCTCTAGCAACTGGGAAAAGTGAGAAGCCAATGGCTCTTTGGCCCTCACTCTCCTTGGTCAGCAGCACCAACCTATGCTTCTGCTTCATTACCTTCAATCCAAGAGAAGATTCCATGAGGAACCACAGTACACACCACACTGACATGTTCCTGGCACCCTCCCCACTTGCCTCTGTTGACACATCTCTGACATCCTATTGGTCAGGAAAGGGTATACTGTTGTTCGCTTGATGGTAGAAGAAAGAGGCCATGAGGAAGGAATGCAGGTGGCCTCTATAAGTTGAAAAAGGCAAGGGCATGCATTCTTTTCTAGAGTCTCCACAAAGGATTAAGGCTCAGCTGACAGTTTTGATTTTAGCTCAGTGAGACTCATTGCAGACTTTGACCTACAACACTGTAAGATAATGCATTTGTAGTGTTTTAAGTCACAAAGTTTGCAGTAATTTGTTACTGTAGTGACAAATACAAGTATATAGTATATCTCATTATGTAATAAATTTTCATTTCCTTGATTGCTAATGAAGTTATTATAATAGGATAATTGACTAGCCACATATTACCAATTGTGAATTATTTAAACAAATCTCTTGTTCATTTTTAATTAGGCTACTTAGGTATTTACTATTGAGTTTTAATTATTCTTTTGACATCTGGAATACAATTGTTTAGTCAAATATATTTATGGCAAATATTTTCAATCTATGACTTATCTTTCATGTTATTAATGGTGTCTTTCAAAGAAAACTTAAATTTAGGAGACATCAAGTCAATTTTTTTTGATGGTTAGTTTTTTGTGTAAGAAATATTTGCCAACCCATAGGACTTAAATATTTTTCTGTTTCTGGAAGTTTCGTGTCTTATGTTTGTATTTATTATTCTCATTCATTAATTTTTATATATGGTATAAAGAAATAATTGAGACCACTTTATTTTCCACATGTATATTCAGTTGTTCCATTGCCTTGTGTTAAAAGGCTATATTTGTCCTAGTGAATTAACCTGGCTCCTTTTATCAAAAATTAATTAGAGCAATTTTCAGTTAAAGACCATGATGGAGAAAAGACAGTTATTATCACCACCAATTACAGTTAAGAGCTAAAATTCCTGGATTTATATATATATAAATTTATATATATATATATAAATATGTGTGTGTGTATATACCATGTGTGTGTATATATACTGTGTGTGTGTATATATACATATACATATATATGTATACACACACACACTTAACGGTGAAGAGAAGGCAAAGAAGCCCAAAGAATGATTAATAAATTCTCTGGGTTTTCTTTTTACCTAATATATTTCCTGCTGGGTGCTAAAGCCAGCAATTCAGAAAAATAAACAAAAGTAGAAAGCACAAAGAAAAGCCTTCCCCAGCTAGAAAAAAAGTGAGAGAGAAAAGGTAAGGAAACAAATTTTTTAAGCATTAACTTCCTTACTCCATTCAAACATTATGGAAACACCATGGTACCATTCTCAGTCCATCAGTAAAAGCAAAGTGAAAAAAAGACTGAATTTCCACTCTTGCCCAATTATGACATTATTCCCCATTAGAGTTTTTGCAACCATACAGTATAAATAAACCTACCATCACAGTGTCAGTGGAGGCCACCTGGGGAGCAATAGTGAGACCTGCCTGCTCCCTGGGTATGATAGGAAACTGAGTAGCCCAGACCCTCAATACCACATACCAGTAGCAAGACCCAGCCTCTCTTTCCAGAGTGGTGTGATGCCAGAGGATGTCTCCTAAAGCAGATTTAAATAAGACCCAGGGCCTCATAATGAAATACCCCAAACTCATGCATTATACCAACAATGAGGAGAATTTCAACTTGAAACAAGCAATGCTATTACTAAGATGACACAAATATGGGAATTATTTGACAAATATTTTAAAGCATCCATCACAAAGATGCTTCACTAAGAATTTATGAATATGCTTGAGTCTCAGTAAATAGTAAAAAAGAACCTAATAGAAACCTCAGAACTGTAAACTATATTAATCCAAATATTTAAAAACCTCAGTGGATGGGATCAATAGCAGAATGGAGAAAAGAATCTGAATTTGAAGAAACAGAAATTACCCAACATGAATAAAAGAGAGAAAAAATACTGAATAGAAATAAAAACACCTCACAAATCTGTGGAATTATAGCAAACAGACTAACACTGATGACAAGAGAGGAGAAAGAGTGAAACTAAAAATGTATTAAAGGAAATAATTATTAAAAACATTGCTAAATTTGAAGTCAGGTATCTTTTCATAATTTGCTTGTTTGTCTCTTGCTATTCTGATTCCCTCTTTTTTTCCGACTTGGTTATTTGTCTTTAACTTTTTGATTCATAGGACACCTTAAAATAGAATTTAATTTAATCCTTGTTCATTTTTATGTGATGTAAATAAGCTATATAATTGACCTTTTCACTTTCTGGTATCTTGGTAATCAGAAGTTATCAATGTTAATGTAATGAATTTATCAATATTTTTAGAGCTTTCTGTATCTTATTGTAAAATGTGTCCTTAACTGACAATTATAAAACAATTTATATTTGCTTCTAAATGTTTTTTAATGTTTTGTTTTTCACATTTAAGTATTTATTCAGTGTGAAATTAGTTTTTGCAAATAGCATGAGGCAGGGATCCAATTTAATTTGTTACATGTGCCTCACCAATTGTCTCAAATTCATTTATTGAAAATATATTTTTATAGCTCTGAAAATTCAATTTTGTCATATTTCAAGTTTACATATATCCATGAGTCTGGTTCTCTCTTTGGCTTCAGTTGGTTTCTATTCCTGTGCCAGTACTAGACCTTGTAATTCTTATTCTGGCATTATTCTGGCTATCCAATTGGGTATATTTCCCACTCTTTGGGATCATTTCCTTTATTTAGTACTAGATGTGAAATCTAATAACTTAGTTATATTCAAGTTAATTTTTGGCAAAAATAATTAATATGGTTTCTGTGTGCTTCCAACTGTATATACTATCAGGTACTCCCACTTCTAATGGCGCTAAATTTGCTTTTTTTGTATAAATCACTGACAGTAACATCTTCCTATTGTAAGGTAACATTTTCTCCTTTAGTATCATTACGTAATCTGTGGGGCGGAACTCCCCACATTTTAAACTATTTCATAAAAACTATTTCCATTACTAGCAGGTATTTCCTGTAAGAAGAGCTTTCCCTTCAAGAGTAGGTAAATTATAGTTTTTCTAAAAGAACAGAATTAAATGCTTAATTCTTTTAACGACCAATTTTCAGAGTAAGAATTGTAGTTCTTTGCCTACAATGAAAATGAGGTTTTGGCTTCTGTTTTTCTGTTTTTGAGTATCATTATGGACTCCTGGGTTGTTATTAATGTGTTAAACCAACCACAGTAATTATTCCTTTTGATGGAAATTGTCTCAAAATTAACCAGTGTGTTTTGGACACAGTCCCATTAGTCTTTAAGCATTTCTTTACTTTCAAGCATAACATGCCCAACCTTAACTTTTACTTTTCCTGCTGCAGACTGACCGCTTCTCCAGTTCAGTCCCAGTTTGTCTTCTCAATGCTCTAGCTTTTTCCTTTTCAGGACGCTTTCTCCCTTTCTGCTTCAGCGTAAACAAACACCTTGAGTTAGGGTTAATTAATGGAGGAGTTTCCAGTAGCTGTTTTTGTGTGAAAAATAAATAAATAAACAAACAAACAAATAAATAAATAAGCAATCTAGATGTAGGACACCCAAGTGGAAGAGTCAGATTTACCACTTTAAAAGTTGACACTAATTTTATTCCTTTTGTACAAAGAAATTGTTCATAAGTTAAAATTTTTCAGTGTAATCAGTGCAATTCCTTTTCACAATGCCTCCCGAACACAATCTCATTTTACAAATTATTAGCTGAGGACAGGACAGCTCTACAGCATTTCTTAATGAAAAGGTTTACAGGTTCCCTTTCCCTCTTTTTAAGCTAAAACTTGAAATTGCAATTGACCTAACTGGGAAAACCCTTTCAATTCCCAGCCTCCAGGGGGCGGTGACCAAAGACAGTCTTTAAACCTGCGTGCCCATATCTGCGGCAAAACCTTCACCAGGGCGCGTCAGATTAGTTCCAGGGACCAGCAGTTCATACTGAGCCTGCGCACGCGGAACGGCGCCCGAGCGCATGCGTCTTGATGTGGCGCTGTGGGCAGGCCTGGGCCGTGCGGGTGTTTTGGAAGCTGTGGGAGGAGCCGCCGGCCTCACCGTGGTAACCACCGCGCCTCCGCCGCCCCGCCTTGCAGGCCTCTGGACTGTCATCGCCTTTGGGTGTGGGGTACTTTGACTACTGTCCCCGGAAATAGCCCCGCCGGCTTCTCTCGGCTACCCCCCCATCCTCCCCACGCCGCCTTCGCCGCCGCCATGCAAGGGGAGGACGCCAGATACCTCAAAAGGTGACGACTCCCCAAGTCTCGATCCTGTCTTCCCAGAGGGGTCCTGAAGCGGTTCTTGTGTGTTCTCGGGTTGGCGGTGGGGTGTCACTGGGCAAAGCCAGGGGCTTGGCAGAGGGATGCAAGGCAGGGGAGGTCACGGAAAGATGGTTGTGGGGGAAAAAGAGGGAAGGGCCCTTTGGGGGTGGGAGATTCTCCAGGCTCAGAACCAGATCCGGGGCCCTGAGTGCATTGACGCTCCTTTCCTTGCCACCTTACATTGTTCAGGGGAGAGGGGACCGCGCCTTCCCCTCCCCCCTCCCCAGCTCCACCCCTACTCTTCAATTTCCCCTAAGAATAAACCTAGGGCCTGAGAATGAAGCGTCCCGGCACCTCTCTTGTCTCCGGTTTGGGGGTTCAGTGCCATAGGGTTTTAAAATGATAAAGGGGAAAAGAAGTGTGGTGACTTTTCCTTTATGGGAGACTGGACTGATAATGCTTGCCAGCCTGTTTCTGCTTCTCACTCATCCATTTCATCCATTTGACTTGCCATAATTTTGTGGGAGTTTCTTAATTATCACGAGGTTTGTTCAGCAGTTTGATATGGAGCAAGCCGTAATTTCTTTAGTTTAAAAATACTTGTATCATTATTCTTTTAAAAAATTGTAATCTGTTGGTATTATTTACTTGACTCTGTCAAAGATAAAGATCACTCGTGATTTAAAGGACACCTCTTGCTGAACCAAGTGTGATACAATAGAAAAAAAAATCTTAACTAGGACTCTCCATTTTTACTTTGGTGTCTATGATACTGATACTGTAAATATCTTGGAAAGTCACATGTATTCTTTTGGGCACAGTTTCCATGCCTGATTATGGAGCAAAATATTACCTTATGAGACATATGAAGGCCTGTGTTGAAAATATATCTGAAACTATCAAATAACCAGGCTTTATATAAAATTTTTAAAAGGAATATCTAATCATCACAAGTATTTAGTCATTATTTTCTCACTGAATTTTGCCCACATTTATCTTTTAAAATAGCTCAATTGAAAATTTTGTGACAGAAAATAGTAAAAGAATCTTTTTCAACTCTAAATTCGAGATTGTTCTAAAGTGTCACTATTACAGTATTACCTTTTCATGTAAATTAATTATGTCAGAAAAGAGAGTTTTTCTTTCTTTCAAGAACCCCGATGACTTGTAATTCTCAACCTATTGCTACTTTTAATGTCTTACTACCTAGAGTTCAAAAAATCATGAGTCACAGTAATGTTTAAAGTAAAATAAAGTCAAAATCTAGGAAAGCTGAAATACACATTTCTCAGTGTTGTCTAATTTGGGCTATATAAAAAGTTTGTATTGCTTACTTTCAGATTAGAAATAAGCAGCTGAGATACACTCATACAAGCCTGATGGTTTATGATGTCTGACAGAACCCTCCATTTTACTTAATGGTTCTTTGATAATAATTACATATGTTCCTTTTTCATTATCTTTACTTGTATATTTTGTTTTTAACAATACAGCAGTATGTTTTCAATATAACTTTCATTTCAGTGGTTTCATTAGAACTCTCACTGAAGAAGCTATAGTTTCTTTATGTGGACATGTGTAACACTTGTAAATATTTGTGTGTGTGATAGATTATAGAATCAGAAATCCATTTCATATTTTATTCTGCTACCAGTTAGTGTTTTGATTCAATAGCATGTAATAAGTGCTTACCAAAAATAATGCCTAGCATTTTTCTGGTCACAGGGGAAATGATTAAATACAATTCATATGCTGAATGAGATACACACAGGTATTGGTTACATCCAGTGATTTCCCCCCCCCCTTAAATATCCCTAATGATTTTCCATTGCTCTTTTCATCTTCATAGCTCTGTTCTTCCACCTTCAACAATCCCATACTTTTGCCTTACAGAAATAATTTACTCAGATCCATATGTGTTTAATTGCCCTTCCCATTATCTAGAATCTACCCTTTTCCTCACTCAGATAACTCATCTTCCTGTTTTAGCACAAGTGGCACTTTTTTTCCAGAAAGCCTTTCCTAAGCCACCCATTCCCATCTCTAAATCCAGATCAGATATACCTACTAGATTTCCTGACACCCAATACCTTGTCTTTTCCCAGTCTTATACTTTATTTTTATTGTATTCCCTAGTGGCCTTTAACCTTCAAAAGGATGAGATATATCTTACTTTCCATTATTTCCCCAAAACAGTGCCTGGGTATTCGCCAGATTTTTACTCTATTTTTAAATGGATTAATAATTCATTGTTTGGATATGTCTATTTTGTTTATCTGTTTATCTGTTGATGAACATTTAACATGTTTTCATCTGTTGGGTTGTAGATAAACCTGCTAATGAATATCCTGCATTAGTTTGTTTGAACACATGTTTTTACACTTATTTTAGGTGTTGTTCCTGGGTCATATGCTAATTTTGTGTTTAACTAATGAGGAACTGCCAAATTTTTCCACAGGAACTGCAGGGCTTTAAAATCCCACTAGCAGTTTATGCGCATATATATATATGTGTGTGTGTGTGTGTGTGTGTGTGTGTGTATATATATATATATATCTTCCCTGATACTTGTTCTTTTCATTTTTAAAATTATGGCTGTTGAATGAGTGTGAATGATACCTTATTGTGGTTTTGATTTATATTTCCCTGATTAGTAGTTATAATGAATATTTTATCATACTCAGATTGTGTTTTATTCTTTTCGTAGAGAATTTTTAAAATTTTGATGAAGTCCAACTTATCTTTTCTTTAATTGGTTTCAGTGTCATTTAAAAGCCATTGCCTGGAAGAGCAAAAATGTAACCCTCCCCAAAATTAAAAATAAATCATTGCCAAATCCAATTCATTAAGATTTTTACCTATATTTTTTTCTATAAATTTTGTAATTCAAGCTCTTAAGGTCTATTAAGGTCTGGTGTAAGTCCGTTCAGAATTTGTTTCTTTTGAGCTGGTTATGGGTGTTCATATGTCTTTGATCCAATTTGAGTTAATTATGTGCTGTGAAGTAAGGGTCCAGTTTCATTCTTTAACACGTGGATATTCAGTTGTCCTAGCACCATTTATTAAAGAGATTGTTCTTTTCCCCATAAAAGGTGTTGTAATTCTTGTTGAAAATCAGTTGACTCTAGATGACTCCTGAACTCTCAGTTCTGTTTTGTAGACCTACATTCTGTCTGGGTGCAAGTACCTCACAGTTATGATTACTGTACCTTTGTAGTATATTTGATACTGGAAAGTGTGAGTCTTCCAAATTTGTTTTCTTTCTTTTTTTTTTTTTTTTTCTAAGAGATTTTTGGCTATTCAGGCTCACTTATGTTTCCATGTGAATTTTTGGATCATTTTCCATTTCTGGAAAAAAAAAAACTTGGATTTTTGATAAGGATCATAATTAATCTATAACTCACTTTGGAGAATATTTCCATTGTAACAATATTATAGATTTCTTCATTCTATTTCTTTCTCTGCCATTTACTCTTAGAATTACCTTTAAGTTTGTGGATTCCTTCTTCTGTGTTCTCAAATATATTGTTGAACTATAGTGATCTTTTTCTTTCAGTTATTGTACTTTTCAGATGACATTTTTATTTGGTTTCTTTTTGTAATTTCTACCTTTTTCTTTTATAATCTCTATTTTGTTGAGCATTATTTTCCTTTAGCTCTTTGTCCATGGTTTTCTTTAGCTCTTTGAGAATATTTTAGATGGTTAATTTAATTACTTTAAATTTATTTAATTATAGTGTAATAAGTCCACTGTCTCTGCTGCACCAGTACGTTTATGCTTGCTTTTCCCCTGTGCCCAGGTAATGCTTTGTTTTCTGTATGTGTTCCTACTTTTCACTGTCTTCCAGCATTTCAGTAGATTGATTCTCATAGGTTTTCAATGTTTTGGGGGAGTACTTTTAAGGAAGTGTTTCAATGTTTCTAAGGAAAACCTCTGTGGTCCCTATTATGCCATCACTGACATCACAGCCATTATCTTTTGATACATTATTTCTACGTCCATCCTCTCCTCTTTCTGGGACTTCAGTTAAATGCATTTACCTTACTCAGTGTGTATCCCTGTATTGCAACCACTTTTTAGTGTTTTCCATCCTTTTGTGTCTGCTTTATTTGGGGATTTTCTTGTGATTTATTTTTCTTATAATAAATTCTCTCTTTAGCTATATCTAATCTGCTACTACTAGTCCATTCATTTCTTAATGTTGGTTATTGTATTTTTTAACTTTGGAAACTAAAAAAATAAAATTTCCTATTCCTTAACAAAATTGCTTATTTGAGGACATCAGAATATACTTCAGAAGTTAGTACTTAAAAACACTATACACAGTTATGATAAGTGGTTTTGGAAAGTGTCTTTTATATCATTCTGTGAAGTATGACCTCTCAATGGGATAAAAAAGAACAGTTTTTCTAAATCGATTAGCACAATTTTGGTTTGCGTTTTTTGTGCATATAAAAAACACAAAGTGAAAAAGAGATGTTATTGTGGAAGCCCCATTAACAAAAGAAATTCAAACAAGCTAGGATATTTTACCAACCAAAATAGAATTTGACACCATGGTTTTCAATTTTAAAATATTTATATCATTCATATAAAGTTACTGTATTACAGGGCCTCCCCTGGTGGCACAGCGGTTGAGCGCTGAGCTGCGAAGCTGCCCGCAGCCTCTGCAGTGCCTGTTCTATCCCCAGCCACCAGTGAGGGTCCCACATGGCGCGCAGACCTCTCCTGCCACCCACTGCTCCTCTCAGCAGTGTATTTAGTCAGTCTGCCTGTTCTGTTCCCTACACTGGCGAATTCTCTCGCCTTCCCGCGCTTCTGGCTGTACCCAGTGCTTGTATAAATAAAGAAATAAATCTTAAAAAAAAAAAAGTTACTGTATTACAAATACAAGTTCTTTAAGGTACTACTTATAAATCAATCAAGTATCCTACAAAAATGTTTTGAATATTTTGTAAATGAGTCCTGTAAAGTGTGTTGATGATCAATTAGTTATAAAGAATCAAGGTGTTCAGCAAATAGAATATTTTGGAATTTGAGTGTTTGAAGTTCCAAAGGCAATGAATTCTCTTAGATAAAGTCATTAAATGTTTTAAAAGTATGTTACTTAACCACATGTATAATATGTACTTAGTTTGTAATACATTTATTTATTTATTAAGTGGTAGTGCCAAAGAGGTTTAAGGTGAACCTCTCCCACAGCTCCCATGTTGATATATATAGTTAATGCTTTTGTCAATCTTTTATAAGTGTAGTTTATTCAGATAAGACTATTCAAGTGTAGTTTCAGTAAACTACCAGACTGATAACCCATAAGCCACTCCTATAAAGAACCTCTATGAAAACAACCAAAGTCCCCATTGATGGATGAATAAAGAAAATGAAATACAGGTCAGCTATTAAAAAAGATGAAATATTGACATTTATGATATTGATGTACCTAGAAGGTATCACACTAAGTGTAATAAGTACAATGGAGAAAGGCAAATATTGTATGCTTTTACTCATCTGTGAAAGATAAATGGACAAACCAAAGCAAAAATAAAACTCTTAGCTCACAATAACAAAATGGTGCTTACCAGGAGGGGAAAAGGGAAAGAGGATCAATTTTATGGTGATGGATGGAAACTAGACTTTTAGTGGTCATCACAATGTAGTAGATATAAGTATCAGGTTACACCTGAAACCTGTATAATGTTTTAAACCAATCTTCAATAAAAATAAAATTAATTAAAAGAAATTCCAGAGCTGCCACTCTCTGGTTGTGTATTATTTATATAGAGATAGAAAAATATCGGTGTGTGTATGTGCTAAGTAGTTTCTTGCAGGTTTTTAAGTTTAGTGTATTTTTTTTTTTGCTAATTTTTATTTTCTATTTTTCTTACATTAAACATAAATTCTTTTTTGGCAAAGAAATAAAATTATTTACTCCTTTTAAAAACACATATACAAAAAAGGCAAATAAAAGCTATAAAGGTAATGGTGAGGTTCTTTGAACTATTTGACTCATTTGGATATAGGCAAGATCCCCTCAGAGGGCAGCATTATGCTTTACCCCACATATGGGGTATAAATGGAAAACCCATTCTGAAAGTGATGGTATGAGGCTCCTCTTAGGATTTGCACTTATAGTCTATCCTTATAATACTCTTCACTTAACTGTATACAATTGGCCCTCCTTATATTTAAAGTTCAGTACTTAGATTGTTCTCTATTTCATCTGAAGCAAATCACCAGTTTGCTTTATAAAGAAAATTTCTGGGCCTCTCTGGTGGTCTAAAGGTTAAGTCTCAGTGCTACCACCTTGCTGGCCCTCCTAGGCAGCCTGAGCTCATCCTCAGCCAGGGAGCTAACCCACATGGCATAGCAGACCTCTCCTATCTTCCCTTCTGCTCCCCTCAGCAGTGTATTTCAGTAGATCTACCTGTTCTGCTCCCCACTCTGTCTCTGGTGAATCCTCTTGCCTGCCCCCACCTTTGAGCTACACTCCAGTTCTTCTATGCAAAAATAAATAAACTCTTTTTTTAAAAAAGATAATTTCTGTTAGGCTGTATTACATCTGCTTTACAGTTCTTACTTTTAGTTCTTTTGATTTCTGTAATTTCTCTTTTGACTGCTAGCCTGAACTTGTGGCCATTTGTTTTGCCTTTTAGAATCTGTACCATCTTATTTATAATACATGTGTATGTATATCTGATTTCTTAATTCCCTAATTTTTACTGGCCTACTAGTTTCTTTTTTTTTTTAAGATTTATTTATTTATTTATTAGTTTGTTTGTTTGTTTGTTTGTTTATATAAGCACTGGGTACAGTCAGAAGCGCGGGAGGGTGAGAGAATTCACCAGAGCCAGAAAGGAGAGCAGAACAGGAAGACCAACAAGTACACTGCTGAGGGGAGCAGCGGGCGGCAGGAGAGATCTGCTAGCCATGTAGGATCCTCGCCCAGCAGCCAGGGATCAAACCAGTGCTGCAGAGGCTGCAGGCAGCTTCTCAACCCAGCGCTCAACCGCTGCCACCAGGGAGACCCTGGCCTACTAGTTTCTAACTAATTCCATTCATTTAAAGCTTCACTGTATCTTTTACTGTCAGTTTAAATGGTGAACTACTATATTTGATTTCCTACTCTGCCTCTAAACTTGATTCTTAATTATTGCCTAGTACAGATTCCAGATTCTTATGCTCCTTTTTAGAATACTAGTGAGAAGATAATTCTAAAATCTCATTGAAAATATGATTAATAAACAAGAGTATTTTCCCTTACTGAAGGAAAAGCTTTGTGTTTCTGATTATTGGACTTAGTTTCTGTCCTATTTCTGTTCCTTCTCATCAGGCTAAAAGGCCCCTCTAGACAATTAGCTAGCAGTGATTATTACGCTTGTTTCCACAGATTGATCTCTTCTAGTATAATTTATTTTATCACCTTCTAAAGTGACCAAATGACAATTAGTGATTAATTCATCATTTATTTATGATTAGGTGAAGGATAGAATTACACTTTTAGTGATGAACTTAATGTAGTATATACACATTGACTTTTATTTCTGTGTATGAGTTTTGTCAAGTGATTTAGTTTTGAGAAAGCATATATAACCTTTTTTTTTTTTTCTTTTTTTTTTTTTTTTTTTTTTATAGAGGCATGCTTTATTCATTTGTTTGCTGGTTTGTTTGTTTGTTTTGTTTATACATGCACTGGGTACAGTCAGAAGCACAGGAGGGTGAGAGAATTCACCAGAGCCAGAGCGGGGAGCAGAACAGGCAGAAGGACCGAAGCACACTGCTGAGGGGAGCAGCGGGCGGCAGGAGAGGTCTGCGCGCCATGTGGGACCCTCCTCCGGTGGCCGGGGAGCAGCCGGGGATCGAACCGGCACCTCCGAGGCCGCTGGCAGCTTCGCAACCCAGCGCTCAACCGCTGCACCACCAGGGAGGCCCGAAAGCATATATAACCTTTAGAGAACAGAGGCATCTGTTACTTGCTATTTATCACATAAAATGCTCTAACTAAAGTCATTACATAAACAAAATTTGACTAAAAACACAAGGACCCAGCATCATGTAACTGCAGTCTATCCCAATACCTTTCTTTCCCTCTCCCTCTCCCTTCCTCTTTCCCTCCCCCCTCACCCTTCCCCTCTCCCTTTCCCTCCCTTTCTTTCCCCCTCCCCCTCCCTGTAACTTTTCTGGGCTAGAAGAAAGGACAAGTATGGAATCAGAACTTGAAAGGAGAATTTTTTTGTCTTGTTATTTTGCTAATTTAATGTTTAGCATCTAGTCTACCTGCTGCTGCCCATGTGTGCTGGTGATCTGACAGTTATGATGGGATGCTGATTTTAAAATAATGAAGAATTGACTTAACTTTTTGTAATTGCTGAAAACTTCCTTTTTTTATTAAAGTAATATTGCATTATAATATATAATTTCCAGTAGTTCATTGAGAAAGCATGTGTATATCCTAAAAGTTCAGATCTATCCTTCACCATAGCATTGTCCCCTTTGTCCTCATTTGCACAGTTGACTTTCAGTGATGTACAAATAGAAAATAATGAAATGTTACTTCATTAAAAAAGAAAATCTAGGGCAGCCCCGGTGGCGCAGCAGTTGAGTGCTGGGCTGCGAAGCTGCCTGCAGCCTCCACAGCGCCAGTTCAATTCCTGGCCCCCGAGCAAGGGTCCCACATGGCGCAGACCTCTCCTGCCACCCGCTGCTCCCCTCAGCAGTGTACTTCATCAGTCTGCCTGCTCTGCTCTCCCCTCTGGCTCTGGCAAATTCTCTCACCCTCCCGCGCTTCTGACTGTACCCAGTGCTTGTATAAATAAATAAATAAATCTTTAAAAAAAAAAAGAAAATCTAATGATTTTCCTATAAACAATAAATATTTGATGAAATACCAGTTGGTTTAATAAAATTTTATTAAATATATATTTTAAATGTTTCATTTCAAAAATTGAGATAAACTCCTATATAGAAAAATTTTTTTATAATTTCAGTGTTTGGGTACAATGTATATGCAGATCTGTGACTGTAGAACATAACCTGTTAGTGTTTTTGTGTTATGTAATTTGTGTTTTGTAATTTGGGTTAAGATCTGAAGAATGATTTAAATACTGATGTTATAATTTATAAAGTTATAGAAAATGTAAATATGTTAATACTACATTAACGTTTAGATGATTTCATGTCATTCTTTGATACATTCAGTGGGCTAACTATTGGGGGGTGGATTTTTTTTAACACATCTTGGGGTAGCTCTTTGGTTTTGAGTTGCTGACTTTAGCTTGAAGTATTTCTCTCCAAAATTTGCTTCATTTACTTTCTTTTATGTCTGATTTATCTTGGGAAATGTATTTTTTCCCAGATAGAACTATTCATAAAGATAAAACTGCTTATAAAACACCTAGAAATACTTATATTGTACAGAGTTGGAAAAAAGAATTATTTCTTAACCCAAGTCAAGAGTAAATCTGATTTAAATTCATATGTTAATCCAGCCCACATGTTTTTGGAACTAGAAACAAGGTTAAAATCATGATATTTTGTGAGTTTTTAATCTAACTTTGCTATTTTATTTTTATATTACAGGAAGGTTAAAGGAGGAAATATCGATGTACATCCATCAGAAAAAGCCCTTATTGTTCAATATGAAGTGGAAGCTACCATTCTTGGAGAAATGGGTGATCCCATGTTGGGAGAACGAAAAGAATGCCAAAAAATGTAACTTTTCTTGACTTGTGCACATTTTGAAAGTAGTTAACCTTATACAAACTTTAAAGAAAGCTGATGTTATTTAAATCTACATAGGTGATAAATGATTAAGACATTTTTCTAGATACACTTCATTTAAAGAACCAGAGACCATATTAAACTATAAGAAGTATATTTATTCCAGAGAAAATTGAGTTTATGTAAGCATAATGGGAACTTGTTGAAAAATACCTATTCCTATTTATCCCTTTTAGGAAATATATACAATAGAATGTAAACTAGTATAGCTTCTGAGAAATCAATTATAAAAGATTTGTATATGTGGAACTTTTTAGCTTAATTTAGGAAATTTGTGTTTAGGGTATCCTGTGTTCTTTATTATCTGGAATTGCAGGAAGTGGTATGACTTCTGGAATTCCCAGATGGGGTACAAAATTTGAAGTCATCCTTTCTTTGAGGCCTGTGTTACAGGCCTAACAAAAGCAGCTAGGATGCTGAACAACTCAAAAACAGGGTCTGTTGAGACAGTTTGAAGTATGAATGTGGACAGTAAATTAGGCATGAACCACTGGAAGGTGCCATAGATTGTCCAGTTTAGTTAGAAGTGATTTCTGAAAAACTTGGCCAAATTGGAGAAAAAAATTGTACTTAGTAAGCTACTTTTTTGTACTGACTCTATAGCCACTTTTAGACTAAGAGGCTTAAACTTAACAAGCAATCAAAATGTCTTAAGGAAATGAGATTTTAGCAAGATATCCTCCAATAGGCAGTGGATAAACAAATTGTGTTGCATCCATACAATATTGTTCAGTAATAAACTATGAAGCTATAAAATGACATGGAGGAAACTTAATGTATATTTTAAGTGAAATAACCCAGATTGGAAAAGCTACATACTGTATTATAACTAGAAGACATTTTAGAAAAGGCAAAACTAACGTCAAAAGATAAAGAGGTTGTTAGGAGTTCAAGGTATGAGGAAGGAGAGAATAGTTGGAGCACAAGTTATTTTCAGGGCCTGACTGACATTTTGCATTTGTCAAAACCCATAGAACTATACAATACAAAGGTGAACACCAGTGAATACTGTGGCTTCTGGTTAGTAATGTGTCAGTATTCAGCAATTATAACCAAAGTGCTACAGTAATGCAAGATGATAATAATAGAAGAAACTGTTGGGAATTGTAGGGGGTATATACAGGAATTCTGCTTTCTGCATAGTTTTTCTCTAATCCTAAAACGATTCTTAAAAAATATAGGAAAGGTTTTTTTAAAATACATTTATAGAATTTCTGTTGTAGTTTTTAATCAGATTTGTTGAAACTGTCAAGGTTTCCTATTTCCTTGTTAAAATTAATCATGGAGAGATCTTTTGAGTGTTTTTTTTTTTTCCCCTCTAAATGGATACTCCTGTCTATGCCTGCTTTCTGATATCCAGCTAAACCTATATAAAAAATATAGTCAACAGTGTAAAAGACCTAAAAGGTAGGAAAAGAAACAATCAGTTAAAGAAAAAATAAAGAGACAGAACATTCATAGTGATTTTGTTGTAAACATTAGAAGTCACTCTAATAAATGTAAGCATAAAAGAAATATATTATAGGCTATTAGGTGGCTCATAGAATCCCAGGAGGATCTAATTTGGGTTAACTATATATAGCTGGGAATAATAATAACTACATAGCTGGACTTTTTAAGGAGAAATCAGTTATATCTACATAATCAGTCTTACATTCACAGTTGCTGAGTACAGGACATTTTTCTGAGATCTCTGTCCCTGCTGCTTCTGATATCTTGATGTCTTTCCAAATATTGGCCATTTTCACTAAGAATTCATTCCACACAGCAGCTATTCACACTTCCCTTTTTTTGAAAATCAAAACCTTGCTCAAGTGCATCTGCTTCGAAGAGTCCTTTGCCACCAGTTTTGAGTCTTTATCCTGAACTTGATTTTATGTCTTCATAGCTTTTCCTGTTGCCATGAATCTGTGAAGACTCACAATTATTTCTCGACTTTCAACAATCTGTTCTTATTGAATGCCTAGTGAATCTCCTGGACTAGATTAGAAAGGAGGGAGAAGCTGGTTTATTATTATTATTATTATTTATTTTTTAAAGATTTATTTATTTATACAAGAATCAGGGTACAGGCCAGATGCGCGGGAGGGTGAGATTCACCAGAGACAGAGCGGGGAACAGAACAGGCAGATGGACCAAATACACTGCTGAGGGGAGCAGCGGGCGAGGCAGGAGAGGTCTGCTGCGCCTTGTGGGATTCTCGCCAGCAGGCCGGGATCTTAACCAGTGCTGCAGAGGCTGCAGACAGCTTCACAGTGTGTCGCTCAACTGCCTACACCACCAGGGGAGGCCCTGGTTTATTATTTTTTAAATGTACTAACAAGTATAAAATATATTAATTTGTTCTTCACACTTTCTTATGTATGTCTTAGCATGAGTCCTACTTTTTCATTCCATCTACCTTTTATGTAATTTCTACCAGAATAACTGAATTAAAAAATATTGTATCTTGTACCAAGCAGAAAAAATTAAGTGTATTTAAGTGTGGTCAAGAAAATGATTCATTTTTGGCGGTATGGAATCTCTTGTCCAATGACTAAAGACTATATCAGAAACACTTTTAAAGTAAAATGTGTAAATATGCTGTCCTACCTAGAAGAGTAAGATTTTATGTTCCCTTTGCTATCAGTTGTCCAACTCAGAGAAAACCATTTCATTTTTCTAAACCTAATATCTAATACTTTATTACATTTTAATACTTTATAAATTATTTATAAAAGAATGTATTGCTTAAGTTATCACCTTCTATCTGAGTTGGAAAATTCTAATATGCTTGCAGCATACGGCTTAAGAGTCTCAATGCCAATACAGATATAACTTCCCTGGCACGGAAGGTGGTCGAAGAATGTAAACTCATTCATCCTTCAAAATTAAATGAGGTAGAACAACTGTTGTACTATCTACAGAATCGCCGTGATTCATTGCCAGGAAAAGGTAAGTAGAATTTCTGACTTTTTGTTACAAAACCATAGTTGTCTAACTATAATTTGTGCTTTTGATATATGAATGGTGAGTTGGGGTTTTTGTTTTGTTAGCAAATCTGATTATTTACATACCCCAGAAGTAATGGAAGAGGAAGTTAAAATTACTACCTAACATAATTTGGGGATTATGTATAGGTTTTATTTATTTATGCTTTCCTTAATATCCTTGTTATAACAGATGATTATGGATGGGCATTTTTATAAAATCTTTTATATAAAGATTATCTCATGAACTCTTCAGTTTTAAGATCCCCAGCTTGTCTAGAATTAATCTCTGCTGCTAAAAATAAAAATTACTCAAAACACCTACTGTAATTCTCCTTATTAAAAAATATTTCTACAGAAAAAAAGGAAAAATCAAGCAAGCCTAAAGATCCACCTCCTTTTGAAGGAATGGAGGTAAGACTATACTTTGATCTAAAAGGGAACTGATTGTGAGGTGTTGCCTTTTATCATCAATAATGATTACAATCATATTAATCTGATGTTGAATTTTTTTTAATTTTTAAAAAAAATTTTAACCTTTTAAATGACTAAATTTCAAAGTAGCTTAAAAAGATAGAAAATGAGTATTCAATTGATAATTGATAAAAGATAAGCTAATTATGTTTTTTAGGTAATTTATTTTGATAAAAAAGTTGTGAAATATTTTAAATATTTTTATTATATTTTGAAATACTGTATTAAATATGAATATAAGTATGTTATTTTATTTAGTAAAGTATGTTATTTAAAGTATTAGTTAGTAAAGTATGTTATAAAGTATGTTATTTAATTAGGTGGCTTTATATTGATAGATTAATTTTAAAATTTGTATATATCCCATTATTTTCATATGATTTAATGGCTATATTGGAGTCCTAGCACCCAAAGATCTAATTTCTTCTTCTACAAAAAGGTAATTACCATGAGTTGTTTGCAAACTGTGTATTGTTATAAAAGATATATATATATATTCATGTATGGCACACAGAATATCATTTGTTTGACACTGGCTATGTTGAGGATTATTCTTTTGGAGTACTTCCTTTCTTTTTTTCAGATTGATGAAGTTGCTAACATTAATGACATGGATGAATACATTGAGTTACTCTATGAAGATATTCCTGACAAGGTTCGGGGCTCTGCTTTGATCCTACAGCTTGCTCGAAATCCTGATAACTTGGAAGAACTACTATTGAATGGTGACTTATATCTATAAATATTAAAAATAGAAGAATTATTGTAAGATATGGTTTAAAATTTATTATAAATGAGGAAGCTAAAATTATATCAAATATCAGGTACACTTATTTTTCAACTTTTCACTACCTTTTTTTGTACTCAAATTTCCTAACATGAGAACATAACATTGAAATATGCCCTGAAGAAGTCATAGATTATTCAATTGAAACAAGGTAAAACAGGCATTAATGGTAAAGTATCTTTCCTCCTACTCTGAAAGATTTTTATTTTTTCAATTAGGATATAGTATCAAACTTATGACATTGTGCAAGTATGTATATGCTTTTGTTAAGTTAGTTGGAGTTACTATATTAGTTTTCTTTTAGTAGCACAACAAAAGTAAACTTTTAATGTCATTCAGATTCCATTTGAATCAAAGTATTTTCTTTCATTAGAGTGCTAGTTAATAAAGAAAAATGAGATAGAATGCTCTTAAAAAGCCTTTCCGTGGTATTATCACTGAAGAATTATTTTAAATACATAGTTTTCTTACACTGTTCTCAAAAATAAAATAGGTAAGGTGTCATTATTATTTGATATCTCTCTCATATAAAAGAGTGCTTTTTGCATGTGTACACAGAAACAGATCCTACAGAAATACAAGTAATAATTTAAGGGATTTTGCCAAATTACCCTCCAAAATGGTCATACCATTTCATCTTAATACTAATAGAATATGAAAGCTGTAGAATTTTAAAATGTTTGCCATTATGATGTTGGTAATAAACAACATCTCTTTTTTTTTTTTTGGTTTCATTAGCCTGATTTCTAATGAATTTGAGCATTTTCTTATGTCATTAGACTTTGGGCTTCCTGCCACTAAAGTATATTTTAAGTATCCGTGTGTGTGTGTGTGTGTGTATCTATAAATCTGTATCCTTTTTCTTGTGTATGTGTATAATTAGTATATAAATATTGGATATATATTCTTTTACTTTCATGTGCTTAGATATAGTTTCAATCTATTACTTGTCTTATTTTTTTGTATGATATATATTTTTTCCATCCATTTGCTTTCACCCTACTTGCATCTTTAACTCTATAATAAAATGTTTCCTTTGTAATCATTGATTGCCTGAGGGCAGGACAAGAGGGAGGAGATGAAAAGGAAGTATTAAAGAGTTATGAGAAAAAAATAACGTGTAGGTTTTGTAAATCCATTCTGCCCATTTCTGTCTTTCAGTTGGTGTGTTTAGTTTATTTACCATTAATGCAGTTATTCATAAAGTAGCATTGTTAGCTAACATTTTCTGTTTATTCTTTTTATGTCTTTTATCTTTTTTGGTCCTCTATAACTTACTTTCATGTTAAATAAATGTTTTCTATTAAATTAATCCTCCTACTGTTGTTTTATTATGTTTTCCTGAGTCACTTTCTTAGTGATTACCCTCGCATTATTGTTACCATCTTAATTTAAAATAGTCTAGTTCAAATTAATACCACCTTAATTTTACAGTATTTAAAATACTTTGCTTTGGGCCTCCCCGGTGGTGCAACAGTTGAGCTCTGGGTTGCGAAGCTGCGCGCAGCCTCTGCAGTGCCCGTTCGATCCCTTGCCGCCGACGAGAGTCCCACATGGCGTGACAGACCTGTCCTGCTGCCCGCTGCTCCCCTCAGCAGTGTATTTCTTTGGTCTGCCTGTTCTGTTCCCTGCTCTGGCTCTGGTGAATTCTCTCACCCTCCCATGCTTCTGACTGTACCCAGTGCTTGTATAAATAAATAAATTAATCTTAAAAAATAAATAAATAAAATACTTTGCTTTAATATGCCATTATTACCTCCCCACTTCTTTGTACTATTGTGCAATAGCCTCAGCTCCATCAATATAGTTATTATAATTACTCATGTATGTTTTAAAAAATCATATAGAAGAATAGTACAATCAGAAATACATTTAATTGTATATTTTATATTAATCGATATAGTTATCTTTACCAGTACTATTTTTGTGTGGATTTAAATTACTCTCTAGTGTCCTTTCATTTTTTTTTTTAAAGATTAATATGTTTATACAAGCACTGGGTACAGTCAGAAGCGTGGGAGGGGGAGAGAACTCACCAGAACCAGAACTGGGAACAGAACAGGCAGAGTGAAGAAATACACTACCGAGGGGAGCAGCGGGCGCAGCAGGAGAGGTCCTTGCGCCATGTGGGACCCTCACCCTCAGCCGCTGGGGATCGAACCAGCGCAGTAGAGGCTGCGGGCAGCCTCGCAACCCAGTGCTCAACCGCTTGCACCAGCGGGGAGGCCCTAGTGTTCTTTCATTTTATACTGAAGGCCTCATTTTAGAATCTCATAGGATTCTTTACTTAGGAATGGCTTAATTTCTTGTCATTGGTTAAAGTATAGTTTTACTGGATATTATATACATATATATAGGATATAGAATTGGAGATATATATGTATACACACACACATACTGGATGTAGAATTCTTGGTTGAATCTTTTTCTTTTAGCACTCTGTGTCACTTCACTGGCTTCATGTCTCTGGTTTAAGATGTAAAATCAGCTATTAATCTTATCGAGGATCCTTGTATATGTTGAGATGCTTTTCTCTTGCAACTTTCAACATTTTCTTTGCCTTTGCATTTTGCCAATTTGACTATAATTTATTTAGATGTGATATCTTTGAGGCTTTATTGCTTGAAGTTTGTGGAACGTCTTGTATATGAGATTAATATTTTGCATCAAAACTTGGTAATCATTTGGTCATTTTTTTGTTAAATATTTATGTCACTCTCTTCTCTCTCTCCTCCCTTCTTGAACTCCCATTATGTTTAGTTAGTGTGTTTGATAGTGTTTCACAGGTGTTTGAGGATCTGTTTGTTTTTTATTCTTATTTTCTTCAGGCTAGATAATCTTAATTGAATTGACCTGTCTTTATGTTCATTGGTTCTGTTTCACAGAACAGTTTACTATTAAGACCTAATGATTTAGGTCTTAATTTATGTTTAGTTTTATTTATGTATATATATTAAGGTAACTGGTTTACAACACTGCACCTACCACCAAGGCACCAATAATCCTTGAACATAATCCATTGTGCCTGGTCTTCCCTTTTCTCTCCATCTTCTCTTCCTACTCTCAATTTTACAGTCAGATACCTAGAGTTTGTTTTTGTTTTGATGTTGTGTGACTATTTTTTGTTTCAGTTATTTGGTTCATTTTTTCATAATTTGTATTCCTTAATTGATATTCTTTCTTTGTGAGACATTCTCAATCCTCATGCTTTCTTTTAATTCTTTAGAATGGTTTCTTTTAGTTCTGTGAATAAATTTATTACAGCTGATTTTAAATCTGTCTCACAAGTTCAATAAATGAGCTTCCTCATGGACAGTTTCTATCAACTGCTGTATCTCTCAAGGATGGGAAATACTGTCCTGTTTCTTTACATGTCTTTTATTTGTTGTTGAAATAATATCATTGCAACTGTGGAAATAAGATTCCCAATGTGCCCCACCCCCTTTAAGCTTCAGGACTTGTTATATTTGTTGGTTGTTTAGTGAGTTTCCTAGATTAATTTTTGTCTTTGCATCCTCTGAAGCTGCTGCTCAGTTAGTTTAGTGGTAGCTACTGATTAGATAGAATTTTCCTAAATATATGCCCTAGTCTTTGCTGAGGTGCTCTCTATATGTGTGTGTATTCAGTCATGTCTTCATTGTTCAAACAAATGGTTTATAAGCCTTTGCCTTTACTGCCTGCTTGCATATTGCCTCAAGATTGGCCATATATGAGAGAATAGGTCCTTCCCTTGTATGTGCACATGCCTCTACAGGTGCAGGGTCTTCTATATTCCCAAGAGTATGTTGGAACTTTTCAAAGAGCCTGTGAATATCTTATTTCCTAGTTTTTCCCTTTTTTGTTAACTTCAGCTTCTCAGACTCCATTCACAGCTGCAATGTTGCCACCAATAATTTTCAACAAATGCCCTGGTAATAAGGCTATTCTTACAGAGCAAGTTCTCAGATCACATAAAGCATATGTCAGGCATGGAACTTTTTTTTTTTTTAAGATTTCATATATATTTTACTTGTTTTTTTTTTTGTTTGTTTGTTTTTTGTTTTTTTTTTTATTGAGGTAATGTAGTTTGTATTTTGGGAGAATAGCTGTCCCAGCAAACTTTCAGGTACATCAGATAGTAACAGTTCTTTAGAGTGGGGATTTTAAGGAATGTCAAAATCCAGTCCCTGGTAGACTGTTGTTTATTATGATATAATAGTTGTGATGCTATTGGTTTTCAAGACTATCAGAATTGCACAGAGGGAATAGAATTTGGGCATGCTGAAATACTGCAGAACTCACTGTTCTTACCAAGACTCATTCAGCAATACTTGTTATATGAATACTCCTTGAAATTAGTTAATTTCTAAGGTTGTAAAATAGTTGATTTTTCAGTGCTTACTAGTATTCTCATTTTCTTGTGAAAGGGAGGGTTTTTGGAGGGCTTTAGTTTGCCATTCCCAAAGTGCTTGGCCCAGGATTCATTTTTGTTGAAAGTGAGAGAGATGAAATTTTATTTTTTTCCATAATAGGTATCCAGTTATTCCAGCCTAGTTAGTAAACACTCTCCCTTTTCCCAAATATTTGAATAAGTGTCTTTTTCTACAGTATGTCTACCATTTTTATATTCTTTGAGCACTCTTGAAAGCTTATTCTGTGCCAAGTACTATCTCTGTATATTCGTAGATATGTTCTGGTGCTGTTTTTGCTTTTCCTTTGATTTATTTGGTGATTCCCATACCAGTATCATACTGTTTGTTGTTATGTTTTGATTTTGTATTTTGACTGAAACTATAGTATGTAGGAGAAATGCTCCATTTTGTTATTCCAGATTGCCTCTGCTAATCGTGCACATTTTCTTACATAATCTTTTGAGATCACCTTATTACTCTCTAAAATGTTTATCAATGGGATTTTTAAGTGTGATTGTATTCAACTTATACATTAATTTTGGGTTACATTTTGACTTTTCTAAACTCTGCAGTTTTCTTTTGCTTAATGACAGCCCATGTATAAATTCTGTAACTGTATTTTTATTGAGATATTTCTCTATACTAAAGGAGAAAAATGAAATAGAATTTGAAATATAGCTTGCTAAATTAGGCTAAATTCGTGATATTACTAAACATCTTTCTTCAAAATACATTCTAAGAAATACTATTTTCTCTTGATTGTTGTGGTAAATGTCTTTGGGAAATCTGAGTTCAACAAAGGTAGATCAAATTCTTTATAAAGTAAGAGCTTTTGTAGCCTTTGCATATTAATGTGCTTTACCTATTTACATGGCTTCAAAATAATTTTGTTAGAAGCATATACCAGTGTTTTGCACTGTTAGTGTGAATAACATTGTGAAATGCTATTATAGGATGTTTCTTATCTTAGTTTGTTTAAAAAATTCCTTACTAAATGGATAATAATATTATGAACTCTATTTCATAATCTGAATGACCAGAAAGCTCAAATAAACTAAACATTTTCACTACCTTAGTAAATACTGATAATACAGTCCATGAAGTGTAAAAGGTTGAGTGCCTACTAAAGAAAGTTTAATTATGATCTCTATAATCTCACAAATGTTATATTTTTTATTATTTTAAGAATTAGCCCTGTAACAACACTAATTTGAAATGAATTATGATACTCTGTGTTCACTTAATATGGTAATTCTTGTTAATTCATTAATTTTTACCTTTTTTCAAGTAAAAATATTTATTAACCTACCCTGAAGCTAATTTTGTGAAAGATTTTTTGTTCTATTTATGTCTGTTGGCATCAGCTTAGCATAATATTAAAATATTAGGCTGATTTTCTGTGTATAAGTTTTATTTAGTTATTAATTTGCTTTAATGGAGTCTGTATTAGCTTTCTAAACTGCTCATTATTTATTTAGACTTAATTTAATGTTTATCTTTATTCACAAACATGTAAGTCAGATGTCAAAAAGGAACAGGAAATGCAAATCAAGAAGTAAATCTTTTTATTAATTCCTTGTAACCTATAATATACATTTTATGTTTATCTAAATCACTTTTTTCTTTTCGTAGTTCTAGACTTAAAACTACATGTTACTAGTTTTTAAGTAAAAGTTGTATTTCAGTTTGAAATATAACTGTTGTGGAAAGAAGCATCCTTCTTTTTTTGTCCTAGTTCTATCTTTGTTTTATTACTTATTAATAAGTAGACATTTAAAACCAATCACCCTTTACACCAGAGGCAAGGTGAATGACCATTTTTTATGTCACCTCTGTCTTTAGAAACTGCCCTTGGAGCATTAGCAAGAGTCCTAAGAGAAGACTGGAAGCAAAGTGTTGAATTAGCAACAAACATAATTTACATCTTTTTTTGCTTTTCCAGGTAAGTATAAAAATTAGGAAATAAAAATATAAGGCTTAGCTCTATTTTTCTCTGCTGTGTTATTGGTTTAGATTCTAGATCACCGGTTTGCTCAGTTTTTCTGTGTGTCTGCCATGTACTACCTCTGAATTTTTATTCTATTTCCTATTTTCTTCTCTATTATTCTTTCTTTCACTCCATACTCACCATGCATGTTGATGCATACACATATATGGAGTGGTATAATATAATGGTTTAGAGTTTAAAAGCATGGGCTCTAGAAGTAGGCTGTCTTAGATTTGAATCCAAGTCCTGTTGTTTATTAGGTGTGTGATTCTGGTTATATTTCTTAACTTCTCTGTGTCTCAGTTACCTCTGCTAAAGTCTATGGATAATAGTAAGCACCCTCTTCTGATGGGTTTCAGAATAAAGTCTGCTCAAGAATAAGTGCCAGTAAATATTACTGTTTTCTATAAATATACATACAGATACATAAATGCATATGTATACGCAAATACATACCTGATATGTATTCATATATATTCTTTAGAAAGATGTTTAATGAGACATTGTGAACTTTCTAGCCAAGTAGAGAAATGCTTGACTCTATTCTAAAAATGTGCCAGCATTTGCTAATAAATATTTACTGAAAAATAGAGATGGCTCAATTTCAAGTCATCCTAGCATATTGTGGGTATATTCATTTATTAAAATAAATATCAAATTTATTTTCCACATTGTTTATACCAGTGTTTAAACATGTTTCCTAAACCCCCCCAAAAATGTATTCTTCTAGATATATACTAAAATTTCTTCTTTGTAGCTTTTCTCAGTTTCATGGACTTATCACTCACTATAAAATTGGAGCTTTATGTATGAATATTATTGATCATGAATTAAAAAGACATGAGCTTTGGCAAGAAGAGCTTTCTAAGAAGAAGAAAGCTGATATCCTTTTAGAGTGGCACTTCTTCCTACTTTGTTGCCTATTGCTATGAGTTTGGATGGATGGGCTGGTTTTTTTTTTTTTCTCTTCCATTCACATTATGTGGGAAAAAGTTATGAGTATATTGTAGGTTAAAATGAAGATTGAAACTATCAGAATTAATGTAGTTTGACATATAATATTTATATATTTATGATTTTGATTAGTTGGTAAGATAGAGGGTTCAAACAGCTGTGATCCTGGATTACTGAATTGATAAATTTCTACACTATTATGCTCCATAATATCCATTGGTTGGCTAGTTTGCTCCATCATTGTTCCTTATGTAGTTCTAGCTATATATATAAAATAAGATGACTTGATTGGAATGGGTGTAAACTTAGTGATGAATCTAGTTTTAAATTCTGTTTTTCTAAATAGTACATACAGATTTTAGGGGTCTGCAGAATAACAGAACCTGTGAAAGGAGCCTTAAAAATTATCCATTTTAACCTGTCCTTCAATACAGTAATGTTTCTTAGAACTTCTCTTAGAAATGGGTTAGTTTCTTGCTTAACAGTGTCACTGCTTATTGATTTAGCCCATGCTATGGTTTGTTTGACATTCTGTTTATTATAATCTTCTTTTGCTTAGGGAACTAAAGTCCACTTCCCAATAATTTCTATCTCTTCATTCTAATCTGGTATACTGAAGCTTTATAAGATATTCTCTTCAATATCACATCTTATGTTTGAAGATATTTTGCATCTACAACTTAATTCTAGATTGAAGGCCCCAGCTTATTGATACCTGCCTTTTGTGACTTGTTTTACAAATCAGCAAGCCATACTGGTAACTTTTCTTTGAACCTAATATATTCTTTTTAATTAATTAATTAATTAATTAATTAATTAATTTTTTAATAGAGGCATGTTTTATTTATTTATTTATTTGTTTGTTTGTTTTTTTGTTTATACATGCACTGGGTACAGTCAGAAGCGCGGGAGGGTGAGAGAATTCACCAGAGCCAGAGCGGGGAGCAGAGCAGGCAGAAGGACCGAAGTATACTGCTGAGGGGAGCAGCGGGCGGCAGGAGAGGTCTGCGCGCCATGTGGGACCCTCCTCCAGTGGCCGGGGATCAGCTGGGGATCGAACCGGCACTGCAGAGGCCACGGGCAGCTTCGCAACCCAGCGCTCAACCGCTGCGCCACCGGGGAGGCCCTAATTAATTTATTTTTAATCAAGATAATATTTGGATACTCCCATCAGGTGTTACCACTGTAGTGCACCTACCACCAAATCACCCATAATCCACTGTGATTCCCTCCTCCTTTGTTCTTACCCCTCCCCCTCCACCCTCTTCCCACCCATATTGGTGCCTCAGTTCCATAGATAGCTATCCAGGGCTGGTTTTAAGCTTGTCTTTATCTGACTCAGTTTAGTTACTTTATATTCCACATATCAGTGACACCATCTGTTATTTATCTTTCTCCTCTGATTTATTTCACTTAGCATTATCCCTTCTAGCTCCATCCCTGTTGCTACAAATGACATGCCTTCTTTTTTTTAAAAAAGATTTATTTATTTATTTATTTATTTATTTATTTATACATGCACTGGGTACAGTCAGAAGCACGGGAGGGTGAGAGAATTCACCAGAGCCACAGCAGGGAGCAGAGCAGGCAGAAGGACCAAAGTACACTGCTGAGGGGAGCAGCGGGCGCCAGGAGAGGTCTGCGCGCCATGTGGGACCCTCTTCCGGTGGCGCGGGAGCAGCCGGGGATCGAACCAGCGCTGCAGAGGCTGCGGGCAGCTTTGCAACCCAGCACTCAACCACTGTGCCACCGGGGAGGCCTGACATGCCTTCTTTAGAGTCCCATTTGCTTCTAGGATTGTTTACCTGTCCTGTACTTTGAGCCTGTTTGTCTTTGGAGTTTAGGTTTGTCTCCTGGAGACAGCAGAAGGTTGGATTCTGTTTCCAGATCCAACTAGATATTCTGTGTCTTTTAATTGGTGCAGTCCATTTATGTTTAAAGTGATTATTGATAAGTGATAGTCTGTTGGCTACCATTTTATTTTTAATTTTTCTGGGTCAAGCTATTTCCTTATTCAGTACTTTGTATATGTTTCTCTCTTCAGTTTAATTGTGTAAACTACTTTCAGTATTTCTTGGAGAGGTGATTTAGTGTTTGTAAACTCCACAAGTTTGTGTATGTCTAAAAAGCTAAAAAGGCTTTTATTCCTTTTTCATATCTGAAGGAGAGTATTGCAGGATAGAGTATTCTCAGCTGACAATTTTTATCTGCAGGTATTTGAAATACAGCATTCCATTCTCTCCTTGTTATGTTTCTTCAGAGAATTTTGATGTTAGTCTGATTGGGGTACCTTTGTAGGTTATCTGCTTCTTGCCCCTTGCCAGCCTAAATATTATTTCTTTATTCTGAACTGTTGAAAGTTTTATTACTATATGTCTTGGTGTCAGTCTCACTTTATTTAGGTATACCACAATTCTTTTAGCTTCGTGTATTTGTACATTTATTCCCTTCTCTAGGTTTTCCCCCTCTGGTATTCCCATTATTTTTGTTGCCTTTTCTTATGGAGTCAGATAATTCCCAGAGTGGAATTATCCACAAATTCTTCTTTTTTTTTTTTTTTTTTACTTTGTCTCTTCCCTTCTCTACCTGTGTTCTTTGTACAGTTGCATTAGACTATTGATCTGTTCTTGATCTATTCTGCTTCTGCAACTTGCTTCTGAATTTTTCATCGCCTCTGTTTCTCATTTTAAATCCTGAGACTCCATTTTTATTTATGTAGAGCTTCATTTTCTGTCTTGAGTTCATTGACTTTATTTCTAATGACATTCATTTGTCTATCTTAGTTTTCTTCCATTTCTTTGAATTTTTTTATCATTATAGTTTTATTTTTTAAAAGATTTATTTATTTATTTATTTATTTATTTATGCAAGCACTGGGTACAGTCAGAAGTGCGGGAGGGTGACAGAATTCACCAGAGCCAGAGCGGAGAACAGAATAGGCAGACTGACTAAATACACTGCTAAGAGGAGCAGCGGGCACGGCAGGAGAGGTCTGCTTACCAGGTGGGACCCTCGCTGGCAGCTGGGGATCGAACCGGGGCTGCAGAGGCTGCGAGCAGCTTTGCAGCCCAGAGCTCAACCACTGCCCCACTGGGGAGGCCCTATCATTGTAGTTTTAAACTCTGCATCTGGTAGGGAGAACATGCTTCCTTCTCTTTGAAGTTGGGTTCTGGAGATCTGTTCTCTCTCTGTGTTACACTGTTCTTTTGAGGACTCAAGATGCTGTTTATGGGTTTTCCCTTCTCTCTATTATTAGTTTTGGTACCTGGCTGCTGTATGTGGAGCTTCTCCCAGGCATGGTTCTTCCTCGCGCCTCATTGGTTAGAAAGACTCACCTGTCTCGGCAAGCAGTTGGTGGGGTCTCACAGTAGGTCATGAGGCTTCTGGCCAATCTGTGCAGGTGCTGGTGGGATCTTGTTGGAGATCATGAGGCCAGGCTACTCTGGTACCTTTTTTGGCTCAGGTCTAGGGTCTCACCACTCTGTTTGGGTGCGTCCAAGATCTTGCAGATGGTTGCCAGGCCTCTGGCCAGTCTGGACTGTACCTGATATTTATTGACGTCTCTTAAAACTTAAAAATATTATTTCTGATGTAAGGAGAATCATGTTTTTCACTTCCCCTTCATGGAAAATGTGTAAACATTATTCTTACATTATTTTTTACCTCAAAGATCCTGTGAGGATTGAAGTTCATCTCCCCAGTGATATATAGGTTAACCCCACATATTCTGTGTAGAATCTCTCAGGTTTGTATAATTGTCATTTGGAATCACCAATACACTAAAAATGTACTTTTATACGTACAAGTTTAACTTTTCTTAATTAGCATCTTTTCAAGTTTAGGTATTTTCTCTCTGTGTTACAAGCTTCTGCCATCTAGATTGGCATTGACCTAAACTACACAGAAAACTCAGTAATCTTGGGGACTTTAGATCATTTCTGGAGTCCGAAGCCCCCTGCATGTACAACAAATCCATTTAAAGTAAAAGCACAGAGCGAACCACTAATAGGACTTTTTAACAATCAGTAATGTACACTTTGTACTTGTTTATGACATGAATTTATATTTCAGTATGTGTTGAAGTCCTGCAAATATCTGACACCACTAATTGTAAGGTAAGAAAAGAAAATATTCTTCCAGTTAGGCAAGGACTATAAAACACATCCAAATCTTGGAGATGTTAAGATATGTGAAAAATGGGTCTCAGAGTCCATGATAATTGAAGGACTATGGAAGTAATTGATAAGAATTCTGGTTGTTTCTCCTAAAATATAATTATTTTATTGTCTCAAGTTTCCTCATGTTTTTATACAAGTAGTATTCAACAAAGGGGCTGTTTTTAAGTGCCTGGGGTCCTGAAGTCAAACTGAAGTAACTGATTATTTCTGCAGGTGTCCAGAGGCAATACGCCATAATTTTAAAACTTATCCTTAACTTTGCAATATTTCTTTCTTGACACCTAGTCTAAAGAAGGGACTGAAAAGTTTTAGCTCAAACCTAGATGCTTTGAATATTGTGGGCATCTCTCTGAAGTGGAATTCAGCATTATTAACTAAATTACTCTTTAAGGGAGTGACCTTTTTCGTTTGTGGACCCATTTGATAATTTGTTCAAAGTTAAAGACTCATGCACATACATAAAACATTTTTATAATTGCTGGATATTCTAGTATTTGTGAAGCCTAAACATATGTTCATCCAAGGACTCCAAGCATATCTGTGAACCCTACTTAAGAGCCCGGTTATAACAGTTATGTATATAAAATTTAATAGTTCTATTCTTCATAGTATTTTTCAGTAGGTTTTCTTTTCTTCAATGAGTATGAATGATCCTTAACTTATACTGTTTACTTGATGAAGACCCTGAAAACCAAACCTTGAGAAAAGATTATGAAAAAACTTTCAAAAAGTACCAGGGGCTTGTGGTAAAACAGGAACAACTTTTACGAGGTATGAATTCCTAAGTAATGAGAAAAACACCAAGTGCTTACTCTAAATCTATTTTGTTCCATTCTTGTCATATCTGTAAAGCTAATTCCAGAATAATTGAAATTTCCATAAATTTTAATATGCTAAAAACTTTCTGTCTTTAGCATGGGTAATGTTTTAAATTTCACTCCATTGTTTTTACATCAAAAGGTTCTATTCAGCTATTAAATGTATTAGATTTGTAGTTTACTTACTAAAAATAGTCTTTTCTTAGGCTTATTGAGAGATGTAAAAGTTCACTAGTCTAGTTTCACAGTCATTTTGTAAGATGGAAAATCTTATGTAGTCGAGGGAGAATGATGTGGGACATTAAGTGTGTTCAGTTCCTGATTTGTTAATTTGGTTATTGATTTTCCCTCAACTTTATTGAGATATAATTGAAATATAACATTGTATAGGGTTAAGGTATACAATGTGATGATCGGATTCACTGTATATTCCAAAATGTTTACCACAGTAAAGTTAGTTAACACATCCTTCATCTCATAATTAGCACGATGATGATGATGATGTTGTTCTTGCTATGGTGATAGCATTTTAGATCTCTTGTAGCTATGTTTAAGTTTTGTATGAAGCATTCTTAAGTATAATTCCCATGCTATACATTAGACTCATACTCCCAGAACTTATTTATTTTGTGACAAAAGTTTTACTCTTTGACCAATGTCTAGCTACCTATTTCCTCCACCCCTTTGCCCCTGGTAACCATCAATTTATTTCTTTCTGTGAGTTCAGCACTTTTACCTTCCACATAATATGTGAGATCATACAGTGTTTGTTTTTTTCTGAATATGTATATATAATATTTCTCCCTTTTTATATAATAAACTATATTGCATATATGTATGTGTTTTATGTTAAGTATATATCAGCAGTGGAAATGTTTTTTAATTCATAATTATATAATTTCAAAATAATATATTATCTTTTTAGAACTACTTGTTACTTTGGTGAGAAAAATGATTTATTAAATTGTTGATTCAATATACCAGTCATTTAACTCCCATCTATTTTACCTTTCTAGTTGCTCTTTATTTGCTTCTGAATCTTGCTGAGGATACTCGTACAGAACTGAAGATGAGGAATAAGAACATAGTTCACATGCTGGTGAAAGCTCTTGATCGGGATAATTTTGAACTGCTTATTCTAGTTGTGTCATTCTTGAAGAAACTCAGTATTTTTATGGAGAATAAGAATGATATGGTAACTTAAATTTAAACAGTCTATGTTTGCCTTTTTCAAATTACAATATTTTGATAAAAATGTAAATATATTCTCTCCCTAATGAGATCTAAATGAAGATTTTATAATAACAACTCACTTAGATGATTTTTACTAAGAAATATATTTGATGAATAAACAACAATGGAAAAAAATTAACTGTGATCATTGAAGCTAGTGATAGAAGTACTTTTCTTTGTAAACATGATAAATATGGACTGGTCTCTGGAAATTGTAGGAGGTTAATGAATGATGAACACAGCTTGCTTAGAAAACTAAACTAGGAGAATAGGAGAATAAAAATTTGAAGTCTGAAGGTGGATTTGTATTCTCAAATGAAGAGCTTTAGCTAGGACTGTAGGATAGTCACAGAGTGTGAAAATCGGAAGGAAAACATTATTGATTTAGCATTTATAAATATTTTAGGTGTAATCACTGTCATGAAATGAAAGAAAACAGGCATATCCAGGGCTAAATTATTAATGTTATCTTTATGAGGTGAAAAATTACAATAAAGATGTAAAGCATAATATAAATAAATGCCTTTAAGGGGAGGAAAGAGCAAAAGGGCCTTTGGTGATGAATCATGGGTGATGTGGTGGTGGGAAAACTATAGGGACTGCTCCTGAGGGGAGAAACCAATTACTATACACAAATGAACAGAGACATAAGAACATTAATTAATTAATTTAAAAAATAAAAATAGTTTAGAGCTATAATAAAAGAAAAACAATCAAATTATTCATAACTCTTTGTTAGTGCTCAAAATGGAATTATGTAGAATTTCTCTCCTGTTAGCCATTGCTATGTAACTAAAAGACATGTTTTTATATACAAGATTTATCTGATTGATGTTAAGAAATGTGAATAGAGGGTTTACCAAGTAAGTTCTGCCCTCTCTGATTGTTTAGCTCTCTTGAAGCAATTTCGGTTTTCTAAAGTAGGAGTCAACAAAGTTTTTTGTAAATGGCAAACTAGTCAATATTTTTAGACCTCCCAGGTCATAGATTTCTTTTGCAGCTACTCAACTCTGTTGTTGTAGCATGATAGCAGCCATAGACAGTTTAAACAAATGAGAATGGCTATGTTCTAACAAAAGTTTATTTTTAGAAACTGAAGTTAGAATTTCATGTAATTTTCATGTGTCATGGAATGCTTTTCTTCATTTCATTTTTTCACCCATTTAAAAATGTAAATGTCAGAAAAACATTTTTAGCTTTTGGGTTTATGAAAACAGATGGCATGCCAGGTTATGTCCATTAGCCTTTATTTGCTGACCCCAATCCTAGAGTTTCAATTATTACTCATAGCACAACTTCTCTCCTCATTTTTCCAAATGTCTACTTACTATCATATCAAATAAACATGACAAAAATTAAAATAATTTTTTGCCTTCCTTGTTTTAGATATGTTTTTAATTTATAGATCCTAGTATGGTGTTACATTCACATTACTGACTGCAGAAGGGCACCTAACACTTTTCTCTTTTTTGAGATAGGCCTTCTTAGAAGGTTCACTCTTGTCTGGTGTTGGGGAACTTGAATTTCAGGAGTGCTCTTATTGTTCCCTAACTGATAAGTGCCACTCAGTGTGTCTAAACTACACAAGGAATGTGATTTATGCTAAGCACCCACTTTCCTTCTGGAGTCTGGATTTTTGATTTGTTCTAGGTAGAGGGTTCCTGTGTAACCAATTACCTCACATCCCCCCAAAAAAGAGTATTGCCTCTTAGTCTCAGTTTAATGCTGGATCATGTCCTACGTGACTCTGAGGAGGGGATTCTAGGAAGTTTACACCTAGTTTCCTCTGGATTATGCCTCCATGTGGCTTTTCCCCTTTTTGTTTTTATTTTGCATTCTTTCATTTTAATAAATCATATTCATGAATATGACTATATGCTGATTCTTGTGAATCCTCCTAACAAGTTTCTGAACCTGGTGACAGTCTTAGGTACTCAAAACACTTACCAAAACAAAAACCTGGAAGTCATCTGAAAGGCTACTTCACTTCTCTTTCAAATGCTTTGATATTACTGTTTAAACTCTCAAGTTTTTCTTTCCTCTTCAGCATCTTTGCCTTTTTCTTGAGTAAGACGCTAATCATCTTATCTGTTAATGCAATGTGTCCTTTAGTGTTTGCCCTCAACCTCTACCCATTCCAATCTGCCCTATACAATGCTCCTTATCATTTACTTGTATCTTTGTTTCTGTACATATATAGCTTTGTAATTCTAAAAATATTACCCTCTAAACTAAGCTCAGATCACTCAGTTGCCTTATAGAATAATATTAAACTTCTCAACAGAGCATTGAAAACTTTTTATGATCTATCTAATATCTGTGTTTAATAAGCTGCTAGCACTGCTTGACATACATTATTTATACTTTGGCCATACCAAAGCACTTGCAGTGCCCAGGAAAGTTCTCTTTTAAGTATGAGGTCCTGTCCACTGGCTTTTTCTTCTACCTGGATTGTCGTTCCCTTCCTTAACTACAGAGAAAATTCTTACTCATTTTTTAAAAACCTTTGTCCCTAACTTGAAATCTTTCCTGTTTTTCAAGGTAGTTTAGTAGTTTCCTCCCTGTTGCTTCCAGAGCACTTGGCATATTCCATTTTTGTCACAGTGCATTTTAAGTATTTATTTTATTTGTCTGCTCCTTTTAGACAGTGAAATTTTGAAGACCAAGATGAGATCTTGTTGGATTTAGCAGAGGGCCTGGCACTTAGTAACTGGTGTTAGTGTGTTATCAAGGACATAATTTAATTTATCTTCCAATTGATGCTATTAAGTGATGGAAGAGAGGAATGATAAGGGAATTAATATATTTCTCCAGCAATGTTTGATTTCAGAGTTTATGTATTAAAATGAGATTATAGAAATATATAATTTCTTTAAAATAAATTTCATAAGGATAAAGCTACAATGAAAAAATAATTATTGGTAATCATGTTGGGCTTATATAACAGACCTCATTTCATATTTCTTATCCATTTACATAGGTGGAAATGGATATTGTTGAAAAACTGGTAAAAATGATACCTTGTGAACATGAAGATCTGTTGAATATCACCCTCCGACTTTTACTAAATCTGTCTTTTGACACAGGACTGAGGAATAAAATGGTACAAGTTGGACTACTTCCCAAACTCACTGCACTCCTAGGTATGATTTTTAAAAATTAATGATAGTGTTGCTTGAACATTTCCAACATTATTGAAAAATTGAGCTCTGTGTTGAAAAATCTGCTGAACAGAAGCATTCTATATATGTTCTTTGGGAACTAAATAATAAAATGAAGCAGAATGAATGAAAAATGACCTGTGCCAGAATTTTCATGGTGCTATATGGAATGAAAGGGACTAGAAACTTTTAACTCTTCATTTACCCTTACTGAACCAAGGTAAAAGTTTATAAGTGCTACGTGGGAAGTAAGAAGGAAAAAATATTTTCTCTTCAGCATTTTTTTAAAAAGTAGATTATCATATAAGTTCTTATGCTGCCATACTTTTTATAATTTTTTTAAAGATTTTTATTTATTTATGCATACAAGAACTGGGGTATAGGCCAGAGGTGTGGAGGGTGGGGTGAGAGGATTCACCAGAGACGGAGTGGGGAGAAAAACAGGCGATTCTATTAAAAAACACCGCTGAGGGGAGCAGTGAGCCAGACAGGAGAAATCTGCCTAGGATCGAATTCATGAGTCAGTGGCTGGCGACAGTGACTAGCAATAGCCACCAGTGAGGCCCAGCTACTACCATAGTTTTTAAATACTGCTTACAAATACATAAGTTCATAAACTTTCTGTCATTAAGTTTAAAGAAACACTTTTTATATAGCATTAATTAGAAAATATTGTATTGAAGGATTCTGCTTATACTTATTTTCTTTAAGCTGTTACCAAGATAATCTGTATAGCAAGGGGAGATTCACGAGTTAATTCTTCTCAGTTCATGATGCTTCTTATATGTAATGCTTCTTAGTAAATTACGGACATGTTGTGGTAAAATACATTTGAAGAGGTGAGAACCTAACCTCTTAAAACACATACAGTGTTGTAAACCAGCACTACTTTAATTAACATAATAAAATTAAACCCCTTTTCAATGTCTGTTCTTACAGCCATCTGCCAACAGTGTATGCTTTATATTATGTCCATTCTGGACTCCTTACTGTTCCCTAAACAAGCTCCTTTATGCCTCAATACCTGACTATCTGCTTTTTTCCTCTACCTGCAATACCATTGCCTTTTTAACCAGAAAGCAAATTCTTACTGTGTTATTTTGTTTCAGTGCTGCAGTTTGATTCTTTTTTTGTAGATTTCTCCATATATTCAATAATTTTCAACACTTACCAATAGTAGTTGAATAGTAGTGGAATGATTTGTTTGTTAATTGAGGTAACACTGGTTTATAACACTGTTGGATTAAGAGGTATAGGTTTGGTGTGAAATGATTTATAGTTAAGTTTATTCTTAACTATCAAATATCTATGAATCCAATCTCATCATATTAGTTAACATTTATTGGATGTTTACTCTTTGAGTCATTGTGTTATGCACATTACCTTGTTGAATCCCCATTTAAGATCTTTACTTGGAATTATACAAGTTGATAAAAGGTAGAGCTCATATTCAAACTCAGGTTTATCTGCTTCCAAAGTTTGATTTATTAACTATTATCTGATTAAATAAACTTGATAGAACTATAATTTAAAAATCCAGTTCTCCTGCATCCTTCAAAATAAGTTCCTAAGGAAAGTTAATTCTTTTCTCAAAATAGAAAAACCTTTAGTTTATTGGTCAGTCCAGGAATATTTGGTCCTTTGGCCAGACTATAAATATTGAACAGGACTTTTATTGACATTTTAGAAAATACCTTATTGAGTATCTTTCAAAAATTGCTTTTGGAGAACCAAAATAATACAAACATTTATTAAGAGAACAAGAGGAAACTTTAAAATTGATGGACTTTGAATTTATTTGTTTATTATGTGTTTAAGTATCAAACATTAGGTGAGATTTTTGGTATGTGAAGATTAAGCATAACATGATACTGTATAGCAAATACTACTGTATATAGGAAATCTAGCAACTGTAGTTGTACAGAATACATCGACTAAAAGCCAAAATTCTGAAATTAGATTCCTCGACTTAATTATTGGTTTCTCCACTACTAGCTATGTGATACTTGCGAATTATTCACCTGTATATCAGTTTTCCCATTTCTGATATGTAGATAATAATGGCACATGTTGATAGGAAAGCATTAAGTGAGATAAGGAAGTAAGTACTAGGAAATTGTGTGAAATAACAGAACACAAACAATAGATGGCTCTCCATTAAAGAGGTCTTTTTGAAAATTTTTCTAGACTTATACCAGTAAGAGTGTTTAATCATTTTATATCAGTCTTTTAAAATTTTATTGCTTTTGGGTATTCTCTTAAATTTGCTTTAAATATATGAGTATAATTTAAAAATTTTTAGTTGTTGAGAAACAGTCTAGTGTAGTGGTTGAAATCCTGGAATGTGGAACAAGAGATTGTAGGTTCAAGTGTTATATGGGTATTATCTATTTATGTTTCTATTATCATTAATTTGTCATTCTGAAGATAAATTATTTCATAGGACTGTAAATATATTTACTATGCTCAAGTATTGTCTCTGCTAAGTGACTCCAAAATAATATTTATTTTTAATTTTTGTATATAGTTTTTCTGTTTTCCCTTCTTGTCCTTGACTGTCACTTCTCATTTCTTCTGCACTAGCAGCAATTCTATAGCAGCAATTTTCTTCTCCTTTAATGATATATTTCTATTCTCCTGTGGTCTTGGAAACTGACAACTGAACTTACTTGAAGTGTATATTTTTTAAAAAATGAATTCCAGTGAATGCCTTAAGGCTTCTCGTCTTATTAACATTCTTTAAGCTTTATTGCATGGATGTTGTAACACTTGTTTTAACTGTGTAGAAATCTACTTTGATTGTGCTTTCTGCTATTTTCAAGAAATTTCACTTAGGTTATAAATGATTTCTAAAATCATTATCTTTTTGTCAATGTCTGTGTTGCTTGTGTGAAAAATTAAATCATAAACTCCAACACAATAAGATTCTCAATTGAGTAATTCAGTAATTATTTAATATTGTTGTCTACTACAATTATAAAGAAATTTTAGTAAGGAAATATTATAGGGGGCATTGGTCTTACTTTAATGGATAGGAAATAATTCATCTAAAACAGTGACTTTCAAGCATTTTTACCCCAATCTGTAGTAGGACATACTACAGATTTACATTATAATCCTGTACTCACATGTATATGTGTCATGTAATGTTGCATATCCATATTATGTATTAGTGTGTGTTACCTTTTTGTGTATATTAGTATGTATTACTTTTATTTATAATATATACTATACATTCTGCTTAACATATTTCTTAATTGTCCACAAAGTAGTAGTATCAATTCTTTGTAAATTCATTATTTCTATTTTAAAATTCCAACTGTAGCATAATAATTGATTTTTATATCTTCTGATTAATTTGATTTTCAGTTGGAAAACATTGACAGGTAGGGACCCTGATTGATTAGACTTTTTTCCCTTTAAACTATCAGAAATTGTATCTGCTGGATTTTTAATGTATGAAACAGTAGGTAATTGTTATTCTAGGTTATTCTTTAGTAAATACTTGGAATGATAATATGGAATTGAAAAATTTTAAGTGAAAACTTCTGTAAGTTGGCTATTTAAATTATTTGAAGGAGCATTTTCTTCACTGTAGTCATGGAGAACAAATTAAAAAACCATGCAGTAGCACATGAATGATTAGTTTGCTGTTTTCATTATAAATTAATTAATTTTTTATGTTCAAGTTTATAGATTACTCTGAATTAAAGAATTACTTATTTTTTTTTCAAAAAGGTGCAGAAATGAAAAGTACTTCTGTAGGAATGTACATGTGGTAGAACTTTTCAGAAGTGATTTTTAAGGATGCTGTTTCTACTGTTTCAAGTGCTATCACATTTTAAGTAGGTTTTCTTTATTATTATTTGAGGAACCTATAACTGAAAAATCTTTTTATCCTTAAGAATGTACTATTTTAACTAGATTACAATGAATTATGAATCTTTCAGGCTCTAATAAAGCTGTGCTATATGAACATTTAATTCCCTTTTCATATATTCTGAAACATTTAACTAGTATATTGCGACCCCTGCTGTTGTGAGAATTCACAAATAGCTGAAATGTACACATATATAGTATGTATTTATTATATATTTTATATATTTATATACCTTTTATGTTTATATATTATATATAATTGAGTAAGGTTTTATGACTTGAATATTATTAAAGCCAGAGGAAAAGTTGTATTAAACAGTTTTTTTGCCATGTGTGGCACTGTGAGTGAACCAATAGAGCCGAATTCAATAGAATCAAAAATTGTTGTAAGATTGTTTTATCATGTGAAAAATCTTATTCAGGAATTTTAAATTTAGCTTTTTCCTTTGCTATCGGAGATGCATAAAGGCATTATTAAAAAATTATAAATCATTTAAAATTTTCATTCTCCATTTAATCTGCAATTTATTTCTTTGGATAGTTTTTATCTTTTCCTAGTCATAGAGATCCCTCAAAATGTTTTAAAATTTTTATTTGGTTCCATGGAAAACCTAATATCTAAACATTCCTTATATACCACCAAGCTTATTTGTTATTTTTCCTGAAATACAATGAAACATTCATTTTTTATGTTATTTTACTAAGATTTCTAAATTTAAGTCTGCTAAATTCAGTGTCAATTATATCTCTTTTTAATTCTTTTTATCCCTGTATTCAACATATGCTATCTTATGCCTAGTAACAGAATTACTAAGCATAAGATGTGGGAGACCTATTATAGCCAATGGTTTCAGAAAATGTGATTATAAGCATGTTAGTTATACCTATAAAACTTGGCTTTACTTACCTATTTGCTAGACTATTCAGGGTTTTTTTAATGATATTGAGTTAACTTTCTAAAAATATTTGAAGATTTTTTTTTTGGCTCATGTAAGAATCTGATCATTAAAAAATGTATTCTATCACAAATCCTTAAGCCATTTGACCTTGATGTGTCTCAAGAGTATTTCTTTATGTCAGAAGATCTTGGGTTGGGAGATTGTATGGAAATTCCTTGTCATAGTGTATTCTTTAGTTCCCTGGAGAATGTGCTGATAGTGTTTCAACAGTTTCAACTGAAAAGCCAGATTTTCTTAGATTTTTGTCTGATGCACCAGGAAAATAATATTTTGTACCTTTCAGTTGCTTAGGCTTAGATAGTTCACAAGCTAATGTGAAATGTGCTTGAGGAGGATGTTAACTCAGAAGCAAACATAAATACTCAATTAAGATGTATTCTTTGGTAAGCCTAGTTCATCATGACATTCATTCATTGCATAAAAGCTGAAATGTCACATAATAGCAACATGTTATAGAATTCACACTTTAAAAAAAAACGGATAGATTTAATTGGGTGAAATTCTTGGGCAGTTTTGAGTTTATTTTCATTGCTTTTATTTTTCCTTTGTGAATGATATTGCTATACTATTTTAAAAATTTTTAATTTTCTTACATCCTTATTCATTTTTGACAATATAGGATTTGTCCCCTCAGGTGTGGTCACCATATTTTTCCATCACCATAGTCTCTGTGCTCTTCCCTACCCTAAACTCACCATCTGCCTCCCCCCCTAGATGTCTCAGTTCTGTAGTCAGCTTTTAAGGTTTGTCTTTGTCTGACCCTTAGCTTTCTCTATAGTCCACATATAAGTGAAACCATTCAGTATTTATCTTTCTCCTTCTGGCTTACTTCACTTAGCATAATCTTTTCCAGCTACAAAGTTGCCGCAAATAGCATGAGTTCTTTTTTGGTTTTTTTTTTTTTTTTTTTTTTTTTTTTTTAGTAGCTGAGTAGTATATATATCACATCTTCTTGATCCATTCATCTGTCTTGGGGCATTTAGGTTGTTTCCATATCTTAGCTATTACAAATAGTGCTGCAGTAAACATAGGAGTGCAGATTTCCTTTCAAATTAGTGCTTTTGTGTCCTTTGGGTAGATTCTTAGGAGTAGAATTTCTAGGTCATATGGCAGATCCATTTTGAGTGTTTTGAGAAACCTCCACGCAGCTTTCCATAGTGTCTGGACCAATCTACATTCCCACCAACAGTGTAAGAAAGTTCTTTTTCTCAACACTTCTTCTGGTTAGACATTTAGTTAAATTTCTTCCCTCACCCTTTGGAAATTTCAATCTTCAACCACTCACATTATAGAATCATTTTTAATAATTTCTTTGGTATGTTGTAAAGAGAGTAGGGGACATATGACTTAATATAGGAGGAACAGCTCAAAGACGCTAAGCACTAAGAAACAGCAGCATTTGTTCAATTCTAGCTATTTATCTAATACTAGATATTTAATGCTGCCTAGCAATCATACTACATTTTCCTTCTTCCATTCTCCTAGGGGAGAATTTCATTCCTCTACTTTCTCTTTATAAATCCAACACCTCATTTTTATCCCTCACTCAGCCTTTCATTGTTTCACTGACAAAGTAGAAGCAGTGAGATAAGAACTCGCATGACCCCCTATTGCCACAATTACCCTTCTACCTGCATCTGTGTCTGTACTGTCTTCTCTCCCACTATTATAGATGTTGATCTATTTTTTGCCTCCCCCATCCATTTTGTCATCTTAAACTCTCATTAGTTTAGCCATTACTTGTCTTGGTATAGATCTTACTCTATTTAGTATTCAGGTGTTCTTTTAGCCTCACAGACTTGTATATTTAGTTCTTTCCCCAGATTTTGGAAGTTTTCCTCTGTCCTCTGTTGTTTCTTAGATTAAATTCTCAGCTCTTCCCACCTTCCCTTTTGGGACACTTATTATCTGTTGTCTTTCCTAATGGGATGAGATAGTTCTCAAAGTGTACCTTCATTTTATTCTATTTTACTTTATATTTCTCTTTCTTTTTTCACCTCATTCCTTTGTGCATTACTATCTTCAAAGTCACTGATTCAGTCCTTTAGTCTGCATCCATAACTTTCTTTAACTTTTTTAATCTCATCTATTGAGTACCATTAATGCTGAACCTATTGTTTTCTTCAAAGATTCAGTTCATTAATTTTATCTCAGATTATTTGTTTACTGAATTTTGCTGTATATCTGATTAGCTTTTCTAGTTCTTATATGGCTTTGATTTGAGCTTCTGTGGTTTCTTCTATCTCTTTGATTTTTTCTGTTATATCAATTTGGAAATCCCTATCTGATAGGGAGATAAATCTTCCCTCTTTTTATGTTTGCAATCTGGAGAGTTGTTCTCTCCTGAGATGTCATGTTCCCTTGAGGTCTCAAAATGCCATGTGTTGTGTTTTTTGTTTTGTTTTATTTTGGTCTGTCCATTATGCTGCTTTAGATTTCCTTATTGTAAATAAAAAAAAAAAGTCTATAGTAGTAACTTAGAAACTTGAACTATTTTTCCTATAGGTGGTGGTGTGACTTTATTTCATTTGATTTTAGTTTTCGTGGCCTTTGCTGACTTCTGTGGGTACTGCAGTTGCTTTGTCAAGGGTAAGGGTACAGGCCTGGAGTGCCCAGACACTAGAACAAATTTGGATGAATGGGTGTGGGTCTGGCTTATATTTGTGAAACTGCTAATATCCCTCCTCTCTGGAGTCTTATATCTGAGACTCTGCAGTCTGTGCTCTGTCAGTTCACTGCATGAAGTCAGTATCATTGTGGGGGAAGTAGAATCCAGTGCACTCTCTTCCTTTTTACATAGACTCAGTCTATGAGAAGCAACCCAGTTCTTCTGCATGTATTTCTCCTTTGTTAGGGATGTGTGCCTTGACACTATTTAGCTGTCCTCTCCATAGTGTTCCTGGTTGAGCTGACAACACTGCCATTTTTATCTCCCTCCCTAGACTGCCTCTTGGCATTTTTCTCCACCCACCTGTTCAATGAAATGTGACTCTCTTCTCTTTCACATCTGTGTTGATTCTGATGTTCAAGGAGTATTCCAGTTTTGCTCCAAAATATGGTACTCTCTGGGTGGAATGTCCCTTTGTATAACTGTTAGATGAACCTCGAGAATGAAGCAAGGAATCCTATTGCCATCTTGATCTGCAACTTTCAAATCACAAGTGTTCTTAATGGCATTTAGAATGGTGAATCCTTTCTAGAAGGTTTTCAATTTACTTTTCCCAGATCTATGAGAGGAATTACTGCCTATAGCAGCTGTAGCCTTACAAATGTGTTTCTTAAATAATAAGACTTGAAAGTTAAAATTACTTCTTGATTCATTCATGGGCTGCAGGATAGATGCTGTATTAGCAGGCATGAAAACATTAATCTCTTTGTACATCTCCAATAGAGCTCTTGAGTGACCAGGTGCATTATCAATGGGCAATAATACTTTGAAAGAAACATTTTTTTCTGAGCAATAAATCTGAAAAGTGGGCTTAAAATATTCAGTAAGCCATATTGCAAACAGATGTGCTATCATCCAGGCTTTATATTCCATATACAGAGCACAGGTAGAGTGCATTTAGCATAATTCTTAAGGATCTTAGGATTTTCAGGATAGTAAATGAGCAATGGCTTAAACTTGAAGTCACCAATGGCATAAACCCCTAACAAGAGTCAGCTTGTATTTTGAAGCCACTCATTGACTTCTTTGGATATGAAAGTCCTAAATGGCATCTTCTTCCAAAATTATTTTATCTACACTGAAAATCTGTTGTTTAGTGTAGCTACCTTCATCAAGGATCTTAGCTAGATCTTCTGGATAATTTGCTACAGCTTCTATATCAGTGCTCACTACTTCACTTCATACTTTTATGTTATAGAGATGATGTCTTTCCTTAAACCTCATGAACCAACCCCTGCTAGCTTCAAATTTTTCCTCTGCAGTTTCCTTATTGCTCTCAGCTTTCATAAACTGAAGATAATTATCTGTGGAGCAGTGAGAACACATACATTTATTGATTAGGTTTACTCTTTTATATGGATGCAATTCATGGTGCTCCAAAGCAATTATAATACTAATATCAAAGATCACTGATCACAGATATAGTAACAATGAAAAAGTTTGCACTATTGTAAGACTTATAAAACTATGACACAGAGACACAAAGTGAGCACATGCTGTTGGAAAAATGTTACCCCATAGACTTGCTCAACACAATGCTGCCACAAAACTTCAGTTTGTTAAAAACATTATGTGAAGCACAGTAAATCAGAGAGCAATAAAACGAGGTGTGCATATGTATCTCTTACTATTCTCTTTTGTTTTTTTCTGCTAAGGCACTTGGCCTCGCTGTTCCTTGAAACCAACAGGCATAATCTTGCCTCAGGACCTTTGTACTTCCTATTTCTTCTACCTATAATGTCCTTTCTTAGTTTTTGGCATGGTTCATTCTCTCCCTCCTCTGCTTTGCTTTCCAGTTACCCCATTAAAATTTCAGTCTCTGGTTCATGATGCTTTCTTCTCTTTCCCTTTATTGCACTTAATAGCTGCATAATAATAATAATCTTTTGTCTAATTTTCTTGTTTATTGTCTGCAGCATCCACTCAACGTCACATCTGCCCTCCCTTCTGCCCCCCAGGTCCCAGAGACTGTAGAATTCCATGAAAATATGGAGTTATATCAATTTTATTCACTGTGTATTCCAAGTGCCTGGAACAATGCCTCGTACATTGTAGATTCTCAGTATTTGGTGTGTGGTGGATGGGTTAGTGTATGAGAGGAAAATATCAAAAGAGCTAAGCTCAAGTCTTTGATTTCCCTTCATTCTATTAGCTGAGCAACTTCAGGTAAGTCAGTGGAGCCTCTTGTCTTATTTAGCAAATAAGAATAAAAATAGAAAGTATCTCATAGGATTGTTGTGCAAATAAGTAGAAGGAATAAATACATACTTATTTCCTGATTGGAAAACCCTTTTCAAATGGTAGTTATGCTGAAGAATAGGAAGGGTATGAGGGGACTACTGGTTGATGGATGAAAAAGACCAACAGCAAGGAAAAAAAGTCTCGCTTCACAGCTGTGATTATTTCTTAGGCCTAGTTATAGGAGGATTGTTTTAAACTTTGAAATAGCACTTTAGTTTAATTTAGATTATCTGATACAGTTTTGTTACGCAAACATACTTTCAAATTTAGGACAGGAGGCTTCTGATACAGTGATACTCCAAAGTGTGGTCCACAGACCAGTTCACATATATAAACTGTTACTGGTTTGTAACGAGTAATTCTAGAAATTGAATATAAGAATTTATATACTTAAAGCGATTTGATCAAATATGTCTGCTGAATGTAATCTCAGTTTTCAACTTCTGTCTTGCATATCTTTTGTCTACATTTTTAGTATACTTTACATTTGGAAGGAAAATCAAAGCCTGGCACTTTACCACAGGTAGTTTGAGAAGTATTTTTCAGATAGATCAAACAACAGGTTTAGCTCTAGAATAGCAAACTGTTTGTTGTTTTAAAGTATTCAAAAATTCGTATAATGTTGAACCATGCATCACAAATTACCCTGCCTTGGGTTGCTTTTTTTACTCATTTATGAGAAAAGATGAGAATGCTTCCTAAAACATTAAGGACTTAATAGTTTTACCTAGAGATGTTCTAAGCTTTTCAGGATTTATAGTGTTAGTAATAGCTGCAGATCAAAATTATAGTCAATAAATATTCATAAAGTGCTTATCTTATATTAAGCCTTTTAACATATAAAAGAATCTGTGTGCAAGTTAGCTAAAAAATTAACAAGCTCAAACATCTTAAAGTTTTCTTTTATTCACCAGAGCCACATTGGTCAGTGATACACATATAATATAACTTGAACACTGCTAGTATGAAAGTTTGATCCATTAACTGAAATCTTGATCTAAATTCTTATCTACATAAATTTTTGATTCTTCTAAATTTGAGGGCTGTAAATCTATGCTTGTTTGCATGGCTGATTTGTGCTGAAACAAATATTGTTTGTTATGGCAGGAAAATTAGAATTCCTAGATTCAATAGCACATTTGCATGCCTGTTTCACAGTTCCATGTGAATAATTTCAAAATGGATTAGAGTTTGTCAGAGTAATGTTAGACTAGTCTGTTCACTGGAAGAAAAGTTAGATTCTAAGGTGTTTCAAATTGATAAAAATGTTTCTACATTCTGTGAGTAAATCCAAAATGATTTGAGAGTAAGAATTGCACCTGATTATTATGAACTAGATTACATTAGGTAACCTGGGCTTCAGGGCATTTTCCAAGACTCTACAAAGATTTTATCAGCATGTAGGGAGTCAGACCAGGTCAAGAGTTAAGTGACAAATGTTTGATTTCTTCCGGTTAAGACAAGTCTGATTTCCTTTATTGTTAGAGATTGCTAGAGCAGTTACTATTGGGCTCTAAACTATGATCACCTAAAAATTGAAGGTTATTTTCTTTGACCATTCTGTCATATGTCTTTAAAAGAAAATTGAAGAAGTTTGGAACACCTTTGAAATTCCCCCATGTTAAATTTGTTTTTTTCATTACTAATATGACAGGATTTTCATCATAAAATGAAGAAATAAAGCTGTCTTTATTATGTAAAGAGAGCAGTATTTCATCAGTGACCTTTTCTGACTTGTTTATTAAAATCTGGAAACTGTCAGATTAAATGATTTCAAATTAGAAGGTGTTTTCCATTTTTTAAACTAGATTGCCTTTCTGATGGTTTCTTATGAAACCAAAGGAAGATTAAAAAAAAAAAATTTCATTTGACCTGTTTGTTACAAAACTGTAATGGAATTTAACACGTTTCAGAACATAGCTCCTCATAGACTACCACACTGTTATTCCATTTTAATAGGCCTCATTTATCCTATAAATAAACCTACATTTTCTTACCTGATCAAGTAAGCAAACAATAGAGGTCAGATGTGGCAAACACTTTAACAGAAAGCACATGTCCTGCCGTCAGGGTGAGGTAAAATCATATCAAGATTGCTTGAAGTTATTAATGGCAGTAAAATTTATGCTTCCTCCTGTTTTCCCAATTAAATCAAGAAGCCTTTTTTCTTAAGATTCTTCTGTCACCAGCTGGTTCCAATACGCTTTGTGTGAATATTGCCTGGGGTGTCTCCATTTCTAGATGGTAAAAGCTGACCAAAGCACATTAAGTCAATGATTTGGACCTGTAGGCTAGAAAGCAGCCATTGTTAAGGGCTTTATTTTGGTCCTTATCATTTGTACCACAAATATGCATATTTTGTAAGGGTGCATTGTAAGTAAGTTGTTGTATGCTCTGGATGTAATAAAAGAATACAACAGACAAGGAAATAAAACAATTGAAAACATGTTGGAAAATAAGCTACATAGCAAAATGTACAGTTGTACATGCTAAAAAAAGAATGAAAGTGCTCCAAAGGTCTTGAATTTTAGAATACTTATTTAGCGAATGCCTCTTACTATGACATTTATTTAGCATAATTTAAGTTTACAACTTTAGTTACTTATAGTATTTAAATTAAATAATTGGACACAAAAGTCATTTATACATGAATGGTTGTATTACACAATTATTGTTACACTACTTTTAATTATGATCATTGTAACTTATAAATTCATTTTTCCTCTTCAACTCATGGTTAAAAACTCTTATTTACTCATTTCAAATTTTTACTGGATGTCACTGAACAGATCTAACATAAAACAGGAGACTAGCCAATGTAGTTGCAATCTTAAAAACTGGTATCCTTAAATTCAGGATGTAACTAAGTCTGTCTAACCAGTGGGTATGTATCTTCAATATGTGCTGTACTAAGTTAAACAAAAAATTATGTGGAAGCATGCAGCAAAGATGTTCCAGTATGACTTCTGTGTATTTCTAGTATATTTCAATATAGTCAGTATTATATATTTAATAATGGTTGCAATTATCTTTGAAGAGATGTTTTTGCCTATGGCATTTTCATTATATTGATAGAGCTTTAAAGGCTCTAACTATAAAATTTTTAAAGACACTCGTGATTTTAAAGTTTGTTATATTCATATACCCTTTAGGTGATCTCATTGCTACTCTGTTCTAATGTAGGTGTGCTTATATTTCCACTTCTCTTATCTTTTCATGGAGCCTTTATGACTTCAAAGGGAGTTTTGTACTTTGAATGAAGACATGGAGTGTAGAAGGGAATGAGAATCTGGCTAATAATGTGGCCCATAACTTGTGTTCTCACTCTGATTTTACAAAGTGTTGGGCTGGGTCTACTGCAGAAGCGGAAATTTGGCTTTGAGTTCTGGTGCTCAGAACCCATATTTCTTCTTGACTGAAATGTGAATGGAAAATCCCAAGTGTCTTACAAAATTAGTAGCTAAATGGTGTTTTTGCTAATCACTTCAGAGATGAAAAACTGAAGACATTTTAAAATTCGAAACCTATCAGCATGTTTGCCCTTTAATTGGCAGAACATCGATACTGAGAACAGCCCAGAGAGCTGATTTTTTTTTCCTCCTTCAGCTGCTCCAGCTGAACTACAGCTGCAAATATCTTTAAAAAAGGAAGAAAAAAACTCTTGAATGTAGTTTATAAGTGTAATAGTTCCCACAAAATCAGTTACTGAATTTAATGACCAGTTTGTTAAGGTATTAACTGCTCTCAGCTGGGAATGACCAATTTTTTTAGAGAATGACTGCACAATTGCTAAGATAATTCAGTAACACTTGCAAATAATGATCCAGCTAATTAACGATGAATTCCTGTGGAAATCCTATCGAAGTACTTATGACCTCTGCATTTAATAGCCAGTGAGTTCATCATGATTCATGTTTATTACCATAAATACCAAAGGAATAATAATGACTAGGTCATTTTTCTCTATACTAGCCTTATTACTTGCACAGATTTGACTAATCCACCTCTAGTCATTAAGGACCTAGTTCTCAAAATATTCATTCTTTTCACTGCTGTGCTCAAAATTCACAGAGCCTTTGGTGCTATGCCAGCATACTGACTGTTGGCAACCTATTTTTACATAGGATACCTTTAGGGAATAATTGATGTCTGTAAGCCTTAAAGGAGCCCTTTTGAAATGCCTGCGATTTATAGGATGTGAAGGAAAAGTAGCTGTTTAGGTGGAGTTTATGGTTCTTAGTCATGAATTCTTAAGGGAAAATCATTCTCCCCTGGTCTTAAATTAATTTAGAATGTAAAAAAAAAATTCTTTTTTTTCTTGAGATTTATTTATAAGAATTCATATCCTTTCTTCCAATGAATGAGATAGACTATCAGCTTGTAATAAGAATAAGCTCTTAATTTTACTTGGACCATTTAATCTCTCATAATGACTGTTTACTGCTGATCTTCAAATTAGCCTTTAAGTCATAATCATAAATTTTGGCTGCAAGAAAGACTCTACTTTCTGTGTGCAGCAGTGTTTGAGAGATGAATTCAAGTTATTTGTAGACATCTTCCACTCCAGGTCTTCACTTTTGTTCTAAAATATTTTGTCCTTTTGTGGTAGCTCTCAGATATCTGTTTGATGCCATAAAGTTATAAGGATGTATTTCTAATCATTTATGTAATCATTTTTGATCCGTGAATAAGATATTTGTGGTTTATATATTACAGTCTTCACGAAAAAAGAAATATGTCATTTGTACAATAACATGAATTAGAAGATACCAACAAGGTAATATGGGTAATAAGACCATGTATAAAATTTCTTTTTTTCTGAGTAAGAAGGCAAGTGTCAGTTAATATTTTTGTTCATTCTCTAAATAAAAACAAAAAAGGAAAGTAAATTGTATAGATATTTGTAAAATAAATTGGTTGAATTCCAAGGAACCTTTACTGAAGCACAAACTAGTAGACATATCAGCAACTTTAGTTAGATAGACCTCTGAGTACAATATTGTGGTCCCTTGGATATGTCATCACTTTCTTCCACATTTTTCTAAAGAAAATAAAAACCTCCACTATAGCACTAGTCATATTCCAGTTACATTTGTTCAGTTGTGCTCAGCCTGAGCAAGGGGGGAAAATACAGTATTTGGTTTTATTTGCTTGGGCATGCTGGTTAAAGGTGAATGAAGTAACATAGCTAATTGTGAAGTTTGTCTTCAGTATTCTCAGACTTGTCTGTGTTATTTCATCTTCTTGGTAGCACTTATCCTCCATGGCCACACCCCATTCTAAAAATTAAGTTCCATTACAGACAAGGAAGCATAAAAGAAGAAAGAGAGATTCATTGTGAGTTTGTAATGGTAGAGAGGGTCATCTTCTCAAGTTCTATTTTTTTAAAGATTTATTTATTTATGCATACAAGAACTGGGGTACAGGCCAGAGGTTGGGGGGGTGGAGAGGATTCACCAGAGACAGAGTGGGGAACAGAACAGGCAGATTGACTGAAATACACTGCTGAGGGGAGCAGCAGGCGAAAGGAGAGGTCTGCTGCGCCCTGTGGGTAGCTCCCTAGCCAGGGATCGAACTCATGCTGCAGTGGCTGTGGATAGCTTCATAGGCTGCGTCTTAACCTCTTGCGCCACCAGGGAGGCCCTGAAGTTCTATTTTTATTAAGAAATTTATTATTCTGTGAGAATGAGAAATGAAGAGTCCTTAACAGATATAGGTCACTGACTAGAGTCTTGTAATATGAATTCATTTTGCTAAGTCCATACCTTGGGAATAGCAGAGCTTTATAGGAAAGTGACTAGGTAAAAGGTTCATGTTCAAAAGCCACATGTTCAAAATAAACCTCTGAATCCTCTTTGACTCATCTCAGAGAAAGTTTATCTGCCTTTTAAACCTACTTTACGTCTAATATGAGGATAGAAAAACACATAGACATCATGTATGCTCGGGGCACATGTAGTACCCTTCTGTTGGTAAAACAGAAAAATGTTATCGTCAACATACTAATGATATAAGAAATTATATTTATTGAATTGATTTATTATGTTGTCAGACTTAGTACTAATATCTCTCACCTAATCCTCACATAACAACCGTTTGAGATAGGTTCACTTATTGTCCCAATTTCACAGATGAAGAAACTGAAGCATAGAGTTTAAATAATACTGATTGATAATCCATACAGCTAGTTTGTAGCAGAACCACAAATTAAACCCAAGCAGTCTGCCTCCAGATCCCGAGCTCTTAACCACAACTGTGTACCAGTTCTATCGACCACGTTTCTGGCACCTTGCTTTTCTCCTAAAATCAAGCAGTGTTCTATTACAGTTCTTATCTAAATTAGTGAAAGTGTATTTCAAAACTGCTGTTACAATTCTAGTTCCCAAAATTTTTTGCAGGATAATGCAGTTTATCTGTCAGGAGCTTCATTCATTGCAATCTACCATATTTGGCACAGGTCCTCTGATTAAATAACTGTAACTGCTTGTCTTTCTCCATTTCAGCTACTTACTTTCCCTCTTCTACCATCTCCTCACCTTTTTCCTAAAGACTCCCAGGTCCTATAGAGTCCCTTGTAACTGCTTCTCCTTTCTGTACTGTGCCACCAAAGAATGATGAAAATAATTTGCTTATATGGCATTATTGATTTCACCCTGTGCACTACTGCCTATTAGCAGGACTAAGAAAAAACACACACAGACTTTGTAGTCAGAACTGTTTAAATCTGAGATTTACAATTGTGCTCCCTTTTGAAAAATTCATAACCATAAAGAAAATCATTACAAATGCCTCATCTCCAAATCTTAGCTTTATCTAAGTCTATGGTCATTATCCTTAGAACTTCTCTCCTCTCCATAGGTTATGTAGTGAAGTTTTTCAACAGTAGAAAAAGACTGAAATAAACCTAAAATGAATTGATCTGGATTCTTTATTCTGCAAATTTTCAATAAATTATAATGCTGTGGAGAAATAGACATAAAATTCAAATAAATACTATTTCTCATGTAAAATATTGTTCCTGCACATGTAAATTCCAAGTGGTTGAGTTAGTGGATTCATACATTTTTAGTAAAGATCAGTGTTTACTAGTATGTATTTATCTGACAAACATAGAAATAGCTTTTGTTTTATTATAAGGAGTCATTTTTTCATTAATATTGCAAAACATAGGAAATAGACTTAAAAGATGCAGAAGTCTCAGTTTTTAAAAATATGTTTTATCCTATCATATTTCAGTGCCAATCATATTTCAGTGCCAATCAGATACCAGTGCCAATCAGATATCAGATTTTTATACCTGTAATAATATCTTACTTAGAAGACAGTTTCAACTTTTGATACAAAAATGTCTGAGAGGTAACAATCCATGTAGATTTTGTAATCAGAAACTTGATTAAATCCCTGCTGAGTCACTTATAAGGCACTCTGGCAAGCATTTATTTTTCTCTAATCTTTAGGTTCTTCATCTGGAAGATAGGGATGGTAATACTTATTTGACAGTTTTGAAGATCTTTTTGTTTTTCCTTACCACATGATATATTTTTATCTAACATATAAGGCACAGAGAAACAAAGAGCTAGAAATAGAAGGTCACTGTATTTTTTTTTTTTTTACTTGTAAGACACCTGGAAAATCCATAAAACACTTCTATATCAAATCTGAAACCCTTATAGAACCAGTAGTTTCTGTCTTTCACTAAAAAAAAAAAAAAAAGCAGATTTCTTCAATGTCAGCCTCTGATGTTTTTCATAGAGCACTATTCTTTTTACCCAGCTTTCTTGAGATATCATTGACATAGAGCATTGTGTAAGTTTAAGATATACAAATAATGATTTAACATGCATATATATTGCAAAATGATTAACACAGTAAGATTAGTTGATGTATATCACATAGTTACTTTTTGTGTATGGTGAGAAATTTCAAAATTAATTTCATGCAACTTTCAAATATATAACATTGTTAATTATAATTACAGTACTGCTGTTTAAATACTAAAAATAAAGTCTACCAGCATATATTTATTGAGAAATTTCCATGTGCTATGTCAAGGTGTATGTTTTCTAAGAAATTCTGGCCACCTTCTAAAGATATATCTGATATGGTAAAATTCAATCAGAATATAAAACAGTAGTTTAAAAAACACTTGTTAGTAATTTTGTGCTGTGTTGGGCACAGGATAAATGTGCTAAATTTATCCTCCATGTTAGAATATACTAAACTCTTCTTAATATTTATCAGCTAAATTCGCTTGCATGCTTGATTTTATCTGCAAATATCTAAAAAAAAAATCCTCTTAACTGAGAATTTTCTGAAAGGTTATTGTTTTTTTTTTTGTTTGTTTTTTGTTTGTTTGTTTTTAAGATTTATTTATTTATTTATACAAGCACCGGGTACAGTCAGAAGCACAGGAGGGTGAGAGAATTCACCAGAGCCAGAACAGGGAACAGAATAGGCAGACTGACAAAATACACTGCTGAGGGGAGCAGCGGGCATGGCAGGAGAGGTCTGCGTGCCATGTGGGACCCTCGCAGGTGGCCAGGGATCGAACCAGCGCTGCAGAGGCTGCAGGCAGCTTAGCAGCCCAGTGCTCAACTGCTGCACCACCAGGGAGGCCTTGAAAGGTTATTGTTTTAAAGGTTATTAAAGGTTATTGTTTTAAAACATTTCAGCTTAACATTTCTAGCTCTAGTTTTGTCACTAACTTTGAGATCATGTATGTCCTCAAAATATGGTCTATCTGAAAGTAGATGGAAGGATTATATAACATAGTAAAGTCCCATATATTTTTCACATCTGTCACAGGCCATTTACTTTTCCAATCTCAAGGTATATAAAGCTAGCAATAGTCTTAACTAAAAAGTTCTGAGGTAATCCTACTATGCTTAGTTTATATCCTTTACCAGTTTTTATAAACATACAAGTTATGTATTTTACATTGCAAATAACTGTTCTTTTTTCATCATTTAGATTATTATTCAATTTCCAATTCAAAAGGATTAAATTTGGTGTTTTGTTTATTATTTTTTATATGTCAACACTGCCTACGAAGTGTGTTAATTACATGTCTTAATAAAACAGTAAGCGTGGTGAGACCAATGACCCAGTGTATTTTAGTGGACTACTAATAATGATTACTTCTTAGATTACTTTTTCAAAAATATACCTTGCAAAACAGATGTTCTCTCTTGAAAATTAATACTACTTCATAGATTATATGCTCCAACTTTGGAATTAAATAAGGAACTGAAAAATTTTCCAAATTAGGGTTAAAAGGATTTGTAGTTAAAAATTTTGTATACAAATATTTGATATACACAAATCAATCACCCTATCTATGGTTTCTTATTCTCAGGCAATGAAAACTATAAACAAATAGCAATGTGTGTTCTTTACCACATAAGCATGGATGACCGGTTTAAATCAATGTTCGCATACACTGACTGTATACCACAGGTAAGTCATTTAAAAATTTTTTTTTAAAGCATTCAAAAAATATTTTTTACTTTCTTATCTTTATCAGATATGCTTTTTCTTAAAATAAATCTTCTTAAGATGATGTAAATTTGTTACAGAAAATAAGGAAAGTACTGAATAGTACATAATTGAAAAACTCATAAACCTAGAGATAACCATTTATCATTTTGGTACATTTCCCTCTACATAGTTAAAAAATACAATATATTAGGGTTACATGGCATGTAATTACATATCACTTTATTTACTGACTAGATCATAAGTATTCTCCGTGCCACTGAACATTCTTCAAAAATTATTTCTAACATTGGTGTAATGTTTCATTGCATAGATGTACATAATTTACTTATTATTATCTTCTATGTTTACATTTTTTCTAGTTTATCATATCAAAATAGATTAAATATATAAGCAAATGAAATAATGTATAATAATTATCAAATCAGTAATTGGGTATCCACATTTTTTTATTGTTTCTTTAGTTTAAATTCCTAAATTACTAGGTGAAAAGGTATGAATACTTGTGTATTTGACACATTATATAGCTAACTTACCTTCTAAGAAGACATGGGTTTACATTTCACTTTCAGTAACACTTGATATTATTATTGCCCTGAAAATATAGTGTGTCTATTTAGTTTTACTTGCATTTCGATGAGTATTGGTTAAACTGAAATTTTTTTCTTGTTTGTTTCCTATATTATGTTATAAGCTGTTCATATCATTGCCAATCTTTCCATTGGCATGTTAATAATTTTAGGATTAATGAATAAGATTTCTATATATAAGTATTTCAACACTTTCATATTACAAACATTTCCTAACTTTGTCATTTGCCCCTTAATTTTGTTAATGGTTGTTTTAAATGCTTTGTAATCCCTAATGGGAAAAATGCTTTATAAAAATTACTTTATGTCCTCAAGAAAGGTCTTTACTATTAATTAGTTGCTTAATATATTTCATGTTTTGTCCTGATAGAATTTGTGATTTTTATTTTTATATGGACTGTGTGATAAGGATATAGATTTTTACATATATAATTTTACACTAAGGGAATTTATATTCATGGAGTCACTACTGTTCCACTAATATTCATTAAGCTGAGCTCCTCTAATTTGAATATCTGATTGTTGGAGCACTCAGTGAGATTTTATTTTTAATATTGCATTAGCTTTTATAAATGCTTTTATAAAATAGAAAAAGCGAAATCGAAAGGTGTGTAATATATAATAAAATATACTTTCACTTTAGAAAGATAAAAATACTAAGTCATATTTATTAAAGTAATTCCTCATAAGACTTCTATTCTTTTTAGCAATTCCTTGTTAGTCTAATGTAAATTACTGAATATATACTTCTTGAAAATAGTTAATATGCATTAAAAAATAGACCATAGTTTCTTACTATTTTTGACCATTTTTTATTTATCTGTAGAATAATCTAAAATTAAATTTGCTTTTTCAGTATTTAATATTTTATTTACGTACAATTTAAAAACTGAAAAACTCTTCAGGATAATTTCTTAACCTTTTATATTGGGAGATAAACTAATTATGCCTGTTTATAGGATATAGGCATCCCTCAAAGAATATACAACATATCTTAAAAGGCAAGACTTTTTTATAGAGATAACACATGTCAGACTGTGGCCAATGTGAAATGTAATCAAACTCTTTGTCAAACAAGTTTTCAATAAAAGAGTAGCCATGTCAGAAGGAGATTGCAGGTGATTTACTACAGTCTCACTCCATATGTTCGAGGAGTTTCTGTTTTGCAGTTTCAAAGGGTGTTTCTTTTCCACTGGTGTCAGAACTTCATTGACTACAAGATATGAGTTGGGAAGTAGACAAAAGAGAATAATGTTCTTGCCTAGAATGTTTTTATCCAGCTTAGATTTTTAAGAGAATAACATTATAGAGAATGGAATATCAAGTTAAAAGAGATGGAAAATATATTCTATTGAATCTTGAATTTGGAATTTCTTCTCTGTTAGAATATATAATCTTCTCTGTAGAATATATAATTATAGAATGTATAATCTCAAAAAATAAAATCATACTGAGTGTTTCATTAATCAGATATTCAAGTTTAATGGAGCTCAGTTTAATGAAGATTAGTAGCACAATAGTGACATTTTGAATATAAATTTCCTTGTAGTAAAATTACATACATAAAATCTTTATCCTTATATATAATACTTGAAAACTTTAACTGTGTGTATAGAATATCCTCCTAACCTTTCAAGAACAATTTTCATGCATGATTTCTTACCAGCTAATTTTCTAACAACAAACATTTCTATAGGAGGATTGCAGAACATTTATGTTCTGTATTTCATGAAGAAAACTCATACAGAGGTCAAGGTATTTTCAGTTTTTGTTTGTTACTTTTTCTCTTTAAATGTTCTTTTAAAAGTTCAACCTTTATAGGAATAATGACATTATGTCATAAACACCTGAAACTTTTGATATGAGACCGTATTTTGAGAAGGCAAATGATACTGTAAAATGTATTTGTTACTAAAGTGCTATCCAGCTTGTACCCTGCTCTTTATAGGGCTCAATTTTGACATATCTAGGAAAAGTTACCATGATTTGATTTTGCTACCCAGTGCCAACTTCTTTGTTAAATAAAAGAATAATGGAAAAAAGTTATGGATAAAATTGAAATTTCCAAGCTCTTTCAGGAATGAAATAGATACTCCTTTCAGAGTTATTGGCTACTCAGTAATATTTATAATACTGTTAAAGCTTAAAACTCACTTATTATAACAACTGATTAACCAACTTATTATAACAACTGATTAACCTACTTAGTAAACCAACTTACTCTATTTACTTTTAAATTATGGACTTTTAATTTTTAATTTTTGTTTAGTAAAAAAATCAAGAATGGCAAATGAATATTTCAAATGTGAAACCTAAAGTAACTTTTGGATAGAAAAGCAATGGTTCAGTAGTTTTCATTTCAGTGATCAAAAAAGAATGTGGGATATGATCATATTCTTTAATTGAATTAGATATGTATGTAAAGGAGCTTTGTAGACTATAAAACACCATACAAAAGTAAGATAATATTAATAAAATATTGAACCTTTCTCATTTGGAGGTACCTATTCAAATCTAAAAACTGTCCAGCTTAAATTAAATATTGCCTTTCTTATGTGTACTTTATAGGATAGATTTTTAATTAGAGTTTACTTTTGTAAAATATTTAATATTCAGAATAGATGATTATACGTGCCTCATAATTTCTCCCAATATTATATTTCCTTGCTTCTTTTATACTTTATTGAATCTAATTATCCAGCGTATTCATTTTTTCCCCTATTATAATCACTATTTTGCAAAATTTGGGTGCCAGGGCAAGTTTTTCTTTATATATGATCTTAATGGCCTCAGTGGTGAATTGTTTCACGTAAGAATACTTGGGGATAACCAGGAGTTAATGGTTATATTCTAGTAATATTTAAAAGTACACATTAACAGTTCATTGTTATTTAGACCTCTAAGATGCATGTTTTGTTTAAATAGGTGCAAATGCCATCCAGATGCTTATAAAAGTATTTATTGGTAATAGATTGGCCAATCAAAGTACATGTTTAGGTAGTGATGTCATGGTGTTATTTAATATTTCATCCTGGAACAGTGTACAAGAATCTTCATAGCCATCCACATGTTTTCTACCACAGTTGTCCTATTTGGCCCCTCTTTGATCTATGTGCTTCTTTTTAGCTGAATGCTGGTAAACGTCCTTTCTGACAGCCCCCTTTGCTCCTGCCTGCCATTATCTGCTGAAGTTCAGAAACCAGAGCATCACTTCAAACAGCAGAGTTAGGGAGTAGCCAGTCAGAAGAGATTCCTGAGGCATGCAAAGTTCTGCCATAATCATTCAAAGATGTTTGGGTAGGGGGTTGGGGGGTGAAAGAGGTGTATGGGAATACAGAGAGCTGTGGGGGTTGGCCTCTGGTCACTGGTAAATAAGTGAAGTCAGGTGCCAGAGAGTCTAGACATAGTGATTTCAGTCCTGGGTCTTTGGTATCTGATACTCAATATGGGACTTGTCTGATTGAACACTATTGCCTCTTCATTGCACTGGCTGAAGCCCTTTTAGTGGCTTCCTGTTAAATTAGTAAAAGATGACAATGGACTTAGTTAAAACAGAACAAATCTAGTTTTAATATTTCCTAGTTGTCATCAATTACACTTACTTTTGAAGTGTCATGGATAGGACTCGAATTAAAGACATTATGTTACATGTAGAGTTTGAACCAAGCTATTATTTTCAAATGTGAATGCTTTAATTAAAATTGAAGTACCTTTCTTTCTTACTATGAAAAACTAATTCTATATCATGATATATTTCTTTCACATTTAGTCCTAATTTCTCTTGATTTGGAGGGGTTGAAGTTTGGATAAGATTTCAAACCATGTCTTATTTTTTAACTCCTGATTATTTCACCACAGTATTTAACATGAAAGTTACTTAAAATCAATTTAAAACCTTCAGCTTCTAAACAGATTACCTGTTGCTCCATTTTTAAGGGCAGTTTTCATACATACTACAGAGGTTAATTTTTTTTCAAAGGTTAATTTCAAGTAAATAGCAGTAGTTTGCCTACTCAAAGCATTGTGCTTTGATGTAACAGATTTTTTTTAATTATCAAAAAGCTTCTCATAGAAGTAACATTTAAAAGAAATGTGTAGTAGGCTTAGCATATTAGTTGTCTTAGAGGACTGCACATAATTTTTAATTTTAAAAGTTATAATTAAATTTTTTTTATTAATTAGTAATGTAATTTTTATTGGAAGTTAATTCATAGATAGATAGCAAGATCTGTTAAATGTATATAGAATGAATTGAGTTTCATTTTTGCCATATAATTTTTTTGCTGTGTACTGCTATTAATGATTATTAACCTAAGATTCCATTAAAAGCAACATTTGTGATTAAAGAGCTGTATTCTGAGAAAAGGAATGATTCACACCAACTGCTCATCTTTTTAGTGTTTTGTAGTTTTCAGCATATACTGAATTATGTGAATATGTATATTTAGCTTTGCTAGAATTATATCTAAGTATTTTCCTTTTCAAGCAATTTTAAGTGATTTTGTGTTTTAAAAATTGGTTTCAAATCTGAAATCATCTTCTGTGTCATCACATATAAGTACACTTGATTTCTGTTTGTTTAACATGTTATCTTTTTTGAAACTTGGAAGTTATTTGGAATTAATATAGAATAATGAAACAAGATTTAACAGAATAGGGCCTAATCAGTACCAGATATATACTATATAAGGCACACTTCTGGATTCATGAAAGCATTCTGATCTCAAAAACTTCTGATATGAGAAAAAACATAAGAGATGGTCAGGTGTTAAATTTTATGATTAATTTCCCTATGTTGCTATCAATTTAGAGAAAAATATCATTGCATATATACAATTAGTTTTTTATTTGTCAGTAATAGAAGACTAGCTTCGCAAAACTCTATCATAACCCTTGTTCATTTTTCCTTTGTAATAGCAACTATCTCACCATGACTAATAGATTACTGCCAAATGGTATAGGTGACCTACCTTTTCCTGCTTTTCTGTCTGCTCTTTCTCAGATCCTTCTACCCTTATCTTACCGAATAGAGTTCTTTTCTCATTTTATACTCATGCCCAAACTATTGTATCCAACCTACAGTTTTATTTATCAACTATATACAACAATTCCTAAAATTATATCTCCACTCACACATTCCCTCTAAACTCAGGTGTGCATTTTTTCTGAACATCTGTATAAACTTGGGCAACTTAAACTCAGCATGTCTAAAACCCAAATCAGTACCCCTCAAAATTTCCTCCTATTCTGGTTTCCCTTTTTTTAGAAAATGTTAGTGCCACTATCCATTTTGTTGTTCTGTGAAGAAATCTGGGAGCCATCATTGACTCTTCTCCCTTTACTCCAGCATCAAATCAATTATTAAATTTTTTTGTTTCTCTTTTCTAAATATATTTCTAATCCATCCTTTTATCTCTGTCTCCACTGCCCTACCTTCTCCAGAATCTAACCTGGACTTTTCTTGTATCCTAGCTAAACAGAATTTTCGTGTCCCTACTTCAGTCTATTTTCTAGGCAGGCCAGGTCTTTTTAAAACACAGATCTTATCATTACACGTTCCTTATTTAGAAGCCTTTAATGACTTTTCATTATCCTTAGGATGAAGTCCCAAATCTTTTAACATGTGCTTCACAACCCTGCATGATCTGGCTTTTGCCTTCTTATCTCTGAACACACTCTCTCCAACTATGCTTGCCTTCTTTAGTTTTTCAGAAGAATGTGCTTTCCTGTTTGTAACCTTTTCACAGGCTATTTTTTTTTTATCAGTATGCTCTGCTTCCACACAGTTTTTTAAATTTCTTAAATGCAAAGGCTTTATCTAATTTTCTCTTGTATTTTCCACAGTCTTTGAAAGTTTTTATTTAATGCTGAGTATCTAGTAATTCATTAGCCATTTATTTTTGTTACTCAGTGAGAGCCTGCCACTTCTGTGTTTTGGAAATGTAATTGCATTTATTATTTCCAACCTACAATTTAAGATAACACAATTGTGATAAAATACTACCAAGTTTTTTGTTTATTTGTTTTGGGTTTTGGATTTTTTTTTTTTTTTTAGTAAATCTTGCCCTGTATTTTTTGCTAGCTAATGAAGATGCTCTTTGAATGTTCAGATGAGCGAATTGACTTGGAACTCATTTCTTTCTGCATTAATCTTGCTGCTAACAAAAGGAATGTACAGCTTATCTGTGAAGGTTAGTGCCTTTGAGCTTCATAGATAACCTCTTATTATATAGTAATTGGTATATAATAGAAAATAGATAATAAAGTAAGATTTATAGTCACTATGTATACCCTATTTTTAAATAGTTTTAAAATTAAAGCTATAATTCTTAAAGATCAGATATTCTGAGTTTAATTGACTCAGAGTTAATATTAAACTCAGAATATTCTTACATCATAATTAGATTTCTTACTCCTCAGAAACATTTTATAAACCAAGGAAGGTTACCCTTAATTGAAATTTGATCTTTAAATATTTCTCTATAAAATGAAAGTTTTTATTTGTAAAACAATCTGTTACAAAATGGAATTATTGTATATCTTGATATGGGTATGAATTACACAGGAACATAACATATCAAAATTAATCTGTTGTACACTTAAGATTTGTGCTTTCATAAAGATAAATACTGGATGGTATCACTTATATATGCAGTATAGGAAAATCAAACAAAGGGTCAGAAAAGACAGACTTTCGAAAACAACCCTTCAAATTCACCATAGAACTGAGACATCCAGGGCCTCCCCGGTGGCGCAGCGGTTGAGCGCTGGGTTGCGAAGCTACCTGCAGCCTCGACAGCGCTGGCTGCAGCATAGGTTCGATCTCAGGCCTCCAGGCGCGGGCGCGGCTCCCACATGGCGCGTAGACCTCTCCTGCCAGCTGCTCCTCCCCTCAGCAGTGTATTTCGTCGGTCTGCCTGCTCTGCTCTCCCCTCTGGCTCTGGTGAATTCTCTCGCCCTCCCGCGCTTCTGACTGTACCCAGTGCTTGTATAAATAAATAAATAAATCTTTAAAAAAAGAAAAAGAACTGAGACATCCAGAGGAGGAGGAGGAAGAGGAGGTGTGAGCAAAGGCTGGGAAGAGAGCACAGTGGACTATGGTGAGAGAATATGGGTGCTCCAATGGTGGGTGCACTATGGTGACTGCACCTGAAGGGGGAGATCCTGTACTCCAAAACACTAACCTGTATGTAACCAGTGGTACTTCAATTGAAAAAGAAAAAAAAAAAGATTCTGCTTTTTACTTTGTGTGAATTGGGTTTTATTTGTTTGCTTGATTGAGGTAACATTGGTTTACAACCCTGTATGTAATTCAGAGGCATGTCACCACATCCACCACCAAAACACCTATAGTCCTCCACTATAGCCCATTATGGGTTTGGTTTTTTGGGTTTTTTTTTTTTTTTGGTTTATTGGTTTTTTGGGGGTTTTTTTGCCAGAACTATAAATTTAAAAATCATTAAATTTAACCTTAATTTTATTGGGAATATTTTCTGTTTTTCTGTATCAGGAAATGGACTGAAAATGCTCATGAAGAGAGCTCTGAAGTTCAAAGATCCACTGCTGATGAAAATGATTAGGAACATTTCCCAGCATGATGGGCCAACTAAAAATTTATTTATTGTAAGCATAATTTTTGCACTTGTGTCTATTAAAAAAGCCTGAGAACTGAAGGTCTAGAGTGCTACATTTGAAAATACAACTCTTATTGAACTCTCATCAAATATTAATTCATGACTCTATTGTCAACTTCCTTGTAAGTTTAGCTCCTAGAAATCTCATCCTAAGCTTTAATTTTCTTTTTGTTGTTTTGATTCCCTACCCCTAAGTTTTCCATCCTCACTCTAGTTTCCTTGCCTTAAACTAGGTCACCGTAGACTCCCCGTAGCAATTTAGCTCAGTATTTTTAAAACAAGAATCACATTTGCCACTTATTTTCTCTTTCAATGGGTTAAATTATTCAATTTTTGTTTAAAGAAATTATATTTAGGGCCTCCCTGGTGGCGCAAGGGGTTAAGCACAGTACTATGGAGCAATCCGCAGCCTCTGCAGCACAAGTTTGACCCCCAGCTGGGGCCAGGGAACAACCCACATGGCGTAGCAGACCCCTCTTGTCTCTCCCACTGCTCCCCTCAGCAGCATATTTCAGTCTTCCTGTTCTGTTCCCCACTCTGTCTCTGGTGAATCCTATCACCCCTCCCCCACATCTCTGGCCTGTACCCCAGCTCTTGTATGCATAAATAATCTTTAAAAAAATTTAAAAATAGGGCCTACCCTGGTGGCACAGAGGTTGAGCGCTGGGCTGCGAAGCTGCCCACAGCCTCTGCAGCACCGGTTTGATCCCCAGGCATCCGGAGAGAGTCCCACACGGTCGAGACCTCTCCTGCCGCACCCGCTGCTCCCCTCAGCAGTGTATTTCGTCAGTCTGCCTGTTCTGTTCCCCGCTCTGGTGCTGGTCAGTTCTCTCACCCTCCCACGCTTCTGACTGGACCCAGTGCTTATATAAATAAATAAATCTTTTTAAAAAAATAAAAAACCAAAAAAAGAAATTATATTGAAATTTGTATTGAAATTCTCTTTTTTTTTTTCAGGATTATGTTGGGGACCTTGCAGCCCAAATTTCTAATGATGAAGAGGAAGAGTTTGTGATTGAATGTTTGGGTACTCTTGCAAATCTAACCATTCCAGACTTAGATTGGGAATTAGTTCTTAAGGAGTATAAATTGGTCCCATACCTTAAGGATAAATTAAAACCAGGTTTGTGCTAAGTATTTCACTTTTGTATAATCACTAAGTTAATTCTTTCTGTTGTGAATAAGGCTCCTATGACAGTATTTTGTGACCAATTTACTAAATAACACATTTTCTTCCTACAGCTCTAATTCTAGCTTCTTTTTCCCAGAAAGGTAGTAACTGTCTTTCTTATATCTATGTACTCTTTTTTCCTAACGATGTTTTCTTAATATTAGTTTCCCTTCCCTCTCTTTTTGTTATGTTTTATCCTGCTTTCTCAAATTTTCATATATATCCTCCCTGCACATGTGTGCAATGCACTCACAAGGTTTTGAGACATTCTAATTAATGTGTTATTTCCTGTGTTATATATTATGATTCAGTTGTATTTTTAAAAGATTTATTTCCACTTCTCTTTTGCCCACCCCAACCATGAACTGTCATCAGTGAACATGGAAATTTGGAGAAAAGGACACAGGTATAAGCTTGTTAAGGATTCATAGGAACTGATCTAATAGCTCTCTGTTTTCTGTGCATTGAAATTTTGATAACATAAAAAGTGTTTTGATCAGGACATTTCAGTGAAGACTTTGTGTGTTTTGGCTTTACTAGGTGCTGCAGAAGATGACCTCGTTTTAGAAGTGGTTATTATGATTGGGACTGTATCTATGGATGACTCTTGTGCTGCATTGCTAGCCAAATCTGGAATAATCCCTGCACTCATTGAATTGCTAAATGGTAAATTATAATTTACCTTAATTTATTTTTATGCTACTATATAAGGAAGTTGGTTATTAAACTTTTAAATATAGACTGTAATCATGGGATATTGTTTATTTTGTCAAATTAATCATCTTATGACAACTTACACTATATGATTAAGAAAAGTGAGTTAAACATACATATTGTTTGGGTTAGATAAACTAATATCAAAGAGCTTTAGGTTGCAAAATTATGAATGTTGCTGTAAAATGAATTATGTCTAATTTTACAGGTATTAGCCTCCTATCATCAACCTTGAAATAAATCATTTCTTCTTTCTATTGAATTTTATTTTGGTTGAAATGGATCTCTTTTTAATATTCTGTTACTAATTAGGAAGGTTCATTTGGAAGCTAATTCTGAACATCATTTTCCCTCCTAATTCCAGGCATACATAGCGTTGTCCTTTATACTTTCTATAATGAAGGAAATGTTCTCTCTTTGCATCATCCAACTCATAGCTATTGAGTACTTGAGATGTGGCTGTTGGGACTGAGAATTTGAATTTTCAATTTTATTTGACTACTGCAGTGGTTCTAGTTACAATATTGGGCAGTGGTGATCTAAAGTCTTCCCCTTTTGTATTGTTCTTAACTGCATACAAAACTTATTTCAATCTTTTGTTACCCTACTAGGGCCAAGTTCTCTAGGACCTTGTTTTAGTCTGCTCAGGCTCCCATTAAAAAAATACCAGAGTGGTTCAAACAACAGAAATTTATTTTCTCACATTTCTAGAGGACAGGAAGTCTTAGATCAGGTGGCTACATGTACTATGGTAACTCTTCTTATGAGATTACTAATCTTATGAGATGAGAACTCCACTCTTATGACCTCATTTAACCTTAATTACCTTCTTAGTCTATCTCCAAATGAAATCAGATCAGAGGTCCATTACACACTAAATATTACATAGTAGATATTACATATTAAAAATAGCTAATCATATAGAAGTTAAATTTACTAATAAGGAAAACCTAAAAAGAACAATCTCAGTTTTTCCTATACCAGGTATAATACATATCTACATTTTATATTTTAATAGTCTCATTTTGTTGTAACATACGTAAAATAAAATATGCAGCTGTAAGTATATAACTCAATGAATTTTCAGTGAGCCACATTCATGTTATTCTTACTTATCTATAGAAATAAAACATCACCAGCACCCTAGAAGTTCCTCTTTAGTCTCCCTCAGTCATTGCTACCTTCTCCAAAGTAGTTTCTGCCCTTTATCATTTAGAAATTTTGTTTCCATTAGTTTCAAAGTACTTTTGATTTCTGCTTTTAATTTCCTCTTTAATTCAATAGTTATTAAATGCATCTGGCTTAGTCACCATGTTTTTTTCCAGTATTTTTAGTAGTTGATATCTTTGTGTCATTATTATCAGATAAAGAGTATTTGTTATGATTTCAGGCCTTTATAATTTTATTGACAATTGACTTCTGTCCAACTTACGGTTTATTCTTAAAAATGTTCTGTATGCACTTGAAAACATGTATATACTGCAATTTTTAAATGAAATGTTCTGTAGATATCTTTTAAGACTATTTGGTCTAGTTCCTCATTAAAGGCTCATGTTTCCTTATATATTTTCTCTCATTCATCTATCCATAGTTGTCAGTAGAACATTAAAAATCCCTAGTATTTTTGTGTTGTTGTCAATATCACTCATTAGCTCTGTCAGTAATTGTCTTAGGTATCTCAGTGCTCCATCATTCAGTGCATATATATTTATGAGTGTTATTTCTTCTTGTTGTATTTGGTCTTTAATCATAATGTAAAGTCCATGTCCATCTCTTACTACCTTTATTATTTGGAAATCTATTTTGTCTGATATAACTACCCTTGATTTTTCATTTGACATTTGCTTGTAGGATTTTCTTCCAACCTTTAATTCTAAGTCTGTACTTGTCTTTGGTGATAAGAGAAGTTTCTTATGAACATTAGGTTACACTTTGTTTTGAAATCCACTCAGCTACTCTCTACCTTTTAATTAGTGAATTCAAGCCATTTACATTGAAGGTGGTTATTGATACATAAGTACTTTGTGCCATTTTGTTGTGTTTTTAAATTTGTTTTCCTTTTTAATTTGTGCTTGTCATTTTTGTTTTTTGACTTTTTATGTTTTGTTTCAGTTTCATTTTCATTATCTTATGTGTTATATTTACTGCTTTTTCTTTGGAGGGTCTACTGAGATTAGGGTAGAATGGACTATTATTTCTGAGACACTTAGACAGTTTGTTACCAAACTTTTCTGACAGGCCACAATTTATTCTCATCCTTCTCTAAATTGTATTATTTAGGTTCTGTTAAGTCTACATTTGTTTTGTTGTTTCTTTATAATAACCATTTAACTACTTTCAAATCTATCTTGATGTTGATATATTCTTTTAATTTTTGTTTTTCAGTAAAGTTCCTTACACTTCTTTCTGTCTTGAATGAGAGTCTGACAGGATAGAGTATCTTAGACTAGAAAACTTTTTCTTTGAGTACTTTAAAATCTCCTGTTATTCCTTTCTTGCCTGTCAGATTTCCACTGAGAAGTCTGAACAGTCTTACAGGCATTCCCTTATAAGTTGCTCTTCTTTCTCTTGATGCTTTTAGTATTCTTTCCTTGCCATTAGCTTCCAAGAGTTTTTTTTTTTTCCTTTCAATCATTTTCTTTTATTTTCATTCACTTATTTTTAATTCATACAATGTTTGCTTTCTTTTCTGAGGTATAATCCCCATAGAATTTCCACCACCAATTCACCTGTACACCATCACCATAGTCCCTTGTGCTCTTCCCGCCTTCATTTTGATCCCTTTCCCCCTTCCCTGTAGAATGTCTCTGATTTATAGTTGTTTGTTTATTTTTGATTTGTTGTGTTTTTTTATGTTGTTATTATCATTTTTTCCCCTTGATTCCCTATATTCTTCCTATAAGTGAACCCATCCGGTATTTTTCTTTTTCTTTCTGACTTATTTCACTGAGCATAATCCCTTCAAGTTTCATCCATGTTGCTGTGAATGGCATGAGTTTATCTTTTTTGATTGCTGAATAGTATTCCATTGTGTATATATACCACATCTTCTTGATCCAGTCATCTATTTTTGGGCATTTGAGTTGATCCCAAGTCTTACCTATTATAAATAGTGCTACAATAAACATAGGGGTGCATGTATTCTTTTGAATTAATATTTTTGTGTCTTTTGGGTAGATCCTTTTGTGTTCTTTGGGAATTGCTAGGTTATATGGTAGTTCCATTTTTAGTAGACAACAGTTTAATTATAATGTATTTTAGAGTGTGTTGGTCTGGCATTATTTAGTTTTGAGCTCTTTGGGTCTCTTAGATCAGAATGTCTGGATCACTTCCCATATTAGAGGTGATTTTTAGCAATTATTTCTTCAAATACATTTTCTTTGCCTTTCTCTTTACTTTTAGAACCCCCATAATATTGATAGTATTTCTCTTTAGGTTAATCCTAAAGAAGTCTTAAACTTTTATTTTCTTTGTTCTGTTTGTGTGCTTTCTGACACTGTACATTCAGGTTCACTGATTCTATTATTTGTGTTTATTGTTTACACCCTTTAATGTATTTTTAATTCCATTATAGTATTTTTTTGTAACCATTACTTATATTTATAGCAATCTCAAAATTTTTCTGTCTTATTGTGTTTTTTGATCCTCCATTGTTATTCTCCATTTAGCAAGTATGGACTTAAAAGACATATTAAAATGGTTATTATAAAGAAAGAACAAAGCAAATCTAGATGTAACACACACCTAAATAATACAATTTAGTACTCATTGGGCTTGATTGCAATGTATACTGAGAATTTTTTGCTCCAGCATTTGTGATATCTCTTCTGTCTCTTCATTTTTAGTTTTTAATGATTGTAATAGGGAGCTTTCTTTTCTTGCTGTGATATATTGGACTTATACCTAGCTACACTTAACTAGGTATAACCTTAGGTTATTTACCCAATTAATCAGTTTCACAGATCAATGTCTCTGTACCTGTTCAGATAACAGGGGCACTGATTTTGTTGAAGGGTATTAGGTAGGAAGGAGCTGGGGCTGTAGGGCACCAAAAAGTCACCTCTAGAGAGCAGCAAATTTTCAAGCTTTCTGCAATGCTAAGGGTACATGAATTATGAAGCATGAAAATCCACAGTGGACCCTTCCCCTAGGCCAACTCCTCAGCCAGAATGTCACAAGCAGTCTAATACCTGTTTCAACCTTTAAGCAGTGATTGAGTAATAGATGTAGCATTGGGTGGGGGTTATATTTGAGACAGGGTTACAAGCTGGGAACTGTTCTCTCTGCATTTTGAGTGAGGAGCCATACATTGGAGTACTTGTTCTGGTTGTTAAGGTGCAGGTGCTTCAGATTCTGGGTTATGACAGTATTTGGTTGTTGTCTCAATTTTGGCTTTGGTGGAAGTAAAGACAGCCATAGGCTACAAATAATAGCTTTTTCGTAATGAGACACAGGTGATCCCATCTGACTCTTCACCACCCATTTGGACTCCATATGTTCTCATTTGGGAAGCACAGGCTTAAGCAGATAATCAACACACCACAGTCTTACTCCTATAGTTCAGCAATGGTACACCCTCTGTCCTGCATGCTGATCCTATGTACCCCCTTCTCCAGTATAGCCCCAAATTTAAAAAATCCCTTATGTAGAAGTGTGCCCTTGAATTAACAGCAGACTTGTAGGGCAACCACTCCTCCCACTCATGTACTGAACTGCTTCATTGTCACTCCAAGTACAGTTTAATTATAGTTTTTCCAATCCCTCCTTTCCATTGTGCTATTGCTCTTTGTATACAGTAGTTATTCATTTATCTTTCAGAGATTTATGTCTTGTTTCAGTTGTATTTGGTTGTATTTTGTATTAAATATGTAGAGGAGGTAGGGCCAGTGTCTTCACTCTGCCACCATCTTGCCAGATGGGTTATTTCCATTTCGGGGGTTGGGAGAGATGCCATTACAAAAAATTCTCCTATGAGCATTTTTATTTTTTTTTTATTTTTTTTTAATAGAGGCATGTTTTATTTATTTGTTTGTTTGTTTATACATGCACTGGGCACAGTCAGAAGCGCGGGAGGGTGAGAGAATTCACCAGAGCCAGAGCAGGGAGCAGAGCAGGCAGAAGGACCGAAGTACACTGCTGAGGGGAGCAGCGGGCGGCAGGAGAGGTCTGCGCGCCATGTGGGACCCTGCTCCGGTGGCCGGGGAGCAGCCGGGGATCGAACCAGCGCCGCAGAGGCCGCGGGCAGCTTCGCAGCCCAGCGCTCAACCGCTGCGCCACCGGGGAGGCCCTCCTATGAGCATTTTTAAATATTTCATTTGGTGAACAGATGTACTCAATTCTTTTAGATATACACCTAGGAGTAGAATCATTAAGTCACAAATTATGCATATGTTTTACTTTAGAAAATAATGCCAATCTGTTTCCAAAGTAGTTGTTCCAATTTTCAATTGGAAACTATCAGTTGTCTATGTCACCATTATATGTTTGGTTTGTAAATTCTTTAATGCATTTTGATAAGTCATCTAGAGATAGAAACTCCAGATATTTGAAATATTTCTACATATATATGTTGTTACTCTAGTACACTCTAGTAAACCTTGCAACCAGGAATTTTCAGATCCAAAGTAGAATCTGAAAGAGAGACTAGGTAGTTGAAAGGTGAAAGTGAAGACAACATAGTTGGCGGAAAAAGAATGAAGATTTTATGGTGTGGATTTGGGAGATTGGAAAACGTTGAAACAAAGTGACCTGCATCCTTGAATTGCTGTCCCACATTGGTTATGATAGAGAGCTTTTACAAAATCTTATTTTTTTTCTTTTTATTTCAAAGTAATAACCTATTTATTTTAACTACAACCAAATATACTAAAATTTCTGAAAACATATTACCATGAAATTTCCTCACTGATCATAATGATGTAATCTGGAATAATCACCTAAAACATAAATAATAACCTGCCATAACATGTTATAAACAATCTAAGTTACCTGTCTCCTTATCACCTTTAGTTTTACCTTACTCTCTATTATTGCCCTCATCATTTTTCAATTTTATGTGTAAATATAGTATTATTTTATTTGAATTTTTCTGTTTCTTTTTAGCTCAACAAGAAGACGATGAATTTGTGTGTCAGATAATTTATGTCTTCTATCAAATGGTTTTCCACCAAGCCACAAGAGATGTCATAATCAAGGAAACACGTATCCTTTTAATGTTTACAATAGATCATTATATATCACAAACTTCTTTCTTGAGTCCCAGGCATTTGTTGCTAACTGCAACCTGGATGTGTTCCACCTGCCTAACTAAAGAGGCATAGCAAAGTGTAGCCCAATTTTAAATTACCTTTAACTTACTGGCTGCAGGACCTTGGATAAGTTACTTAATCTCGTAGCTCATACCATCTTGCATCTATAAAATGCCCTAATATTATTAAAATAATGACGTTCCCACTGTATATTACAAGTACTAATGGATTTAAAGTGTCTAATAGTTCTCAATAAAAATACTCGGTAGTAATTTATCATTATTACTTCCAAAAGATCCCCTAAAATCAAAACAGCCCACTCTTTGTATTCATAGTGAATAATAATGGTATCATCCGCCTAGACCATAGCTGAAAATGTTTATTTCTGCTCTCCCTTTTACTGTGTACAATCATGCATTTATTCTGTGAACATTCAAGTGCTACCCATCTGACATACTGTTTTAAGTATTAGATATATAAGAAATTCAGTCATTTTACTTAAGGAGTTTATGGTCTGACTGGAGATATAGATAGTGAGATCCATGTCAAAATGGATAAACATAAGATAAGGAGAAGATCTATAACTAAGTCTGGGGATTTTATAAAAGCTGGTAGTGGAAGTAATATGCTGAATCTCTATTTTTGGGGTGTGTGTGTGTGTGTGTGTGTGTCTGTGTGTCTGTGTGTCTGTGTCTGTGTGTGTGTAAAATGCAAAATCAGCCTTTGGACTTCACTGCATATGATCCTTCATTACCCATGTGAAAAATCTAAATTCTTATGTTTACTATACATAGCTCTTCATAACCAGACCTTAACCTATTTTGCCAAGACTCCCCCTCTAACCATACAATATACACATGTCTCTTAGTACCAGATTTCCCAACATTTATCAGGCATGATCCACCTTATCATCACTTACTGCTTCTGCATGTGCCTAGTCAATTTCAAATACGTCTCTTTTTTTAACCGAACAATCTCTTAACTCATCAAAGATAAGTTTTTAAATCACCTTCACAATTCAGCCTTTCTAATCCTGTCCCTCCAACCTTTCCAGTAACAGTAATTTATTTTTATCTCTGATGAACTATTTAAATTATGTATTCATATACCTGTCTCTTTGAAAATATTTGAGCCCTTCAAGCTCAAGGACTGGCTTTGCCATCATCTATACCCAAAATTAACACAGACCTGGCATGTGGTTGGTACTTATTTGATTAATGAACTCATGTACCTAAACAGTTAATGCCTGTCTAAAAGGAATACCTTGGGGGACTTCAAACTTTTTAAATGATCCTGCCGTTCCTCAAAACATTTTGAAACTCTTTGTGTTACATTCAAAGGCAATGATACATACTTTAAGTGTCAACTTTGGCAGAAAACTGCCTCATTTTTGAGGACATGTGTAATTTCTGGAACCATGTAAAGTCACCTAAGAGTTAAGTTCAGTGAGTAACAATTCAAATGGATAAATGTTCATTTTTATATGGGCTATCAAAATGCAAATGCTGTCTTATCTGAACATCTATATAGATCTCCCTTTATCATTAAATAATAAATATTTTTTCAAATATTTTTACAACTTTTAAACTGACTCTCCCAGAATGATAAATTCCAGAGACTCTTCTGAGCAATGCTAACATCATTGGAATACATTAATTTTTTGCAGCTGTGTTTGAGGGAACAAATTCCTTTAATACTAATAGTTAATTAATGAAAAAGATTTTGTGATAAGTGAGTTCTGAAAGATCTTTTTGGAACCTTTAGTGTGCTTTTCTGAGTTGAATGTCTCTTTAAGTCTTGTATGGAATACTAACTACAGAAGCCATTATAAGAAACACATATTATATTAGAAAACATTATACTGAAAGTATAACATTCCTAGTTAACATTTTCAAAAGAAAACCCTATTGTCTCATGAGGTATTTCCTGTGAACCAAAGAATAATAGTTACTTAAAGTATATACCAAGGACCAGGTATATAGCAGATTAAGTATTACTATTCTGCTTAGGTCTGTCTGTTTAAAATGTATTGGTGTGATCACATACATTTGTAGATATGTGATGTTTTATACCCCTAAAACATTTACAGTATTGTAAACCAATGTTATCTCAATAAACATTGTAGTTAAAATAAAATTTAAAAAAATAAAATGTACTCTGTCCTATTAGCAAAGCTTGCAGTATTAAGACATCTTCCATTTGACTTTCTCTTCTCAGTGCAATTTTCTTTACAGGTTCAAATATTTTGTGCCATTGAACCTTAAGTCCATATTTATAAAAACAGTTATTCTGAGGAATATAACATGTTGGTAATGGTGGCAATGGCAGATAAAAGATTTGCTAGATTAAAATTTTTGCATAAGCCTCAAGGGATACTAATTATATCTGTTGCTTTTATCCATGAGTTAAGATTGGATAGATTGCTTGAAGGGATTTATTTGGCCTATTGTTTTGGTATTTGAAAAACCAAGGTTTTTTTTGTTGGTTTCAATAACATTTAAATTTTTTTGTATTTTGTACATAATTAAAATTATAAAATATTTCACCATTTATGCATTGTATTTTGATTTATATTGTGATTCTCTATGAAACCAGTATATTTGAACATTTTAAATAAAGATACATTAGGCACAAAACTTTTCCATTTTTTAATTAAAATTTTGATCAACATTATTTGATATAATTTTTTTGTTTGTTTTTTGTTTGATATAATTTTAAACAAAATGAAGGAATGAAGGAAAGAAGCAACGTTTGAGATAACTGGTATAGACTTATTTTAGGTAAATAAGTTTTAAATGATTTATATTAAAATGTTTAAAATACTAAATATGGTTCTCAACAAAACTTGTAGTTATGGAGAACCTGAACTTTAGAACTAATTCTATTGTCATAATTTTCATATAATCCCAACAATTGCAGTATGAGAAGTAAAATAAATCAAAATATCTAGATCCTTTTAGATTCTGCCTAAGAATTTCTAAGATATTCCTAAAAATTGTATTTTCATTTTATCCTCACAGAAATTATGGTTAGTATTTAGAGTAGGTCTCATTTATTTACCTACTAAATAAAAATTTATTTAGCACCTGTAATATTTTTAAAGCAGTGGTTATTCTGGTGAATGAAATAGACAAAATTCCTACCCTAATGGAAGTTACATATATTCCAGTGGAAAAAAGAGGCAATAAACTCCATATTCTCCACATTATGATGTATTTCAGATTTATTATTCTGCTTGTTTTTCCTACATTTTAAATGTATGCCCCCCCCAAGAAAATAATAAGTAGGGATGGGTCAACCTCTGTATTTGCTATTTGATATGAAACTTGGTAAAATTGGTATTATAATCAGTGTCACAGAGAATGTCATTTGCTTTTATGCATATACTAAAGTTTTTTTGGTAGAAACTTGTAGCCTCTGTTTCAAATACAATTTTAAGCAAAATTAATTATAAATATTGGAGATCATACTTTCTCTTTTTTCACCACCTTTTTAAAATTTATTAAGTTACTTGTTTGATTTGAGTTTTATTTATTTTTCCCTTCCCCCTACCTATTCTGTATACTTTCCTTTTTTTTTCTTGTGTTAGTTAACTCAGATTTCACTTTGCATTCTCACAAAGTTCTGAAGAAATATATCTGTCCTTCTACTATCAAATCTGATATGCCCACTTCCACTTTCATGATACTTACTATCTAGTATAATTTCATCTTATTTTATAACATTTTTTAATTAGTTTAATTATTGCCTTTTGAAACTCAGTGTCTTCCTAAGATTTACAATGTTGATCTATTTTCTCATTTACTGTTTCTTCTTGAATTCCATTCCTTTATTCTCTGAGTTGATTTTCTTTAATTATCAATCATATCTGCTTAGATTGCTAAGTGAATATGAATATCTATGACTATCTATGTATTTATAACTGAAAATAATTTGCCCTCTTTAATAATAATTAGCATAATGCGGAATTCCAGATCGCATTTACTTTCCTCAGCAATTTGAAGGTATTTTTTCCACTGTCTTCTGCCTTGAATTAGTGCCAGTGAGAAATAGGTGGTCTACTAATTATTGGTATCTGTCATAAAGACTGATGCCAATTTACTTTTCTTTCCCTTATAATAAATGACTTGATCTTTTTGACAGGGAGACCAAAAGAATATTCCTCCTTCTTGAATGCCAAGTAGTTCTACTTCAATTTGACTTGGTAATATAGCCTTGCTTCATTTTTCCAAGTATGCAAATGTGCTCTTTCAGTATGTAATTTTCGTTTTATATAATTTTAGCAAAATTTTCCTGAGTAATAATACTTAGTGTTCTGCTTTGTTGCTTTGGACGTTTTCTTAAGGATTTCTGTTACGTTGGATCTTTGCCTATGTTTAATATAGTATCATTTTCTAATTTTTTTAATCTTTAGTAATTTTGCAAATTTTTACTTCCTTTTATATTTCTCTTAGAGTTTTATGTTATTCTTTACCTCATTACTATCGATTTAGCTGTTATCTGTTTGAAATATTTTTTTGCTCTGTCTAAATTATTTTATTTCTCTGAGTTTTCTAATTCTGATTTATATTGTTCATTCATATATATTCTATTTTTCTAAAATTCCTTTATCTCTTTTTGAAATATTAGATTGCAACCTTTAATTTTATGTTTTCTCCTATTAACTATGTGGAGATTTGACTATGATCCTCTTCTGTTGCTCTTTTTGTATAAAAATATTCCAGAATTTTGGGGGAGGGATCAAAAAAGGATCAAAAAGTTTAGTAGCTACACATCTCTACAGAGCCCTCTTTAGTAAATTTCACAATTTTTTTCTTTCCAAAATATGACCCTGTACTTTCCGAGATTTCTGAGATTCTTAGTTTTCCTTACCCATTTTTATGTAGTTTTTTTATTCCTGTTGTTCCTCTTTTATAAACAAATTAAGTATTAAATGTCTATGCTCATTTTGTACTAATGATTTTATTTTATAATTTGAGGTTCAATTTCAAGTTGGCATGTGAATTTAGAAAAATACAATTATTATCTAATGCAATTGAATGGTTTCGATCTCAAATGCAGTTTGTATCTTTAACCAGTTTTATTCAGAGGCTCCAGCATATCTCATAGATCTGATGCATGATAAAAATAATGAAATCCGAAAGGTCTGTGATAATACCCTAGATATTATAGCGGTAAGTAATTATATTTTTCTGCACAAAATATAAAGTCTTCCAACGCGGCAGACCTCTCCTGTCTTGCTCGCTGCTCCCCCTCAGCAGTCTATTTCCGTACATCTGCCTGTTGAGCTCCCTGCTCTCACTGGTGAATCTCTCCAACCCCCCACCACCACCCCGGAGACTCTGGCCTGTACCCTACTTCTAAAAAAAGCAAACAAACAAAATATAGTCTTCTGGGGGTGGAAGGGAAGAAATTTTATCTGTGTGTAGAATTTTGCCTTTAATGTAAACATTAATTTGTATTTTGGGAAAGCTAAGAAAATACTGTATTCACTTTTAAACATTAAGACCTGTGCCTTTCAATTTTTAAGTATAGGTTCCTTACTTAAAAAGATTTATACATTCAGAGCTTTATGTCTGGTCTATAGTCCACCTCAGAATCTCTTCTCAGAGAAATTACTGCATAGGAAAATGGGGTTTGATCACAGTTTCTACCAAAACTTAATATATCAACTTTGCAGCTTTGCATTTAAGTTTTTTGGTAAGTTACATCTTATATCAACTATTTTTTTTCAATTCCTTGACATTTTTTTCTTACAGACTTATTTTACTGTTTTCTTTAGAATGATGAAACTCAAATCTTAATGTTACAACTTTAGGAGTTTTTAAAGAATGTATAACTGAAGGAATGTGATCAGAGGAAATGTGAGTTGTGTGTTAGAAAATTGCTCACCATGCGAGACTTTTCCTCAGAAATCATGCTGCTCACCAGAGTCCTCTGGACTTGTTAGCAGTACCAGACATTAGATTACTTTAAACACTTTTTATCTATGACACATTCTATACACAGCCTTTTTGATCTTCTTTCTTTGAGTTGGATTTATACTTTCATTTTGACTTACCCTATAAAAAGTTTCTTTAATATAATCAATTCAACAATTTTCAAAGTTAACGTAAGCATCTGAAGAGGATCAGAATATTGAATAATATTTTAAAGAATTTTCATTAAAAATCCCTTGACATATTTGCTAGTGATTTCACTATGAAATTGGTCGTGTTATTAGATACTTATTAATTTCTCACATTTTAGTTCAGAATATCATTGCTAATTTAAAACTTACTACTAATCAGTTTTAATTAGTAATATTATTACCAATTTAAATGATTACATTGACATTTTAGCTTTGATCTCTAAGTTAAAATAGGGAAACTTTTCATATTAAATCTTTATCCCACCAAGATGTTTCCTACCTGTAGAGCACTAGTTGCTGGGTTTATGATGTGAAATATTTATTATTCCTACACGATAATTACATGGCTCATATACTATTTTCTAGTAGATCACTAATATCTTTGTTGTATATAAGCTGTATGTTGTAAAAATAAGAAACTTCATAAAGTCTTTAACTTAAGTTCTGTATGTGATTACCTTAAGCAATAAGAAAAGAGATGCCAATCTTATGAATTGTCTTTAGCATATTTTCAAATTACCTTCTTTTGAGAAAAGGTAGAGGGAAGGTAATATGTTTAGTTACATATTAGGTGTGTTTGGTTCAGAATGTGCTATACTGATGATTTCAAAAGGTCACCTTAGTCTTACTATAAAATATTTCATATAAACTATGAATATATTTATTACATGATTAAAAAATGTTTATTCCCAATTATATCTAAACTCTGGGCTCCAGTGTCTCATCTTAAACAGAAGTTAACCCCATCCTGTGTCAGCCTTTCTTTTCTCTATACTGTCCTAGTTCTCTCCTATCTATAGAATCAATTTTCTTTAAATTGTCTCCATGTTATTTCCATCATTTCTTCACTCCCTACCTCCCCATCTTCCTTTCAACCCATGACAATTCTGGCTTTTACCTGCATTGCAGCATTGACTTCTCACTAAAGCCACTCTGACATTCATTTTTCTAAATCCAAAGAGCATTTTTCATGTTCATTTTACTTTGCTGATCCTACCCTTCTTGAAGTAACTTACAAATCCTGAATGGAGTTAAAATGTAAAATCACAAAGAAACTTTAGACTACTATAATCTTAAAGAGAGCAGTCGGGCCTCCCTGGTGGCATAGGTGTTAAGTCTCAGCACTATCACCACTGTGGCCTGAGTTCCATCCCAGTCTGGGGAGCTAACCCACATATGCCGCAGCAGACCTGCCTTGCCCACTGCTCCCCTTAGCAGTTTATTTCAGTAGATCTGCCTGTTCTGCTCCCCACATGGTCTCTGGTAAATCCTCTTTTATACACACACACACACACACACACACACACACACACACACACCCTCTGGCCTACACCCCAGTTCTTCTATGCATAAACAAATAAATAGACAAATAAACATTGAGATAGACAAATAAACAAATAGACAAATAAACACAAGATATTGAGAAAAATATATTTAAAAAAGAGAGAACAATCAGCAAAATGAAAGTGGTGGTATATCAACTAGCTATATATATGGCCCTCTAAGAAACTAACCAGTCACTTGAGTTTGTATAAAATTCATCTGAGCAAATAATCTGAAACAATCACCTATTCTTGGACTCTCTACACTGAGTTCACAAAGTAAGCATTTCATGTGTGCTACGAAGTAATTTTGGATTGTTTTACTTCACATTTTGTAAAACTTTGATATGAAAAGTTATTTAGAAATTCTTTACATTAAACTGAGAATACTGAAAGATAATTATGTGTATGGATAATAATTTGATTTGGAAGTCTGCTGTGCTACCAGCTGAGTCGTTATTCATAGCTAAGTTTCTTAGAAGAAAAGCATCTCAATATAACTGATGGAAGGGCACCAGGCTCTGGCTTACATTATGCTGGAAGAATATATCTTTACCTTTCTTTTTGCTATTACAGAACTCCAGGATTTAAGCTCTTGGTTTAGTTTTAACTTGAGAGAAAGAACTGCATCACTGGGAGCAACTTTTTCCCCAAAATATTTTTCTTCTCTTGACTGTTAGGTATGGGTTCTGTTTTAGATTCAACTTTTGCCCCTGTGGAATAATAATGAGGTCTAATGGTTTGTTACATCTGGAAAATAACTGACCTATCAATAGTTCTCTCACCTGCTGAGTAATCTCAAGCAATTTATTTACGTTTTTGAAGATTCTATTTTTAATGATAATTCTGAGGATTATAGTTATTTTAAGGGTTAGAAAAAGGGTCTGGCATCTACCACATAATAGTCACTAAATATTTTTTGTTCAAATCAGACCAAAACTCAAATCTAACTGGGAAATTTATATGTAGACTAAATATTTTGGCCAGTGTTTCTTGTCATTGGTACAGTTAATTATATTATTTTCTATTTTTATTTTAAAATGGTATGAATATAATTTATTGTGGATTTTTACTGTGAAAAATTATGTAGAACATATATTTTAGCCAGACACACTGTTACTTACAGTTTAAGATTGTCTTTCAATATGGCTGAATTTGGCATTTTAAAGCTTCAGGTCAAGGTAACTGACCAGGGGAGTGGGATCAAAACAGGGGTGGGAAGAGCACAAGGGACCATGGTGATAGTTCCCGGATGAATGGGTGGTGGGAATTTCACAGAAACTATAACCGAGATGAAAATGCATACCTTGTACAAAATGAATAATGATGTAAAAAAAAAACATAAAAAGAAAAACTAAATGAATAAAAAGCTTTAATTAGGACAGTGTATAAAAAAGAAAGTGCCTTTTCTAGTGTAGAAGCACCTGATCTGTTTAATTACCCATGTTTTGAGCCTTTAATGATTTATTTGGATTTAGATTCAATTTAAAACCTAATCTCAAACTAAAGTTATACTATTAGTTTATCTGACCTTCAAAATTGGAAGAAATTTAAATTTGAATGCATCACTAAAAAGATAGTTTCTCAGGTCCACTTGGGACATAGTTGCCCATCTTTGGTTCTTTAGGCCCACACTGTATGACTGATCATGACACAGGGTGCTCTTTGCTTGTCCTGAATCTATTTCAGAAGTAAAAGGGGAAATTAACTTAATTTGAAACAGGAGAAACTTTGATTACACTGCAAAGATGATGAAACACTTGAAATAGGCTATTAAGGGAGAATGTGAAGTTTCTGTCCAGTAACCTTTAGTAATAACTAAATAACCAACTTTCTAAAATTATGTTAGAAACCTGCCTAGAAACCTTCACCACATGAAACCAACGGGTGGTGGCAGTACTCTCTATCATCGAAGATTGCATGTTTGTTGATGACATAATCAGCAAGTTGTTTCCTATGTAACTAGGCTTTACATGAAACTTCAGGAAGCAAGAATGAGGTAGGTGCAGATAGGAGCAGGACAGTGAAGAGAAAGGCCCTAGCTTTTTAGTTTTCAAAGGAGATTTAAACAGTAGTTAACCATTGCCTTTTCTCTCCCAAACTGTGGGAATTATGAAGGGAAACACATATCCCCTACACATGGAGAGCATCTAAACCCAATTAGATTTTCATCTTTCAGTACTTCCTCATCTTTGTGTGAAATATTTGTGAACCTCATTAAATTCATTCCCAAGGTAAATTCCTGTGTTGGCAAACATTTATTGTATTTTTATTAAGTACATACAGTGTTCCAGACACTAAGACTCTGGGAATACAAAACTAAACATCAAGAAGTCCCAAGAACATAAAAGTCTGCAATCTAGACGCTGGAAAACACAAGAGTACTGTCATCTAGAGGTAAATTGGACGTCAGGAGCAGCACTGCTATGTGGCCTTTCAGTTGATGTTCTATACTAATGGCATATTGTATCTACAGGTAACCATAGCCAGTTAATTTCCCTGACATGAAATTTTAAAATGCCAAATCACCTAGATTTTCTGGCCAAAAAAATGATGTTTGTTGTCTTATTAGGTAGCCTCAGGCCCGCATGTGATTTGATACTAATACAAGTTCCTATTCCTGGGATTAGCCATTTCTCTCTTAGTAATTTTGCTCATGGGAAGATTTTATGTATTTTAACCTGAAATCATACTCTGCTCTAATATTTTAAACTTAGAAAAACTAGGTACTATCTTAATTATAATATAGGTAAAATGATATTTGCTAATAATTCGTGTACTGAAATGAGATTAACCAATGTTGGTTTGCATATAATCTCCCATCAATTTTTGTGGTTCCCACAAAAATTACCAGGGCAATCTGTCATACAGACAAGCTGATTTTAATTGATAATTTTTCCAACAAGGGAGAACTCTTTTAAAAATGTCTCATACCAGCTAGAAAAGGGAAGTCATAGAAAATGTTTCTTAGGGTTGGGATTTGGGTTGCTATTAAAACTCAGGCACTTTTAGGACAGACTTTCAAAAGAAGGGAATGGTTAGAAATTGGGTAAGATAGGTAGATAGTGGTCACTTTTTAATTGGTTTATATGTTGACTATGGCATAGAACAGAAATTTTAGAAGTCAATTGTTGACAGAAATTTCTCAGATATTCTTTCAGATCAGGTAGAGTTGGCTCTTGCTCATTTTACAGTATTGATAAATTTTCACTTTAAAATTTGATTTTCATATCTCAGTTTCATATGATTGGGTTTAATGAGATAAGTTCAGTTAGCCCTCTTTTGTAGTTCATTTTTACATTGCATAAACCTGAAAGGCAGAAATTTAGGATATTTTTCCAGGTTGTTGGAATTCGTATAGATAGATAGATACACACACAAATATATATATATACACACTTGTGTTTGTACATTCCCTGCCAGTCTTATGCATATAATTTTTTAAGTTGGCAACAGTTGTATTTAAAATAGCATAAGCATAGTCTAAAAGATAAAAATCATGATTTTTGCTTGAAAAATTCATTTAATTGTGTCTTTTACTTTGTGGTTTCAGTTATCATGATATTTGAAATGATATTATACAGATAAGCCTCCCAGTGCTTAAAACAGAGGTTGAAGAGATAATTGTACTTTGAGGTCTGGTTAGAAAATGCCAGAGTCGAGATTAAAGGGCAACCCTTTGGATAATACTGTTGAGAACTAGATAGTATATGCTTAAAGTCAACTGCTCCACTAAGTATGTGTATTTAACTTTGTGTTTGTATATACATATCATTGGAAGAGGACTTTAAGCTATAAAAGGCATCGTTTTAGTAGCTACTACCTTAACCTTAATGAGTAACTCAATTACTCTAGATCTGCTTTAATTTAGTATGAAGAATTGTATTAAATAAACCATATTACATTCTCAATTAGGGAACTGCCACATTAAAGGAGAAAGGCAAAATCTGTTTTCCATCAATTATTTTAGAACACAAAGCAGATCTATGTAGCTCTATGTTATCCTATAGTGTGTTAATCAAATACAAGGTGTGACGGAAGCCAGTGACAAAGAGTTTTTCTGATAGTGAACAGATTCTGATAAATAGGCTGATTAAGGCTTCATAATGTTTCAGTGGTTAAGTAGTAAACAAAATGAACTGGAACTTCAAAAAGGATGACACATTCCATATAAAATCAAGCCATAAGTCTTTCATGATATTTCAGAATTTATGGAAAGTGAGTGTTTAAGACAATAATGTTAGGAGCTAAGAGAAGAAATAAAAGACATAGCATCTATGTCTTTAAAAACTAGACAAATTCAAGTCTTAAAACAGGGATATCAGAATGCACTCCCTATGGTAATTAAGACTGAGACAGACACGCAAAAGATTTAACCATGTCTGTTAAACTATATTCACTGAGAAAACACCATGAAGTAGCTGCGTAAGGGATTCATCCAGAATTCTTTGTAAATGTGTGTGTGTATGTGTGCACAGAAGGAGGTGGGAGGAGATGCAAATGTAAGGTTGTTAATGTTTGTTTTTTTAAGACTCCCTATCATTTTTTCTTTTTTTTTTGTTTTTACTTCCTTTTTATTTTATTTTATATATATTTTACATCATTCCTTCTTTGTACGATGTATGCTTTCTCCTTTCAGGTGTAATCCTTGCAAAATTCCCATCATTATTTTTTAAGATTTACTTTTATTTATTATGCATACAAGAACTAGGGTGCAGGCCAGAGGTACCGGGGGTGAGAGGATTCACCAGAGATAGTGGGGAGCAGAATGGGTGCATCAACTAAACTAAACTGCTGAGGGGAGCAGCTGGCAAGACCGGAGAGATCTGCTGCGCCATGTGTGTTAGTTCCCTGCCTGGGGATGGAACTCATGCTGCAGTGGCTGACTATAGCTTAATAACACTGAGACTTTAACCCCTGTGCCACCAGGGAGATCCCATTAATGTTTCTTAATCTCAAGTGTGAGGGGAACATAATGGATCATGGTAGAGGACTATAGGTGCCTTGGTGGTGGATGTAATATATACACCTGAATGTGGTAACATACACCTTAAGGGAGTGATCCTTTACCTCTAAATCATATACAGCATTGTAAACCAATGTTAACTCAATTTTTTTTTAAATAAAGTAAATCTTTATTTGAGATTTTTTTCTTACATCTTTGAAGTTACCTTTCTTCTCTAAAACAATAATAGTATGTGGCAGTTGACTTACATTTAATGCCAATTTCCAAAATTTGTTTTTGAACCTTTCCTGAAATCTAAAACTCTTGGGACCACTGTTCTAGCCTATAAATTTATTATACTTGCTATCAGGCTCTCAACAATCATAAGCAAAATATTTTCAAAAAATATGTAACATAAAACTCAACATTTCAGATACATGAAAATCAACGCCAGCACCATAGGGCAAAACAATACTATCTCAGTTGATTTAAACTAATGCTTATTAAGGAAAGGAGAAATGAAAATATTTAAACAAACACTGTATTCCTTATAACATGTTTCATTCCATGATGTTACATTTGATAAACAGTAGAATACCTAAGACTACATTATCACAAACTAGAGCAAACTTTTATGGCATAAATAAAATATCTTAATGTTTCAAACCTAGCCTCTAAATTAGAAAGATCTTTCAGAATATTTTCTACAGTTAACTATTAATAGTTAGGAAAGTCATTAAAAACTGCTAGAATATATACCAACATTTATTGTCATTCTATAAAGGTAAAGTATTATGGGCATTTTTTCTGTCATATTAACTTTCAGCAATGAAATAACTTTATAATCATAAACTCCAAATATTTTGTCATGTTATAATCACTTAAGAATTTAAGACCTTGATACTGTCTGGTCAAGGTTGTCATTTTCTTTCTCATGATCTTTAACATAGAGTCACACATTAAATCTCAAGGCCACCTCTTGTGAAAACTTTGTCATTGCAGTGGATTAATTGTAGTACTAATCTATAATAATTGTTGGATCTTTTATAAAACATACTCTTCTATATACTGAATGATTATACAGCTTAGTATAGAATAACACACTCTGTCTCATATTTCCTGAGGGAGAAACTGTTATTATAGTTTTCCTGAGAAACTGAGAAGACAATTACACTGTTTTCATTGTGATCTTGTAAACATTAATAGTCTTGTCAAATACTATTTTAGTTATAGAAAATAAAATGTACAAAAATACTTAAAAATCAGGATTAAAGTTATTTTTAATAAAATCACAGTGTTGTCTGGCATTGCTGGTATACTTTTTGGTCTTAAAGAAAAAAAGATGAAAGAAAACTTTAAAGGAATTCTGATTAGCATAAGTGTAGTTTTATTACATTGGCTCTAGGTCTGCTGTTAACTCACAGCCTTGGAAAATCAGCTTCCTCAAAACTAACGCGTCAAGATGTATCATCAAAAGTTAGTGATGTGTGATCATGAATATTTTTGTTTTGTGTGTGGAGTGTGGAGACTCTCTTCAAAAAACTCAGGCTTCCCCACTCTGTCTCTGGTGAATCCTCTCACCCGCCCCCCACACCTCTGGCCTGTACCCCTGTTCTTGTATGCATAAATAAATAAATCTTTAAAAAAATAAAATAATAAACATTAAAAAAAAACTCAGGCTTATATGTGTAAAACATTAAGACCATTGCTGAAGAGTGACACAAAGGCTTAAATTGCAAGGGCTATTGTTTGTGAAGAAAGGTGCATCTTTGTTACACATTTTACATTTCACATATACAACTAGCACAATTTATTACTTGTAGTTTTATTACTAACTTGGAACGGTTGAATCTTATAAGAAGGATGTAAGATGATAGCTCCTAAAATAAGCATATTTTTTTTTCTTTGTGCAAAGCACTATTGGGTTAAATACACTTTATGGATATGTGGTTTAAGGATTTATTTTTTGAATTATACCTACCTCTGTAACATTTCACAGACTTTAAGTAAGAAGCAAGTTTTACTCTTAGGGGAATAGCACACCCCTTGTTTTATTTGCTTTGGGCACCAGCTAGATTTTAACTCCTGTTTTTATACTAGGAATCTATATGCTTGAATTTAAATTATGATAAACAATCAAAGTATGTCTTTCAATCATTTTCCTTGAAAATTTCTACATTCAGATAATCAGATTTAAAATGTTTCTACCAAAATGAAAACTTTGCTTTTGTATCTCTTGCCCAGTGAAACAAGGTACTATTCATAAAAGAAACAATACTACTCAAGTTAATTCTAGTATTTAATGTAGGTTTTTTTTTAATAATATTCTTTTTTTTAAGATTTATTTATTTATTTATACAAGCACTGGGTACAGTCAGAAGCGCTGGAGGGTGAGAGAATTCACCAGAGCCAGAGCGGGGAGCAGAGCAGGCAGAAGGAGCGAAGTACACTGCTGAGGGGAGCAGCGGGCGGCAGGAGAGGTCTGCGCGCCATGTGGGACCCTCCTCCGGTGGCCGGGGAGCAGCCGGGGATCGAACCGGCACTGCAGAGGCTGCGGGCAGCTTCGCAACCCAGTGCTCAACAGCTGCGCCCAGGGAGGCCCTATTTAATGTAGTTTTAATAGGATGTCTGGCATTATAAGACATATCCTGGGAGTTTGGGTGACTTATAATTAACTTACCTTTTAGGAAAAATAAGACAATTAGTATGGAAAATGTCTTGCCCAACATGCCATTTTCACTTTTTATCTATGAAGTAAATTTTTCATATTAGGGATAATAAGTTCATCCTTTCCTTCTTCCATAAGTGTATGTGATCATTCTTTTTTATAAATGTGATCATTCTTAAATTATCTGGCCACTTCTTAAGGTTACCTTTGAGCACATCTACTGTACCACATATGGAATCAAAATGTATGCTTCTGAAGTCACATGAATTTTAAAGAGGTTCAAAGTCATATGTAGCATTTGGACTAAATTATTTTGAAGTTAATCACAGTGCCCATATTGTATAATTAGCACCACTTAGTGTTTTATTTCAATTTGGAAACCCAAATTGAACTGCTAAAGTGTGTAAGCAATTGAACTATTTGAAACAACTTCTCTATGCTATTATTCTTTCAACTCCCTCTTTCCCTAATACCCTCCAGTGTATAATCAGGTCAGAGAACACATTATTGAAAAAATACTGTGTTAAATAGTAAACTTGCCAGGCCAGAAACTACTACTTCTCTTATCACCACTGGTCAACAAATCAACCCATTTATATTGTAGAAACTTACAGCCAAAAATGGACCTTAGAGATCACTTTTTATATTCTCATTCAGTGAAGAATCCATTCTACAGTGACCCTCAGAAATGTTCATTTATCCATTGTTCAATTGCCTTTCCACATTGCTGATCCAATGTGGTTTGCGGTGCTGTAATAACCACATCCAGCTTTGTGCACTTGATCAAGTTACTACCGTGTTCTGGGCCTCATTTCCTCATTTATAAAATGGTAATACTTACAGTACCCGAGTCAGAGAGTTATTCCTTCAATTAACAGTAATAACTAGCATAACATACAGGTTTTCTAAATGCTTTATTTTATGTATATTTTCATTTTAATGAACAATTTATGTATGATCAATGACTGGACCATGCAAACAAGATACAGCATTTGGATTTAGGATTTTTAAATATCTACATTGTTAATTTCACATAGAGGTTAGCCTTATAAACTATAGATGTAACTTGGAATAAAAAAATAATCTTCAGTGATTTAAATATTGAAATTAGTAACAGTTGAATTAATATTTAATATATTTATGATAGATCTTTTATACAATTTAGTTTTAAATAATTATAAATGTAAATAATTATATGTGATTCTATTTAAATAATAACTAAATAAATTGACAATAGGAATGTTAATAAATAACTATTAGAAAGAAGGAAAGCTTAATTTAGTGACAGAATTGCCATTAACAGTACCCTGACCAAATATATTCTACTTCTGCCAATGTCACTTGAAAAGAAGCATCTACATAGTTTCCAAGAAATATTGTATAGAACACACAATAGATGTACTGATAATGTGAAACTTTAAAAATATAACAGAAAATTTTAACGTGGTAATAGTATAAAATTTCAGACATTCTCACCCAGAAAATCATTCTGTGCTAATTTTAACATGAGCCTTCTACTTTGGATAAAACTTGATCAATATTTGACTCATTTGTACATTTGGTCCACCTCTCAGTTATCATGATCATCTTGACCTATCATAGGATGATATTACTGTGGGACAGCACTATTATTGCCTGATGCCTTTCCAACTACTCTTTATTTAATTATTTTTATTGAGCTATACTTGATTTATAACTATATTTGTTTCAGGTATATATGATGATTTAATATTTGTATATATTGTGAAATGAGCAATACAATAAGTCTAGTTAACATCTGTCACCATAATTATATATTTTTTTTCTTATAATGAGAACATTTAAGATCTATTCTCTCAGCAACTTTTAAAAGTAAAATGGGGCCTCCCTGGTGGCACACGGGGTTAACAAGCAACCTCTGAAGCTATCTGCAGCTACTGCAGCACGAGTTTGATCCCTGGCCAGGGAGCTATCCACATGCGCAGCAGACCTCTCCTGACTTGCCCACTGCTCCCCTCATCAGTGTATTTCAGTCAGTTTGCCTGTTCTTTTCCCCACTCTGTCTCTAGCGGACCCTCTCACCCCGCTCACCTCTGGCCTGTACCCCAGTTCTTATATGCATAAATAAATAATTCTTTAAGAAAAAATAAATGCACAATAGAGTATCCAGCTCCTTGGTAAATAATGATAAAAGCATTAAAGATATGACAGAAGAATTTAAAACTAGGAATCCTAGAATTAGAATAACAAGAAATACCTGAAGACTTTTTTTCCCCACCTATACCATCCCTTGTGCTGTCAATTAATTGTTAAGTGACTACACTTGTTAGAAGTTCCACACCCTGTAAGAATAGTGGGGAACTGGATAGGTTTAGCTTTGTCTTATGGTTATTTCCCTATTTGTTCTTTATGATTGAAGCAAGTAATTATTAAATAAGATAAACCATTTTGTTGTTGAAAATTCTGCTATTTTCAGTAAAGAGAAATAGTGTATTAGTGTTTGTTTTTCCTACTGAATTTTTTTTTATAAGATTAGTGAAAAAATGTACTTCTAATGCTTAACCTCTTGTGCCACAAGTAATTATAGCCACAAAACTCTTTGGAAACCGAATTTGATTACTTATCTAAATCCTGGTAACACTTATAAAAATTTGTGTCATTTCATACGGTGTTGTAAACCAATGTTATTTCAATTAAAAAACTGTAAAGTTTAAACTTTGCCAGTTTTGCCATTGCCATTATTGATTAGTAATCCAAACATGGGTGTCTTTATGAATTCAGTTGTTTTTTATTGATTATTGTGTATAATTATTCTGACCAGGTATTCTTAATGGTTCCTCTGACTCAAATCCCCCCAAATTCTTTTCTCATGAGATAAAACTACTATTATCTGAGTGTCAAGGTAGTTCTTCATAAGCTTATGTAATCCCAGTTGACTATTTGTTTTCAATAGGAATATGATGAAGAATGGGCTAAGAAAATTCAGAGTGAAAAGTTTCGCTGGCATAACTCTCAGTGGTTGGAGATGGTAGAGAGTCGTCAGATGGATGAGAGTGAGCAGTACTTATATGGTGATGATCGAATTGAGCCATACATTCATGAAGGAGATATTCTTGAAAGACCTGACCTTTTCTACAACTCAGGTAAGATGATAATAAAAACAAAAACAGTTTGTATGTTGTATAAATAAGGATTTGGGACTGCAAAACTTTATTCTGAAATTTTGTAAGCACTTCTTTTAGTATATAAATTGATCTGTGCTAATGATATCTAGTGTAACATTGTACATCAAGCAAACTTAGAAACGCAACATTTTTTTCCAGTTTTTCCATAATTTTTGATAAAATGTACATAAAAAGGTATAGACAGGAAAATGAATTGCTCTTAGAGTGTATTACTGTCTAGAATGTATAATTTAAAATAACATCTTTAACATTTCTACTTCTGTGTGAAAATGTAATACATAGTTTTCTCTATTCTGTATCTATTAATGTATAACTTACTAATGGGGAGGGGGGTTGTGTGTGTCTTATTTTAACATTTTAATTTTGCAATGATTTTTCTTTCATTTCAAACTATAAACTCTTATAAACTCCATTTGGTTGGGAAGATTTATTCGTTCTATAAAAATAGTTTTTTCCTTCTAAGCTTTGCTAGTATTTTCAAGGCAAAATTTAATTCTTTCATAAATCTTACATATATTGTAACCTTGTTGATTTTGCCAACTGTCTTTTTCCAGAGATGAGTTTGGCGTAAAGACTGGTGTGCTTTTGCATATTCTGGCTTTTAGTCTGTTACAGTGTTGCCAATATTAATATTACTTTATTGAAGTCATTTAGTTGAGGAGAGGAAGGAAAGGATTTCTGAGATCTGTAGGGAGTTGTAAATAAAAGCATTAAAATAATTATATCTGATTTAATGGCTCACCATTTTTTCCCCTACTGTGTAGTCATTTGTGTATTTTCATAATTATGTATTGTTCAGCTTGCCCATAAACACTATATAATTTTATATTTGATATGGATATTAGAATTCTGGGAAATTGATACTTTATTTGAAAATTAAATAGATTTTTTTCCTAACTGAATGTTACAGAAGTAATGAAATACCAATTTATGTTGGATGGAGTAGATCATTAATTTCCACCAGCCAGAATTTCTTAGTTCAATAATGGCAAGCAGCTGTTCCTTACATATTCAGATATACATGATGTAAAATATATATGATATGAGGTTTTTTTAATAGAAATCACAGTTTCTTCTTGGAATCAGGTTTCTGGCTTTGAAGATTGATACTACTTTTCAGTAAGAATCAATTACCTGTTTCCAAAAGAAAGTAAGACTTTTAAATCACTTAAGTATTCAACTTTGTTGTTTTAATACAATTAGAATTTCAGAACAGATTTTTAGAAAGTTGTACCACATTTCCTAAATCAGTTCATTTAAATTAGCCTCTTAAAATGAAAATCATATTTTCCATGAAATATTTTTATTTTATAATTAAAATATATAACATGCTTTTGTGAGAAATCTGAATTATGTATTTTTATATAAAAATTGAGAAACAGCCCAAGTGATGGAAAAATAAATGAATTTAAGCATTTAAAGGGTAAAGTATTATCATTAAATATCCTATATTTGTTGTTTTTTAATACCTGTAGCCTGATGACATATAGATATATAGATATAGATATAGATAGATATATAATGGTAGCCAGTTGACAATGGATATTACATTGGTATGAGTTTAAAGCTACAGCTCTCATATCAAACCATCTGTCAATATGTTTTTAGTTTATGAATTATTTTACCTAGTCCATTTTCTATGAATAGTTCTTCAATCAAATGAATCTCTGTTGTATCTCTTTAAATATGTCATAGAACTTTAGGTAATGGCAGCCTCTTGTCTTTAATTGTATACAATCATATCTTCAGAAACATGAGATAAATCTGTAATACTACAGATTTGTTTGAATAGTTCTGTCCATCTTATTTAAGCCCCTGGGTTCCCATGAAACTTTAGGCTGCTTCCTATAAAAGCAGCTTTGGTAGCTTTTCAACCACAGAGATTAAGCTAAGTGCCCCATAATTTCATGGTTTTTACATTTTACTTTAAAGTGAAATAGCAGTCTGTACTTCCTAATCATCATTATTGCCCTCTGTTTTCAGATTGTTAGATATGTCAAAAAGTATCTGGTTTTTTCTTGCTTTTATTAAAGAAAAAGATCTCAGTGTTGTTTTACAAAATAGGAATCTTCCATCTTTTAATTACAGAATTTTTGTCGTCAGAGTTTATAATTGTGGTGATTGTGGTCATTGATAAATTTCCTTTTCTATCATGAAAATGGTGCTTTTTGCTTTAGTATTTTACCAACAGAGAAAATATAATTTATAAAGCTGTATTGCTACTACACATTTCTAAATAACCTTTTACATTTTTGTTGTCCTTCATCAATTATGGTGAATCTTATTCTTATCACTTAATATGTCAATATATTTCTGGAATATCAAATTTAAAATTGGTTCTCTCTTGGGATTATTGTAAAACCATAGTTCAGGATATATATCCATCCCTATTTATTTATTCTAAAATGTATTATGTAATTGTATCTTAAGTGTTTGTCTTATATTTTACTTAACCTAAAATTTTGAAAACAAAAATTGAATATAGTGGCAATAAGGGACCTAGAAAGTATTATTATTATAGTAGATGTAAAATGATCATCTGATGACTAAGTAATTTGCTCACTATATGTTAAATTTATGAACAATGTTGTGGATGTGAACTGGCCAAATTTATCTAGAAGTCACTTAACAACCGATATAGAATACTTATAGAAAATGAACATTAAAAGGCCTTTACTTTCCCAATAGTTATTACAAAAGCCATATATTAAAATGTATTTTTACTAGCACTGAATAGTCATGAACCCATCATTGAGACTTTTTCCTCAGATTTCTTATTTATTTATTGATAATTCTGTCAAAAATAGGTTATCTTGGTTTTTAGATAGGAACAAATTGGAAAGTAGTATTACGCTAATATCAGCAAGAAATAACAAGACTTAGATTTAGGAGAAAAATTTTTTTTTGTTTTTTGTATTTATTTATATTTTACATCATTGTTCATTTTTAAACAATGTTTGCTTTTTTTTTCCCCCTCAGGTATAGTCCCCATAGAATTTCCTCCACCAATTCACCCGTGCACCATCACCACAGTCCCCTGTGCTCCTCCCTCCCTCTCTCCCCCTCCCCTGCAGGATTTCTCTGGTTTATAATTATTTGGTTATTTTTTGTTGTTTTGTGTTTTATGTTGTTATTATTTTTCCCCTGATGTCTTATTTGGTTCCCCTATGTTCCTCTTAGAAGGGAAACCATCTGATATTTTTCTTTTTCCTTCTGGCTTATTTCACTGAGCATAATTCCTTCTAGTTCCATCCACATTGCTGCGAATGGCATTAGTTTATCTTTTTTGATTGCTGAATAATATTCCATTGTGTATATATTACCACATCTTCTTGATCCAGTCATCTATTTTGGGGTTGTTTTCCAGGTTTTACCTGTTGTAATGGTTGGACCAGTTTGCACTCCGACCAGCAATGTAGGAGAGTTCCTTTTTCACCACATCCTCGCCAGCATTTATTGTTGCTAGTTTTTTGATATGTTCCATTCTTACTGTTGTAAGGTGGTATCTCATTGTGGTTTTGATTTGCATTTCCCTGATTTCAAGAGATGTTGAGCATTTTTTCATATGCCTGTTGGCCATTTGCATTTCCTCTTTGGAGAAGTGTCTTTTAAGTTCTTCTGCCCATTTCTTGACTGGATTGTTTACTTTGTTTTTGTTCAGTCATGTGAGTTCTTTGTATATCTTTGTGATCAGTTCCTTATCAGTTGTATGGAGTGCAAAGATTTTTTTCCCAATCAGTGGGGTGTCTCTTTGTTTTGGTTAATGTCTCTTTTGCTGTACAGAAGCTTTTCAGTTTGATGTAGTCCCAGGTGTTTATCTTTTCCTTGACTTTCTTTGCTTTTGGTGATGAGTCTTTAAAGATGTTACTGAGATGTGTGTCTTGTAGTTTTTTTTTTAAAAGATTTATTTATTTATACAAGAACCGGAGTACAGGCCAGATATGTGGGAGGGTGAGAGGGTTCACCAGAGACAGAGCAGGGAACAGAACAGGCAGACTGACAAAATACACTGCTGAGGGGAGCAGCAGGCAAAACAGGAGAGGTCTGCTGTACCATATGGGTTTCTCCGCGGACTGCCAGGATCAAACCTGCGCTGCAGAGGATGTGTACAGCTTCACAGTGCGGCGCTCAACTGCCTGCGCCATCAGGGAGGCCCTGTCTTGTAGTGTTGTACCTTTATTTTCTTCTATATATTTTATGGTATTATGGTTTCAGATCTTATGTCCAGATCTTTTATCCATTTTGAGTTTATTTTTGTGCATGGTGTGAGGTAGTGGTCTAGATTCATTCTTTTGCTGCGTATGTTGATCCAGTTTTCCCAGCACCATTTATTGAACAAACTGTCCCTGTTCCATTGCATATTCTTTGCTCCTTTGTCAAAGATTAGTTGTCCATATATGTGTGGCTTTATTTCTGGGCTTTCTATGCAGTTCCATTGATCTATGTGTCTGTTTTTGTTCCAGTACCACACTGTTTTAATTATCATGGCTTTGTAGTATAGTTTGAAGTTTGGAAGTGTAATATCTCCATTCGCCTTTGTTTTCATCAGTAGGGCTTTTGATTTTTCAAAACTGTGCTTCTTTCCCCTGTAGGCCTCTGGGAAACAGAGCAGAGGGGTGGAGTGGAGTGCCTCAACAGCACTGAGTGCTGAGTCTGCCCCGTGCTCTCCCAGTGCAGTGCCCGCAGTTGTGCAGATCTTGTACCCCAAATTTCGTGCCAGGTTCTCAGTTCCAAAGCTCTCAGATCCCAAACGCAGGTGGTAGCCCTGTTCAGTGCTCAGAGTTATGGTGCCTTCTGTGGCCCATCCTGTGCCTGGTTGCTGAGTTTTCAATTACCCAGTGCGGGTCATTCACCTCGGTGGTGGCCCCTTTGCATCTCCCCACAGTCCTAGATTGTGTGGGCAGGAACTTGAGCAGCCAATCCCCACACGCTTACCAACTAGCCTTTGATTATTTGCTGGTCCCTCCTTTTCTCTGCTCAACATGTGGCTTGTGGAGTTCCTAACTTCCTCTAAGGGCATGGGTTTGTGATTACCCCTGCCAGATTCTCACCTCTGTGGCAGTTTCCTAATGGTTCCCGAATTCCAGGTTTCGGGGTGTGGTGCCTGCAGTAGTTCTTTTCCACTGCCTATCCTGCTTGGTCTCTAGTTTGTTCTTGTAAAAAAAAAAAACCTTTATAAGCAAGGGGAAGAACTCAAAATATATAGTAGTGTAGAGCCTTTTAGCATATGCAGTAAGATTATAGCTTGTAACCAAAGACATGACTGTTTAATAATTTACATTTTAGTTAAGATTGAGTCATCAATAAATGCTTATGTTCAGTATATTTTGTAATGCACAAAGAGTATAAAATACCCTTAAAAAATTTGCAACCCAGGCCTCCCCTGGTGGCACAGGCGGTTGAGCACTGTGCTGTGAAGCCGTCCGCAGTCTCTGCAACACCAGTTCGATCTCTGGCCGGCCAGCGAGGGTCCCACATGGCGTGGCAGACCTCTCCTGTTTTGCCCGCTGCTCCTATCAGCAGTGTATTTTGTCAGTCTGCCTGTTCTGTTCCCTGCTCTGTCTCTGGTGAATCCTCTCACCCTCCCATCTGGCATCTGGCATGTATCCTGGTTCTTCTATAAAATAAATAAATTTTAAAAAATTTTACAAAAATTTTGCAACCCAAGTTTATTTATGTGTGTGTTTTAAGATTTGGCACTCAGAGTGCCAAGCATTGCCTATTTAGAAATCCATGTATTTGAAGTATTTAATTCCCTAGTCATACTACGCAAATGAAGCTGTCTGAGTTTAAAATGTGGAAGATATAAAAGTGTTGCGCTTTATAACACCTTGCTATTTAATGCCTACTCACCTTAACTTATACATGTTTTTTCCTTAGCTTGGACTATTCTTACTGTCCATCCCTATCTCATCTTACCCTTTTTTATCTTTTGCTGTCTTCTCCATAAGACTGTAAGCCCCTTGAAAGCAGAGACTATTTTTCATCTCTGTACTGGCATCATAGTATATGTCCAATTAATGTTCACCTATTATGTTGCATTGTTGCAAAAGAACACTTAAATATGTATGGTCTTTTATTACTCCCAAGAGAATTATTAGTCATGCTTAACATTTTTCTTTCCAAATTTAATATACAGGTTATTTTCTATTGCCTAATAGAAAATAAAAATATTTTTTATTCCCTAATATATTTCACTAGTTACCATTTTCCTTCTTTCTAGATGGATTAATTTCCTCTGATGGAGCCATAAGTCCAGAGTTCTTCAATGATTATCACCTTCAAAATGGAGATGTAGTTGGGCAACATTCATTTCCTGGCAGGTAAAGTCTTCCAAGAAAAATCTAATATATGATCCCCTTCTTTTTTGAAAAATTAGAATTCTCTTCACTCCCCTTTTTTTTCTTTCATTAAATTCTATAAAAACTCATATTTTCAAGAACATGCTTGCTTGATTTTAAATTAACTTATGAAGTCACATTTTCTATGGAGGAAAATAATGGACAACACAGATCTGAAAAAAAAATAAATATTTTTCACCACTTTGGAAAATACATGCCATCTATTGGAATAGATAGTACTTTTGCAAAATTAATGAAACAAAATTGTTTCCTAAATGCTTTCCAAAACCAGTAAAATATAACATAAAAACACAATACATGTATCTTAACAATTATTCTGACATCATTGTTTTAGAGAGTTAATGCTTTGATTATATTAAGGACTTTTCCTCCCTATAGGGCTTTCAAATAAAATATTTTAGGGGAAAAAATGTAATATGCCAATATTGTCCTTCAATTATAATAAAGTTTTCCCCAGCAGATACCCAGTTTCATTGTGGGTGTCAGCTTTTTTAAAATCTTGCCAGCGAATGTAAGTAATATTTTCCCCTTCATGTCATTTCTAGGGTGTAATATTTTAGTTTAGACTGACTATTGAAATGTCTGTCTTCTGGTATTACTCCTGGGACTTCAGGTTGTCTTATGAATAGGTGGTACTTGTATTTGCTCTAAAAACTATTTGTTTTTTCCTATTTTATTGATATAAATTTCTCTTCTACAATTCTGTTTCTCATTAATATAAACTATTCTCTGGTTAGGAGGACATGTTTTATGTATTTTTTTTAAATGAAAGAACACATTTGTGTTTTGTTTAATACAGTATGTTAAACTCTTAATGATCACTTCTAATAAGCCATTTTAATCTAATTTTAATGATTAATGCAACCATTATTGATTATCAATTGTGTATAATCTATTTTACAAATAGTTTAATAGTTATTTTATAAATGAAGAAATAAAAGTTCTAGTAATTTAAGTAACCAACTCACATAACTGGGATGGTAGATCAAAAATTAAAACTCAGGGACATCTCTCTCCAAAGCTTACATTCTTTCCAATTTGACATGATGCTTAATTTGGAAGGAAGCATAGCATACTATAGCATACTTTTAAACATTTCTTAGCATAACCCACATTAAGAAATTACTTTCCTGGGCCTCCCTGATGGCGCAGTGCTGCCGTGAAACTGTCCACAGCCTCTGAAGCATGGGTTCGATTCCCGGCCGGCCAGGGAGAAACCCACATGGCGCAGCAGACCTCTCCTGTCTCACCCGCTGCTCCCCTCAGCAGTGTCTTTGGTCCGTCTGCCTGTTCTGCTCCCCATTCTGTCTCTAGTGAATTCTCTCACCCTCCCTCACCTCTGGCTCTACCCCAGTTCTTGTATAAATAAATAAATCTTTTTTTAAAAAAAAGCAATTACTTTCATATTGCAACCCAGTACACACATATTTGTTTTCATGTGTATGTATATATGTATCTATACACATATGTAAAACCATTTCTCAGAATGGTAATTGCTCTTATTAGTTGTAATGTGCAGTGATAAATTCTGTTTTATTATTTTCTATTTCATTTTGAAATGCAGATTGCAGCCCACTAAGTTGATTTCACAGCTCATTGATAGTTATGACTAAAAGTTTAAAAGCATGATGGTGCAGAAAGAGGAGTATTCATGAAATGTGATAACCTTATATGTCGGTCACTGTTCTATGGTTGACTTTATATTTTTATTAAATGTATTTATTTTCTTACATCATTGTTCACATTTGGATAGTGTTTGATTTCTCCCTTCAGGTGTAGCCCCCATAGTCCTCCCACCACAATAGCACCCATTATCCTTCTCTACCATCCCTTGTGCACTTCTCTCCCCTGTTCTGACCCTTCTCCTGCCCTTCCCCTCCTGTAAGCCTCAGATCTGTGGACAGCTTGCAAGTTTTGTCTTTTTCCTAATCCTTTGTTTGGTTTCTCTGAAGTGGACTTTAAATAAGTAATACTACTTTAGAAATAGTTTCATCGGTATTCTGGATTGGTATACTGGATTATATTGGTAGAAAACGCCTTACTTTAAAAAGTGAAAATTAAATATGTCTGGATACCCCAAAGCATATAATTTTTCATTACCTCTGATGTTCTGTCTGTTTGTTCATCTATAGTAGCTATAATTATTTAAATAGAGGATGTGTTTAATTATTATAACTACAATACTCTTCATGAGGCAATTCACTGTACAGATGCTTTCTGAAACATAATTGGAAAAGTAATAAATTATTTGGGTATATAATCCTAATATTTACATGGAAACCTTTTTCTGAGAGCATACTTAAGACTGATTATTCTGACATTTATGTTCTGTGAATGAAACATTATTTTGTATCCATTTACAAAGAAAGCAGACTGATACTAGCCATGTATTACTTATTTGAGAAATAAGTAATACATATAATCATGATTATATATATAATATAATCATGATTTTTATATAATCATGATTTTTTTTAAGAACCTGAAAATTTTTACTACAATGAATATGCAAAATTTATGAGCTTGATTCAGCAAAATCTCATTTCTGATTTTCAAAAATGATCATTTTATAAAACAATAAAAATATTTTAATAGTGATACCTATTAACTAAGTTATGCACTAAACCAAGAATTTCAGTTCTTTATTCCTTAATTTTGTTAATAACCTTTTTAAAAATTAGGAAACTGCTTTCTTTCTTTTGTAAGTCAGTTTCTTTTGAAGGGTAAAAATATTTAAGTTACTTCTTTCACATCATAAAGGATACATCTTAGTAATGTTGGATTAAGGGATTAGTTACTAAAACTTACTATAGACTATTTTTCAAATCAAGAGGATGATATATTTGTTTATTATAAACATCTTAGGTTGAGAATTATTTGCCTTTATAACAAACTTCCCCTGGGAAAGTTAGTCTTTCATCTCTTGTCTTTGAAAATTTTTCAAGACTTAAATCACATAACTGTTATTTTCTCTTTTTATTTCCAGAAGAAATAATTTACAGTGAATTTCCTCAGGTTTTTTAGTAGGTAATATATCAAATAAAAAGGAACTCTAAAATGTGTCAGTGGATATATAAAGTATACAGTATAGCCAAAACTTCATAGTTGTTCTTTGCTACTTTCTGTTTTATTACTTTATTCTGGAATTATTTACTTTCTAACATTCTATCATTCTTGGCTTATTAAAATTATTTTAGTAAGATTTATATGCCCTTCTTTAATAGTAACAAACCATGTATCTTAACGGCTTATTTTTAATTCTGCACAGATTTAGGTATTTTAAGTTAGGATATTATTCACATTTTTGTCATGATGATTTTGTTGCATATTGTCAGAAATTTGAAATTTTAAGTTAATGCAAAACTTTTGACACTGGTAAACATAAAGCCCATTCTATCAAATAACAAACTGCTACTTTTGAGTTTTTGGTTTAACTAACAGTTAAGCAAAATATGAATTTTTTTAAGAAATATTAACAGGTGTTGAGCCTTTTCTTCATTGTAAATATGAAAATAAATAGATTTAATGGACAACGTGAAAAATTTGGGTGACCTATGAAAGAATAATGTCGACTTAATTTTTAATTATGAAAAAACTGATTTGATGAAAACTTTTAAAAAGGGGAAGTGTTATCTGTTTTGAACCTTGCTTTTCTTTAAATCAGGGAAATTGTCCAGATGATTTGTAAGTTACTTCCCTGTTCTTTATTATATGTATTTGATAAATAAGCACAGCTAAATTATCTGAAAGAAAAATAATAATGTATAATATGTAAATTTTTATCATTGTTTGAAATGACTTGAGTGTCAGTAGTATGTAGACGAAACAATGTAACAGTGACATGCTAGTCTTTTAGTACTCAGGGCTTTTCATTCTTCATGATTCCTTAATATTTCAGTGAGTTCAGGTATGATACAAGAGAACATAAATTATTAATGTATGACAAGTTTTTCATTTAATTGTTCAAGGAAAAATTCTTCACTTTCTAAAGTGACAAAGTTTATTAATCAGACAAATCTGTTAAAATGGGGAAACTAAACCAGATTTAGATAATTGCTTAAACAGTTCAAATTGGTATTTTTCTTAAAATGCAAGTCAGAGGGGTCCTTATTCATCTGAATACCTTGCCTGCATTTTTTGTAATGTAGCAAGGCAGTTTAATTGGAAACATGAAAACTGTTAAACTCATCTAGTCTATCCTACAAAAGAGACTGAATGTTTGATAAAATAGATACTGGCAGCTGGACAGTGAATCCTGGGTTTTAGACTTGTGTCACTATCAGTTTGAACTTCTTAGTGCCAGAATTTCCTGACATTTAGAGGGTAATGCAAAATACATTAAGGCTCCACAGACTTTCGCTCTAGAGCTGCCAATCCCAGAGCATCAGTTGTAAATCTGCCTGTCCCAAGATCTAAGCGGTGTTAGAAGTAAAGTGGAACTTGCTATTGAAGCTAATTAAAAATAATAAGAGTAAGCCTAGCTTTCTCTCCCTTTGTACAAAATGTATCTGCACCATATTTTTGGACCTTTTTTTATTATAACTCTTACTTTTCAACACTAACAAGAACCTCATGTTGAGTATTTTTAAACTGCTTCCAGCTTTTACAAATCAGTTTTTGTTGCAGTAAAAATGGTCCATTTTTCTTTTATAGGAATCCAATTTTCATAAACTGGAAAAAAAAAATACAGAGACTGCTTAGGTTTCCTTGGGGCTTTGAAAAATATTTTTGAGAGGGCCTGGAGTTCTTTGTGGTTGGCACAGTGATGTCATTCATAGAGTCAAAGATGAACTAGATGTGTATAATATCTGAGCCATCTGATTCTGACACTTTCATTTTCTGTGTTATATAGCCTGCTTTTCCCCCCTTTTTTCTCAGAATAGTGTGGCATTAACTTTTCTGTGCATGAATATATTACATATTGTACACATAAAGCTTTTATTCTATTATTTTAAACATTAAATCATAATTCTGACATATTAGTTGCACTTCTAAAAATCTTACTAAATAATTTCCTTAACACTTGAGATAATCTTTTGTACTCAGCTATTTAGTTTGCTTTAGTTACTAGTGTTTCACACGAGAAGAGCAACCTCAAAATTATGTATTTCTGTCTGAAAGGTATTGTGTAATATTTATAGAACCACATATTATTCCTAGAGCTATACATTATGAGATTATCTCAAGGCAGTTATTCAAAAGAGATATCAATTTGTCTGTCACAACCCTTTATTTGGCCAAGCAAGAAATTCTTTTATATTGAAAGGAAAGTAAATATGCCTATAAAATCTCTTCTTTGATAAATCTTTTATCAATTTTAATTGATAACCCAGGCACTACCATTTGTTCTAATAGTTTTAAGTTTTAGTGACTGAAACTTAAATTCATTTCTGCAGTAGTACTGTAGAAATTATATGGGAGGATCAAAAGAAATATGAAAAGAACCTCCTAGAAATATTTCCATGATCGGCATCAAGACCAACCACTTGTTCATCAGCATTGTGAGGGCTAAATGAATTGATAAATATTTATGAAGTCATTTAAAGATTATCAACTAAAACACTGCTATATTTAGTGTTATTAAATTTTTATCAGATATGATCATAACTTTTTTGTTATTTAGGGTATCTTATTACTGGTTTTCAGCAGGGAACATATTTCATGGAGTCTTAAAAAAATCTCCTGACTTTAGTCATTTTTCAGCTGCTTGGATACAAAACAAAATAACCAGACACCATCTTCACCTATTAAACTGTCAAAGTTTTTTGATGCTAATACATATATATAGAAGCAATGAGGTACACCACTACACCTCTCACAGGAATGAAATAGACAAAACCTTTGTGGAATGTACTTAGTAATAGAGAATAGGAGTCTTAAATGGTTCACTTCTTTATGTCTAAAAATTTATCCTTATGAAGTAATTAGAGATAAAGATTGGATAAATTATTTAAATAAAGTAAATGTCAGAAAATAGATACACTAAGTTTTGTGAGATACATTTACTTAATTGCAGAACTAACATTTCTTTTCAGCACCTACTTTTGTAGTACATGATTTTGTCTATGCTTTAGATTATATTACAATGGTTTTCTGATTTAAGTAAATATGAAAGTCAAAATAATTTTAAAAGACACATTTAGCACTGGATAGTCACTTTATATAAAACTCTCCACTTTTTGACTGACCCTTAGTTATATTTCTCTGTATTCCACATGTAAGTGAGACCATTAGGTATTTGTCTTCCTCTTTTAACTATTTGACTACAAAACTAATGCAACCCAAAGGGGAGGATGACAGGATGGGAATGGGGGAGAGTAGGGACCCAATGGAACGTGGTGGAGATTAGGGTACTAGTGATGGGCATGATGTGAAAATATACATTTGTGAAGGTTTAAACTTATATATAACCCCCAAAGATACAATGTAAACCAACTTTATCTCAATATGCATAATTAAATATATATATGCTATAAAGGAGAATGGAAATAGTTTTCATTCATTCATGAATCATTTACTGTCTCATTTCTCTATCATTTTCTAATCAAATCATAGCACCATTCTCATAAGTAGTAGTAATAGGAATGTAGTAACATGATATCCTTGCTCACATTTACAAAAACCATTTATGTCACAATTGATAGAATACCAACAAGTTAAAAAATTTGCTCACACTACATATTTGCTCTTTTTTAGTTGTCAGATTAGTCTCGTGATGACTTAATTGCATGAAAATGTTTCTTATTTAAGTGTCTTTAACAAATAATAAAGTAACAACTAAAAACATTGAGCAATAATCCCTCTTAATAAAAACCTGTTTCCTGTTTTTAAAAAAAAAAAACTGAAAAAACCCTTTACGTTTTGAAGAACTGACTGCAGTTCTTCAATTTGCTTCTTCCTTATCTGATTATTTTTAATAAAATTCACCTGTAATGTTTTAATAGCATAAAAATGAGTTTATCATTGTCACATCTGTAATTCTAGTAATGAAACTCAACACTGTGGTTAAGAATATTTGATCATTCCATTTATATTTATTTGTACATATTAAAACATTTTTGCAACAGATTTGTTGATTTAATCTTAATATATAAAACATTTTCATTTTAAAGCAAGTATTGAGCAATGTACTAACTTTTTTAAAAACTTAGTATTTTATATATTCAGGGCATTATTATGTATTTTATTTACTCTGTTCTTGAATATATATTTTAGGAACCTATATATAGTTTCCTAATATGTATTCTTAGGATATTTGCAAGAGTTGCTTCTTACCTTAAATGCAGTTTTGTTAAATCATGATCAAAACACATACAGTAGAACCTCTTTATTGAAACAATGAAATTGGATAACAAGACAATATCTTGTTTACTTTTAAAAGTTGTTCTACTTCAGGGTATATAATTTGATTGTAAAGTACCTAGATCTGTGCAAAATTTTATTATAATTATATTGTTGTCCAGTAATCCCATAACCATTCTGCTAGTTGTTTTTTTAGTTCAACAGATAAAATGTTTTAGGTGCCTTCTAAAAGTTTCAAACAACAAAGTATTTAAGGCTCTTTTTTTCTGTCTAAATCTAAATAATAAAGACTAATTTTTAAATTTGATTTTTAATCTAGCATTTATATGTCATATATTTCATTTTGATTATCAACTAGTGTGTGAGATAAATAGAACAAAGGGTAGTATGGTCCCTGTTTCAACAAATGTAGAAATTAAGGTTTAGAGATTATTAAGGAACTAACCCAAAGTCAAATAACTAATAAAAAATGAAACCTTTAAGCTTGATAAGATCTGGCACTCTTACTATTACACAATTAGTGCCTCCAAATGACAGGCAAATATATATCTCTCCATTAACTGCTTCAATTCACAAAGTTTTAGTGTAGCTTATTAAAATTCAGCATCAGATATGTAGGTTGTGTTATGCAATGCAATATTGTTTACCTATTTTGTTTTAATACCTTTGACATGGTTTACTGCAAATCAGTGTTTCATATTGCTTGGAGCAAGTTGCTAGAAGTTTATTAACACATTAAGTAATCATTTTACTACTGTTAAATTCTCGTGAGTGGTAGATTGTTCTCTACAGGTTAATGCAGGTGTATGAAAAATGAGGGTGAAATGAGTGGAATAATCTCAGCCTGGAAGAATTTTGTCTCATGCAAATCACTTGTTTAATTAATTTATGAATATTTATATGCACGATGATATTGTTTTATGTCTATAAATGAATCCTCATATATTTAACTAATTATTGTATTTATTTAGACTTTAGAGACAACTTCTTTCTAGCCCTGTAAAGCAAGGAAATTTCACTGCAGGACACTAGTGATTTGCATTTCCCAAAGAGAATTGAATTAGATTTTACTAGTAAATTGGGCCTATAACCTTTAAGGCCAGATTTTATTAGATTATCACACATCAGCATTAGCAAATTGTAAACTTTACTGAAATATAGAAATACAAGCCCAAAATCAAGACTTAGAGTCCCTGGGAAGATGTTTTATCCAAGAGAAATTATACTCCTCACTTGGAAAAATATTTTAAATGATTTACTTTACTCTGGAAATTTAGATGCAAGAGAAGTTGAGGAAAGACCTGCCCACATCAAGTTTGTGTTAATTTTCAATCTTCTGTTTGAGCAGTTGTTGGAGGTATGCATGTTACTGTATATAAAGTCCAAAGATATTCCCAAAGAAAATTAGATTTATTGTTGCTTCACTAGACTTTAATTCAGAATAAGAAACTCAGTATAAATTGTGTATGACCTGTAAATTTTAAAAGTAATTTGAATATGACTAGATCTTGCAAAGATGTTAACACATGAATTATGGCATAACATTGTACTAGAAGAAATGACATGGGAATTAATCCATTCGTGAATGAGAAGTTAATTATATCTCCATCATTTAAGAGTAGTTGTCTTGTATTAAAGTTCATCCATCTTTTTATGTGTATTTTTCACAAGTTGCTGACTGTTCAGATAATAAAAATTAGTTGTAAATTTAAACGGAAAGTCTTTAATCAACAATGACTACTCTATGATATATTTGACCTATGAACTGCTCCTATTTTTTTAATTGAGTTTTTTAAAGGAATAGTATGCATATTACTATTTTATTAAAGGCTTGTTTTCTCATACTCTAGTGGAATAACAAAACTGTAAATAATTTGGCTGAAAAGCACACCACACCCTCCAAAAACCAAAGAGGAAAATATAGTATGTTCCTCTTTTGTTTCTTTTAATTCTTTTTTAATTAAAATTATTTATTTTCTTACATCATTGTTAATTTTTGTACATTACTGATTTTTCCCTTCAGGTGTAGTTCCCATAGTTCTCCCACCACCATAGTGCTCGTGATCCATCATCATATGATACTAAGCTGACTCCTAATCTCAGGGATATTTTCTAACTTAAGGTTGATTTACTCTAGCCCATCTGTTTTGCTTGATTTAACAATATGATTTATGTATTTATGAGCAATTGCCTAAACTTCCTTATATTAGATTTGTTAAAACAAATACATTTCTCAAATTTTTTTTAAAAAACAGATGCATCCTACTACCTATCCATTTTCAAATGTAATGTTAATTAATTTCCATATTCTCCATATTGCCCCTAGTTCTTCCAGATGTGCTATTGCAAATAGCTCACCCCTCGGATATGAGCCATATGAGCCATATGGTCTCTGTAAACTGATTTGCAATTATTTTGAATAGGAATTGTACAGATTGCAGATAAATTATTAAGGTATATGTATATTGCCAAATAAATCTAAGAGCAAAATATTAAGCTGTAGTAAATGAGAAAGGAATGTGCAAATGAAGACCTGCCTGCTTTATTAAGTTTAGTGGTTACCTTCTCAGTTTCAACCAAGAGTTTCTTTTTTTTGTTGTTGTTATGGTGTTTTAAAAAAATCTATAAAACTGCTTACAGAAGTATCTTAGACAAAAACAAGGAAATATAATGTTCTAAACTCAACCAGTCCAAACCACTTGAGCTGCTATGACAGCTCATAAAACTGAGAGTAGTTTTTAACTGGGCTCTGTTTTACATTGCCAAAGTGAATTTTCCTTGCAGGAAGTAGCCAGAGGGTTTATTTAGTTTCCAGTCCATGGCTTTGATCTTTCTGTACTGTCACATCTCGGGTTACAGAGCCCTTTTTCACTGCAGTAAATCTGCAATAGTTAATGAGAATAAAATTTCCTCCTCCTTACTGATCGCATGCTGTTAAATGCCAAACCACAGCCAACTGCATATTTGCAGAATTTCAGCTACAATGTATGAAAACAGTGCAATCAGTTTAATCTTGTTGTCTTTGTAATTCATTTTATTGGGCTTTCTTCCTTTTTAAGTGACCTACTTTATCAAGTAAGTGGTTGCAAGGCCAAACCTGGAGAAAGATTTAGAATGTTAATAAACTGAGAGAAGAAAGGTGTACATGTGTTAGGGGTGTGGGGATGGGGTGAGGGGTTGGGTGCACATGCATGTATACTACCATTAAGAGTTAAATTGGTTCTATTTTAATGCTCCTGGAAGACTAAGCCTTTCTTTCTCCTAAAATAAAATAAACTGGTTTGTTATTTCTTTGATCATCTTATATGTTCAGTTTCAATCTAAATTTGCATTAAATGAGTTTAATAAGCTAAAACCTTATTTTTCACTTTCGATCACAGAGAAGTTTCTATATTATTTAATAGAATTTAAAAGAGTTCAAACAATTTGATCTCTGCATTTCTAAGAACTTAAAATAATGTTATTATGAGGATCAACTGAACCGTCTTATAAATAGCTCTCTACACATATTGGAAATATTGTAATTATCTGTTGAATAATCAGTGGAAATTCAAAATCATATGCATGCAAACTGAATTTTATGTATTATTTATATGCGATCTTCATACTGAGGTACAGTGAAATCTCATTTATTTTCTTACTTTGCTCAAGGAAATCTCTTGGTTGAGGCATTATTTAACCCAGTCAATATATGTTAAATTATTATTAAGCCTATCTATGTGTGTTTAAACTGTAACATCATAGTTTGCATGTGAAAATAGAGGCTGAAAGAAACAATTTTAGACTGGCAGGGCTGAGGGGCTGTTCAGTAGTTTGCTTTGGCTTTTTGCAGTTTTAAATTTGCATTAGACCATTAGTTCATAATTCAGCCAAAATCCTGGATTTTAAAAGTCCACAGAAAATTTCTGCCTAAAATAAACATTAATTTCTTAAGGTTTTGGTTGTTCTTTTTAAAAAATCTTTGACAAGTGAAACTGCTTGAAAATGTTTGGTTTTGGAATATGAATAGTCTGATTCTAAATGAAATTACTGGAAAGGAATAGAAGCAATGTAGGCTTCAGTGCATATTGTGTTATTTGAAACATTCTCTAGTTTTCAAATCTGTCTACAAGCTAAGATATGTTGATTAATAATAATGGCATTTATGAAATATATTTACTGGGTGCCAGGCAATATGCTAATTGCTGTTCATTATATCCCTTGTCTAATTCTTTTTTTTAAAAAAAAAAAGATTTATTTATTTATTTATACAAGCACTGGGTACAGTCAGAAGCGCGGGAGGATGGGAGAATTGTCTTTCGCGCCATGTAGGACCAGCTCTGGCGGCCGGGGATCGAACTGGCGCTGCAGAAGCTGCGGGCAGCTTCTCAGCCCAGCTCTTAACTGCTGCACCACCAGGGGAGGCCCACCTTGTCTAATTCTTATCTAATTAAATGTTCACAACAGTTCAAGGAAGGAGACTTTATTATTAAGAAAACTTGCCTAAGGTTATCTTTCCACCACCTTCTTTTTTAGCCCAATCAGTCTCTTTTCCTCTAACCTCCATCCTTTCTTGCTTTCTTCAGGACTTTATCATGTAATTCTTCTTTGCCCTTCTATTGTGTCATTCCTGTTTGCCTGAAAACATAATCTGGACTCTCCAAAGTTAAACTCTCTTGCCCAACATTACATCCTAGCTACTGCCCATTTCACATTTCCCTTCATTCATCTCAAAAGATTCCTATTCACTTCAGTTTTTCCAGTCTTGTGAAAATCACCAATAATTTTAATATTGCGAAGCCCAATGGACCAGTGTTTGACCCTGCTTTTTACACCTCCCTTCTCTCAATTCTCAAGATACCCGTTTTTCTGATTTTCCTCTTAGACCATTCTCCATTCCTTCCCAATGTTCTCTGCTAGGTATTTCTCCTGGTCACCTTTATATACTGGTTACTTCAGGGCTTCCACCTTGTTCTCTAGCCCTAACATTTGAGGGATTCATTCAAGTATACTTGCCACCTAAAGGATTTCATCTAGATTCTGTGATTTTACATACTTATCTGTAAGCTTATATTTATATCTGAGACATCTCCTCAGCACTATCCTTATCCCTCTTACTAGTTAACATATCCAGTTGATGTTTTGTAAGATTTGATTTCCCACATGCAAACAGGTCCCTCTAATCTTCCATCTTGGTAAATGTCACCACCATCTAGTAGTTGAAGGCATAAACTTTGGCTCTATCCTTGATTCCTCCCTTTTTCTCACCATTACCATCTTCCCCAGTGCAAACTATCTGCAAGTGCAAGTCCTATTTTCATTTCTAGAATCTCTCAAATTTGACTGTTTTTTTTTTTTTCAATTTCTGCTGTTGGTACTGTAGTTCAAATCACCATTGTCTATAACCTCCTAATTTTGTTGCCTTTTATTTAGTATTTTTTAACATTATAATATTGTATTTATATAATATTGTGTGGTAATATTTTTACATTATAATGCATTATAATATGATGGTAATATTATATGCCAATTACAACATTACACCCCAATAAATCGGCAAAGCTTTAAAAAATTTGAGCTATGTCGATAAAGTTTTAGATAAAAAAGTAAATAGATTATAGATTTGTATCTTCTATTTGACCAAAAAATCACATTATAATTGGAACACAACTTCTGTTTAATGAAATGTTGTACTTTGATCTGTTAATACACTAGGGTTTAGTTCATTATATCAATAAGTACTTTGGAAGAATTAGTCCAAACAGCTGTTTGTAGTGGATTTGTAATAGAGATATTGCCTTTTTAGAAAAACAATGTCCTACAAAACAAAATTTGAGTAATTGTAGATTTAAAAAGAGACTTTATATCAAAGAGTTTGATGTAAATGTTATTTCCAGTCCCTCCTGTCTGTTGGGCAAAGGTTTATGGAGGAGAAAATCAACTTTAAATTTAGATTAAATTAGATTAGATAACCTCAAGGGAACAGCAACAAAATATTTTGGTCTCAGAGCTTCTTTTAGCACTGATATCATAGCTATTGATGAATCTCAAAACTTTTGTGTTATACATTGCAACAGATTTGTTAAAATGCATCAGGTTTTCTCATTTTTAAATATAAAGACAACAAACCACCATTGATGGTTATTTGGAAATGGAGATAATGTCTGTGGTTAAAGGAATTAATTATAGACCATAATCCTATAGATTTACCTGTAGAACTCTTAGGCCAATGTACAGTTTTTCAGTAGTAACACAAATCTGTTGGTAATCTCATACCTGATTAGTGCCTCTTTCAACTAATAAAATTCAGACCTATCTCAGAGAGACAAAAATGCTACTTTGTTTTTATACTTAGGAAGAGTGACTATAATTTACTAAACTTTACATGTTTGTTGTTGGTGAATGTAAAATTTACATATATCTTTGTTGGTTCTTAATGTATTTAGCTACATATTTAAGCCACTTATTTCTATTGCCTCATTTCAGGCTAGACAGACACAGTCAACACATGCTATCTTGGGCCTTTGATTAAGTTAAAGATCTTAAATAAGTAAATCTTTTGAATAGACTTATAAATAGCAGAAGTAATGATTTTCTGAATATTGTCTCTTGTGGAGATATATGTTAGCAGTCAATCTCAAATACATACTCATATTTTAAGCCTCTTTGCTTAGCTTTATCTAAAGTTGATACATCCCACTTTTTCAGAAATTCTTTCCATTTCAGGTTTTTCCAGCCAAAAACAAAGCACCTTCATATTGGCCTCTCAGAAATTAACAGACAAAGCAATCTTAAAAAGGAATCCAGATTTGTGTGGACAGTATCAAGTGGCTAATTTAGAGCCCCTCAAATGTGAAAGGATGGGAGGAGGCTTCTATGAACATAGTTAGGCAAGTAAATTTTTAAATTGCAACTGTAACTTAAAAATGACATCTTTTCAAATTGATACAAGGAACCTCATAAGGCCATATATTTACATAGGCTTTCAAACTTCATGCTGAGATGTCTTTTGAGGTGGTAAATAAAAAAGGAATTCTTAAACAGCTCAAAAGTTTTTTTTAAGTTTCTTGGTTTTAAGAACTTAAATATTGGACTATTGCAATTTAATTTATTCTCTATTGCAATTTAATTTATTCTCAGAATAAAGCAAGCACCGTAGTCATTTTATTTTTTTTTTAATAGAGGCATGTTTTTTTATTTATTTATTTATTATATTTGTTTGTTTGTTTTGTTTATACATGCACTGGGTACAGTCAGAAGCGTGGGAGGGTGAGAGAATTCACCAGAGCCAGAGTGGGGAGCAGAGCAGGCAAAAGGACTGAAGTACACTGCTGAGGGGAGCAGCGGGCGGCAGGAGAGGTCTGCGCACCATGTGGGATCCTCCTCCGGTGGCCGGGGAGCAACCAGGGATCGAACCGGCGCTGCAGAGGCTGCGGGCAGCTTCGCAACCCAGCGCTCAACCGCTGCGCCACCGGGGAGGCCCACCATAGTCATTTTAAATAAATCAGTTTGTAATCCTTCCTTGCCCTGCATACTTGACATAACTAAAATAGATACACCTTTGTGCTAGTTTCAAATGCTGCCTAAAACTCTGTACTGCCTGTATCTCAAAAAATGTTGGTGCATTCTCATATCCCTGAAGAATTCTCATAGTTGCCCAGCTTTGCTTTTATAATTGGCAGGTTGGCACAACCTTGAAACAATAGACATCACAGAATGAAAATACTAGACCCTAAACTCTCATGACCACTATCATTGTCAGAGAGAAGCCAACACTGTAGCAGTAAAACCTGAAGAAAGAAAATGTCAAGGTAGGAAGTGATTTTTGTGAAATAAACTAAAATCTTTACCTGTAATTTACTGCTTTCAAATTAAATTCACCAAATATAAAGTTGAAAAAACATGTAGAGACTTCCCCAGTATTTTTTCATCCCTACAGGTGTTGTGTCATTTGCATCAATCATGACATAATAGCTGAATGTTTTAATTGAATAACCTTATTTATACAAGCAATCTGATCTAACTACGGTAAAAGAAACGTGATTGGCTATGGCATTATTTTAGTACAACATTTGCCTGTGTGTAGGCATAAATAGCTATAAAATATGTAAGAGCCCTACAAAGCACAGTAGAAAGCATGAGTAAAAACCATAACAAATGTAGCAGCATATCTCTTAAATGTCTAGCTATATGACAAGAACCAGAATTTATTAGCTATTTTTAGAGAAGGCTCTATCATATTCATATAAGAATAACAACACCAGGGCCTCCCTGATGGCTCGGAAGATAAAGTCTCAACTATCAAGCTGTCGCCAGCCACTGCAACATGAGTTAGATCCCCGACCAGGGAGTTAACCCGCATGGCACAGCAGACCTCTCCTTTCCTGTCTGCTGCTCCTCTCAGCAGTGTATTTCAGTAGATTCAACTGTTCTGCTCCCCACTCTGTCTCTGGTGAATCGCTCACCTCCTGTACCTCTGGCTTACACCCTAGTTCTTGTATGCAATAAATAAAAATGTATCTTTTTTTAAAAAAAAGGATGACATCAAATATGTACAACTATAAGAGTCTCCATACTATTCTTGTAAAAGACTGAAATGCTCTCAGTGCAGAGAGATGTTAAAAGGAATCGCTATCTTATTTCGTCAAAAAGAAAAGAAAAGAAATCCTAACAAAGTTATCGCTATAAACTGAAAGAGCTTATATCAGTAGAAGCAGAAATCACATCCAGATATTCTGGTCCGGAAATCATTGCTCCTCACTAACTGGAATAAAATTCAAAAGTTGTTAAGAAATTTGTGAGTAAGTTAGTTATGCTGAATTTAATAAACATAATTGTGTGTCCTTACATTAAGGGAGAAAAATGCCCAGGTGCATCAGTGATAGGGGGGAAAAAAAGTATGGTATTTCCTTGTTGCTTTAAAAGTAACAATTTTTATTTAAAATATGATAATATGGGATAAGTCAGAAAAATCACTGTTCAAACTATATATTTCTGCATTCCATTTTACACCACATTTGCTTAGTGTCAATGCAGTGTGTTTATTCCTGAAGGGTGCTTAGCCCCATTTGAGAAGAGAATTATAGAACAACCTTGTTTGATCATCAGAAAACTACAATCTAGTTGATCAGAATGACTTGTCCATATCTTGACAATCTTAAATTAGCTTTACCTAAGTAGAAAATGAACTTATCTTTTTTTTTCTATGGAACCACAATAAAACATTCTCAAGGACTAAAAGAGCTTAAGAGTAGAGATTTACTTTAGTACCTGTTATTCTTTTAAAAGCATGATGGTGTATTATACTGTGTACCTAGCTCCTAGATGCTCTAAAAAACACTAACAATGGAGTATTTGGTGTGTATTGATTACTGAAAGTACTATATTAGTGGCTGAAAGTACTAATGTAACAGTGCCCAACCTAGTTTTTAAAATATTATTTAATTCCAGGAAATGCCTTTTTTTTGGTTGGTTATTTAAAATAATAAATTTATTTAAAATCAAATTTTTAATCTTTTGTTGCTTAGCTACCTAAAACATACAAATTTAATTTGATAAGTTTTTATTTTGTATACTTGTACCATCAAATTTAGAAAATATTAATTTGATTTTACTGCAAAAAATTTCATTTATCAACCAACATTTGATTTTTATTATTCAGAGGTAATTTGTTGATTATCTAGCCTAAAATTGAGACAAATGAGTAAACTATGACATAAATTGGAAACTATACATTAAGTTTCTTATATTTGATAAGATTTTTGACCTCACATAAGGCAGTAAAAGAAAGTAAAAAGTCCCAAGACTATATCAAAATATTCCCAAATTGTATTATTTACTTAAAGACTTTAGGTACTGTAAGTTTTTAACAGAAGCTTACCATTGACTTTTCATTTACAAGATACTGATAAGTCAGTAGGGGTAGCATACTATATTACCTCTTTGATTATGTCCATATGTCAGATTTCTGCTTTATAAAGAAAGATGGGGAGTTGATAAAGCCTATTTTGTATAGTCCTCATGGTTAATTTTAGATTCTATTCCATCTCTTGAACTTGTTCATTTTGATAGTGTAGTATAACTTTAAGATTCTGGTTGGTGCATAAATTACAATAACTGACAGTCATTATTCATATCTTAACTGGACTGAAAGTTTTTAGTACTAGCATTAACTTTTGAATTATGTTCGAGGTCTTAGACTTTACAGCATGTTTAGTTTCTTTTCATTTCTTATTAGTATTTTTCAGAACTTAATAGTCTCCTGCTCCCACCTCCAACAAGAACTCTCTTCTCTGTTCAACATCAGAAACATTTTCCTCTTTGGCATGTGCTTTCTAGTTCCCCAAGCAGTATAAGCAAATTGGAAAGTTCAGCTGTCATTCTTGGAAGGTCATAGATCACACTAGCAGCCTGAGTAATCCAAGAGGTTTTAAGTATCATAGCATTTAGTTTAAAGTGAAATTTGCTCTGACAGGGCTGGCAGACCAATAGGAAAAAGAAATATTTGTGCTTGGAGAAGTGCATATGTAGAGACCAAGAGTATAACTGATGGCTGGAAGTGATTTCAGTCTAAAAAAACAAATCATTAAGAGAGTGCACAGGGGTAAAATACACAGTTCATATTTTAAAGAGTCTCAAAATGAACCAGCAACTAAGGTTAGCATTACATAGTAATTAGCAGTGGTGTTCAGGTTTTAACTCACTCAGTACCAGACAATATGGTTAAACTATCATTGTGAAAACATTGCTACATATATTATAGTCTCTACTTTAAGATTACAGCAGTAATTTTTGTACCTTAAAAAACCAAGGTATTATGACAGATTATATAAATGTTGAACCAGTAACAGACAAACAGTTATTCAAAGGAGGTGCTAATGACTCAGTTTATTGACTTAGGGGTTACTTAAGCAGCTCAGTAAGTTCTCTTAACATTTGGTGGTGTGAAATGAGGCATTGCTTGATATTATAGAACTACCAATTTTAAGTCCTTGTACTTAATTGAAGGACTGTAAGTAAAGATTACTAGATGGTATACTTTCATTTTAAAAATGCTATAGAATGTTTGAAATCATTATAGTTTTGAGTAAATATTCACTTTAGCTTGATATTCAGATGTGACAGTTTCCTTTCGGCACCTACTAGGGTATATTTTTGGTTAATTGCTACAAATAAAGAAAAAGAAAATATCTTTTAATAGCTCTGGTTATTCCTCTTAAGTCATTGTTCACTTAATGAAAGCCTATTTTGAGTCACAGAAATATAAGGTTTATAAGTTCCTCCCTTGAATGTGTAGAACAGATCATGAGGGTAAAATGGAAAGCACTTTCTGCAAGATGGTAGGCTAAGCTGACTTGGAAGGTGGGCAAAATATAAACAAAACTTACACTTCATGGCCAAATCCATAAGAAAACACCTGAAAAATACCACACACGTACAGTAAAAGAGCCATTCACAAAAACACTGAACTGGATGTGGATTGTATGGTACAGGAGGATGGAACTGAATTCTCTGTAAAGCCAGGAATTTCAAAAGGCTACATTTTTCTCATCAGCTAAAAAGAGGACTAGTTGATTTTAATTCACCAGCCCAGAGAAGTAGCCAAAACTTAACTTTTGTCCAAGACCCTGGTTTGGGAAGGAAGACACCCATGAGAAAGAAATCCTAAGTTTTCTCCAGGCATATAAATGGGATCAGAATTTGTACTATGCATCTCACTGAGGGAACCCCAAGTCAAGAAATTATTAAAATCACTTCAAAACAGTGAGATCCCCAAGACCTTGATACAGTATAAACAAATACAGATTATCTCTGTAGAAATATTTTCACAGCTTAAAAGCCAAAGACAGGACCAAAAAAAATTAGAAATTAAAAAATAAACTAAAATTGAACACAATAAAAATATACCAGGCTCTTGAAGAAGGACTATCATGAGTGAGAACTGCCAGGTGCAACAGTAAGAGAGTTAGGACACCTTCGTTAGACAATAGAAGAATCTCGATGAGACTGTTGTTTTGTTTGTTTTTTTTTAACGAGAAAAACTTAAATGGGGGATAATATGAAAAAGTACCAACTTTAACATCTCCACATAAAAAATATAATTATTAAAATAGTTTCTGGGTTTGGATTAAACAATAGATCAAGATGTATCGTAAGAGAAGTGTAAATTCAATGATATTAGAAGAGCATTAGTGAATGGAATTTCTTTACCATTTGGAATAAATCAATGTCTATTTTATACATGCTTCCTCCGTCATTAGTACAAATTAGTTTTTATCTGAAGCATCTCAGTATAGTAACTAAATTGAAATGGTCTGTCCCCAAGGTGGTATTCTTTCCCTCTTAGAACTGACAGATGTCTTTTTTTAAAAAAATTTTTTAATGAATTCCAGATGAGTACTTTAAATACTCATATTTGTTCTTATTTAAATAGCTTAAATACTTCCCATTACTCTATCATTTGTCCTTCACTTTGGCAAAATATACCTTAGTTTTATTTCACTTAAAATATGATTTTTAAGACTCTTTAGGCATTTAGTTTTATCATAAAAGGAAAATTGATAATCATGCATATAGAAGATTGAGTAAAAGAAATCTAAATGGAAAGTGACAGAAAAACTTGATATATGTTGGGGAAACTTGTTTAAAAAATTGCTTAACTGTGCTCATTTTCCCAAGTAATACGTAAGTTCAAATTCAGAGTAATAAGTAACACCTTTGAGCAATCAAGTATATTTACTACATGTAAACTTATAGAAACAAGATGCGATTGACAGAGTCAATGAAAATTTTAGAAACTATCCTATAATAGTGGTACTTTAATATGCACATGTATCACATTTTCAGTGTCTAACACAATCAGTATCTTTTATCATTCCTGTAAGTCCCACATTCACAAAACTTCTTTGCATATGAATAGTATTCCTAGTTAGTTCGAACTAAATTATCTCATATTTATAAAATAAAGACATTGATCATATGAGAAAGCAATAGAAACCACATTCTGCTGAGTGGTTTATGCTGAGATGTATGCTAAGTTTAAATCTGATAAAACTTGCTTTAAAACTTTGTAAAAATACACTTAGTGATAAGACAAGTTCTCCATCTAGTGGTTGGTCCATGAATTACAGCCCTAATACATCACTACTTCATCTTTCTAAAACACAGAAATAAGCCTTTCCTCCTCTTAAAAAGTGTTAACAATGTTCCAAAAGTATATTCTTAGCATGGCATGTGAAGAGTTTTCAAAAATATCCCAACTTCCCTTTCTAACTTTATCAACTTCCACTTGCTTACATCATAAACCTAGTATTTTAACCTTAGCAATCCATTTGCTTTTCTTCATCCCGTCTCTCTTGCTCAGGCTGCCAATTACCAGGAATTCTATCTTCAGCTGTGAAGTCCTACTTGTTCTTTGCTATTCATCCATGCATGCAATCAAATACTCTTTGATGCCTACTCCATGTAAGATACAGTACAGATGATAATTATACAGCAATAAATAAGACAGGCCTTTCCCTTCTTGGTGCTTATATTCTAATAGGAAATAAAGATGGGGATAAACCCAAAATATGTCAGGAAATGACAAATGCATTAAAATTAAAATATTTTCTGTGAACTCTTGTCCCTGAGAGACTTCTATGTAGCAATTTGTATATACCTCTAGTATATTCTCACATATTAAATAATTAATCCTATTCTTTTGTAACAATTTATAAATATACTAAAGTAATACAATATCATATTAAAATAAGAATGTTTTCCCATTTTAATTGCCTCCTATCACTATCGAGGGATTGTCTTATTATTGCCTTCCCAGCACCACATCTTTTTTTAACATTGAATCTCAACACTGTACTTAACACGTTGCAGAAACTCATGTACTATTTGAATGGGTGAATGGATGGATATATAAAGGATAACTATCATGTTGACCTAAATTTCCTATGACAAATCTTAAGCTGAAATTACTCCAATGATCAACTTCTAATCTACGCAGATAGGAAGATAAATATACTGATTTTAATTTGTGATCATTATATTGGAATATTTGATTGAAATAATTGCTGCACTGGAAAGATATTATTTCATAGAGTTACATTAGAAACTATCATTTCATAGTTTTATAATATCCTGGAAAGCTTCCTCCCAAGAATTTAGTGCATGTTAGGGCCTTTAATTTAATGCCCCAAGAATTCCAGATTGCAGATTCCACAAAGATAGGGTAGTAAGGCATCACTATTTCCTATTTACATTTTGTGATAAAGGATTTTGTCTAGGGGAAAATAGAATTCCCAAAGAAACACACAAAGTAAAAAGATGAAATTTAACATGATAGTTAAAAGAGAAAATGTGTTGTGTCTGTGTGTACACACACAGCAAAATACACATATACGTTCAATGTCAGCCACATTATGGCAATGACAACTTTAAAAAATTGTTTAGGATCAATAGAGATTTCACCTACATTAGACAGTCAAAAATATAACTCATTGTATTCTATACTGATTTCACACTACACCATACTATCACATTATTTTCAAGTTCATCATTTTAAGATCAATGCTGAAAAAAATCAAAGTAATTTTAGAAGGCATATAAGATGGTAAAGATTTTAGAGACCATGTCATAAGGATATGTTAAATGAGGCTTGTGAGACAGTTGTACTAAAGAAGAATTAGACTTTTTGTGAGTTCCAGAGCTCAATTCTAGGAATAATAGAATAATAGATTAGTTAGAACTTAAGAACTTTTAGAAAGCTAGAACTTTCTAACCCTTTGATCTGCCATAAATAGAATGACTGCCTTAACAATGTAGGGAGCACTCCATTTCTAGAGGTATTTGTTGTGAATGGAAGTGGAGACTAGATAATTTCTAAAACTGTTTCTAAATCAAAGATTGTTTGAGCCTATGAAGAGAGAATTTGATTTGAATTTATTTTTTTTTTTGTAACATTCACTAATGTATTCGTTATTTGCTTCCTATTTACATTGCTGGCTTAGGAACTTCAAAGAAGAAAGACTTGTGTTGTTTTTATTTAATTTTAATAAAATAATGATAATGCTTTTCACTTATGCAGCACTTTTCATCCCAGGATTTCAAAGTGCTTTACAAATATGCACTAATTAAGCCTCACAAACAGCCAGAGGTAGGTGATTTTCTTCCCTTTATACAGGAATGTCATATCGACCAGAGAAATTCAGTAGGAACCTCAGCGTGCCTGGGATTCCTTCTGGCTGCTATACCCCTTGTAATGTGCTGCATGGGAAGCTTCACTTGTCATGTCCAGATTTTTTCTTTTTCCTCTACGAATCATGTCAAGTTTAGAATTCTGATGAATGCTGTTAAAAATTTGTTTGAAGTCTTGTAAATATTACGGAAAATTCAGTCTTCTGCTTGGTGAATACTAATTAGATATCTAAACATTTATTTAGAAATAAAATCTAGATGTGCTTATATTATTTGTTGTTGAATTTTAAATGCAGGTTTTTTATTATGAAGAACTTGCCATTTTCCTTTTAGGTACCCCAAAATCATTGTTCTTAGGACATAAACAAGAGCACATAGGTTTTCATGGCCTGAACTTTCCTAGCTATCTTTTCACAAAACAAACAGTAACCATTTTCTTTGGATAATAATAAAATACTTTCAAGAAGAGATACTGCATTTTGGATTTTTCTACTTTAAAGTTCTAAAATATGACATCTAGACATTAAAGATAGAGGTTTAACTTTGTTATGTATTGTCACCATGACTACTACATAAAAAGTGGTCTAGTGGTGGCATATTCTTACCTAGAGAGAGACACCACTTTTTCTTAATGTAAGTTAAGGGCAGAAGGGAGAGACTATTCACCTACAGAGAAACAATGTAGTGTTGGATCAAATCCCAATAGAAATACACAAACTCTTTTTTTTTTTAAATAATAAATTTTATTTTTATATTCCCCCATACAGCTGCACATGCCCCATTCTGACCCCAATCCCTCCCCTCCCGGCCCCCACCCCCCAAAAAGTGTCTCTAGTTCATAGTTTTTTGTTGATTTTGATTTTCACTTTCTTATAGTTATTCATTTTCCTGATCCCTTATTTAAGTTTTCTAGATTCCTGCTATGAGTGAGACCATCCGGTATTTTTCTTTTTCTTTTTGGCTTATTTCGCTGAGCATGATCCCTTCCAGCGCCATCCATGTTGCTGCAAATTGCATGTGTTTATCTTTTTTGAATGCTGAGTAATATTCCATGGTATTTATGTACCACATCTTCTTGATCCAGTCATCTATTTTTGGGCATTTGGGCTGTTTCCAAAGCTTAGCTATTGTAAATAGTGCTGCTATAAACATAGGGGTACAGGTGTTCTTTGGAATTGATGTTTCTGTGTCCTTTGGGTAAATACCTAGGAGTGGAATTGCTGGATCATATGGAAGCTCTATGTTTAGTAGGTCCAGAAATCTCCGCACAGCTCTCCATAGTGGTTGGACCAGTTTGCATTCCCACCAACAGTGCAGGAGTTCCTTTTTCTCCACAACCTCGCCAACATTTGTTGTTGCTAGTTTTTTTAATATGTGCCATTCTCACTGGTGTAAGATGGTATCTCATGGTAGTTTTGATTTGCATTTCCCTGATTACAAGTGATGTTGAACATTTTTTCATATGTCTGTTGGCCATTTGCATTTCCTCTTCAGAGAAGTTTCTTTTTAGCTCTTCTGCCCATTTTTTGACTGGATTATTTTCTTTGTTGTTGTTGAGTCTCATCAGCTCTTTGCAGATTTTTGTGATCAGTCCTTTATCGTTAGTGTTGGGTGCAAAAATGTTCTCCCAGTTGGTGGGGTTTCTCTTTGTTTTTGTTATTGTCTCTTTTGCTGTGCAGAAGCTCTTTAATTTGATGTAGTCCCAGCTGTTTATCTTTGCCTTCACTATCACTGCTTTGGGTGATGTGTCTGTAAAGATGTCTTTGATATCCAAATCACGTAGTGTTTCACCTATATTTCCTTCTATGTATTTTATGGTTTCAGGTCTTATGTCTAGTTCTTTAATCCATTTTGAGTTGATTTTTGTGTTTGGTGTGCGGTAGTGGTCAAGCTTCATTCTTTTGCATGTAGCAACCCAGTTTTCCCAGCACCATTTATTGAACAAACTTTCTTTGCTCCAATGCATAGTCTTTGCTCCTTTGTCAAAGATTAGTTGACCATAAATCTGTGGGTTTATTTCTGGATTTTCTATTCGATTCCATTGGTCTGTATGTCTGTTCTTGTTCCAATACCATGCAGTTTTGATGATTATGGCTTTGTAGTATAGTTTGAAGTCTGGGAGTGTGATGCCTCCATTCCCTTCTTTTTTTTTCAGTAGAGCTTTGGCTATTCGGGGTTTTTGGTGATTCCATATGAATTTCATCAATAATTGTTCTATTTCTTTGAAGAATGACATTGAAATTTTGATTGGAATAGCATTGAATCGGTATATTGCTTTTGGTAGGATGGCCATTTTAATAAATGTTTATTCTTCCAATCCATGAGCAGGGGATGTCTTTCCATTTCTTTGTGTCTTCTTCTATTTCTTTTAACAGTGTTTTATAATTTTCTTTGTATAGGTCCTTTACCTCTTTTGTTAGATTTATTCCCAAATATTTGATTTTTTTTGTTTTGATAATAAAAGGGATTTTTTTTTTATTTCTTCTTCTTCAGATTTATTGTTTGTGTATAGGAAGGCTACTGACTTTTGCGTGTTGATTTTGTATCCTGCCACTTTACTGAATTGATTGATAAGTTGAATTAGTTTTTCTGTGGAGTTTTTGGGGTTCTCTATGAATATTATCATATCATCTGCAAATAGTGATAGTTTGACTTCTTCTTTTCCTATTTGGATTCCTTGTATGTCTTTCTCTTGTCTTATTGCTCTGGCTAGGACTTCCAGTATTATATTGAAAAGCAGTGGTGAGAGTGGACATCCTTGTCTTGTTCCAGATCTTAATGGAATTGCTTTCAGCTTTTCACCATTGAGGATGATACTGGCTGTTGGCTTGTCATAGATGGCCTTTATGATGTTGAGGTATGTTCCTTGTATCCCAAGAATTTCAAGGACTTTTATCATGAATGGGTGTTGCACTTTGTCGAAAGCTTTCTCAGCATCTATTGATATTATCATATGGTTTTTATATTTCTTTTTGTTGATGTGTTGGATAACGTTGATTGATTTTCGGATGTTAAACCATCCTTGTGTCCCTGGAATGAATCCTACGTGGTCGTGGTGAATTATCTTATGGATACATTGTTGGATTCTGATAGCTAAAATTTTATTGAGGATTTTTGCATCAGTGTTCATTAGGGAGATTGGCCTGTAGTTTTCCTTTTTTGTGTTGTCCTTATTCAGTTTTGGTATTAGTGTAATGTTGGCTTCATAGAACGTGTTTGGTATTGTCCCTTCCTTCTCAATTTTTTGGAAGAGTTTGTGAAGGATAGGCACTAATTCGTCTCTGAATCTTTGGTAGAATTCATTTGTAAATCTATCAGGTCCCGGGCTTTTGTTTTTGGGAAGGTTTTTGATTACCATTTCAATTTCGCTGCTTGTAATTGGTCTGTTTAGGTGTTCTATTTCTTCTTTATCTAGCTTTGGGTGATTGTAGAGTTGTAGGAATTTGTCCATCTCCTCTAGATTGTTGAACTTGTTTCCATATAACTGTTCATAGTAGTTACTGATTATTCTTTTGATTTCTGCTGTGTCCATTGAAATACACAGACTCTTACCTGAATCAAATAACCATACAGGATAAGAGCAAGTACAGCATGTCACAACTTAGTTGCCCTTGGTTCTGAGGACATAGAAATTTCTTTTATACTGTTTGAGCTAAAGTGAGTCTCACTGGATCAGGAAAATGCATTTTGTCCCAACACTGTCTTTTTATATTTATGGTTTCTCTCCCCTTCAAAAGATCTTAAAGACTCTGTGATTCTATTTAAAGGAAAACACACTAGTAGGCCCTGTGTTTTGAAGCAGATTCTGCGTAAGCAAGGCTGCATCTTTATCCCAGGAAAAAAAGTAGAGTAAGTGTCCACATATCCCAAATGAATAGCTACAGGTTTTGTTACAGGGCAGGGAGAGGGGCAGCCCAAACCCCGCAAACCTGCCTATTCTACATAGGGTTCTGCCATCCGCCTCATTAACACAAAACATGAGACTTTAATGGGAAGGAACTTTAATACAATTAGGAAACAATACAGGAAAGGCAAAGAATATAGTTTCTAAATCAAGCACCCAAAGTTACCTGTCCCCTCCTTGGTAAAAGTCCACCCAAGCAGGATTGGCCCAGATCAAGGCCGCAAAAACTGCCACAGGTCTAAAGCACCTTCCAGTGGGGACCCTCAAAAAATAATCAGAAACAACCAGACAAGTCTGAAGGAAAAGAGCAAAATCAAAATCAAGATAAAAGCTGCCACTGTCACCTCCCCACGGGTCTCACCCACATCTGTGTCACCCAGTCCACAACCAAAAGACAAGCGCAATTTCTTCACGTGTCTCTAGGCTCCATGTGCCTCCTCCAGGTCTCCTTCTGGCTCCATCCTGCTTCCTTCCTCAGTCTCCTCTGCAGCTTCTTTCCCTGCTTAGCTCCACCCTCCCTTGGGTAGGGCAGGAAACCTGGAACCTCCCCCTTTCCTGGGGACCACCCTGCTACAGTTTTAGCATCCTAAAAAGCCCAGTTTCTCACTATATTACAACCAAATGAAAGATTGAAGAACTAAGCTATTCCCTTTCAAAGTTACTTGTATTTGGGTAGGGCGGAGCAACATGGCGGCGAGGAGACGCTGCGAGTAAGATCTCCCATTAAAAAAAGTTAATAGGAAGGAAAAGCGGCAGGTCCCAGTGAGAACTGGGACACGGAAGATAAACGGGTGACTCCAGCAAACTACCCGAAGAAGAAAGTGGCCATAAAAGAAGACTAGAAGGGAGAGAAGCGCAGAACCCTGCTCCCCTCCCCCGCCCACAGAGGCGGCACTCTCCGACCGGCAGAGAGGAGGAAAACAACAAACCAAAACGGCCGACAAGAACAAACGACACAGCAAGCGGGACTGTGAGTGGAAAGGAACTATTGCAGCCACCACACCCCTTGAACGGGAGCTGAGGCGAACCCTGCAGGATTCGCCGCGGCGGTGAGCGAACGGCTCCGGGCGCCATTAGAGAAGAACAAAGACCCCGGGAGACGCGCACACAGCCCGGGCTGCCAGTAAGCTTGCGTGGAAAGCGGCGCGCTCGGTGCGCTTGAAAAGCAAGTGCAGACCAGGATCGCGGCTGCCCAGGTCCCCGCGCCTGCGACCTAGGCTTGGGAGACGACCTAGGCTTGCGGGGAGACGCGCGGAGGTCCTCACTGAGGTGAAGGTCCCTCCCTGAGTAAGCAGGAACCAGGCGCCCAGGCACGGGAGCGGTGCAAAAGGCGCCATTCCCGCGCCACTGAACTGGGCTACAGCCCGCGTCCTGGAACTGAGGGCTTTGGAACGGAGACCCGGGGCACGAAATTAGGGGTGTGGGTTCCCCACGACGGTGGGGCACAAGGCAGACACAGCACCCCAAAGCCGTTGAGGTGTACCCTACCATCCCCGCTTTGCTCCCTGTCCCACGGGTGGAAAATCAGCTCCCCAAGGGCTCTAGGAGAGATCTCTGGCGCCACCTAGCGACTTGAAGCCAGCACAGGCTCCTGAAGGAGCTAGTGGCCACCTGGGGAGTTAGCCCACACCCGGCCCCTTCCGAACAAGTAGTCTGAGCCCACAGGGAGAGCGAGCACCCACAACCAGGGCAGACCAGGCACGCAGAAGAGTGTGCCTGACACCGGACGCGCAGGGAGTGTGTCCCACATCACCATTTTAGAACAGGGACATTTCTTCAGTAAAGACTACCTGCAGAAGGCTTCCTCAGGAGCCAGAGGTGAGCGGGGGAAGTTCGCCCACGCCAGACCCTCTCTGGCCTGCAGTCCAAGCCCAGAGGGGGAGCAGGAACCCACCGCCGGGGCGGACCAGGCGCACAGGGGAGTGTGTCCCCACATCGACATTTTAGGACAGGGACCTTTCTCCAATAAAGACTGCTTGAAACTGACAGATGACTCCTGGAGGAACCAGAGGGGAAAAGAGAAGCCCACCCAAGATGCCGGCCAGTCCCAACAACACAGTGTCCCAACGCATACGGCAAATTAGAAAACAGACAGTAGGGAGGAGAAGAACCACACGCAACCTAGCAACTCTCCAGAGAAAAAGCACACCACAAAAAGAAAACCAGCCCCCAGATTGCAACGACAGTAACTTGGAAGAACTTCTGAGCCTTCCAGAAAGAGAATTTAAAATTGCCGTGATTAAAAAACTGACAGAAGTCATAAAGGAAAACAATGATAAGGGAAAAATAATCAACGATCAGAAGAATGAAATTGAGTCCCTAAAGAGGGAAGTAAAAGAAATGCAGGAGATCAAAGAATTAGTGGAAGAACTAAAGAATTCTGGGAAAAGCAATGAAAGCAGAATTGATGAAATGGAAGAACGAATAAGTGCTCTTGAAGACACAGAAATAAAAAGAACCAAAACAGAAAAGGAAAGAGAAGTACGAAGGAAAAAGAATGAAGAAAGACTTCGGGAACTATCTGACTCCATGAGGAAAGGAAATATAAGAGTTATAGGAATACCAGAAGGAGAGGAGAGAGAAGTAGGAACAGAGAAAATATTCAAAGAGATAATTGAAGAGAACTTCCCAAATGTGAAGAAGGAGCTGAAAATTGATATACAAGAAGCAAGAAGAACACCAAACTTCCACGACGAAAGGAAAAATACAGCAAGACACATAATAGTAAAGCTCCCAAGAATCCAGGACAAGGAAAAAATAATGAAGCTGGCAAGAGGGAAGAAACAGATAACATTCAAAGGAAAACCAATCAGGCTGACATCAGACTTCTCCGAAGAAACACTACGGGCAAGGAGAGAGTGGAGGGACATAGTCAACAGACTCCAAGAAAACAGATGCCAACCAAGGATACTCTATCCCGCAAAGCTCTCCTTCCTCTTTGAAGAAAGAATATGGACCTTCCCAGACAAACAGAAACTCCGGAATTTCATTGCAACTAAACCCCCACTCCAAAAAATACTACAAGGAGTCCTAAAGCCAGAACCTCAGAGGGACGAATAACAATGAAAGAAGGCCAAAGAAAGTTATTAAAAGAATAAATAAATAAAATCAAAGGAAAGACAAACACAATGGCAAATACAGATGTTAACATATCAATATTAACTCTAAATGTAAATGGACTAAACTCTTCAATAAAAAGACACAGAGTTGCAGCCTGGATTAAGAAACAAAACCCAACCTTTTGCTGTCTCCAGGAAACACATTTAGCTACAAAAGATAAAAATAGGCTCAAAGTTAAAGGATGGAAAACAATCCTACAAGCAAATGGACCAAAAAAGAAAGCAGGAACAGCTATACTTATATCAGATAAAACAGATTTCAAACTCAAAAAGATAAAAAGAGACCCCAATGGTCACTACATTATGATCAAGGGGACAATACTTCAAGAAGAAATAACACTCATTAACATATACTCACCAAACGAAGGAGCACCAAAATATATCAGACAACTGTTGTCCTCTCTGAAAACAGACATCAGAGAAAACACATACGTAGTGGGAGACTTCAACACACCACTATCAACAATGGATAGATCAACAAGACAAAAAATAAGTAAAGAAACCAAAGCTCTAAATAAGGACCTAGAGCAATTGGGCTTAACAGACATCTATAGAACACTAAACCCCAAAAAAACGGAGTACACATTTTTCTCAAGCGCACACGGATCATTCTCCAGGATCGATCACATACTGGGGCACAAGACAAACATCAACAGATACACCAAGATTGAAATCATATCAACCATCTTTTCTGACCATGAAGGCATCAAACTAGAAATAAACCATAAAAAGAAGGCAAGGAACTTTCCTACCTCATGGAGATTAAAAACCACACTACTGGAAGACCACTGGACTAATGAGGAGATCAAAGAAGAAATTAAAAAATTTTTTGAATTGAACAACAAGGAGGACACCAATATCCTAAATGTATGGGATGCAGCAAAAGCAGTAATAAGAGGAAAATATATAGCAATAGAAGCTCACATCAAGAAACAAGAAAGAACTCAAAGAAACAACCTAATCTCGAAGCTCAAAGATCTAGAAAAAGAACAACAAAAAAACCCCAACACCAGTAGAAGAAAAGAAATAATAAAAACCAAAGCAGAAATAAATGAAATTGAAACTTAAAAAACAGTCCAAAAGATCAATGAAACCAAGAGCTGGTTCTTTGAAAAAATCAATAAAATAGACAAACCCCTACCAGGCTCACAAAGGAAAAAAGGGAGAAAGCACAAATAAACAGGATCACAAATGAAAGAGGAGAAATCACAACGGACACAGCAGAAATCAAAAGAATAATCAGTAACTACTATGAACAGTTATATGGAAACAAGTTCAACAATCTAGAGGAGATGGACAAATTCCTACAACTCTACAATCACCCAAAGCTAGATAAAGAAGAATAGAACACCTAAACAGACCAATTACAAGCAGCGAAATTGAAATGGTAATCAAAAACCTCCCCAAAAACAAAAGCCCAGGACCTGATGGATTTACAAATGAATTCTACAAAACATTCAGACACGAATTAGTGCCTATCCTTCACAAACTCTTCCAAAAAATTGAGAAGGAAGGGACAATACCAAACACGTTCTATGAAGCCAACATTACACTAATACCAAAACCGAACAAGGACAACACAAAAAAGGAAAACTACAGGCCAATCTCCCTAATGAACACTGATGCAAAAATCCTCAATAAAATTTTAGCCATCAGAATCCAACAATGTATCCATAAGATAATTCACCACGACCAAGTAGGATTCATTCCAGGGGCACAAGGATGGTTTAACATCCGAAAATCAATCAACGTTATCCAACACATCAACAAAAAGAAATATAAAAACCATATGATAATATCAATAGATGCTGAGAAAGCTTTCGACAAAGTGCAACACCCATTCATGATAAAAGCCTTTGAAATTCTTGGGATACAAGGAACATACCTCAACATCATAAAGGCCATCTATGACAAGCCAACAGCCAGTATCATTCTCAATGGTGAAAAGCTGAAAGCAATTCCATTAAGATCTGGAACAAGACAAGGATGTCCACTCTCACCACTGCTTTTCAATATAATACTGGAAGTCCTAGCCAGGGCAATAAGACAAGAGAAAGACATACAAGGAATCCAAATAGGAAAAGAAGAAGTCAAACTATCACTATTTGCAGACGATATGATATTATACGTAGAGAACCCCAAAAACTCCACAGAAAAGCTAATTCAACTCATCAATCAGTTCAGTAAATTGGCAGGATACAAAATCAACATGCAAAAGTCAGTAGCCTTCCTATACACAAACAATAAATCTGAAGAAGAAGAAATCAAAAAAACCATCCCTTTTGTTATTGAAACAAAAAAAATCAAATATTTGGGAATAAATCTAACAAAAGAGGTAAAGGACCTATACAAAGAAAAATATAAAACACTGTTAAAAGAAATAGAAGAAGACACAAAGAAATGGAGAGACATCCCCTGCTCGTGGATTGGAAGAATAAACATTATTAAAATGGCCATCCTTCCAAAAGCAATATACAGATTCAATGCTATTCCAATCAAAATTTCAATGTCATTCTTCAAAGAAATAGAACAATTATTGATGAAATTCATATGGAATCACAAAAAACCCCGAATAGCCAAAGCTCTCCTGAAAAAAAAAGAAGGGAATGGAGGCATTACACTCCCAGACTTCAAACTATACTACAAAGCCATAATCATCAAAACTGCATGGTATTGGAACAAGAACAGACATACAGACCAATGGAATCGAATAGAAAATCCAGAAATAAACCCACAGATTTATGGTCAACTATCTTTGACAAAGGAGCAAAGACTATGCATTGGAGCAAAGAAAGTTTGTTCAATAAATGGTGCTGGGAAAACTGGGTCGCTACATGCAAAAGAATGAAGCTTGACCACTACCTCACACCATACACAAAAATCAACTCAAAATGGATTAAAGAACTAGACATAAGACCTGAAACCATAAAATATATAGAAGGAAATATAGGCGAAACACTACGTGATCTGCACATCAAAGACATCTCTACAGACACATCACCCAAAGCAGTGATAGTGAAGGCAAAGATAAACAGCTGGGACTACATCAAATTAAAGAGCTTCTGCACAGCAAAAGAGACAATAACAAAAACAAAGAGAAACCCCACCAACTGGGAGAACATTTTTGCACCCAACACTAATGATAAAGGACTGATCACAAAAATCTGCAAAGAGCTGATGAGACTCAACAACAACAAAGAAAATAATCCAGTCAAAAAATGGGCAGAAGAGCTAAAAAGAAACTTCTCTGAAGAGGAAATGCAAATGGCCAACAGGCATATGAAAAAAATGTTCAACATCACTTGCCATCAGGGAAATGCAAATCAAAACTACCATGAGATACCATCTTACACCAGTGAGAATGGCACATATTAAAAAAACTAGCAACAACAAATGCTGGCGAGGGTGTGGAGAAAAAGGAACTCTTCTGCACTGTTGGTGGGAGTGCAAACTGGTCCAACCACTGTGGAAAGCTGTGTGGAGATTTCTGGACCTACTAAACATAGAGCTTCCATATGATCCAGCAATTCCACGCCTAGGTATTTACCCAAAGGACACAGAAACATCAATTCCAAAGAACACCTGCACCCCTATGTTTATAGCAGCACTGTTTACAATAGCTAAGCTTTGGAAACAACCCAAATGCCCAAAAATAGATGACTGGATCAAGAAGATGTGGTACATATATATCATGGAATATTACTCAGCATTCAAAAAAGATAAACACATACAATTTGCAGCAACATGGGTGGCGCTGGAAGGGATCTTGCTCAGCGAAATAAGCCAAAAAGAAAAAGAAAATTACCGGATGGTCTCACTCATAGCAGGAATCTAGAAAACTTAAATAAGGGACCAGGAAAATGAATAACTATAAGAAAGTGAAAATCAAAATCAACAAAAAACTATGAACCAGAGACACTTTTAGGGGGGCGGGGGCGGGAGGGGAGGGATTGGGGTCAGAATGGGGGGGCTGCAGTTGTATGGGGAATATAACAATAAAATTTATAAAAAAAAATAAAAAAAAAGCAAAGTTACTTGTATTTAAAATATATTAACGGTATGGATAAAGTTGATCTTCTGTAATGTGAATGGATCTAGCACCTAGGTCAAAATTCAAACTGGTCATAACATTTCAAATATTCTTTACTTTTAATACAAGTCATCTGTGACACATAATGGATTAATGCAGAAAAGCTCGTTTTAAGAGTTGGTTTCAAATTTTCCCCCTTGAAAATTTTTACCAAGTGTTATCTAATGGAAGTTCAAAATTTTGTCTCTTATTAAAATGTATGCAGATGTGTCTAGGTGAAACATTGATTGCATAATAGAACTTTACTGCAGTAAACTTGGCAGACTCAAAAACTTCAACTTACCATGTTCAAGGTTCAGTCTTACTTTCACTGACTAGGGAGTGCAAATTCTTACCAACAATGTGACAGGCATATTAAAAAAGAAAAAAACAGAATACTCATTTGTTAATTTATAATGAAATGTGTAACCATCAGGCAAATCGAATAATGTCAAAATTTAATCTTTTCCATATTGGCAAGCCACATGTGAAAACAGTGATCAGAAGTTCGCCTTTAGTCATAGAAATAAAAGGATAGTTTTGTTGTTTGAATGTATAATGACTTCATACTCTCACAAGCTTTAAGGCCCCTTCTTCCATGAGGATCAGCCTACCAGAAAGGCCAGGTATTCCTGACGTTCACCCCAAAGAGTTATTTGGATTGGTTCTACCAACATTGCCTTTGAAGAGCTCCTTATTCTGTGACAACATAACTAACAAACTCCCTTCTGAGGAGCATCTTTTTTTAGATAGAATTAGCCATGTTGCTGTGAGTTCCTCTGTGGAATGGAGGAACTCTCTGACTTGCCAGTATATTTCTTCATTGATCCACTAGGTGCCTCTTGTGCCCAAGTTCTAGAAAGAAATCTCACAGTAGTTCTTAGGTTGAGAAATAAAGACATAATTAACTTGAATTTATGTTCAGCATCGAAAGGATACTGAAAATTGTTAGGAGAGACTAAAGGCAAGTGATAAGTAGAAAAGGAAGGCATTAAAATCCACAAGCTATATGATCAGCCTTTATATAATTGAGTTATTTAAATACATACATATTTGTTAGCCTTAGTGCTTCAGGTGAAAAACTTTCAACAGCCAACTTTTCCTCTAATTTTAAACTGATCCACACATATTTTATTTCATAGACTCCATTAATTTCTGAAACATCTTTAAAGCTACCTCTAGAACAATATATTCTTTCCTCATAAAATTTGATTTCTCTTCCCGTGGTACCAGTGTAGAAGGCTCATGCTTACATTTCACCATTTCAAAATAAAATTGAAAATTAAAAATATCAGCCAACCTTCAGAAATTATAGGCATGGAGTTCTTGATCGAAAAAGCACAGACAGTTTGATTTTTGTAGGATTACTCACTACAAATGTTAACCTTTAACATATTTGAAAAACTATTGCCCTGAGATTCACGTGAATAATGTATGAGTGCATTTTGGTTCATCACATTTAGTCTTTAGTCTTATCCCAGTACATACACACACACACACACACACACACACACACATTATTTAAAACCTTAACATTTTGATAGTTGTGTCTGTTTTTAACTTTATCTCAATTTGAATGGTGAAAATTAGTTCCTATGTGAATATACTTTTTAATCATATTGAGGTTTTGTAAAAAGTATTTTTCCTTCTAGTGTAATCTCAAATGATCTTAAATCATTTAAATATTTTTTCAGAGCTCATATATGTGCATTATAAATCATTTCCTTTGATTGAAAATACGCTCACTGGCATTCACTGCATGAGCTATGCATGAGCATGTTAGAGCTGCCATATTTGCCTGGCAAGATACGTGATCCTTAGAACATGCTTTGGAAAACAGATTTTCTTCTAAATTATTAATAAATAAATGAAAGAATGATTTTTTAAGTAATACAGGCTATCTTTATAACTCTGAAGGTTATCTTTGGGCTTCTGTTATTTTCATAGAATAAATTTAACCAAAATTCACAGTTATTTTATTGTCACTCAATAGAAACATGTTCTATTTAGTAATTTCTGCATTGAAGAATCAGAGCAAGATTTGCAAATCAAATCTGGGTAATTTTCAAATCTTATAAAAGTCATTGCCTCATTCTTTGTGTCATCAACTTACAGTATAATTTGGCCCTGAGAATTTACTGCTAAAATTCGAATTGCATGTCTTTACTAATGGACTTGTTCTGTGTCTTCATATTGAAAAGAAATCTTATAAATATAAAAGGTCACTTTACAATTTTTATTTTATTTCTTTCCAATGTATTACTGATAATTGCTAGATGTAAAAATTTTCCCATATTCTGACATAAAAGCCATAAATGAATGTAATTTATTAAAACTTTTCTATCTGTCCTCCTCTTTGGAGTGAAATCTGGTAACAGGACCTTCCAACATTTTAAACACATTATTAGAAGTGAATAGTTATTGCACACATTTTTATGGTTGTATTAACTTAAAGAGGAAAAAGGATTAATGGTAGCCACAAAAATCATCTGTTGCTAGGAAGAAAATCATGGCAACATAAAATTCCAGACCTCTTACTTGACCTGCATTGTGGATGTACGATGAAAAGCATAACTTATAATTTCTTTTTCTCTCTTTAGCCTTGGAATGGATGGCTTTGGCCAATCCGTTGGCATTCTTGGACGCCCTGCCACAGCTTATGGATTCCGCCCTGATGAACCTTACTACTATGGCTATGGAGCTCGATAAAGTCACGCCTTCATGTGTACTCTCTACATAGTGGGTTGGGTTAATTTTGAATCTTGGCCAAATAATGCATGTTGATACTATTGTGAATCTGTGTTTCTTTTTATTTTCCCATGTTAGCTGCAGATTAACTCCATTCCCTTCTGTCCTGTATTAAGTACAGTTGATACTTGACATTGTTCATTCATCAAAGCACATCTTGACGCTGAAAAACATTTCCCATGATACTCAAAAGTGAATGATGAAAAGCAACTAGATGGAAAACAAACACTGCATTATGTACATTAAGTGACTAATTTAATTTCTATTAAAAAGAAACAAAGTATTAATGAATTAGCAAAAGTCATGTGTTTCTATTTAATGTGTTTCATTAGGAGTTAAATGCTTATATAGCATGCACATGAATTTTATTTTTCCCTCCCCCTTTTTCCCCTTGTAAAATAAACTCTTGAGTTTTCTTGTGATATATGCTACCTTTAAAATTTATTGAAAAATTTACCTTTTTATTCCATGCCATATGCCTGAAAGGTTGCTTCCCAAAGCTTCTAATTAACAAGAGAACACATGCCATAGTTATACATTAGGGTCTCTTCAGCAAATTTGAATTCATGTCTTTTGGATTTTAATATAGAAAACCTGGGACATCAACTAGTATATGTGAGACAAGATTAGTACTGGAGTTTTAAATGTTGTTCTTTAAATCTAAAGTTTGAAAAAGCTAAATATAAATCTCATTGAGGAAAACTAAGGAACAGAATATTTTGCTAATTTAGATACTCATTTCCCATTGATGTACTTGTTTCTATTAGAGAGATTTAGGTAATAAGAAATGGAAAGACATTACTGAGTTTTGAAAATAACCCATTAATATTATAATATTGAAGATTTACTTGAAGAGCAAAGCATATAAAGTAAATAACAATAATCTCAAGATATTTCCTTGAGCATCTACCATGATAAGCATACATAGATCAAAGACAAAACTTGGTCTTTGAATTCAAATTCTCACAGCTCTACTATTTGTTTTGCTTTAATATATGTTTTGTTTCTTAAACTAATTTATTGACTTTTAATTAAGGTAATATTAGGATACCCCTGTCAGGTGTATTTTAAGAATAGAATAGTAGACTAGAAAGGATCTTTGAAATAACACAGCTCATCTACTTATTTGAGAAGCCAATCATATAAAAATTTTTAATATAATCAGATAGTTTCTAAATTACCTGTAATGTGTAAGTATATGATGATCCATAAGGAATACACGATTCTAAGGTAGGATTTGTCTCTTTGAACTCAACATAATTGATCTTTCTGAAACATTTATTTGTCCTATTTTTTAATCATAGAACACTGAAGTTAAAAGGGCCTTGGAAAGTAACCCTGTCAAACTCTCATTTTTACAGGTTAAAAAACTGTAGCCAGGAGAAGACAAATGACTTGCCCAAGTTTATATGTGGTCAGTAACAGTACCTGTCTCCATGCTTCCAATTCAGTAATCTCAATACTAAAAAGCATGCCATATTATTCTCCATGTAGCATAAAGCATAATTATACATAACAAGTGTTGTTAATAAAAAGACAAAGCAAACATTATATATTTTTAATGTTCCTCACACTGTCATAAAGATATAGGAAAAACATTTCATACCAATTCATGACATTTTCAGACCCATCCTCACTGAAGTTTACATGCACATGCTTGCTCCCCTGTATATATATATATTTTTTTCATTGCTTTAAGACTTCACAAATTGAGAAATTCTGATTTTCCACTCAGGCATGCACTGGTTTACCTTTGCATTATTTATGGAGGAAAACATTATGAAAGGAATGAGGAAGAGCATTTATAGAAAAACAAAATGGCTCCGACAGCCTGGGTTTTGGGTGAGGAAGGAGAAATCTCTCCTCAGAATTAAAACATGTTTGAACATGCATGAATTTGGAGTTTAAAGGCACACCATCTGAATAATATAAATTGGACCACCTGGCAGAAATAGTGGAATGTTCCTTCAATCACAGGATTCTCACAGATAAGATCAACTGCACATGAGCACACTGCGAAAAATTACAAAACACTTAAAGAACCAAGAAATGACAGAAAATGAGGTACCCAGTCCCCCATCAAATGGTAATTTCATATAAAGAATATTGAACAATGTAGTTAAAATATTTAAAGAAATAGAGTGAATTAAGAATGAGTAAAACAAAAGAAAAATGGGAAAGGTAAATAATAGAACACTAAAAGTTCTAGAAATAAAATAAATTGCATGAGTTAAAACAAATTAGACAGAGTTGTAGAGGAAATGAAATTAGGATTTTTAAAAAAGTAGCCAGAATGCATCACAGAGATACAGAGAAATATAAATAACTGAGAGACATGAAATATTGAGTGGAAATTTCTAGACCAGAATAAAGTAATGAGATAATAATTGAAGAAATCATTTTCCAAGTGAACAAAAGATGTATCTATCTTCAAAATGAGTGTTTTAGTCTAGTCAGACTAGTATAAATAACACAATTTTATTATTTCTCACAGTTCTGAGATGAAGTCCAAGGTCAAGGTACTGGCATATTTGGTATGGTGGCTTGGGAAAGCCCACTTTCTGGTTCATTAAGTATCACTCCTCACTGTGATTTCACACAGTGGAAGGTAGCAAGGGTTCTCTCTGGTTCTTAATAAAAACACTGATTCCATTCATGAGGACTTTACCATCATGACCTAAGCACCTTCCTAAGTGCCTAACCTAAGACCTAACCTTACGGGTTAGGTTTCAAGATAAGAATTTTACAGGGACACAAACATTCATATCCCAAGAACACAAAATCCCAAGATAGGAAACATAATTGGATGCAACATCATGAAACTGCAATGTATGAAGAAAAGGAGAAACAGCAAGAGAGACAGAGAGAGAACTTATAAAGTTAAGATTAGGTTGACAACAAATCTCAACAACTAAGCAAGTAGCCAGTGGAATATCTTCAGTGAACTGACAGGAAATAACTGTCTACCTACAATTGTATATTTGACTAAACTCAAGTACAAAAGGAGATGGAGTAAATATATTAATATAAGAAAAAACTTTAAGTAAAAAGCATTGTTAGGGGGTCTATCAACCTTTGCTACATAACAAACCCTTCCAGAACAGTGGCTTAAAACAACCACATTTAGCCCATAATTTGGAGGACTGGTTATTTGACTTGGTGGGACTTCACCACTTCAGGGACTGGTCCCTTTGTATTAAAAACTCGCTCTGATGCAGTAGGCTCCATGTTCCAATGGTCAGTCTAACAAGCCCTGCAGCTAGTTCAAGCAGCAAGGCTATCAATGAAGTGGGGTAATGCAAGACCAGAGGACTCCAGGATGGAATGCTGTATGTCTGGCATGGACACTGGTTCTGATGGATTCCTTAACTTGTTTGTGCAGAGATGTTGAGTGAGTGGGACCTGTGCAATGCTCCCAATCAGCCACATATTTGAAACATATGTATATTCCTTTCTCAGGGCAGCTGAAACTAAGTACCACGAAAACAACAAAAATGTACTTTCTCACAGTTCTGGAAGTTAAAACTTTGAAATTGGGTGTCAGCAGTACCATGCTCCCTCTGAAATCAGTAGAGAATAGTCTTCTTGTTTCTTCCTAGTTTCTGCTGTCTGCCAACAATCCTTGGCATCCCTTGACTTTATAAAAGTAGCCCTACAGTACCAGGTCTGTCTTCTCCCTCTCTTCCCTTCATCTTCCCTTGCATATCGGCCTCTTTGCCTAAACTCTCCCTTCTTATAAGGATGCCAGTCACATTGAACTAGGATCCACCTAAAGACCTTATTTTAACTTGATTACATCTGTAAAGATGCTATTTCCACATTAGCTCACATTCTGAGGTACTGAGGGTTAGAAGACAGACAGATAGATAGACAGACAGACACACACACACATCTTGGAGGAGACACAATTCAACCCATCGCCACAGGTGAATGCCAAAGGATATAGGTATAAGTTTATTTTACATCCGTATATTCGTTCTGTGTCCTCCTGGTGTTTCATTTCCCTGCTGGCTAGATTGCTCAAAATGAGTGATAAAGGTAAAATCGCAAAAGCAGTCAGAAGTTGAAAAAGACCATGTATAAATTCTTGTCAGAAACTATGTAAACAAGTCAGTGGAATATCTTTCAAGTACTGAAAGAAAATGTGTCAGTTGTACGCCTAGTGAAAATAACTTTAAAATAAAAGTGAAAAAATGTATTTTCAGATATGCAAAAGTTGAAAGAAGTCATCACCATCAACCCACATGACAAAAATGTTTCAGTAAGTCTTCCAGGCAGAGGGAAAACGGTGCCAGATGAGGTAGGGCCCTACACTAAAGGAATGAAGAGCACTGAAAGTGGTAATTACATGGAGAGGCAGTCCCTCTCTACCCAGTCTCTCCTGGAAGCTTCTGCCATGAATCCTCTAGGGTGGGGGTGGGAGAGAGAGGAAAAGAAGGAAGAGGTGAAAAAGAAGAATGTTGCTCAAGTATTACTAGACTGATCCAACAGCTGTGAGGCTAATGCTGACTCTCCTCCCAACTCCCCCCAAAGAAATCTTAATTCTCAGGGAAGTTTATCAAGCTTTTTTTTTTTTTTTTTTTGCAGGAAAAGTAATTTCTTCTCAAAAAGAGCAGATAATCACACTGGTTCAAGTCTGAGATAACTGCCTTTCCCTTAAGTAGAAATAAAATGATGCTTGCTCAAATGCCACCAGATCCTCTCACTAGTTCAGTGGCTGGCAAACATTCGCTTGTATGAGAGTAGCCTAGGAGGGCTTACTGGGCCACAGGCTGGTGTTACTGATACAGTAGGTCTGGGATGAGGTCCAAAACTTGGTCTGATACCCCAAAATCTCATGATTGCATTTCTAACAAGTTCTAGGTGATATTGCTGCTGAACCAAGGGCCACACTTTGAGAACCACATGGTGTGGATACTGCAATAAATTTTTCACTGGTATGCATTCACTGGAATCATCTGAGGAGCTATTTTAAAAATTCTGATGCCCAAATTCCAACTCGAAAGCAATTAAATCATAATTTCTGGGACTGGAGCCCAAGTCTCATCATGAAAGTTCCCCCGGATTATTTGAATTGGCAGCTAGGGTTGGGAGTCACTAGTTAACAGGCAACAAACCAGCAGGCATACCTTGAGTGCCTGAAATCAGTAAATACTCAGGATTGCCCACACATAGCATGTTTTAAATGACAGTGCTTGTCCTTTCACCTAAGTTATAGGTTATTGTCCAAATTATATGGTGAGCAGAGAAGTCGTGAGCATGAAATTCGTATGCTGATAGATTTCGTATCTGTATCACAACTACCAACATTGCTTGTCTTGGTCTAGGGAGAGTATTGAGTCCCAGCGCTTGAAAGGAAAAACAACGAAATGCAATTAGAACCTCACAAGCCTTTCTGAAAATTCGTTTCCTGTTCTGTTCAATTGGGTCATATTACTTGATGCAGTGTGGTGTGGAACTGCCTCAGGTTGTCTCCTAGAGATTATAGTAGCTTCGTTATATACTTCCTTTAGTTTCTTGATTTATTGGTTTGATTCTTTTGCCCATTTAGAATCAATTCCAGTCCCAGGTGTTTTCTCAACTGTATTTTTAAATAAGTTATTCTATCAGTCTGTTATTCCAATTACTGTCAACTATAAGGAAAACCAAAATTTAGATTCCATTGAATTACCATGTTACTTTTTCATTGCTGATTATATGGTTAAAAAAAGTTCCAAGTGAAATCAACAGTCTTGGGCTTATGTATCTTTCCCCCAATCATCCAGCCTTTGTGTTGCATTTTGCTAAGTCACTGAGGAAAAATCAAATGCAGCTTAGAGACGTGAGTACAGGTGTTTGGCAGTAAGTAGATACTGTTATTTACTTCCATGGGAAGTCCCATAAAGTCACCTGGGAACAGTCCCTTGGGTCCTATTTATAACGTCTGACAAGCCGGGATGCTTATTTGATCAGTTTTCACTCATTTAGATCCCTTTTTTTTTTTTTTTTTTTTAAATAGAGGCATGCTTTATTTATTTGTTTGCTGGCTTGTTTGTTTGTTTTGTTTATACATGCACTGGGTACAGTCAGAAGCGCGGGAGGGTGAGAGAATTCACCAGAGCCAGAGCGGGGAGCAGAGCAGCCAGAAGGACCGAAGTACACTGCTGAGGGGAGCAGCGGGCGGCAGGAGAGTTCTGCACGCCATGTGGGACCCTCCTCTGGTGGCCGGGGAGCAGCCAGGGATCGAACCGGCTCCGCAGAGGCCGCGGGCAGCTTCGCAACCCAGCGCTCAACCGCTGCGCCACCGGGGAGGCCCTAGATCCCTTTTTTTGACATTTCAGTTACTTACACAGGTGGAGCCCAGTTCTTGGGATGGTGTCTGAGTCCATCTTCCTAACAGTTCCATGAAGGGAATCAGCGATGAATAGAATGCCTATTGCCCCAGTTTCCCTTTTTTATAGACTTACGGTTTAGGTTTGAGTTTCTATTTATTATATTTAGAAACCTCTCCTTCTTCAAAGGAGTATCTACATAGAATAAGTACTTCCCCAAACTGATTCCATGAACATTGTTTCCATCTACTTGATCATATGGTTTGTCCATCAGTCACAGCCCACCAACCCCCTGGCTTTCTGTACCGCTTCCATTGAGACTGTTTGGAATAAAGCAAGTTGTGCCAATTAGTATGGTTCTTCTACAAGGGACTCATCAGATGGCAGGCCAAAACCTAGCATTTAACCTAATTTCAGCTTGTGGTAGCACTGCTATCTATCCTTGACACACAATAGTCTTTGGTGTCCATTGCTGATGTTCAGCCCCAAAGCAGTGGGCAGTGTAAGAGGCTTGTGGGCAGTGCAAGAGGCAGCCAGTGGTGGGCATTTTACTGCCCATCACCAGTGGCCCCACTAGGGCCCAGCCTGCAGGCAGAGGCCAACAGTGATTTCTGGCAGCACTGGCAAATCTACCATGTTGCCTCAGGGCATACAGCCCCTGGTTCAGGGATGCAGGGAGAAGCGCAGGGTCCCACTGGGCCAACTACAATTCTGATGGTCCCTCCAGCTGCAGGCAGTGGAGAGGCCTGTGGATTTTGTGCCTGGATCATAGACTGGACCAATTAGATGCAAACTGTGAGCTGATTGGTGCGGTCCAATCAGCCATAGGATTGAAAATGGTCCAATCAGACTTGTAGGTGGGGAACCCTGACAGGGGATGTGGCAGGGCAGGTGACAGGTGTCTTAGACTCTGAGACTCTCTCAGGCTCTCTAACAGATAGACTCTCAGTTCCTGAACTCAAAAAGAAAAAAAAGGAAGAAGCATCTTTTTTCGACCTCCAAAGAAAGAGGAGGATCCAAAGAGCTTTGTAGATGCTAAGGGCCAGCTGACACATGGTCTACAACTGACACCACTTTAAAGATGCCCTGGGTCTGGTACCTCAAAGAGCTGTTTATTGTTGATGTGGGCCAGTGTTGGGTAAATCGAAGTGATCAGGCTTTTTCCGCCCTCCCACCATTAGCATCTATGACTGACACCTGTGTTCTTATATGCATGCCTGATGGACGCCTGGAGTGTGGTGTGGGCATGTGTAAGTGGGCACACCTGAGCCTGGATGCGGAGGCTATAAGAGCGGCATCACACAGAAGGCGACTGCGTCATAGAACAGTGGCAGCAGAAGAGCTACGAGAGGAAGAGCCCAGAAAGAGTAAAGATCCTGTGCGGGGCTGGGAGGCCTGACAGCCTCCTGAACCACCCCAGCCTCCCTGTCTTGCCAGCCTGTGGGCTTGCCCCACAACAGTTGGTTTAGAAAGATCATTAGAGCCTGAAAAAGCCACAGATGGCTCCAGGACGCTTCTTTACCCTGGCCCTGCTGCCCACCGTGCACCTGGCTGCCTCACTACAGCCAACAACTCACGAAGAGCTGTAACACTTTCACCACCTCCTAGCGCCCAGGTGACTGTCACTACAGGCCAGTGCTGTCCAGAACTGCTGATGGGTGACTGGCACTCTGTGGCCAGGTCACTTTTGAGAGCTGTTAATAGTCTAGCACCGCCTCCTAGTGCTGCTGCCTTTGTTGCAGTCTGATCCAGTGTCCAGTGCTGTCCACCCCAACCTTAGACATGCCACAGGCTGCTGCAGTGTCACCTCAGGCATGAGCATCTCCAGCTGTGGTGAGTTGAATCCTGGCCCACTGCTTGCCAACTACCATGAGCTCCAGGCCTTCATTGATGGGACAGCGCCATCTTGAATGAATGACATTTTGGGGGGACTGCTGGACATTGTGGACACTATCTGAGGTGAGTTAACTGACCATTTATGGCCTTTGAAAAACTCTATTTCCCCTGTTTGTAAATAAATCCATTGTTCTCTGAACATGTGCGGTCTTGCAATTATGTTTGAGTGAGAGCCCACAGTGACCTGTCCTCTGCTGGCCACTATTGGCTCATTGACTCACAAAAGCTCCCCGATAGGCCCTGTTTCACTACCTGTACTTTCTCATGGTAGCAGAATCTCCTTTAATCTCGGTCGACATTACCATCTCTTAAAATAAAGGAGGCCCATGTTAGCATTGCCGCCTGCTTATGGGTATAATAGTTTGCCCCCTTCCCTAAAGTACCATTGTTCTTGTAATAATTGAGATTTAGGCCATACTTTTGGACTCTTTAGAGTTTATCTAATCCAGAGTATAATTAGAAGCTTTGTTGCTATGGCTAGAGGCACCAAATCCATGAGACCTTTCAACTCACCTAGGTCTGACTTAGATAGAAAATGGTTGTTTTTCTAAGGATTTAGATTTCTCTATATCCCTGGAAATTCCTTGTATCAAAACCCCACTGGCTGCTTCTGTTCTTTTCTTGACCCTATAAGGGTCATCCGCAGAGCTAAGATCCAAAGTCCTCAGTAAGTAATACCACAGAAGAAAATACTGGGACGGATGGGTTATCTATTTATAATTGGCCTTATATCATTCAGAGTTTAATCAGAAAACTACTCTGAGTAATATAACAGGTGGAACTTATTACAGGGATTTGATCTTTTACAAAAACAGAAGTAAACTTTGTGAAAACCATAAATTATTGTAAGCCTGAGTTTTGGGCTGATGTGGAGATTGTATTTTCAAAAGATGGCACCTCAATATATTCCATCCCATTCGCTCATCTTTCACAGTGAGATGGACAATCATCCCACTTAGTCTATGCCCCTCGCCCTTGAAACTGGGTGAGTTCTTTACACGATCTCAACTTTATAGTTAAGTGGAAGTGATGCTGTGTGACTTCCTAGACTGTCATTAAACAACTTTCACTTCTGCCTTGTTCTCTTGGGTTGCTTGTCTTATAACCAGCTGTCACGCTGGGAGAGAAGCCAAGCCAGGTGAAGAGGGCTGTACAGAGAGGGGTTTGCTCTAGATGCCCCAGCTGAGGTCCTAACCGATAGCCAGCACCAAGAGCACCAATAACCTTCAGGTGATTCCAGGCCAAGCTTCAAGCCACCCCCACTAACGCCACATCAGCCAAGAGGAGCTACCCTGCCCATTCCTGCCCGAACTGCAGATTGGTGAGCCAAATAAGTGACTCGTGTTTCAAGCTACTAAGCATGTAATGGTGTGTTATATGGCAAGTAGTAACTGACACATTATATCACAGAGGGCTATGTCCAAAGGCCTACACAAATCCTTCAAATCACACAAGTCCTGTAACTTCCTTAAACCTCTTTACTTTCTCTGTCACCAGCATTTTCCATAGATATGGAGGTTATGAGTTCAAGAATTATTGCCCAAAGAGCAATAGGGAACAAGACACCACCCTGCAGTGTGTGAAATTTAAAATCCTATCTCAGCAAAATGACAAGTAACTACAAATGTGGATCTCTCAAGACCACTTAGAAATATTTTGATTACCAGCAGTCCAATATTCGGGCTTCATAGTATGTAAAAGCACTAGTGCCAGGTCAAGAGAGAAACCCTGGAGTGAATTAACCTGAGAGCAGAAATGCTAATGTGGACATGGCCTCCTCTACTCCCTCTCCCAGCCTCTTAGTCTTGCCGCGTTGGCGGTTTGGGGAACTGACATAAGTGATTCTGGAATCTGGTGGTTGATAATGGCTACTTAAAAGGAGAGTAAATATCTCTTATGAGTTCAGCTCTTTTTCCTCCTTCCCTACAATTCACCAGTGTTTCAACTCCGTGGTGTAATCAGCCCTGGGCTGGTATGTGAATGTGAAGTTGAACCCCACTGGGCATGAGTGTCATAATTTCCTCCAGGTGGGGCATGGAGCTGCCTCATCAGGGCCTAGACTGGGGGGACAAGATGAGGAAACATGGCCTTTTGATTGGCTTAGCTCTCAGAGTTTGTTATTTCCCAGTCGTGGACTGCCTTTTTAATTCAGTGATTTTGAAAAGGAGAACCTACACTGTTTGGGGAGCTCAGGGTATCTACAAACTCCAGATGTGCAGTGATACTTTGAAAGGGGAAAACAAACCATATTCATCCATCATTTCTTATTGAAATGAATATCTAATCATTGTGTTTTAACATTTCTAATGCTGTTTTTTGACTATTTCCAATTATCAGTTTTTCTTATACTTGACTTTTAATAACATAGACTACAAGACACATGCTATCGATACACAGTTCCCTTTTGTTACAACTGCTGCACAATCTCTTGATCAATCTGGTATCACCCTTTGTGGGTACACGTGGGCATGCTCATTTACATTACATGGCTCCTTTTAATTGAGAAATAATTCACACACAATAAAATCGCCATTTAAAAAAATGTGCCAGTCAGTGGTTTTCAGTATACTCATAATGTGTGCAGCCATCACCACTAATTCCAGAACATTTTCCTTACCCCTAAAAGAAACCTCATATCCATTAACAGTCACTCCCTTGCCTCTTTACCCCCAACTCCAAGTAACCACTTTCTGTCTTTATGGTTTTTCTTACTGGACATTTTATATAAACGGAACATAGCATGGCCTTTTGTGCCTGGCTGCCTTCACATAGCATTATGTTTTCATAGTTCGTCCACATCGCAGCCAGTAACTACTTCCTTCCCTTACATGGATGTCCATTGTATGGTAGATAATATTTATCCACTCACCAGGCCAGCCACTTTAGGCAGCAATATGTACTCAAAATGCTGACATAGTAGTGGAGTTCTGAGTGCACACAGCAGCCTAAGCAGACAAGTGGACCTCACTGTGCATGCTACTACGGGGGTGCAAAAGACCACCAAAGAGCAGGATCCCCAGCCTCTGAGACTAAACTCACCTCCAGCCCTGCCTTTGATCTAAACATAAATCTTCTGGCATCTTCTGTTTTAGTTGTTCTCTCTCAAAAACTCTCTTCTTGTGATCACATTTTCCTGCAATTCCTAGTTGGTCAGATTTCCTGTAATTAAAATGCCCTGTTTGCGTACTTGGTTTACATACTTGATCTTGGCACATTCCCATTGATTCCTTAGCTCTGGTGCTTCCTTGCTTCTTAGAGAAGGTAAGAAGGGCAAGTAAACCCTCTTCCTCTCCTGACTCTTGTCAAAAGGGTGGGAAGCCACAGTGGTGGTGTAGCTTGCTCTCTTGTGCCAAGGCTCCTTTCCTGTGCATGTGGTGGTGCACCAGTATGCACCAAACAGATGAATTCATGCCTGAGGGACTCTGTTCCTCCATACAATGGGGAAAAGAAGGAAATGGAGAAGTAAAAGGTGGGAAGAGGAGGTAATGACAGAATCAAGAGAACTGTGAAGAATGCAGTTACCGTGAGGAAAAGGGGGAAATATTTTTGAAGAACACTTAGTAACCAAAGGAAGGCAAGACCTTGTAGAGGAGCTGTAAAATCTTGGGATCTGTTTGTTCGCTTGTTTTTAAATTGTTTGCTGATTCTGCAATGACCCTTCCCAGATTCCTTTGTCCCACAGGCACTCAGTTGCCTGCTTCCTCCATTTGGATCTTAGAAGGGGGTGGATGTCTTCAGGGAAGAGAGAGCTCTCCAGGTGCCCTGAGATTGTTCTGATGAAGACTCATGTGGGTGGTATGATTAGCATCATAAACTTTTTAAATAAAACAGCAAACAGTTTGTAACTTGTCCTGAGCTAGAAAGCTTTGGCGAGAAGAAACTAGCAGAAGATAACATGCCACTATTTTTTTGGCTTAAGTGTGTAACATTAACATAACTGCCCTCTCTATCTTATCAGGAAATGTGCATGAGCTGTTACCCCTTCCCTTGAATTTTCCTTTCCAATATCTTAGGGTTGTTCTTAAAGACCTCGCTTTCCTCCCCCAGGCAGGATGGTTAATACACAGTGAAGAATTATTAGCTCTGTTTCATATCTGTAGGACTACAGGGCTTCCATTCTAAGTGAACATATCCTAAGTGTAGCTTTAAAATTAAAAATGTGTGCTCACTGTAACACATAAAAGAAAAAGCACATATATAATGAAAAAATGATTGAGCCATTCATCCACTCATTCATAATATTTGTCGATCCTCTACAATGTACCAGGCATTGTTCTGGGCAGTTACAGTAGATAAATGAACAAAATGGAGATTCTTTCTCTTGGGGTACTTAACATAGTAAAGGAGAAAGAAGCCATTAAAATAGAATTTTAAAAATGGTATAATGAATTTTCCCAAGCAAATATGAGTGAGGGTTGAGGTGTTGCACCCTGTTCCATGAAAAGACGAGTGTAGGAATAAAAGGAACAAGAACCCTCATAAAAGAATCCATGCATCACGGGGTCTGCACTGGTCACAGAACAGCAATAACAGCATTTACTATTTGCTGAATGTTTAACATGTAGTCATGTATTATCTTAAATTCACAAAATGCCATGAGAAAAGTACTCCTTCAACATCCATTTTATAGTTGTGAACATGGAGGCTGGACAAAGTGAATTTGCCCAGGGATAGTAGAGGGCATAAGCAGCAACTCTGGGCTCTAGCCCCAGGTGTACTGACTTGCGGAGTCCCCCATCGTGGAAGGAAATATGCAATCAGGTTGAAAATAGGACTAGTGGGGGTGAAACAGTGACGGAGTAGAGGGGGTCTGGTCAGAAAGCGGTGCTGTGGTTTTGAAATGATGCACAATTGAGATTGTAGCAGAGGACCTGGAAGGCTCCCTGAACATGTCTCTTGAAGGTTGTGGGGAGAGGAAAGAGATGGTCCTGGATACCAGATTCCAGTGTGTGCTCCTCAGATTTTCTGGATTAAATTGGATTGAAACCAGCTATGATGAAATTCTAGGAGAAAACTCAAAAATAGGTTGATACTCATAAAAGCAAGGAATACTCATAAAAGCAAAGAATAATTCATGAATTTACAGTATGAAACAGAACCAGAAATATGAATACCTGTTGAGCATGTGTGGAATCTGAAAGTATGTCTCTTCTTGGAGGAAAGACACACGAAAGAAAACATATAAATCTCTTGTCCAACCTTGATTGAATCATGGCAATGGCATGCTCAAGTTGCCTCACGTTGGCTCAGGAAAGCTGGTGAATGTTCAGGAATTTTGCAAGCCAGTTGCATAGCCACCTATACTGTCTAAACATAGTATTTTCATAAATGCAAATGTTAACCAACATTCATGTCAAAACTACTCATTCACTAATTGCAACTAAAGTTTGGCCATGGATAAAAGAATATGGCAATAATCAATAAAAGCATACATTAAGAATCAGTTGGCTATATGGAATTTATAGTGAAGAATATTATTTTATTAATTTGAAATTATGTACTACATATCCTTCATAGTCTTTATATCAACAAACTTTTTAAGATGTTAAATATCTACCCACATATCACTGAATAATGGACAAAAAAAACTTCCACGGAGAGGAAGAGGTTTCAAGAGTTTATTTATTCAGATATTGTGTGCTGTTGTAGTTGTTTTTCTCTGTGTTGATGATAAAGCTCAAACATACAATACAAGGGTTATTTACAGCCTGATGAGCCATGACTCAAATTTTCATGCCTTTTGGGCCTCTCTATTGAGTTCTAGATTTGTATAGCTATCAACTGACTCAATAGCTCCACTTGGGTGCTTAATGGTTTCTGCAAACTTGTTATGGTTTCCCTGAGTACACACTGCTCAGGCCAATACTGAAACAGCTACCTTGATTCCTCACTTCATTTCTTGTTATTATGTTAGCAACTCCTCTATGTCTGGTCCGCTCGGGCTATGGAAAGAAAATACCATGGGCTAGGAGGCTTAAACAGCATGTATTTATTCCCTCATAGTTTACAGGCTGGAAGTCCAAGATCAAGTTGCTAGCATGGTCAGTTTCCGATAAAAGCTCTCTTCCTGGCTAGACAGCTGCCTTCTCAAAGTGTCCTCACATGGGGGGAGGGGGTAAATGTGCTCTCTGGTGTCTCTTCTTATAAGGGCACTAATCCTATCATGGCCTCATCTAAACTTAATTAACTCCCAAAGGCCCATCTCCAAATACTATCCTATTTAGGGGATTATGGCTCTAATCTAAAAATTTGGGGGCTTAGGAATGACCCAGTTCAGTCCATAGCACTCTATCCTAAATTATATTTCTGGCCACTTCATCTCCACTCCTCTCCTAGCCCAATTCACTATTGCTTCTACATGCATTTTGCTAAAGTCTCCTAACTTGTCCACCTGTGGCCCTACTCCCTTCTGTGTGACTCATTTTTCACATAACAGCTAGCCTGAGTCTTTAAAACTGAAGACTAGACTGTAGACTCTTGGCTTAATACCCTCAGTGGCTTCCAAAAACCTTATCATGACCTTCATGCCCAGCCTTCCATGAATTTCTATCCCTTTCATTTACTATAACTACATCCCAGTCACACTGGCCCACTCGCTATTCCTTCAACAGGCCAAGCCAGCACCTGCCTTGAGACCTTTCCAATTGTTGTTCTCTGTAGCAGGAATGGTTTGCCCAAAGAACTTCACATAACTGACTCCTTCTTGTCAGAGTTCAGACTAGTTATCAATGTTCCAGCAGGGCCTTTTTTTGAAATTCATCTAAAGCTCTAAAGTAATACTATTCCCCTCTTGTCTCTCTCCTACCCTGTTTATTGCTCTCTATATATTAGGGAGGCAGTATGGCACAGTGGTGAAGAAAACAAAATCTGTAGGCAAACTACTCTATGCCAATACCAACTGTGTGACTTTGGTCAACTTAACCTTTCTGTGCACCAGTTTCTTCATGTATAAAATGGGATTGATGTATGGCTTAACCAAATTAATACATATCAAGTATGTAACACAAAATAAGTATTTAATATGTGTCCTCTGTTATTAATTACTTTGTTTTATTTTTTCATAAAACTTACCATTATCTTGGGCCTCCCCGGTGGCGCAGCAGTTGAGAGCTGGGTTGCGAAGCTGCCCACAACCTCTGCAGCGCCGGCTTGACCCCAGCTGCTCCCTGGCCTCCAGAGGAGGGTCCCACATGGCGCGCAGACCTCTCCTGCCGCCCGCTGCTCCCCTCAGCAGTGTACTTCCGTCCTCCTGCCTGCTTGCTCCCCGCTCTGGCTCTGGTGAATTCTCTCACCCTCCAGTGCTTCTGACTGTACCCAGTGCTTGTATAAATAAATAAATAAATAAATAAATAAATAAACAAATAAATAAAAATAAATCTTTAAAAAAAAAAAACTTACCATTATCTGAACTTAAGTTTGTTCGTTTATATGCTCATAGTCTACCTCTTCCCTCAACTGAGATGTGAGGCCTGTGAGAGCAGAGAATTTATTTTGTTTTGTTTGCTATTTCCTCAATCTCTGGAACAGTGGCTGGCACACCACAAGCAGTTACAAAGCATTTGCTGACTAAGTAAATGGACAAGGAGCAAATGTCAGAAAAGCCTTACTGCACCTGGGGAGTGTGGAGTCCAGCTTCACAGACAATAGCCTGAAACTTAGATGTTGGTGGTAGGCAGGCACTTTGCAAAACTAAGCATAAAACCTCTTGCTTAATCACTTTAAAAAAAAAAAGCTTCATTTGGGACCTCATGGAACCAGGCTTTTCTGCAGTGATTGTGTCCTCCTTCCTTACTTTCTTAGCAGTCAGCATAGTACATGTCACAGAAAAGGTGAGTGTCAAGTATCTGTTGGCTAAACAGTCTTTAACAAGAGATTGTAAATCCTATAATATTTGTGTAGTGTTTACAGTTTACAAAGCAGGTCAATATTTCTGATAACACTCATTTCCTCAGCATAGACAGCGCAATATTCTGTGTGGGTTACTTGGTTGAAGCTATGCCCTAGAAGCAGCATGCTACTAATCAAGTCATACCCCGGAAGTAGACAGGACCATACCAGAAAGGCCAGATTCCAGAGATGGACCTACAAATACTTTAGTCACCTTAATCTCCGACGACATCGGATGTTGCTCATTATCAGAGTGAATACCAGAAATGGGTTTCTATTGGCAAAACAGCCATTTATTAATGATCATGATGACTAGTAGAGATGAACTTTTACAAATTCAAGGTGGGGGAATTGGCTAAAATATTTTAGAGACTCTCTCCGCTCCGGAATAAAAGGGTTTAAAAATTCAAGGGATCTTAGGAGATGCCATCTGAGGTTTCCTCCCTAGTGGCTCTACCATTAGTCTTGAAGATAATCTGGATTCTGGTTCTGGAAGATAATCTGGGTTCTGGGCTGATTATGCTAGTAATGGAATCCTGCCTCTGCTGCATGTACTTCTCAACTTTATGGTGAAAGGGATGGTCAGAGCGCCTAGAACTGCACTCCCTGCAGTAGTAGTCATTAGTCACATGTGACTATGGCACAGTGAAATATGGCTAGTCCAGTATGAAAAAAATACCCAATTTTGAAGACAGTATAAAACATGTAAAATAGCCCATTAATAGCTTTTATATTGAATGTACGCTTAAATGACTATTTCTTGGACATATGGAGTTAAAATATTAACTCCACCTCATTCTCTTTACTGTCATTAATTTGGATACTAGAAATTTTAAAATTACCTGTGGCTTGCATTGTATTTCAATAGGACAGCATGTTGACCTAGGGCAGAAAGCTCTGCCTTCACCAAGTTTATAAAACAGATTAAATACTATTTGTATCTGTCTTGTTATAAATAACTAGTACATTTCTGAGTAAGGTGCGAAATTGTTCTGAAATTTGCTTTTATTTAATCTTATTAAGAAATTGGGAGGTCTTTATCCACTTTAAATCCTTTCGACTATAAAGAACCTGAAAGTTAGACGACCAGTGATTCGGGTCAGCTGTCAACGATGAGGTTTATTAAGTAATGACGGCTACTACCATCAGGCAAATGATATGGGGGAAAAATACAGTTTATTTTGTGTCGTGAAGTTTTAAGTTATTATGTATATTCTCTTTACTCTCATAACATCCTATTAACTAGACACCATTAATATTACTGACAGGCACTATTAATATGAAGAGTCCCAACTTTACTTGGCTGTACTGTCACTACAGACTTTCAATATCTAGGATTAAACCAGAATCAACCACAATTGCTTTCAGCCGCAGCCGCCGTGCTGCACGACTTCGGCCCACGTGGCTCAGCCAATCAGGGCTGCGAGGGTAAGTGACGTCACCGCCCTACACGTCCTCTCCAATTTCCATGCGCCTTTCCCCGCCCCGCCCTCTTACTATCGGTTACAGGCGACCGGCGACCATTTTAGATTCGGGCGGAAATCAAGTTTAAAAGGCCCGGGTACAAACCTAAACATTTAAATTAAGAAAGATGTGCGTTCTCGTCTCCAAGGCCTAGCGAGGAGACATCTTCACAGAGCAACGAGGCCGCTGGGAGCCGTGAGTGAAACGCGGGGCCGGACCGGCGCCCACACTCAAGATGGCGCCGGCCTGACAATCACCTGTGCGGCCGCTCTATCTCGGTTCCGGGTTCGTCCGCCTCAGTGGTGGCGCCGGAGGGGTAAAGGCTGGCATTCTGTTCGGTTTCCGGACCCGTCTCTATGGTCTCGGAGGGCCCGGACCCCAGAAGATTGTAGGTGTAGTGGCCACAGCCTCACGGGGGAGGCGCGGGTGGTTGGTGTCAACTGGGGGCGAAGAGGGGACCGGAGCCAAGACCTAGGCCGCCTCCCCCGTCGCCCTCCCGCAGGTAACCTGGAGCCCAGCGCCGCGTCCTCCGTCTGCGGGCCTGGGCCGCGGGGGAAGGGAGCCGGGCTGGGCCGGGCGCGGAGGCGGTGGGCGCGCGCCCCACTCGCGGGTCCGCGCTTGGTGCCGCGCGGGGGCGAGCTCAGCTCTGCGCCGCTGCCGGTTGAGCTCGGCTCTCCGCCTCCGCGCAGCCTCCCCGGCTTTTGCTGGCGCCCCTCCAGTTGAGCTTCGCTGGCGACCCCCACCGGGGGCATTGCTGGGGCGCAGCGCCGGGCTTCGCGGGCAGGTGTGGAAGGTGAGGGGCCCGTGAAAGCGAGCGCAGCCCCCGCCCTCAGCGGCCCGGGGTCGACCCTGCTCACCCTGGGCCACCGGTCCTGGCGGGCGGGTCGGTGCCGGGCTGCGTGGCTCCAGCCCCAGGAGTTGGGGTCGCACTCCCCTTGGGGAGCTGCCTTCCTTCCAGAGGCCAGGCTGTCTCCTATCTCAGCGTAGTGCTTTTGATGTAGAATAAAGACAAAACAATTCTCAGAAGATCATCTTTAGAACACCGTATGACTTTGGAATCACTGTTGCTGCCTTTTCTAAGAACTGTGTGCATATCCACCTAACATCTCTTCGCTGAAATCGTACTTAGTTCTCTTGTTTCGTAAAGCCTTCATGATGTATTGCTGATCAGCTAGCAGTGCTGGACTGAGTTCAGTAGAGTATGTATACCTGCAACAGATCAAAGCAAAGAGCCCCGAAAAATGTTAGCAGGTAACAGTGAGAATCCGGCCAGGGTATCTTCAGGACTCCAATGTAAATCACTATCTTTGGAACTTTCAATATAAAGGAGCTAGGACTAAGATCAACCTGATTAATTGTTGGGAAATGAAGGAAGGAAGAGCGTCCCCCCAGAGGACACAGCTTTCTTAGTTGAGTGTACCAGTTGCCCAGTGACCTCGACAAGGGCTTTCATAATCCACAGGTGGCCCGGAAACTTGATGTGCTTCCACGGAAGCTAAAGAGTGGAGGAAGAGAGATGCACACATTTTTGAAGAGACGATCTTGATACATATTCAAGACTGAACTGTCTATTCAACATTTTACTGTAGAGAGTGACACTGAAAATTAGCAAAATACCCGTTTCTACCATCTTGTGATTTTAAGTTTCAAAATTTAAATGATTTCATGCCTCAAAACAAATGAGAGCATCTCAGAAGTTCAAGTGTTAGTGTTTTTCTCTCTTAAAGTAAGTTCATTGTAGCCGAGATATCCTCCTGCGTCAGTAGTTTTTGTTAGAATGCAGTTATGTGAAGTAGCTCTTAGGATACAGTTGCTGTAAAGAATCAAGAATGACTGCTTTTAAGATATTTTCAAATTGCAGTCAACAATATGCATCCATTTAGTTACCCTCACTAAAGTTCGCACAGAAAATAGGATAAAATCCTACAATTCTAGAAGCATCATGCGGATGGTGTTAATGTACATACTTTCTGAACAATGAAAATTTTCTCAAGAAAGGATGTCATTCCTTTTTAATTTTTAAGTGGTAGTTTAAAGTATTAGCCCCAAAATACATACTAGGAAACCAGTTATAACCTCTTTCTAAAGATTTTATATCTCCTAAACTCTTGGGTTGTAGTGGAATTCATATCCAAGGTTTATAGGTGATGTAAGGCCCAGTAGCCCCACAAGGAAGCATTTTGCAATTTAGAGATGACAAAGTTAAATGTCCATTGCTGCCCTCCGTTGACTTCCGTTCAGTCAGAGGGAGAATTCCTGAAGCCTAGTGACTTTCTCGCCGCCTTTAGGGACTAATATTAAAACCAAAGCAGCATGATTTTCTGCCACGTGAGTTTATATTTACTTTCACTTCCTCATTCTCAATTTTCACTTAGGGTGTGTTGATTTTGAAAAGTCATATTTTCTGGCAAGATAAAGATGGACATTAAACTGTCTTCAGATGTACACTTTTCAGAGAGACACTTCTCTAACCTATTCTCTAGTTTGGCTTTTGAGACAGGAGGGATTAAGAGAAGTAAAACTCTGTATGAAATGGCAAGTGGTTTCAGGGAAAACATCCATTCACGTTTACCCAGGGGTACAATGAGGCGTTGAGGGAGTAGATTTGAAGCTGGGCTTCCTGGACCCTTGGAGGCAGTAATGTGCCCTTATAAAGACTGTGCTACTCCCCAGAGTTTGCTTTTCCTTCTGCTGCTGCCAGCTGGTTTCCTCAATCACCAAATTTCTGCTTTTACATCACTTTGGCTAGTCATAGCCCCAACTCTACTTCATGGTGTCCTTTTACCTTCAGTTCTGCGGCTAATAGACAAAAACACCTCCCCTTCATTCAGATTTCTGGAAACACAATCATCTGACTAGTTGAGTCCTTCACCCAAGCTTTGGTCCTAGAACTGACTCTGTGTGATTTGCCCTTTGGCCCTGGTAGACACTGGACTTATTAACTATGCCCAAGAAGAGAGGAGCAACATCCAGCTCTAATCTTGCCCCTCCTGACTCAGCAGTCTGGGCAAGCACCTCAACTTCTTTATAGAGTGGAGGCATTCACAACAGTTGCTTCTCTCTGCGATCCTATATAAACAACTGATTTTATTTGTTGTCCCAGTAGAAAGGGGACAACATGTTATTGAGATAATGAATAGTTGGCATTTTAAATAATCTAAACTTTTCTGTCATCCTTAAAAATTGCTAAGTAGATGGACTTATTACAAAGCTAATTTAGTTTTCTCACCCTCAGAACATTGTTGGATTTTGAAAATTCTCAGTTGTAGATAGCTTCAGCCCTAGAACACATTATGTTCTTTATACAAGGAAATATAGGGGTCTGTAGGTTCTTTCAATGATCTGTTTTAGGTATGTGTCTTAAGTAACCTTTTATATTCTGGTAACAGAGAATGTTGAACTTCACCAAAGTGGGAAGAAAAAATCTAAGGGGAGGATCAATATGTAATAATTTTTAGGTTAATATTCCTCCAAAGAATGCAGATTTTAAACTGAAAATGTTTAAAGCCTACATAGAATTTTTGACTTACTTAGAACTAGCAACATGCCATATTGCCAGCATAATTACCTTAATCAAGATGAGGAATTGTATCCATTCCCCCCAGAGTTCCCTTATGCACCTTTAATTTTCCCCTTCTCCCTCTGACTGGGCCCCACTGATGTATTTTGTATTTTTTTTTAATTGTAGTGTAGCTTGCCTTTTCCAGAACTTCATGTCCGGCTTTTTATTTTTATTTTTAGCATTTGAGAAGATACATTTAGCAACTCTTTTCATTTTCTATTTTTAAAGTTATGGTAAAGCAAGAATTGAAAAGTACTACAAAAATTTTCAGAAACAAGTTTTATAACCTTTGAGCCCAAATTGAAAAATAGACTCACATCAGTAGTCGAGCTCTTGGCTGCTTAAGGTAAAGGTCACAATCTGGCTACTCTGAGGCGCAGTCCTGGTTGAAGTCTTGGGACTCTTGTCACCTTGAGAGTGCATGCCCTCCTGTAGCAGGTGCTCGACTCCTCCCTACCAACCCTGCCCCTTGCAACATGTGAGTTCAAGAAAAAGATCTGTTCTCAGTGCAGGTGATGAGTGGTACATGTGTGAATTCCCTACCCTGACCCTCACAGAACTGTTACCACTTTCCCCTACTTTTCCAGTCTGTGTTACAAGTATAGATTTCCTTTAAAACAACTTTATTGAGGTATAATTGACATCATAATCTAAAGATGTTTAAAGTTTACATTTTTATAAATTTTGATGTTTATAATCACCTGTCACCATAATTACCTTAATCAAGATGAGGAATTGTATCCATTCCCCCCAGAGTTCCCTTATCCCCCTTTAATTCTCCCCTTCTCCCTCTGACTGGGCCCCACTGATGTATTTTGTATTTTTTTAAATTGTAGTGTAGCTTGCCTTTTCTAGAACTTCATGTCTGGCTTTTTATTTTTAGCATTTGAGAAGATACATTTAGCACTTTTCTCCTTTTACTGAGCATGACTTTGAAGAGAAGTGAGATTTCACCTTTATGTTTGCTGTCATTTGCATTTCTTCAGTGAGTTGCCTTGTCCCCTTTCTGGTTATTCTGGTGTGTCAGTGTTTTACTTGGTTCATGTGAGCTTTCCACTCGTTGACATGTTTCTCATCATTGTTACAAATATTCTCCAGTTTGTATTGTTTTCCTTTATAATTTTAGGTTATTTTAGACATAGAAATTTTATCTGTTTGAATAGTCATATTTTGCAGAATTTCATAGTGGATGAGGGAACATGAATGGCTTTATTTATTTTTGATGACTTTTCAACTCTGAAAGTTCCAAGGGTGTGTAGGGGGCTTGGGAGAGGGACAGCAATGCTTACCGCTGTTTGGTTAAGCGCATTTTCTCTGGAGCTGTTAGTTGCTAATTGACAGACATTTCTGGCAACTTGCTGTGCATTTACTATTTGTATTTTCAAATGACCTAGTTTATGGGGATTGCAGAAACTAGTAGGCTTAAATGATGGTGCCTGGATATCTTGGGTCTCTCTTGCTCATGGTACAGATAGGGATTTAATGTTTGAAACGTGTTTTCTGTTTTCTTTCAGGTCTGCTTGGCTCCGAGGAGCTGTAACCCTGTTTCACTGCATAAGGGATGGGATCAGAGAACAGTGCTTTGAAGAGCTACACACTGAAAGAACCCCCGTTCACCTTACCCTCTGGATTGGCTGTTTATCCTGCTGTGCTGCAAGATGGCAAATTTGCTTCTGTTTTTGTCTATAAAAGAGAAAATGAAGACAAGGTTAATAAAGCTGCCAAGGTACAGTAGTAGTTGATCACTTAATAGTATTTTTTATTTTCGTATTTTCTATTAAGTATGAAATTAATGAAGGTCAAAGAAGGGCCTAAGGAATAGTATTTTTATTCATGTGCTCTAAAAACACGTCTTCTAAAACACAGCAGTCCTGTTTTCATGGAATATCTCCAGCTTGTATGTCACGGTCAGATACCACAACTATAGCCCAAAAGCTTTATATAAAATTCAGTGATGGCTTGATCATCCTGCTTAATTTTTTTTTAGGGAGGTGACTTTAAATGGCTAATATAAGGTAAAGGGAGTTAAATCTAGCTTAACAAAACTGCTGTATTGACAACACTTTAATAAAATAAAATATTCCAGGAACTTTCCTGTATATTTCTTTCCCAAGGAGCTTGCATTCTATTTGAGAAATGCGTTACGGTTCTTCTTGATGCTGACATTTTCATTTGGTTCCTCTCCTCCATTTAAAACTTTCCTTACGGTAAATCAACTTCTCTACCTTGTCAGCTCTTTAAAAAAACTATTCCCTTTATAACCATAATGAAAACCTGGTTTTCTTAGCAGGCTTCTGAACATCATCCACTTAGAACAACTTCAGAAGTGGCCCCTTCCCCTCAGGTACAGCAGGGCTGTCCGTGGAAGGGCCCTTTGCCGGCTCTCACCAGTTTCACACGTCACTCTCATTCTCAGCTGATGCTCATAACCACTCCACCTCTGTGCCCAGACAAAACTTCTGCCAAAACCACTTGTCTGACCGTCAGATCTATATTCAGCCTGTTGTTGACTGTCTCCACCTGGGTTTTTGACCAGCACCTCAAGTGCAGGTTTTCTAACCTAGAAATCAGTCTCCCTTTCCCTTTCTGCATTTTATTCCTAAGTTAACTTCCAGGCAGTGGGTATATAAAGATAGAATGTAAAGCTAGAATGCAAATCCCCTTGACTTGCATTTTAGGGGACTAAGGAGGAATATTTCTCCATGAAAATTCTTGCTCCCTTGTATAAGCTTCTTGGTTATTATTCTGTTCTGTTTCTTTAACAGAGAAATTATAATGTTCTGCCTATCTAAAAACTTGCAAGTGAATTTGAGCTATGGTTTAGAACAGTGAGCCAGTTAGCTCTGTGTGTGGTTTGCAAAGTGAAATATCAAATCAGAGGCAGCATAATAATGAGAAGTTAAGTGTCGAATTCATTCTCTAGGTAACTGAGTCATGACTGATTCCTGAAAAGTGGGAATAGTTTATATTGAAGACTAGAAGCTCACACTTAACATCTGCTTATGGACATAGAGAAGTATAAATATTGACAATTTTCCTAGTATTATTCACATTTAATAACAGAGGTCCTCATTTGAAATACTATTTTCAAAGACCAGTACCTGGTACCATGAATGGTTGTAACAGTGCAGTAACTTTGGGACAAATACTTTCCAAGGATCTCTTACTTTCAGGCACACTTACTCAAAAAGCTCTCCTTTCTCCATTTATCCCTTCAGTTGATGTTCCCCGAGTAATTATCCTACTTGCACTTAGTAAGTGCATCTTGTTGCTATTTCTGTCAATTGAGCAGCAGAAGTTGCTGTTTCTATTTGATTCTTAACTGCTAATCATTGCTGAGAATTACTGCATAACTTATGCGTAGCATTGTGTGTGCTAAAAAGGAATGAAAAGTGTAATTCTTGCTACATGGCTATTCAGAATCATGCAATGGGTTAGCCCCCTCTCGGTCCCCCTTCTTTAAACAAACAAGGACACTGGTTTAGGCATTTCGAAATGCTGGGCATGTAGAGTTAGAAAATCAGAAGTGAAATGACTTTTGTTACTTCATGTAGACATTTATTGACTGTATTTCCAGGCCAGCACTAAACCAGGCAGCTTTTCTTCTGACTCACTGGTCTGCCCTGAGTACTAGAAAGAGAATGAAAGTAGGTACAGAAAATCAAAGTAGCCCAGAGACATAAAAACTGAATAAAAAAATTTTTTGAATAGGCAAAAGTTGAACTGTTTCATGTTGGGTTTGAATATATTTTAAAGTGATTCTTAAAATGAAATATGGAAGGCTGCATAGTTTTACACAAAAAGTGTAGCTCAAAAGACTTTTATTAACAAGTTCTCCCAGTAACCACACTCACACAGCTGACCCACTAGCACAGTTCTCAACTCATCTGGGTCTTTGCTGTATTTATTAGCATACAGATGATTACATTAAAGGCAGACATACAAATTAATAGTTCACAATTGCTAGTTAAAGAAATTTTCTTAACTATTTTTTATTAATTAGACTAACCCAGAGGAGGATAATAGCTTCCTTTTTAAGAATTAACAAAAAACCCTATTGGAGCTATATCTAAACTTAGCACAATTTGTAATTATTGTAAGAAAAAGTGATCATGGAATTGTCTATTCCTCACTTTCATTGTGCCATTTTTTTTTTTTTTGCTTTATGTGTATATTTTATGCACGTAGACATTTGTAATTGTTACGTCTGTTTAGCGAATTGTCATTTTTATTCATGAAGATCTTATCATCTTTGGTAATACTCTGTCTTGAAATGCATTTTGTCTGATAGCAATATATTCACTCTGACTTTATCTTATTGTAGTCTACCCACTTACTTTCTATCAATTTACCTGTATCTGTTTATTTTTTAAATATGTCTTTTCTAGGAGCATATAGTTGGGTCTTCCTTTTTTTCTCCATTCTTAATTGGAATGTTTAGATCACAATCTGTGCTTTTGTTTCCTTTTCAGTTTTGTCAGGTAGTTGTTTTTAGCACTTTGGTCAGAGTTCATAGCAGTAGTCATTGGGAGAGCCAGGCTTTTAGGCGCCTCACATTGACATAATGAAATCTAAAGTGTCTGTAGAGCTATTTAATGTTGGCAAAGTGAATAGTGTCAGAACAAGTCATAGATTCTTCTTTGCCTGATTTGAAGCTTGGCGGGTCAGGTAGCACAGGAAGGTAGGGAGCTGGAAAGGCCCTTGAGTACATAGGTACGCATTTTCCGACTTTTGCCATGATGTATATAAAACTATAAACTGGTTTTGAGTCATGAACTTCATCAACTTTTCTATTTGTATTTTTAAAGCACTTGAAGACACTTCGTCACCCTTGCTTGCTAAGGTTTTTATCTTGCACTGTGGAAGCAGATGGCATTCATCTCGTCACAGAGCGAGTGCAGCCTCTGGAAGTGGCTTTGGAAACATTGTCTTCTGCAGAAGTCTGTGCTGGGATCTATGACATACTGCTGGCTCTTATCTTCCTTCACGACAGAGTAAGTAACCTGGACATGGTCTGCCTCCCAGACTTCAGTGTAAACCAGGGCTCCTTAGGTGTGGTAGTGCTTGTGGTGTGTGTGAAGTTGTAAGTTACTCTTCTTATTAGAAAGCTTCCTGAGGGGGCCTTCCTGTTGGTGCAGGGGTTAAAGTCTCAGTGCTATCAAACTGTTGCCAGCAACTGCTGCTCCCCTCAGCAGTGTATTTCAGTCAGTCTGGTATTCTGTTCCCCACTCTGTCTGTGGTGAATCCTCTCATCCCCTGCACTTTTGGCCTACACCCCAGTTCTTCTTGTATGCACAAATAAATAAAAATAAATCTTTTTTCAAAAAGAAAACTTCCTGAGAGAAAATAGCTCATTTAAAGTCACGAGAGATGCTAAGACACCTAATCCCTGAGTGGTTCTTTATAAAACTTCATTTCAGTTTACTATCATTTCCCTTTACCTAAAAATAACTATGACTGGTATTTGTTATTAAGACAAGATTAAAAATTTAACATGAATGCTGCTACACACTTAAGTTACTTTTTTTCAGCTGCTTTGCCCCATTTTAAATTTTGCGGCAGAAATGATCATTTCTTATAAAGAGGCAGAGTTTGCACATGTCCCCTGCCATTTGAGTAGATAGTAGCAGTGAGAGATGGCCCTTAAAGGTGTATTTGCTATTAGAGGGGTAATGTGACACATCTGTTTACTTCTGGTCTGGTTATTGACCATATCATGGAGCTCCTGTTTCTTAATAGTTTTACTTTCTGAGAAGTATTAAGACCTTTGGCAGTCCCCCAATATTAAAAAACAACAGTTGTATGTTAGTGACACTTGCATTTGACTCATCTTAATGTTTGTTGTTGTTTTTTTTTTTTCTCTATCAGTGGGAGACAGATTCCAAACATCATTTTGGATTTATCACATCTAAAAAGCATGCTTAAGATTCACATATCAGTAATGCATGCTTTACTAGGGAGGAATATTTTCCTTGTTGGAGAAGGTGCATGTACTTGGTAAAAAGTGTGAATAGTATGAGATTGTAGACAGGGAATAGCAAATCCTTCTCCTATCCTTGAATCCAGTACCCATTTCTCGCTAGAGGTGCCGTGGTGGTGATCACAGGTTATTCTGAGGATCTCCTATATGCAGGAAAAGCAGTTATCTGTGTGCTTATTCTCCTTTATCTTAAGTGGAAACATCATACTATTCTAAAACTTCTCTTAAATAACATGTATACATATATATGTGTGTCTCTATGAACATAGGAGTATTTTATAAAAAATGCATATTTGATCTATAGGGTAGAATGTTCTTGTCTACTGGAATACTTTCTGTTTTGGGAAAAAGCTTACATTCTTCAACCCTGTTCTCTTTTTCTTCCTCTTATGTGACTTCACTATTTTTGACTTCACTATTTTTTTATAGTTTTAAAATAGGCTCTTTTGTGGTCTGTGGGATATTTCTGGTGGACCTCATTGCATTTTCCTCTTCAGGCAATTTTTAAATGCCTACTGATGCGATTTAGATGAAGTAGATTGGGGTTCTTGACAGAATATAGGTGAGAAAATTTAAAGGAGGAAATTAATAAAATATTTTATATGCGAGCAAAGATGAATTTTTACCTTTAAAGGCATTAGAACCAAATCATATAGGTTATAAAGACTTGTAAATTCATATTTAAGGACTCCTGTGGAAATGGGAATGCACAGATCTGTGCAGGGGTTTAATGTCTTCATGAACCTGCCCGACTGCACGGAGAGATAAGAGAAGCCTTCCCCATTGCTTTTGTCTATTTCTCTATCCTTATTCAGCTTGGCATTTCTTAAAGTCACGGTTCCATTTATTATGGGAAATGGAGGGCTTGCCATTATCTTTTTTTTTTTTTTTAAACAATTTTTTTTTTTTTTTAAGATTTATTTATTTATTTATACAAGCACTGGGTACAGTCAGAAGCGCAGGAGGGTGAGAGAATTCACCAGAGCCAGAGCGGGGAGCAGAGCAGGCAGAAGGACCGAAGTACACTGCTGAGGGGAGCAGCGGGTGGCAGGAGAGGTCTGCGCGCCATGTGGGACCCTCCTCTGGTGGCCTGGGAGCAGCTGGGGATCGAACCGGCGCCGCAGGGGCCGCGGGCAGCTTCGCAACCCAGCGCTCAACCGCTGAGCCACCGGAGAGGCCCGCCATTATCTTTTTGTTGTTGTTGTTGTTGTTGTTGTTTTGGTAAGCATTTAGTTTTTTGAAACTTCTATTCCAAAAATTGGAGTGACAGTCTTCTTCCTGTTCTTCCTTTCCAGGGGCACCTCACGCACAACAATGTCTGCTTGTCCTCGGTATTTGTGAGTGAAGATGGGCACTGGAAACTGGGAGGCATGGACACGGTCTGCAGTGTTCCTCAGGCCACCCCTGAGGTAAGGTCCTGTTCAGTCTCTGATATCTCTGAGTCTGTGGCTTTCCTGCCAGTGTTAGGGGCAGATCTTGGATTTGGAGGCTTGATTTTTTTTTTTTTTTTTTTTTTTTTGGGTCATTGCTCAGATTCATAGAGTTGAAATTTGGGATTTTATTCCTCAAAGGAGCATTATGGATTATTTCTTTTTCCTCATTTGCTAGATGAGGAGCCTGAGACTGAAAGAGGTAAAATGATTTCTTCAAATATTCTAATCAAATTTTCCTCCTTTCTGGTCCTTACCAATGATATTGCCCTTAGATGGTGCCTGGCACATAGTAGGAACTCAAAAAATGTCCACTGAGTACTTTTCCAGGTCTCCCAAAGCAATATATTATGTCCTGACGACTGAATTGGGGCCTCTGCATCCTAATTCCTCCTCATGAGCTGTGTTGCTACCGCCTGTGGCACTTGTTATAATTTGTCCGACAAAGACCTGCACGTTTCCCTCCTAGTTTGATAAGCCTTTCTAGTCTCTGTTTTATCTTCACCATTTTACATGTTGCCACCAGCCCTTTGGAAAAAGAAGAAAACACTCTTACCATAACCTTCTAATGTGACAGTGGCTCCTCCTTGTCCTGGCAGGGCCTCATTTCTCCTATTTTCTGTAGTGGCTTTCTCCGTTGGGCCTGTCCACTGTGCACCTTCATGGTCTGTTGTTCAGTTCAAATGCTCTTTCCACCATGAGACACTTCTCTGGTTGTTTCTGTTCCTTCTACTCACTTCTGTCTCAGAATTCACCTTTAGGGCCTCCCCGGTGGCGCAGCGGTTGAGCACTGGGTTGCGAAGCTGCCTGCGGCCCCTGCGGCGCCGGTTCGATCCCCGGCTGCTCCCAGGCCACCAGAGGAGGGTCCCACATGGCGCGCAGACCTCTCCTGCCACCCGCTGCTCCCCTCAGCAGTGTACTTGGGTCCTTCTGCCTGCTCTGCTCCCCGCTCTGGCTCTGGTGAATTCTCTCACCCTCCTGCGCTTCTGACTGTACCCAGTGCATGTATAAACAAAGCAAACAAACAAATAAATAAATAAAAAACATGCCTCTATTTAAAAAAAAAAAAAAAAAGAATTCACCTTTATGTCTGGTTAATGTAATGCCAGGAGGCCCTTTCTCTGGGATCTGTTCCAAAGTTCCAGGCACACAAAGCCCTGTCCAGTCTCCTGCCCAACCCCTCAGCTTTGTCTGCACTGAGCTTCTTGAGCTATACTCTGGCTCCATCTTGTGCCAAGCAGCTCAGCTGTTGGCACATGTGCTGCTTCCCTCGCCTCTTCTTCCTTCATGTGCCATTCTGTCACTGGGATGCCTTTCTCTCCTGAGCCCTGGAAAGTGTAAGGTCAAGTTGAAGTCCAACTCAGTCTCCTCCTTGGGAACCTCCTCCTACTCTTCTCCCACCTCCAACAAAATGAGTCACACCTGTGATTCGAGGACACGAGGCATTGGTAACATTCTCAGTGGTGAGCACCTGGCTGAGGCAGGGATTGCTCACATTGATTTTGTATTAATAGAGCCTTAAATGGTGTTAGGACAGATAAATAAGCTCTTCAAAAATAACCTCTGAATCTGTGAATGAATGTACTTATGTGATGGTGATTTTGTCTCTGTAGTTGTAGGGTCTCTACTTTTATAATTTATCGTGGTCTTAAAATTGATTTGGTAAGAAGGTTGATGGTTTTCTTCTGTGCTAAAAAAGCCTTCATGACTATATGCAGGATGAGGAAGTATTCCTGATTTCCTTGAGAAAATAAAATGCAACGATGCCCCTGAACAGCAGAGGGCTCTGTTAGACCAGCTTAATGGGAGAGAAAGGCTTGACTGACAACTTTTTTAGCAGGACTTGTGCTGTACTAGGCATTGTATTTGCATTTTTTAATTAGGAATATTTTAAATTTGTGTATTTAATGTGTGGTCATTACTGCTGTTTCTTTTATTACTTTTGTAACTTGATGTAAGAGATTGCTTCACCAAACACATGTATAAATTATTTCCTTCATTTATGTCTCTGTCTAGTTTCTGAGGAGTATTCAGTCAGTAAGAGACCCAGCATCTATTCCGCCTGAAGAGATGGTAAGATGATATACTGCAGATGTTACAAAGGCTTCTGTATGTAACTGACTATAAAATTACAAAAAAACCCACCAACTTTACCCACCCATTTGCTAAGTTATAGACATCTTATAATGCCTCTAGCCTTCTTCTGAAATTAATGTTTTCATCACAAGAGGGAGCATGTTTCTGGACACTATTTTTAGCTTACATTTTTAGTTGTATGTACAATTATGCTATGATGCAGACAAAATGAAATGGGTTGTTGCTTCCTGTGCTTTTCACACTAAGTCTTTGACGTGTGAGTTGGGGAAGCCACATCGTTGTCCTTTCCTGTGCTCACCCCCAAGTCTTCATCTGCATGTGTTCCCTTAGTTAGGTTCCAGGCTGTATAGAAGAGCAATTATTGATGTTATGGTTATGGTGCTGGTGAAGAAAGATTAGATTGACCAGTAAATTCAAAAACAGTTGCTCTCTCTAAACTTACAACCACTGTAAATAAACATTGATCCCCAAAGACATATTTAGAGGAAATACAAGCCCAACTGTAAACTTAAGTGTAGATCTAAGGCTTGAAATAACTCAGGTTTATCTAAATCAGTACTGTGTTTATATATTAGTGTTTTTTGAATCAATTTGTGGGTTTTAAATTAATTTAGGTGTCCTGGCTAGCATTTTGGGGGGAAAAGGAATAAAATAGAAAATATCCTTGGGCATCTCAGGAATGATGATAATAAGGCTAAGTATTGCTTTATGAAGCTTTGATTTCCATTATATGTGTATTTGTATGTGTGTGTACTGCACGGATACAGTAATAACAACAAGTGTTTTACTCTGGGTTGCAGTGAAAAATATTTTTGAAAGCTACAGACACAAACCATATCTGACCAGCATTTTTTTTGTGCTTTCATTTAATATTTTAAAATCGTTGATAAATTCCTCTCACTAATAAGTTTAAGAGTCTATAAATTACTGTGATATTTTGTGGTTATTTTGGGGTATAATAAATGCAAAAATGGGAGAAATGCTTCAGAGAAGATTAGAAAATTTTTATAAGGAAGATTCTCTCATTTTAATGGTCTTTTCTGCTTTTAGTCTCCAGAATTCACAACTCTGCCAGAGTCTCATGGACATGCCCGGGATGCCTATTCATTTGGGACATTGGTGGAAAGTTTGCTCACAGTCTTAAATGAACAGGGTGAGTTAGAGTTATACTACTACATCCACAGAGTAAAGGAAAAACCACCCAGGGCCTGTCCTTTGTGCAAAGGACTTTAGTCTTTAATCATGGAAAGAACCTTTTGGTTACCAACTAACTTATTGAGGGCAGATCTTCACAGCAGTGAGGAGAGCAGCTCTGAGTGTCTTTAGTTTGCACTCTTAGAAGAATTTTAAATGGGAAGCAGTCAGAACCATGTCTGTCAGCATCATGTGTTACTGTATTACTCATTGGGACTGGCATTTGTGGTCCAAAGATATTTCATTATTGAGCCAGCCAATAAGTAAATGAATACTGTTATCGATTTATATGTAGGAATCTGAAGAAGAGATTCAAAAATTTTTCATTTCTAAATCAAGTTTAACCTTGTTTGATCTTTATTCCTTCAGTTCTGGGTTTTCTTTTTTTCTTCTTGATGTAATTTACTCATTACAATTTTTTTTTCTTTCATTGCTCCTTAAGCCCAGGCTTCTGAATACATTGCTTTCTTCTTTCTTCTGACTTCTCTAATGGCATGCTTGGTAGCCTGCCTCACTCTCCTCTAACCACTCCAGGCCCCCAGTTGTCCCACAGTACAGAATGAGGGGGCACCTGTCACATTCAGCCCCTCACTGGCTTGTATCTTGCATTGCTGAAGCTTATGTAGACCTAACATAGTTCCTCTGCCTGGTTTACGCAGATTCTGAAGTTATAAACACCCTTCAGCTCTAAGTTATCCCAGCCTAGATACTTAAGGATTAAACCCAAGGTCCCTAAGACATCCCTTGTGGGAAATAAACTCACTTCTCTTCACCATGTGGCTATTACATACCATCCTTAGGAGAATCAAAAATGCAGTCGCTCAAATAACTTTATGTGTTCTACAGGTGAGTTGCACTGGTTGAAGAGGCCCTCACACCTGCCACTTATTAACCTCCTTTAGGCCTGAGCTGAGCTAACACTGACAGGAAATGAGAGGGCACAAAAGGGGAGGTGCAGGGGGTGGGGCTGGAGTTGTTGGCAGGACAATTTTCTACACCTGCTGAGGAGTTGGGCTTAAGGCAAGCAGGAAGCTCTTCAGCAACAGCCAGGGCTCTGTTTGTTTGGGCTTTTACAGGTTGGTTTTTGCTCTCGTCAGTCTCCTGCTATAGAGGCCCTGAAAAGAGGGAGAAGGCATTGGAAACTAACTGTAGCTCTGGATTTCAGTTTCAGCGGATGTTCTTTCCAGTTTTCAACAGACCTTGCACTCAACTTTGCTGAATCCCATTCCAAAATGTCGGCCAGCGCTCTGCACCTTACTGTCCCATGACTTCTTCAGGTGAGGGCTCTAGTGTGACGCTGGCTGCATCCTGTCACCTTTGCCTGCTCCCTCCCTTACCGGATGTTCTGTGCCAGTGGTGGGGGAGGGGGACCAAAAGGTGCCATTCCCTTTGTTGTCTTTGCTAATTATTAGAAGAGACTGAGTTATGTCCACAAGAGACAACAGAGGGAGAAATAAATTGGGTTTTTATAACAAACAGATGGGAAGTTAATAGAAATCTTTCACTGTCATGAAGACAAGGGTCTGCAAATGATAGGTTTAGGCTGTAATTTAGAGCTTCAGATTGTGAAGAAGCTGGGCTGTGTCCATTGGTTACAGTTGTAAGTTAATTTAGAAAGTAAACACAGTCTCTCCTTCCTGCTGCCAGCGTCTTATAGATTTGAATTCATTATTGAATTTTTCCTTGTTGGGGGCGGAAACCAGCCTGTTTTCTCTTTAAGGAGAAGCTTGCTTGCTTTGTTTAGCCAAAGGGAAGGAAGAGCAAAAAAGTAGAGTTAGAGAGAGGGCACAGTGTAACTTTCTTTCTTTGGGTTCAAACATATTTTTCAGCCTCTGCATGGATTCATTCTACATGCATGACTTTTTTAAGCAAGGTCAATATTCTGTCAGTTTTGAAACTAAAATTCCTGTGTCTTTAAATTGGAGAACCTGGGAAAAGCTGATACTATCCCTGGAGGGGAAATTATCTCTAGGGATGGTGGACATCCCTAGAGATATTGGGAGGGTGGGGCGTGGGCATATTATTAAACAAGGAGAGGGGATAGTTTTACTGCAGTTACTATTTGTCATTTATGTTTCAAAGAGACAAGTCTTTTTTTTAGTCTTTTAACCAAAGTATTTTAACGTCCTTTTGGGTGACTCATAATAGTAATTTATTTACCATGATATAGTCTGTATAACGAATAATCCTATGTAGCAAGTGGGTCCTGTCATCACTGTGTGTTAAGAGTTCTTTACTAAGAATTGTATTTTAAATAAAAAGGGGGGCCTCCCCGGTGGCGCAGCAGTTGAGCGCTGAGTTGCAAAGCTGCCCGCAGCCTCTGCAGCGCTGATTCATTCCCCGGCCGCCTGGTGACGGTCCCACATGGCGCGCAGACCTCTCCTGCCGCCCGCTGCTCCCCTCAGCAGTGTACTTCGTCAGTCTGCCTGCTCTGCTCTCCGCTCTGACTCTGGTGAATTCTCTCACCCTCCCGCGCTTCTGACTGTACCCAGTGCTTGTATAAATAAATCTAAAAAAAAAAAAAAAAAAGGGCCTCCCCGGTGGCGCAGCGGTTGAGCACTGGGTTGCGAAGCTGCCCGCAGCCTCTGCAGCGCCGGTTCAATCCCCGGCTGCTCCCCGGCCACCGGAGAAGGGTCCCACATGGCGCGCAGACCTCTCCTGCCACCCGCTGCTCCCCTCAGCAGTGTACTTGGGTCCTTCTGCCTGCTCTGCTCCCCGCTCTGGCTCTGGTGAATTCTCTCACCCTCCCGCGCTTCTGACTGTACCCAGTGCATGTATAAGCAAAACAAACAAACAAACAAATAAAACATGCCTCTATTTAAAAAAAAAAATCAGAAAAATTAAAAAAATAAAAATAAAAAGGGGAGGGCCTCCCTGGTGGCACAGGGATTGGGGACAGCGCTATCAAGCTATCGCTAGCCACTGCAGCATGAGTTCTATCCCCGGCCAGTTAGGGAGCAATCCACATGGCACAGCAGACCTCTCCTGCCTCGCCTGCTACTCCCCTCAGCAGTGTATTTCAGTAGATCTGCCTGTTCAACGCCTCACTCTCTCTGGTCAGTCCTCTCACACACCCCCACCCCACCGCACCTCTGGCTTACACCTGGTCTTTGTATGCATAAGTAAATAAATCTTTTAAAAAATAAATAAATGGGGAATAGGAAAGCTAAAGAACACCAATTCCCCCTTCTCCAAATCTCCATGAGGAGCAAACCCAGCTTTGGGCAGCAGAAGAACCAGGGCTGAGTCCCTTGCTAAGGCAGCTAAGCCAATTTGATTAGGTCTGAGTTAAAACATTTGCGCTTTTTCTAGGCTGCAGAGCAGAGGGAAACAGGTGTTGCTATGTTATGTGGAGCCACAGGGGGCTGCTATGCTGACTGTGGGCTGAGGAGGTGGATGGTGGGGCATACTGTGAGCATCCTTAAGCAAAACTGCCCCCCAAGGCTTCATGCCTTTAGCTACCCTGCAGGAAACTGATCCCTCCTTTCACCCTCTGCCCTGCCTCACTGAAAAAATGAAGGACTCTCTGCAGGAGAGAGAAGTTCTGTGACATGGAATTGTACCAGAAAGTCCTCTACCCCCAACCTTCTTTAATTTTTAACTTCACCAAAGGAAACTTGAGAATCAATAACTTGTTTTGTAATGGTAATGTCATTTCTTCAGTATATTTATTTTTAAAATTCTCTTACATCGTCAGTTTTTGGACAGTGTTTGATTTCTCCTCTTAAGTGTAGTCCCCGTAGTTCTTCCACTACCACACCATCTGTGATCCACCTCCATTGTCCCTGTGCTGTTTCCTCCCTTGTTTTGACCCCTCACCCTCCCCTCCTGTATGCTTGAAATCTATGGTCAGCTTGCAAGTTTTATCTTTTACCTGGCCATTTGTTTGGTTCCTCTGTATTCTGCATATAAGTAAAATCATCTGAAGTCAGTCCTGACTGACTTTGCTTAGCATATTCCCTTCCCTCTCCATCCATGTTGCTGCAGATGGCTTGAGGTTTTTTTTTTTGGTTTTTTTTTTTCTTGATCATTGAGTAGTATTCCATTGTGTGTATATACCACATTTTCTTGATCATTTGGGGACATTTAGCTTGTTTCCATATTTTGGCTATTGTAAATAGTGCTACAGTAAACATAGTGCAGGTTTCCTTTCAAATTAGTGTTTTTATATTCTTTGGGTAGATTCCTAGGTGTGGAATAGCTGAGTTGTATGGTAAATACATCTTCAGTGTTTTGAGGAACCTTCACACTGCTTTCCATAGTGGCTGGACTAGTTTAGCATAAGAGGATTCCTTTTTTCCTCCACATCCTCACGAGCACTTGTTTCTGTTTTGTTGTTGTTGTTGTTATTTTTAAGTATGGGTCATTCTCACAGGTGTGAAGTGGTATCTTCACTGTGATTTTGATTTGCAGTTCCCTGATAATAGGTGAGGTTTTTAAAATCAAAAATATTTTTAAAATTTATTATGTCATGGAATATTTTGCCTATGTTTTCTTCTATATATTTTATGGTTTCAGGTTTTACATCCAAGTCTTTTATCCATTTTGAGTTGATTTTTGTGTATGGTGTGAGATAGTAATCTAGTTTCATTCCTTTGCATGTGGCAGTCCAGTTTTCCCAGTGTTATAGGGCAGCCCCGATATTGAACGGGTTGCCTGGCTGTGGGTCCTCACCCGCACGCTTACAAGGGACTTATTAATACTCCACTACAGGCACACACAAAAGGTTAATAAAAGGTTTATTTACAAGGGAAAAGGAAATAAGGAAAATGTACAACTCAGGGAGAAAATAGGGAAATAAAGTCTTTAATGTGTCCTACCCGATCCGCTGACCTGGAAACCCAAAAAGCACTCTCTGAGCTGGCCGGACGGCTGCGAGCTGGCGGAGAGCCAAAATGGGGGACCCCCCTCCAAAGCCCACGTGTCTGGCTTTATACCAACCTGGCTGCTTAACCCCACCCTCAGGTCCCAGCCACCTTCCCTTTGGTGGTGATGGGATTTGGAGTTCCCAGTGTCTTTGGCTTTGGCCTGGGGTGGGGGTGGAGTCCACAAAGCCTGTATGGAATTAGCTTTAGGACATCTTTTCCCCCCTAACAATTCCCCCCTTTCACTTTATGTCCCCCTAACACCAGCACCGTTTGTTAAAGAGGCTTTCCTTGTTCCAATGTATATTCTTTGCTCTTTGGTCACAGATTAGTTGACTGTATATGTGTGATTTTATTTTTGAGCTTTCAATTTGATTCCATTGGTCTGTGTGTTTGTTTTTGTTCCAGTACCATGCTGTTTATTATGGCTTTTTAGTATAGTTTGAAGTCTGGGCATATACTGCCACCATTATTCCTTGGAGAGCTTTGACTGTCCATATGAATTTCAGCAATATTTGTTTCATTTCTTTGAAGAATGCCATTGAAATTTTTACTAGAATTGCATTGAATCTATAAATTTCTTTTGGTCAAACGGCCATTTTGATAAATTCTTCCAATCAGCAGGGAATGGCTTTCCATTTCTTTGTGTCTTCTGTTTTTTCAACAGAGTTTTATAATTTTCCTTATATAGGTATTTAACCTCCTTGTTAGGTTTATTCCCAGATATTGATTTTTTTTTTTTTTGGTACAGTTGTAAATGGATGATTTTCTTAAATTCTTCCTCTTCAGAGTGATTGTTTTTGTGTATTAATTTTGAAACCTGCTACTAGACTCAACTCGTTTATTGTTTTAGTTTTTCTGTGGATTTTTTCAGGTTTTCTATATAATATCATCTGCAAATAATGATTTTTTTTACTTCCCAATTTGGATTCTTTTTATGTCTTTCTCGTGCATAATTACTCTACCCAGGATTCACAGTTTTATACTGACGAGCTGTGGTGAGAGTGGACATCCTGGCTTGTTCCAGATCTTAGTGGAAAGGTTTTCAGTTTTCCACCATTGAGAATGATGTTAGCTGTGAGTTTGTTATATATGGCTTGTATTATGTAAAGATAAATTCCTTTTATTCCAGGTTTTTTTAAAGGGCCTTCATCATAATGGATGTTGAACTTTTTCAAATGCTTTCTTGGCATCTATTGATATGATCACATAGTTTTTTTATTTTTGTTGTGATGAATTGTGTTAATTGATTTCTGGATGTTGAACCATCCTTGTGTCCCTGGAATAAATCCCACTTGGTCATAGTGTGTGATCCTTTTAATGCATTGTTGGATTCAATTTGCTAAGACTTTATTAAAGATTTTATCACTCGTGTTCACTAGGGAGATTGGTATGTAGTTTCTTTTTTGTGTTGTCTTTCTTTGGTTTTGGTATTAGTGTGATGTTGGGCTTATAAAATGTTTTTGGTAGTAAGCCTTCTTTCAGTTTTTTTGAAAACTTTTTTGCAGGGTAGGCATTAGTTCATCCTTGACCGTTTGGTAGAACTTGTTTGTGAAACGATCTGGTCCTGGATTTTGTTTTTCTTAGAGGGTTTTGATTACTGTTTCAATTTTCTTGCTTGTAATTGGTTTTCAGGTTTTCTGTTTCTTCTTTATTCAGTTTTGGGTAATTATATAATTCTAGGAACTTGTCCTTCTCATCTAGCTTGTTGAACTTGTTTGCATATAAATGTTCATAATTACCTCTAATTATCATCTGGGTTTCTGCTGTGTCTGTTGTAATTTCTTCTCTTTCATTTATGATCTATTTATTTGCGTTTTCTCCCTCTTTTTTCTTTTAAGCCTGGCTAGGGATTTATCTATTTTGTTTATTCTAAGAACCAGTTTTTGGTTTCATTGAGTTTTTGGATTCTTTTTAAATTTATATTTCACTTATTTCTGCTTTAATTTTTATTTCCTCCTACTGGCTTTTGGTCCCCCCCCCCCCTCCTTTTCTAGTTCCTTGAGATGGGACAGTAAGTTGTTTCTTTGGATTCTTTCTTGTTTCCTGTATTTTTTTAAGATTTATTTATTTATGCAAGAATCTGGTACAGACCAGATACGTGGGAGGGTGAGAGGATTCACCAGAGACAGAGTGGGGAACAGAACAGGCAGACTGACGAAATACAATGCTGAGGGGAGTAGCGGGTGAGACAGGAGAGGTCTGCCGTGCCATGTGGGTATCTCCCTGGCCTGCTGGGAATTGAACCTGCACTGCAGAGGCTGCGGACAACCTCACAGCACTGCGCTCACCCAACGCACCACCAGGGAGGCCCTCTTTCTTGTTTCTTGACGTTGGCCTGTATTGCTATGTACTTCTCCCCTCTTAATACTGCTATTGCTGTGTCCCATTTGTTCTGGAAGATAGAGTTCTCATCATTTGTCTCAAGGTATTTTTTTATTTCTTTATTCATTAACCCAGTAGTCTTTTTTTTCTTTTTTAAAGATTTATTTATTTATTTATACAAGCACTGGGTACAGTTAGAAGCGCAGGAGGGTGAGAGAATTCACCAGAGCCAGAGGGGAGAGCAGAGCAGGCGGACTGACAAAGCACACTGCTGAGGGGAGCAGCGGGCGGCAGGAGAGGTCTGCGCGCCATGTGGGACCCTTGCCCTGTGGCCAGGGATCGAACCGGCGCTGCAGAGTCTGCAGGCAACTTCGCAACCCAGCACTCAACCGCTGTGCCACTGGGGAGGCCCAACCTAGTAGTCTTTCAATAGCGTATTGTTCAGTCTCCATGTAATGGGGGATCTCCTTGCTTTCTTATTGTAGTTGATTTCTAGTTTGATACCTTTAAGGTCACAGAAGATACTTGGTATAATTTCAATCTTCATGTAATTGTTGATTTTTTTTTTTTTTTTGTGACCCAGTATGTGATTGATCCAGGAAAATTATCCATATGCAGTTTCCTATAGATATCTGCTAGGCCCTTGTGGTCTAGATCTTTGTTTAGGGCTATTGTGTCCATGTTTATTTCTGACTCATTGATTTGTCTGTTGGTGAGTGTGGGCTGTTGAAGTCTCTGCCGCATGTATTGTCTCCAATGTCTGTTTTCAGAGATGATGGTAATTGTCTAATATATTTGGTGCTCCCTCATTTGAGTATATATTGATGAGTGTTAATGTCTTCCCAGTGTATTGTCCCTGTGATTGTTATAAAGTGTCCATCTGTGTATCCTCACCTTTTTTATTTTTTTAGCTTGAAGTCTATTTTATCTGATAAAAGTATGGCTATTGCTGCCTTCTTTAGGGGGGTCATTTGCTTGTCAATTGTTTTCCAGTCCTTTACTTTCAGTCTGTGTTTATTTTTAAAACTTGTGCTTCCTGGAGGCAGCAGAGTTTGGATTCTGTTCTGTAATCCAGAATATTGCTTTGTGCCTTTTTATTGGTGAGTTTAGTCCATTAAAATTTAGAGTGGTTATTGACACATATAAGTCTGTTACTTCCATTTAGTTTATTATTTTGTGGTTTTATTTAACTCCTTGTTGAGTTTCCTGTTCATTCCTCTGTTGATTTAGATCCTGAGACTCCTTATATTTCTCGGAGTGGGGGTTAGTAGTAGCAACTTCCTAAAGATTTTGTTTATCTGAGAAGGTCCTTATTTTTTACTCAGATTGGAAGGAGAGATTTGCAGGATATTCTTGGCTGGCATCTTTGTCTTGTAGTTTTTTGAATATGTCACTCCATTCTCTTCATGCGTTAGTGTTTCTTCAGAGAAGCCTGATGTTAGCCTAATCGATTTTCCTTTGGTTATCTGTTACTTTCCTGTTACTGGCTTCATTTTATTTTATTTTATTTTATTTTATTTTTGGTCTTGGACTCTTAGAAGCTTTACTACTGTGTCTTGCAGTTTTCATGTTATTTGATAGTTTAGTGTCTTTCTAGCTTCCTGTATGTGTTTCATTTCCTTCACTTATGGGTCAGTGATGTCCTCAAATAGCTTTTCAGCTCCCTTGTCTCTTTCTTTTCTATCTGGGATACCTATGACCCTTATAGTTCCTTCCCTTATGGTGTCAGATAATTCTTAGTTTCTTCATTCTTTTTCCTTTGTATCTCTCTCCTTTTCTTTCTTGCTTCTTTTCGTATCTGTATTTTCAAGAATATTGATTCATTCTTCCATATCATTTATTCTGTTTCCATGACTTTTCCCAGTTTTTATTTCCTCCATTGATATTTTTATATCCTGCAGTTCCTTTATTTTCTTATTTAAGGTTCAATCTTGATCTTCTGTTTGTTGATAATGTTTTTCATAGCTTTTATTAGGATTTACAATTTATTTATGCATAGAACTGTGGTGTAGGCCAGAGGTGGTGGGGGGAGGGGGTAAGAGGATTTCCCAGAGACAGAGTGGGGAGTAGAACAGACGGATCTGCTGAGGGGAGCAGCAGGTGAGACAGGAGAGTTCTGCTGTGTCATGTGAGTAGCTCCCTGGCTGGGGATCGAACTTGTGCTATAGTGGCTGCTGATAGCTTCTTAGTGCTGAGACTTAACCCCTTGTGCCACCAGGGAGGCCCACTCATAGCATTCCTTTCCTTCTTTGCTCTTCTCATATATCTCTTTCTGTGATGTTTATGTTGTTGAAGTTTGTTTACTATCTTAATTATGGCAATTTTGAATTCTTCATCTGACAGGAAGAATTCTTCCATGTCAGAGTTGTAGAGTTCTGGAGATTAATTTTTTGCTCCATAATATATCATTATCTGAGAGCTTGCTTGATCATTTTTTTCCTTCTCCCTGTTGTTTGCTTTGGGTTTGCTCTGTTGTAGTTGAGGCTTTTGTTGTGTGTGAGTCTTTCTCCCCCCACTACTCTGGGTGCTTACATAATAGTGGACACAGCTACTGAGGCCTTGTAGGATGCAGGGTGGTCCTAGACCACCCTTCCCGGAAGCACTTCCAGGCCTTGTTCTGGTGGTTCGGGGGATGGCTGGATTTAGAGGCTGAGTTGCTGGGACCTTACTTCACCCAGGAGTGGAGGCTTAGGCCTGTTTCTGATGGCCAGGAGGGCAGAGGGTTGCTGAAGATCTCTGATAAAGGAGGGGGCTGTATGCAGCTGAGCACTTAAGGGGGTACACTTCCCCTTGCAGCTAGGGGCGAGAGGTGTAAAGCTAGGTCCTACAAGGCCACAAGTGGGGCTTCTGCCTGCTCCTGAGGAGCTGATGGCTAAGCCTGGAGTCAGGGGTGTTTTACCCAGGGGTTGCCTAGAGTCCCCGATGTAGAGCAACGTTGTGTGAGGCCCAGGCTGGGGCACCTGTCTACTGTGAGGCCCAGGCTGGGGCACCTGTCTACTGGGAGGCACTGGCGCCTAAGTGCCGAGTGGGATGCACTTCCCAGTGTGGCTGGGGGCCCAAGGTGAAAAACTATGTCCTGCAAAACCCCAATTCGGACTTTTGTCTGCTCCTGAGGAGCTGATGGCTGGGCCTAGAGTTGGGGGTGCTTACTGTAGGGGTTGCTGATACAGAGTACGACCCTGCAAAGCCAGGCTGGGGCACCTGTCTGCTAGGAGGCTCTGAGTTTATTTTATTTAACCACATCCTATTATAGTGAACAGTTTGGGTGATGATGATTAAAACCACAAAGTGTGTTAACAAGTATATGCATGTGTTTAATAAGTGTATATACTTTTCACAGATCTCTGATAACCTTAAAATAGTACTTCTCTGTGGACTTTTTCCATAGTATTTCCTTATATGCCTGCTTACTCATGGAGTGTTCTAACTGGCATAGGGGAATGCCCCTGCTGAACATAACAACATGACTGGGACACTTGCATATTTAACATGCCTTTTCTAATCTTATCCTGCGGTTTTTTGTTTCTGTTTTTTAACCTTTTTGGCATGTAGGAATGATTTCCTAGAAGTGGTGAATTTCTTGAAAAGTTTAACATTGAAGAGTGAAGAGGAAAAAACTGAATTCTTCAAGTAAGTTGAGAAAGTTAGCATTGCACCTTAAAATTCAGTGAATTGGACTAAGTCCATGTAACCACTTCAGTTATTCAGGTCAGACATTTGGTTTCTCTAATCACGTTTATTGAGCATTTCTTAAAGGTCAGGCGCTCTACAAAACTCTGGGATAGACAGTTCTGCTGAAGCAAAAATAACAGATTAAAAACAGTGATAGAGCTTGCTGGGCACCCGAGAACACAGGAAGGTGGAGGTTAAATAAGAGGCCCGCAAAATCGTGGTGCTGGGAAGGGAGGTGGGCATGAGAAAATAGATGTAGACCACTTTGTCGCTAGTGGCCTCAGGGCCTGAAGGAGACAATGCATGTCCTGGCCCGTTTCCTAGAAATCAGGAGGCAAGACTATCTGCTGAGGGTGAATGTACAGTGAGTGGGGTATTATTACTATAAATATTACTACTATTACTAGATATCACTATTAATATCTAATCTGTTTTTACATGTATTATTTCAACACATTTAATAACAAAAGCCTGTATTTTATTTACTGTGGAAACTTTAGAGAATGTAATATGCTGTGTTTTCAATTTGGGAAGGTTCCCTTGAAGACGAGAAAGCCTCTGACTTATTAGGGGAAAAGGAGGACATGTTTGCTCTAAGGGGACATGTGTCGGAAGTTTTTCCTAGTGTGGCCTGTAGGTCGTCTGCCTGCTGATGGGCGGGCCTTGCCTCCGCCTTCTGCTTGTTGCTTCAACACCAAGGCATCAACCTGTCCCATTCCTAGCTACATTTCTAAATGCAAATCTTTGGTGGAAGTGGCAGAGGTCATATGGGTCTGAACCCTAGCAGTGAGTTGATTGTGTGTCACCAGTGTCTCAGGCGCTCCTTTTTGCCCTCAGGTTTCTGCTGGACAGAGTCAGCTGCTTATCAGAGGAATTGATAGCGTCACGGTTAGTGCCCCTTCTGCTTAATCAGTTGGTGTTTGCAGAGCCAGTAGCTGTTAAGAGCTTTCTTCCTCATCTGCTTGGCCCCAAAAAAGGTGAATTTTTTTCAAGGAATTTGGGGATTATTAGTCCATATTTGAAGAGTAAGATTATTATACAATGAGGTTAATGTATGGTTCTAAAAATGGAGCCATAACTGGTATAACTTCGACTCAAACCTGGGTACCAAAGCCCACAGGATAAATATGGAGCATCTTCTGGGGAGTCAGATTTGCAATTGAGTCTTATTAACATACACACAGGAGACTAGACTCTGAAATGCATGTGCAGAATTGAGCTAAGAGCACATCTTCAGGAAACTCATGCATCTGCAGTGAATCATTTAGGCCTGTGCCTCCTGACTTCCCAAAGGTGATCCATTTGTTTTGTTTGCCCTGGAAAGATCAAAAAGCACAGATCATTTTACTTGGAGCTTCAGTTTCTTTCCCTGAACGTGAAATGAGGTTCTTGCCTTGCAACTTTATAGAACGACAGAGGGAACACATCAGGTTAGGGCATAGAGCACTAATATGATCTTGTGGAATTTTGAGTTCCATAGACTTGTGCTTTCAAGAATTTATTTTCTGAAAAGATCTCAAACCCACATAGCAGTGTTACACAGCTACTGTTTACAGTGTAGGATGTCCTTCTGTCTGTATTTTGCTGTTATTCCTGAGCCATGGATTTGCCTTTATCACTCCTCCATCCCGTTACTCAGTAGATCTTACGTTGGAGTGCGCCTCTGAGCCACTTAGGGAGCTTTAAAGTGTGCCTGGAGGCCTCGCCACTGGTTTGGCAGAGCCAGGGCAGGGTCCTCTCTCTATTCCTCAAGTTCCCAAATGATCTGAAACGGGTCCCTGTGTGATAAGCTCTCCCCTGACTGCTAGGTGGAGAGGCTTCTCCAGCTCCAAGTTCTGTGGTAGAGTTTAACATCGCCTGGCCTTGCAGTAAACCTAGTATATGAAGTTCCTTACTGATTAAACTTTAATGCATAAGAGTTATTCACTCAGGAGTCTATTAAAATACATGCTTTCTTTGTAGTACTTTAAGTATGATGTAGTATTTCAGAAACCCTTCTACAAGGTGGAGTGTGCTAAGTGTAATTAAGTCTTCAGTGATTTGGGGTCAACAAATTTTGTTTGGGTCTTAAGACTTTAGAAGAGGACGTCTACATGTTACGAATGCTCCTTTCACTGAAACATCCATCTGTTTTTCCATCTGTAACCACCTCTGATCTGGGGGGTAGACAGTGCACAGGGAGACACCCCTTGCCTGCTCTCACCAGCCCTGTTCCAGTCGCGGGTGATCCCCGTGCTGCTGCAGCTGTTCGAGGTCCACGAGGAGCACGTGCGGATGGTGCTGCTGTCCAACCTGGAGGCCTACGTGGGCCACTTCTCGCAGGAGCAGCTGAAGAAAGTCATCTTGCCTCAGGTCAGAGACAACGGGCCGGGCAAAGGCAGGCGCGAGGAGAGGGGGCCAAAGGGAGGGTGGGCAGATTGGGGGCCATTCAGGCACGACCTTAGAAACCGTGGAAGCAGCAGTTTGGTCTAAAAGCCCGCTGGAATGCAAAGGGCTGAGTTGAAATTGCATTTCTAATTCCTTACACACAGAGCAATCAAACGGACGTATTTGGTCTTAACTTGAGAAAAGTATCATTCCGTTTAAGTACTTGGGGGAAAGAACAAAAGTCATTTGTGGGATGTTTTCCATATGTGCACCATAAACTGTGAGGGTCCATAATTACTATAAACTTAGAGGAACGTATACTTATTCACAGATAATGGTTTTTCAGCCTGTTTATTAGCCATCAGAGGGAGTTCTGTTAGGGTTTGCCACCCGAGAGCTTCAGGTTTGTATTTTTTTCCTGTGGCTGGTGTAACAAATGACCACAGGCTAGTGAGACTTAAAACTTTGGGAAAAGTCCCAACTCTCGGTGTCAACAGGACCACTGAAGGCACTGAGGAGGTAGCTCCAGCACGCCTGAGCATTTGTTGGCTGTAGCTGTGCAACTAAAATCTGTTGTCTCATGGCCTTTTCCCCCGTGTCTGTCTGTAAGATCACTAGTCATTGGATTTAGAGCCCAATCTTCGACTCAGTACAAGAGTATAAAAGCTGTTGTCAGTCACATGGTATCTTTCAAACAGTTGGCTTTCCTATGAAAGGACTGTAGGGCCTGGTTTTATGCCAGGTCTTATATATAGTTATTGGGGCAGAGGTAGGTAACACACTCTCTGTTTTCAAGGAGCCAAAGGTGGAAAAGGTAGATGTTTTGTTATCTGTTGAGTGTAACCACCCCAACACCGAGGGTGAAACAGCAAACATTTTGTTAATTCTCATCATGGTTTGGATCAGCTGGGCTCAGCATGGTGTCAGATGAGGCAGCACACAACTGGGACCCCCCCAGGGCTGACACGTCCTTGGAGGGGGTGCCCAAAAGGTTGGGCATAGCTGCAACATGGGGATAGTGGGCCTCTTCCTCTATGCTCAGGGCCTAGGAGCCCCTGAGTGACATCCCGCCATGATTTCTCTAGCTGAGAAGGTCGCCTTCTCACAGGGCTCCTGGAAGTGCCAGGGCAGCCTTCTGAGAGTTGGGAACTGACAGCATCACTTCTGTCACATTCTCTTGGTTAAAGTCAGTCAGCCAGGTTCACTGCGGGACAGATCACTTGGGCTGACTGCAGCCTCACTAGTTCAGCACTCTGTACATGTGAGCAGTGAGACTCGGTATGTAGTTGTGTCTGAAAATACAGAAGGAAACAAAGCCCTCTCTGAAATAGCTGTCATCAGAGATCTCAATTGGCATTGAGCTGAGGTCAAAAAATTATTAGAACCATGTGAAAGGCCTTGAAAGCTCTTTGGCATGATTTCCCCTGGAGGAAAAACTTGAATTTTCATGTGCTAGAACGTTTACTTAGCAGCAGGGCAAATGGATGGTAGGGAGGGAGATCATTTAAGATTCTGTTAGAAGACTGCAGCTAAGAGATGACGAGCCTGGGGGAAATGTGGCCGTGGTTATGGGAGAGGGCGGTAGAGAGGAAGAGATGGGACTCAGTTTCTCACTAGATGGCAGTGGTTTGAGGGTGACACTGGGGTTTCTGGCTTGGAGGCGGCAGAATTTGAATCACACACAGGAATTTGCTTCAGTTTACTTACACATCTTTGTTTTGAAAATGCCTGATTTGCCAGTGCTGGAACTGATAAATTATCAAATCCTGCTGGAAACTTTGATCTTGGGTAAATGAGGAAACGGGATAAGAAAAATAAAAAGATTCCTTAGTTGAAATGAGAAGTCCTAGCAGGGCTGGGACTAGAGCCTGGGATTGACACCTGGGTGCCCTGCTGTCCCCCCTCACATCTGGCTCATGCAGATGATGTTTCACATCTTTGCCAATTCAGAGCAAATCGCCACCGATTCCTGCAAGTAACTGTCTTGAATTTCTTTCATTGATAAGTAACTGAAACCCACTTAAATGAACTAAAGCAAGATGATGTCTGTAAAAGGGACTCATGGCCACGCAGCCCTTTCCTCTCTGCACCTGTTCCATTTTTGAACCAGCTTTCATTGTTTGGTCTGCACGTGGGCACACAAGGTTGTCCACAGCTTCCAAATTTACTCTCCTGAATGTAAGCAAACCAGAGAACCAGTGTCTCCAAATTCCAGTTATTACTGGATAAAAGCTCATAGTTGACTCAGTTTGGGGCAGGTGTTACATGCAACCAATATAAAGCACATTCCCAAAGTCCTGTCCTGGTGGGTGTGTAGACCTAAGAGGGCAGGACTGGGCAGGTGACATTGGGACCTAGAGCGTGGGCGGGAGCGCAGACAGGGAGTTTACACTGAAAGCTTTTATAGCAGTTCAGCAGAGGAATTTTGTATTTCCCATGTATGTATTCTTTTAATTTGTCTTAATCTTTCTGTGATGATGAGGGAAGGAAAACATTGGCCTTTGACAATAGTTTGAGATCCACTGGCATAGGACACAGGACACAAATCTAAAAAATGAAGTTTATCTAAGCAAGCACAGTCTAATGGCAGCAGCTGCTGCTTTACAGGGTAGAAAAGACAAGCAGTGTGGTTGTTTCACCACCTGATTTGCTCCTAGGTGTTACTGGGCCTGCGCGATACCAGTGATTCCATCGTGGCGATCACTCTTCACAGCCTGGCTGTGCTGGTCTCCCTACTTGGACCAGAAGTGGTTGTGGGAGGAGAAAGAACCAAGATCTTCAAACGCACTGCTCCAAGTTTCACTAAAACTATTGACCTTTCCCCAGAAGGTAAGAATGGTGAAAACGTATAGCTCTGTATTCTAAGCATTGTTGTTATTTGGTATTGTACAAGTAATACCAGTGGGCCATACTCAGTCAAATGATATAGAAAAAAATGCCCCCCCCTCGTTCCAGGGGGTGTGAGTTACCAGTTTTAATAACTGTAGTGGGAATCCTTTCATCCCTTTTTTAAACCCACAGAAAGACACAAGGGTGTATATTTACACACACACAGGAATTTTTCTTTAAATGGTGAGAAAATACTGTGCACAGTGCTACAACTTGTTTTTTCCTGTAGCAGCTTGTCAGGGCCCTGTCCCCAGGTCAGAGCCTAAAACCGAGCTCACCTTTTTTGACAGCTGCCTTATGTCGTAGAATGTAATTCATTCTGTGATCTCCCTCTTGAGAGCCACTACAGTGCTGCAGTAGCCTTGCATATATCCTTATGTAGTTAAGATTTTATTGATAGAGGCTAAAGTTCCAGAAGTGGACTTATTGGGTCAAAGAAAATAATGTGAGTTTTCAAAAAAAAAAGACTAATTCTTAAACTAGATATTTAAGTTCTTTGATTTTTGTTGGCCTATTAGATGAAATGCTGTTAGGTATTTCAAGAAATACTTATTTTGGTGTTCCCATTGGATGTTCCATGGAAAGCAGCAATAATTTCTGGTTATGGTCATACTTTGTCAGCTATAATAGTAAGAATTTTTATCAATGTCACTCCAGCTTTTTCTTTGTATAATTCTGAATAGCAGGAGAAGAGTTTATTAGAAAATCAGTTGTCTCTAATTTTAATGCCAAGATAATTTTGAAAGCAGATCTAGCTTCCTAGAGTTTTGAGGAGTCCAAATGCCACTAGTGTCCATGTGGCTCCAAGGAGCTTTTGAAGAGGGGAGGGTTATGGAGAAATCGCCACCTCATCTTAACCAATTTTTCTTTCAGTAGAATACAAAAAATGAGATTTGTATTCCACATCAGGAATTTTTATTTTCTTGTAGGGGAGACAGTATATAGTTTAAGAGTCTAGGGGACAGCTTTGTATGTGCAAACATCTGATTTATTGGATGGAATTCTCTATTTCTAGGTAATTTATATATGGTCCATCTGAATTACTCTGGTCTTAACAAGAAACCAAAAAAGCATCAGATGCTATTTTTATTAAAAACAGATTTTCCAAGAGCACAGATCAGGGTCTCCCCCATTGACTTTCCAAGCCAGGCTCATGACAGAAGATGGCTAGTGAGCTCTGGCCGAGTCCATAACCCAAGTTTCTAATCAAGAGTGGTGCTTCTTTGTTCGTTTGCATGGTCAGACTTAAGGGCTAATATTGAGGTTTGTGAAAAGTGTGACTAAGGAAAGTAAGTCTGCCTGCAGGGAGAGTTGGAAAAGACAATTTTGAAAAGGGCACACTAGGGAGGAAAAGGTATCCTTTTTCTTCATGGAGAACAGTAACAAAGGTAAATAAGCAATAAGGGTGAGCACTTCACCTAGGCTACCTCCTGAGTTAAGGCAGAGGAAGTATTCTTTTCATCATTGCCCACTCGATTATGAACTTTCTGGTAAACTGAAGACAGCATTTATTAGAACTATTTCTTTCTCGGAAGTTAAAAAGGTAAATTTTATGGACTTACAAGTATATAGTCTGTGGCCCTAAGTACATTCAGATTGGTGTGCTTATATTCCTATGACTCATTGCTTTAGAAGGCTTTTAACTTTTATAACCAATTGTCCTTTAGGTGCATCTAAATCCAGCCTCTCACCTAATGCCAACCCCCACTCCATCACCACCATGTGGCCACCCAGCTTGTGCTTAAACATCTCAGAGGTGCCACATACCAGAATCAGTTTTTTCAAACACGTGGAGAGGCTCCCTCCCTGAAACTTATAAATCTTTTATCTGTGCTAAATAAGCCATAGCCGTTCACCACTGCTCACCTACCATGTGACAGAGCAAGAAGCAACTTACCGTCCCTTTCATTACTGTATCTCCAGACTATCTCTTGCGCACTATCTGCAGCCAGCACAGTCAGACCCTGCCTGGTTCAGAGAGCCTCTCCTCTAGCTTATTCCCTCAGTGTTTCTCTTCTGGCAACATGCCCATCAACAGCAAGAAGCACATAGAGCGAGATTGCTACAGTACTCTCTTACGCACAGGTAGAATTACTACATTTATTTAGCTTTTAAACTGTTTGGATAAATGTGTTCCTGAGTAATTTTCAAAATTTTAATTTTGAAAATTAAAGGCATTTCAGAAATATAGACTGACTTACAAATAACCATGTAGTCTGCTTGGGTCTCACCACCTTTCTCTGGGCTAGAGGGTTTATTTTTCCCTTCATGACTGGTGAGAAGAGCAAGCTGACATTACTTGAATTCCTTTCCATATCCGATACTTTGCTTTGGGACTTTCAGTGCTTTAATCAGCCTCTTGTAAAAAAAAAAAAAAAAAAAAAAAAAGAGGTCACTAATAGTTCTGGCAGGTGTTAGTAGCACAAGACTTTCCAGTGCCCTGACTGCACTTAGGGAAACAATGATGTGTTGGCTCAGGCAAACTGATTTGAGCACACACATTCAGGGCATGCATAATTAACACCTTGAAGTGAACATCCCTGTATTTGTTTGTAGGTAGTTATGTAAAGGATTGGACACTCCAGTTAGTTGCTGCTTGATAGACTTCCATCGATCACAATTTTAAATATTTGGAAGATTTACATCACACCTTTGTTAACTGGGATCTCTGTAGTTTAGAGTACATGGATATTTCGAAGAAGTTAGACCTGTATGTTGCCTTAGTGTTAACCTCCTTCTAAATACATTTCTTGAGAATAATTCTTGTGTGTTATCCCCACAGGAGATCAATTTTCTCATCCTATTAAATTTCCCATGAATGGAATCTCAGATGTGAAAAATACCTCAGGAGATAGCAAACACTTCCCATTAAGCTCTAAAAGGTCTGAGGAATGGCCTGACTGGAGTGAGCCTGAAGAGCCTGAAAACAAAACTGTCAGCTTAAAGGTTTGGCCGACAGAACCCCACGATACTGCCAACCCCCCACTCTCTCACCAGACTGCAGAGGAGGAGACTTGGGACGACTTTGAGTCCAGCGGTTTAGATGGTAAAATAAACCCAGGAGATGGAATCACTGCTGCAAGACCTGTTACCTCAGGGGAGCAAATGGCTGTTCCTGCTCTGCTTCCACTCACCCAAGAGTCCCAGGCTTTGAAATCAAGCCCACCCCAAAAGACTAATCTTGTACAAAGCGGGGATAACCCAGACCAAACCAAGCCTACAAAAGTGTTGTCACAAGAAAGGCACCTTAAAGCGCCGTCAGAACTTGGTTTAGGAGAGGAGTTTACCATTCAAGTAAGAAAGAAGCCAGTACAAGACCCTGAATTGGACTGGTTTGCTGACATGATCCCAGAAATTAAGCCTTCAGCTGCTATTATTATTTTACCTGAACTGAGGACAGAAATGATGGTTCCCAACAAGGATGACATCTCACCAATGATGCAGTTCTCTTCAAAATTTGCTGCAGCAGAAATGACTGAGGTGAGGATTATTAAATTGTGCTGTTAGCATATGGATTTCCCCCAGGTACTAGTTAGAACACACAGCATGCTGTTTTCCCAGCCAGGAAAAGACTAATTAATGTATGCAGTTGGTTAAAATGATCCAGTCAAGCACAAAACAAGTTCAGTTCCTATAAAACAGTCCCAAGCATCACTACATTTTTCTGGGGAAGGAAAGCTAAGTGTTTAAAAGATCACTTGTTACATTAAAGAACTTTTTTATTTAAACCAAGAATATGGTGCCAATAGAATGAAATAATTACTGGATTATGCAGTTCTTGTAAAGTGAGTTTGTTACTATAGTTTCATAATACTGGAACCACAGTAATCTTATTCTTCAGCTTCCAGTTATTTTACTTATTAGCACCAAGATATGTACTCTGGCATCAAAAAAGAAAGTGTTTGTTCCCTTTTAAAAAATTCCTGGCTGTGACGATTTGTTGAGCTCGCCCTTTGTCTTGTTGCAGGGCGAGGCTGGAGGCTGGGGAGAAGAAGGGGAGCTCAGCTGGGAAGACAGCACCTGGTGACAACGGGTGTGAATGAAATCTTAGGAAAAAGGATTCCTTTTAAAAAAAAATATCAAACTAATACCTCAAAAGCAGGCTCTACAGACAAGAAAACCCCAAGGCATCCTGTTTTTCCCATGCCAGGAGCTTCTTTTCCAGTCTGTGCCAATTGCAGCGTGAGCCCTCGGGCGCCGGCCCTGGGCGGGACCTGGTGGAGCCTGCCTTTGACTGAGGCTGGGTCTGCGAAGACCACGTGGCTGCCGGAAGGTTGGATTTACTGCTTTTTTTCCAGGACAATTCCAGAAGTAGAGAAAATAAATACAAAAATTCAAGCTGATTAGCTTAACTTTGTGCCATTTCTTTAACAGTCAGAAGAGTAAGGTCTATTGTGAAATACAACTTACTGAAAAAATTTTAGCTATAAAGTATATAAATGACAAAATTGCTAAGGTTTCCTTGGGCAGCTTATTTATTTGTTTACAGTTGTACTATCTGGAGTAAATGGCCCTGCTGGGACCTGGGCGATTACTGACTGTTCCACATGTTGTTATGTTGTACCAAAGTTCTTAATGAGAAATATCCCCCACAATCCTGTTCTCTGAATGTCCAATAAAGCCTATTTTAACTAGATTCAACTTTATAAAAGCTGTTTTATGTGAAGATACACAGACATAATTACATCCATTACAAAAAATACTGCAGGGCAACAAAAATCATACCCAATTCTAGTGATCGGGTCCATTCACGTTTCACCCTGGAGCACAAGACGTTTTATCTTCTCAGTCCTTTCTTGGAGTGCCTCCAATTCCATCAGGAGCCAGTCTGGAGCAGGAGATTTGTGGATTAATAACTCAGTAGCCTCCAAGGCCCCTGTTGCTGCTTGCAATGCTGACCTGTATTCTTCTTCCAGGGGGAACTCGTGACGGGCTCTCTTTGCATGAGGCTGGCAAATGGGAAAAATGTGATAAGTAATGCCATGATACCCATTCTAAAAATGAGAAAACTTTCTTGTAAAAAAAAAAAAAGTTTAATGTGAAATTTTCTTCTAGCCATTGCTCCTAAGGGCACCCTAGAAAAATATGTGAATGCATTTTTGCTTTGTCACAATGACTCAAGTGCTACCATTATTGCCCAAGGAAGCTAAGAGAATGGTTGCCTCATCCAGTAATTTCCAGTGAGTATTCTTTAAATATTTAATCTTTTCTTATAGAAAACAAGCCCCATGTGTGAATTTCCTAAATGCTTTCAGTTTTCTTTTTAATAAGTTTATGACTGATAAGAGCTATGGTCTTTGATTTGAAGCCAGTTCAACAATAAATTGTCAGGCTTTCTAACATTGCACTGGGAGGCAGAGGGGCCAAGATGCCTTTTATAATCACTGTTCTTAAAGAAGGGTCATAATTTTTAAAGGTTTATTTATACTATTGATATGTTTGTAGGTTTCAGGCATAAAAGGTACAAGTTACTAACATATACTTAAACATACATAAAAATTATAACTAAAACTTATCAGATTGGTGTTCAAAACATTTAGAATATATTTAGTGGTGTTGATTGCTTCTGATTTTGAGACAAAACCACAACTTAAGCTGCTGGCTCAATAATTAGGCACGGGATTAGAGAAAACATTTTGGAAGGTAAGTTAACTGGTTTTCTTCTGTGGCTCAAACTACTGTATTTGCAGCATCACTTGTATAAGTATATAACTCTCCTCACCCAAAGGTTACTGCAAATAAGTAGTCCCATCAGCTTCCTGATGGGTTGACAACCTTTCATGGAGAAGAAATGTGATTATTAGTTTCTGATCCATACTAGAAAGTTGTCCATACCTGTAAAGATGACCATTTTACTGCTTTTTCAGTAACTTTAGCCAGGGGCACCCAGAAAACACCCTTTTCCTGTTTCACACGTTCCACTTTAGCAGCTGCAGTTTCATCTACAAATCCAGTCTGCAAAATGCATGAAAAACCAAGTCAGCATCCACCCGCCAGCCTTCTCTAGTGGATCACAAATGGTATATGAAGTGCCAAGTGCGAAACAATTCTGGCTTAGCCTGTAAGCTAGGGAGATCCTGGAAGTGGATTCATCTCTAAGTAATTTGGGCAAAATTATATAGGGTTCTTTCCCTGCAGAAAACTTGTATCTTTTCAGGAAGAACTGATAGCCTGCTAACCTTTACAAAATGAAAATTTGGCAAAAGCAATATACATGCACACAGACTTAAATCTAGCTTATAGTATATAATATGAACCTGTGTTATACCTACATTACAGTAGTAAATGCATGTGTATCCAATTATGCTCAGTCATCCCACTACCTAAATTACCAGCGCTGTAGTCCCCCAAACTACAGGCTGCGCAGCTTTATACCTGAGACTTAAAATGTGGTCCCAACTGCTTACTAATAGTGTTTCACCACTTTCCCGAGCGCTGTGAAAACTGTAAATAATTTCTTCCCAATTGTATAACCAATTTCATGATGAACTTTCTAACTTTTCTAACTTTCTAACACTAACTTTCATGATGAACAAAACAAAGTAAGTATACTACTGTATTGATACTATACAAATAAAATACCTTCTCCAGAAAGGATACAACTTTGTTCTTAGTTTCTTCAGAACTGAGACACTGAGGAACTATCTCTTCAAGATTTGTTCCCTATAAAAGATTAATAAGTAAGACCAATTTAAATATATTTCAACAATCTGCAGAGATATAGGAGTTACTCAAAAATGCATCTGAAAATACTCAGTGCCAACAGATACTCCAAAGATACTATCAAGCATAGTGCTGTTAGCTTTAATTACTCCTGCTGGTTATACCAGCAGGACTGCACAGCAAGGGAGTGAGGCAAGGAGCCACCTTCTCAACAGGACAACACTCACAGGTCTGTGTGCAACACCCTGATGACCCCTGTGATAGTCTGAGTTGAATGGGTTACCATTCATCCCAGAAGTACCATCTGAAAGTGCGTGAGTTAGTAGATCTGGTTTGATGCTTACACTGGTTACTACCCACAGGAGCATAGTAAAGTTACTTCATTTCTCAGTGGCTCATTTTAGTGTATAATAGATGGTGGGTAATAATGCCTTCAGCAGAAAATTTTATGACTAAGATACGAAAGGAGCTCAATACATGTCTGGAATATCTGAAATACTACAATGTTTCGGAGATCGTTGTGATATCTTAGTCTTACCTCAGCAAACTGGGTAAACGCCTCCAAGGCATGTTGTTCTAGCAGCCAGTTGCTGTCAGCTAGTAATAAGGCAAAAATAGAAGACAGGTTGGGCAGAATTTTGTCCTAAAAAGAGAATCAGAATTACTAAGTAGAGGAAAATCTGAATAGAGCACATTCAATATACTTCACGTTGCAAGTTTCTCTAATTCCATCCCAATGAACACATAGTTAACACGGGTAGGTCAGGTCACTCCTTTGCTCTTATCCTTCCAATAGCTCCCATTTTCCTCCAGGTAAAAGATCAAAGTCCTTACAATGGCATGCTAAGCCCCACTCCCTGTGTGGGCTGTCCTGGCTCCCCAGGCATATCAGGCATGCTTCTGTCTGACTCCTGCATGGCTGGCTTGCTCAGCTTCAAGATTTACTCACATGTCCCTTCAGTGAGCAGGCTCTTCCCCACCACTGCTTAATTTTTCTCCAAATTACTCCCCTCCACTTAATATATATGTGTCACTACTGTGCTAGTCTGCTTCCTCTCCACAGACAGTGGTGGGTGTGTGTGTATATATATATATATATATATACACTTGATCAGTTTAGTTTTACTGAAACCTCAGTAATCGATTAAAACAGCACCTGGTACATAGCAAGAATTGTTTTTTCTTGAATAAATGTATCAATCTCATCTGGGAACTTTAAAATGCCTCAACATGCTGATGGACCCCAAAATTTCTTCAGGGCCTAACTTCACTCCTGGGAATACATAATGTAACTTTTGCTAATAAAACATCTTTTCCTTAGATTTTTGGGCACATTAGGGTCCACAACTACACATAAATGAAGCAGCATTTTGAGTATATTTTATGCTAGAAAGATTGCTCAAATGCAAGTATCTTGGTATACAAAACTTTTTGTACAAATGGTAGAGCAGTATTCACCTGTGAACAAATAAATGAAAGGGTTCTGTAGAAAACAGCCAGTTAAATTTTTGGCTTCAGAAATTTTAATCCACATTTATTGACTAATGTCCATAATAGCTTTCTGATTACAGAAACAGCTCACTGATGAGCTTACATACGTATGGGGGAAAAAAAATCAAGTTTCTAGAATTGCTGGATTTGGACCAAAGTAATAAGGAAGGCAGAACCCTAAGAGAGAGAATTCCTTTTGCTGTGAGATAGGTATGTGATAAAATTTAGTAAATGAGTACGGTTAGGTCGTAAAAGTACACTTTCATAAATATCCTTTCCAACATTTTGGAAAACACTGTCTTTTCCTTTAATATAAAACCAAGAAAACAACTTCAGTAACCAGATTTTCTCATTAAACACTGCATCCCGTGAGACAAATATGTTTTCCCTCCTCAGGAGCTTTGTGTGCTAAAGCCTAGTTGGACTGAGAATCTCCGACTACAGACAACACAGTTACTTCTATATCAACATGATTTTGGAAGAAAACAAGTTCTGTAGTAACATCATCTCTCCACAAGATTTTTTTTTCACTAACTTTCATTGTCAACAATACACAGAAGTCCCCAAATTAAAAGCCTGCAAATCCCTCAGTCACTTACTCTACAGAGATTTTGCTTTTAATAACATGATAACAAAATAAGAGTATTACCTGGGTAGCCTGAGATATAGTAAGTTTTCCTAGAGAAGATAGGAAATCCAGCATTGCCAAACGAACATGGTCAGGAGGCTCCAACTTAAGAAGTGAGGTTTGCAAAATTATTACCTATGAGGGAAACACCACAAACAGTTATAAATGAAGAGACTAAATCACTGAGATTTTGATGGGTATGTGGGCAAGGGAATCAAAACTCAGCCACTGAACACTCCACAAAGCCTAAATCACAAGTAGAATTTAAAAAGCACAAGTGATTTGAGTTCATCTTACAGCATTCTTCCTACCGACCACTACTGTAAGCAAAAAATTAAAGGCAAAAAACCCTGTGTTCCTGAAAAACTATATACCAGTGCTCTTCCTTCAATCTTTAAAATGTATATTTTTCATAAATGATAAATTCATTCCTTAAAATGGAGACCGGTAACCTTTCTATAAAGGACCAGATGGTAAATATTTGAGACTTTGTAGGAACACAGGAATGTTCCCCATGAATATAAACATACAAAATATAAAAATCATCCTTAGTTCTTGTGCTGAAAAACAGGATGGCAGAATTTAGTGAGATCAGATTTTGCCAACCCCTGAATTTAAAGGAACAGTGAGACCAAGTCTTTTATAAAGGAATCAATCCCTAAATGATTTTGTTGAAATTTCAGACCCTTAGTTAAGCAAAACTATCTGTCTTTAATTTCTGAAAGAACATTAGATCCTTTAGTCAACAAATAATTTGTCAATTATTTGCAGTATTCTCATTTTCTATAATTTACTAGTCCATGTTTACACATCTAGTTAATTAAAATGTATATAATTAGTAAATACTTGTTAATGCTAATTTCTTCATGTACATAATGCTAATTTCTTCATGTAGCTCACCAGAGCTACTGAAAACAAAGTATTACTAAATTTCACTTCCTACCACCATGTACCCTGACAGGTTACACTTCTTCCAGCATCCAAAACAGAAAGGGTTATTAGCTTTACATCCTAACAGTTTGTGTGTGTTTCTTAGGTGACCATAAACTTAAGCCAACTCTTGATTTTGGAGATCAGGTCTGCCTAGGCAAGAACCCATTTCAAGGCCTCAAAATCACTTCAGGCAAGATGAAGGTCTCTTTTCATGAGCTCACAACTTTCAAAAGGGGAGCATAACTTAGGTAACATCACAAAAATTCTCTGGACAAAGACCCCAGTTCTACCTGCCTCACCCCATATAAGCTGGGGGTCAAAACGAAAACTCAGTAGTTGGATCAAAACTATTTTATTGCAAAGAAACAATGAGGACTAGCTGTAAATCCATTTTGGTCCCCACTCTCACAGCTGCTCAAATGCCTTTTAATCTGCTGTGATTCAGAGTCAGCATATGAGCCATGAGCCTAACCTCAGGGACTTTTCTTGAGCAGCTAACATAATAAGATTTGAGGGCTCAGTACCAGGGAGGTTGGGAAAAACAAAAGGCTGCATTTCCAGCCAGTTACACTAACCACATTCTCCTAGAAGGAAGGAGGAGACGTGAGGAGACATCCTTGGATAGTAAGTGAATCTATGATGTTCATGTTCAGTAAGAAAGGATAACGTACAAACTGAGCAATAAATCATTAAAAAAGGACTTGCTAGAAAGTTATTTTAAGTCATACAAGCTTAACTTTCTCAACAAAATATCAATTTACTCACTATTCTTACCTGATATATCAACTGAGGATCTAGCGTTTGAATGAAAAATCCCAACAGTGGAAGTAAAAGGCTGAGTGTCTGCTGAACACAAGGCTGACTTGTTACCTTAAATAAACAAAATAATTTGAGAAAATTTTAAATTACATGAGACTAGCAACCTTCTAATGAGCATTTATTATATACTGGGCAATGGGCTAGGGCTTTCTACTTATCTCACCTTAAACAACTATGATACTATTATTATAGGTAGATCTCATCACCCTCACTTTACTAATAAGAAAAAGGGGCAGCAAGACTAAGTAATTTGCTGAAGATCATGTGGTCAGTAAAAAGCAGAGCCATAATTCAAAGATTTAACTCACACGGAGAGCTAAGTACTTCTGTCTGCTACTGAAAAGTTTTTATGTTCCTTTCAGTTCTTGAAATCCCATTTCTCTTCTCTGTAATTGTTGTTTCTATCATATTGTAAGTTGTGTTCCCCGAGAGAGATCCCCAGGGAATACATGACTTGTGAGATCAGGGGAAAGCACTTGTTGAAGCCAAAATACTGCAGTAGAGAAATCTGCCATACATGAACTTTAATGAAAAAAAAAAACAGTAACTGTAAAACCACTGCTGTTAGTTCCCAAAAGTATGAATGTTGCCTTTAGCTTTCACTGGCTGGTATAACTAGGGCACAGACTTACTTCTATTTAGTCAAGGGAAACAAATGTGATATTTAGATTTTTAAAACATCATTTAAAACTACCATAATCTATGGAGACATGGATCACTCTAAGTCTAGCTCAACCAGCATTTGGTCTCTTTGGCTTTGCTGAGGAAGAGGAATACAAATCAACTATAACCCAGTCACCTGCCCCTTCCACCTGTAAAACATCATTTAAAAGACCTTAAAATCACAGGAGCAGGAACTCACCCAAGAGAAGAGTAATCGGGGAAGAGATTTTTAAAATACTGGCCCTGAAAATACACTGAATGTCACTGTCACCTTACTAGACTCTAGTTTCACTAATATAATTCTATAACATTCTTACAAAGAACTGGCTGGCAGTACAAACAGGTATCTAAAGTTCTAATCCCAAGTTCTAAATAAATCACTAGCACCCATAGATATTTTACTCTACAGAGAAATTTCAATACTATTCTCCTTTCTCAATATTTGTTCTTAAGAGATGATCAGTGCTTCTCTTACCAGTTTAATGTTCAAAAAGGCCCAAAGCTGACTCCCAACCTCCATAATTTCTGTCTGTTGTCCAATGTCCAAAGTTTCACTAGCAGAATTACACACAGCGAGCAGAGCAGAGAGTGCTGTGTTCTATAAGGGAGAGACAAGGGAAAAGACCTGCGTTCACACACCAGAGCTGGAGCCCCACTATCTGGTGTTATGAGTTACTAATAACTCTTCATAAAAACCCAGATAAGAGTCATATTCCTAAGACCCACAGTAATCTTTTCAGCTATTCATTTAGTACAGTGTATTTCATTAAAACTATTTTTTCTCATACCCAGAAACATTTGCTTCATTTTTCTAAGCAAACCTTTCTCACTTTTGGGTAGAAAATGAAATTTAAACAGCATTGCATTTTAATTTATAAATGGTATGGCCAAGCTGACTTATAATAGTCATTAGCAACTAAAAACTTTGTATATTCACACTATGTACCTAGCAGTCTTTCTAAATTATTAGATTTCTAATGTTTTGTATCTTTAAAATTTCTCAGGAACACTACATTCAATAAGCACACACAGTGCTTGAGAATTATACTACCTAAAATGTGAAACTAATCTCTGGATTTACTCTGATCTCTGGCCAAGAATAGTGTGAGCTGAGGTATAGGGGTGTAATGTGAAGGCCATGTGAGAATGTAATGATCAGTAACAGTAATGGCTTTAATCCATTAACTTAAACCACCACATTCAACTTTATCTGATTACTACACATCTTTTAAGATTTACTTATTTCCATTCCCAAAAAGGCATTGTAAATGAACTGCCAAGCTGAAGTTTTGGTCATAGATATTTCTTTCTTTTTAGAAAACAGACATGTTACTTTACCGATAAAAGTTAGTGTACAAAAAATGCAATGCCTGAGCTGTTTAACCTACCCGACTAGGTATTTAATAGTTTTCCTAAAATAAAGGCACATGAAAATCACATTTCCTTTTGATATGTTTTAAATTATTCTAATAATTATGGTCAAATGCCATTACATACCAAAGTATCAGAATATTTACACTCAGTACAGAAATACATACTCTGCAAAAAAACCCTGAACTCAAAATTATTCAATCCCTTGAATGTCCTGCCCCCATACTTGATTTTTCTCCCCTTATCACAAAATGACATATTACTTATTTTACTGTACATAGCTAAGTCCATGAAATTAGGGACTTTTGCTTATTTTGGGTCCCTGATTTACAAATCCCCAAATAAATCCTAGAACAGAAATTGGCACGTAAGAACACTCAAAATATGTCTGTTGAATGAATCAGTAAGTGAATATGATAAAACTGGAAAATTCAACTACAGTACTATATTCAATTTTTAAAAATCCCATTTTTTTATTTCTTATAGGTGAGCTTCCTTTTATCCTATTAAGAGGAAACATCCTAAATAAGGAGGTACAGAAAGGCTCAGAGTAGGTTTGCACAAAATTCTAGTTTTGTCAGCTAGAATATCTGCTGTTAATCCAGAGATGTGCCATCAAAAATATTGCAAATAAAGTGTTTCATAATGTGTTTCATGTTGTTCCCAGATGTCCTGAGCTACTAAACAATTTATATGAATCAAGATAACAGTAGTTTCTCATAGATACCTTTATAATACAGAAATCTCAAATACTGCTAGGTTCTAATCTGCAGGCAGAAACTGTGTCTATCTACTACCAAACCATCCCCAGTAGCTAAGAAAGTGCTCAATAAACAGTCACTGAATGAACTAAGTCAATCAAAATCATTGCCTTACCAGAGACACAAGTTCTCCCATAGTGTGGCAGCCACTCAGCCACCTCCTGCACTGGGCGGTGCCTGCTCTGGAGACCTCACATGCAGCCTGTTTCCTGAGCTCAGCAGGTAATGCCTGGAAGGAAATATATTGCCACAGAAGCAAATTTTCTGCTGCTCTTGGGGAAAATTTCTGGATAAACTCCATCTGAAATAAATTATTAAAAAGGCAAGAATAATGAAGTCGGATGAATACACAAAAGCTAAATAATAGCTTCCATATTTAATGTTTAAAAAGTTAACACATGCCTCCCTGGTGGCGCAGCGGTTGAGCGCTGGGTTGCAAAGCTGCCTGCAGCCTCTGTAGCGCCAGTTCGAACCCTGGCTGCTCCCAGGCCACCAGAGGAGGGTCCCGCATGGTGCGCAGACCTCTCCTGCCACCGGCTGCTCCCCTCAGCAGTATACTTCGGTCCTTCTGCCTGCTCTGCTCCCTGCTCTGGCTCTGGTGAATTCTCTCGCCCTCCCGCGCTTCTGACTATACCCAGTGCTTGTATAAACAAATAAATAAATCTTAAAAAAAAAAAAAAAAAAAATTCTTAAAAAAATAAATAAATAAATAAAAAGTTAACACAAGTGAGCATGAATTTTTTGCTATCCCTGTTTTCAAAATAAAAGACAATTTAAATAGAGCAGATACAAATGCACTAAGAATGTTAAATATTTTATCATGCTTCCACACAAGCAGTGTAATATTGTCCCAAGCATCTGTGTGCTTATCTCCTTGCAGTTAAGCCAAAAATGATGTTTCAAAAAAAGGCAACAAGATTGAGTCAGTTGGGCCTCCCCGGTGGCGCAGCGGTTGAGCGCTGGGTTGCGAAGCTGCCTGCGGCCTCTGCGGCGCCAGTTCGATCCCCGGCTGCTCCCCGGCCAGCGGAGGAGGATCCCACATGGTGCGCAGACCTCTCCTGCCACCCGCTGCTCCCCTCAGCAGTGTACTTCGGTCCTTCTGCCTGCTCTGCTCCCCACTCTGGCTCTGGTGAATTCTCTCACCCTCCCGCGCTTCTGACTATACCCAGTGCATGTATAAACAAAACAAACAAACAAATATAATAAATAAATAAATAAAAACATGCCTCTATAAAAAAAAAAAAAACTATTAAAAAAAAAAAAAAAGATTGAGTCAGTCAACTTTTGTGGCTATTATCTAATCTATCAACAGGACTGATAAAAGCAAGTCATAGGTTCAGTTTCCTAGTAGGCTACATCTGAAATTAGTTTCAGAAGTGTAAGCCACAACTCCATAACACTGTGGTTGGCAAATTGGCAAATCCATTCTACCATTGAAAGAATAGTTCAAAGTATGTAGTATGTCATGTTAATACAAAAAAATGGTACTTCTCTTAAAATAGAGCATCAATACTATAAGTTTGACAGAAACTGTACTGTTGTTTAGTGTATTTATATTCAAATTTTACTTTGCAGAAAATATGTCGCTGTCAAAATAAGGGCAAAATCACGTGGCCATTTTCTAGGATAGCTGCTAACATCAAAAAAGTAGGGGCCTCCCCTGGTGGCGCAGGTGGTTGAGCGCAGCGCTGTGAAGCTGTCCGCAGCCTCTGCAGCACCCAGCCAGGTCGGTGAGAATCCTACATGGAGCGGCAGACCTCACCTGTCTCGCCCGCTGCTCCCCTCAGCAGTGTATTTCAGTCTGCCTGTTCTGTTCCCGCTTTGTCTCTGGTGAATCCTCTCACCCTCCCACACAACTGGCCTGTGCCCCAGTTCTTGTATGCATGAATAAATAAATCTTAAAAAAAAAAAAAGTCAAAAAAGTAGGTCCTTTGCTGAACTATGCTATTATAAGAAGCCACTTTATTTATGAAATCAAAGTACATCAGTAAAGCCAAGAGAAATGTGCCAACTGATAAGCTGTAGTTCAACATCACCTTTCTCTCTAATAAAGTCCCATGAGTGAATGAACTGGGTCCCATTCCACAATAGAAACAATAGTGCTTTGGGCTACATAACAGGATAATGGCAGCCAGATTTGTTACAAAGAAGCATTTTATTTATACTCTTGAGTTTGAAAATTCTGGTATCAATGCAGTTTTAAAGATTTAAACTGACAATTCACAAACAGTGAAGTATAAAGGAATATATGCAGAGAATTATGACTTCCCTCCTTAAAACTGAGTAGAGAGGGGGCCTCCCCTGGTGGAGCCGCGGTTGAGTGCTTGGCTGCGAAGCTGCCCGCAGCCTCTGCAGCGCCGGTTCGATTCCCAGCCACCGGCGAGGGTCACACATGGTGTGCAGACTTCTGTCGCCTGCTGCTCCCCTCAGCAGTTCGTTTCGTCAGTCTGCCCATTCTGTTCCCCACTCTGGTGAATTCTCTCACCCTCCCACGCTTCTGACTGTACCCAGTGCTTGCATAAATTAATAAATCTTAAAAAAAAAAAAAAACGAGTAGAGAGGAAAAAATACACCAGTGGGCTTAAAAGGCAATAGTAATTTTTACTTTATATTAAAAATGGTAGCATTACATTAGTGCAGAAGGCACATTAAACCTCCTTCATTAAGGTAACTCCCCTCCTCCTACTCATAGGTCCTTCAACACATATCTCAAACACCATCAGCTTCCACCACTCCTGGTCCCACAGCACCTCCCCAGAAGTGATCTCTAACCTACGAAGACCCAACAACTCTCATTTGTGCCTCAGTTGGAAAAGCACATGGAGCAGTGGCAGGTGCACAGATTTTATAATCAGGTCAGGTTTGAATCCCAGCTCAGTCATTTATTGTGGCAAGTCTGGGGAAGTTATTTCCCTGAGTCACTACTACATCTGTAAAACATGAACTCATCTAAGGCTGCTGTGGAACTTAATGAATTAAAGTGCCTGGTACAAAGCCTGGCACATACTATAGTCTCAAAAAGGTCAGTTCCCTCTCATTCCTTTAAGAAAAAGGATCACATCTGAAGAGAAAAGGAAAAAGGGCCAAGAGGGGTGTTTTATACCTTGAAGATAACCTTCAAGGAAGGTAAGACAAGGGTTAGTGAGGTTTCATTGGTACCTAGACAACCTCTCTAAAGGCAGGGAAGCAGACATGGACTTGGGGCTAAGACCCTAGTAAGAAAGAAAGTTAGTAAGTATTGAGCATTCCTCTAAGCCTATAAATGCTAAGTGTTTCACAAATATTAACTGTCAGTTCTTAAAAATCTTTCAAAATAGTTGTACATATCTGCCACCTTGTAGATAATCAGGAAGGATGACTTTCCCAAGGTCCCAGAAAATCAGGATTCAAACCAAGGTCTGTAGACTTAAGAACTGGTGAAGAACCCCTTCACTTATCTAGCAGTTCCCAAGCTGGGATCCCTGTCAAAATCATATAGAAATTTAACAAATAACAACAACTACCAAGTCTCACAGTACAGCCACCACTCCATTGATGAGTTAAAGAGCCCATACTTTTGTAAAGCTCCAGAAGCTCCAACATGCACTGTGCTACACAGGTCTCTGTACTGGAGACTCTATCATGGCAGCATCTGCTTTCCTCACAATAGTAAGCAGGGAAAGCTCATTGTGCTTTTCATTTTCCCCTAGAAGATCAAATTTTTGAAAAATTAGAGACACCACTAAGGGCATAAATAATATTCTAGCTCTTCAAAATAAGCTAAAGAGGCAAGGGAGATGGCACCATGTCATTACATCTTAACTGCATGAGAAATAATGTATATTTCCAGAAGAGAGAATGACTACAACTAGCAGTGAAGACATTCTCAAGGATTCTTTCCTTGGCCAAACTTAAGAGAGGCAGGTGCTTCTGAGCTTTCTTCTCAACTACTATTTAGCAAGAATCTGAAGTCAGCTTAGAGAAATTTCCCCAGTCTTGTCTACATTTAGCAAGAATGCAATGATTCAATTTAGCCAGAATCACACCCTTACCCGGAATTTCCTCTGAGTAATTTTTGTCCACTCACTTCCACCTTGCTCTTTGGCTATTGATCCTTATCTGTCCATGTGGATTTCAGAATTGAGCCCAGTTCTACACTAAGGACCCTTCTCCCTGATTGCAGTAGTTCCTTAATAAAATCTGTCCTTACAGTTTAAACTACTGTATATATAGCTCTGGTTTTTCTTTAATAGTATCAAAATCTAAATCCAGCTAAAAGTAAAAAGCAAATTAAATATATTAAAAATCTATGCTCAGATTTGTCAATAATAAAACATAAAATAAATGGCAAGAAAGGAAGAGGATAGAAGGTCTACATAAGAGTCTGAATCCAACTCTCAGCAGCTGCTGGAAGACAGTAACAAAGTTGATATCCTTGCCTGTTGGGGTGGGGTCATGAAGAAGAAGAGACGCCTCAATAGTATGGACAGGTTGGTAAGCTGATAACATTCTCCAGGGCAAGACTTTATCTGGGAAGACAGGAGAGAAAGGTAAGATCGGTTGATTTAAAATCAGTTTTCATAAGCTTTTATATGCAAAATTATTAACACTAGTTCTTTCTGGAAGATAAAATTATAGGTAATTTTTAATTTTAAGCTTTTCTTTCATTTATGAACCTAGATTAATTTTATAATGAGAAAACATTACTTAAAAACATCACTCTAGAATTTCTATTTCTAGTTACTATTTTGATATTTACTATACCTACTCAAAGAAAAGTCATGGGATTTTTAAAGCTTTAGGCACAACAGTATAGTGGCAGATTTAAATATACAAAATGAAATTCTCAATAAAAGATTTTGTTAAGTCAATATTCTGGAAATCAATTTCTATTATAATGTACCAGCAGAGCCTTTATTTAAAGGAAAGAAGAAGACCTAAAACACATAACATAAAAACTGCTCTTTATCTGTTTTATGCAATATAAGTGTGTTAGTGCTCCAGATAGTTAGCATGGAGACAGACATCAGCTGCCCTGTACTACACTGGATTTATACATGCTATAATATGTATAATATGTATAATGGACACACATCTATATGGACATAATAGCTCTTCTAGAAACCAAAGATGCAAGCACCCACATAAGATATATATCAAAGGCTGGGGTCAAAAAACACAAGCCATGACCACCTGGTATGGAATATATTAAAAACCACCTCAGAATTTAAAAGCAAAAGGTCAATAAAAAGATTAAAACCATCACTAAATCATTTTTTTCTTTGTACCCTTTCACAAAGCACCAGTATCCCAAAAGGCATTCATTACTGACAAATTTAGTCCCCCTCAAGTCATCATCACTGAAATATAAAACAAAATCAAGAGTCAAGTTGTCGAAGTCATATTGAAATGAGAGAAAGTAATATGAAGTCTTGGTCATCAACATTGTAACTAACAACTATTTCTACTGTGCATTCAATTAAGCTTGTTCTAAGTTAGTCTTTCTAACAAGAACACTAAAAAACTTCAGAAATACGAAACTATTCCCCCAGTTTTGCCATGTTTCTAGTAATCTTTCTCAATAATATAAGCATTAACGCAGGTAAAGAAAATTATCAAAACAACTTAGCTACCATGCTATTTCGCCTTTGATAGTCATTCTTTACAATTATCACATCCCCAGAGAACAAACAGAAAGTGGATATTCAAGGCTGTGTAATTTCACTCACCAGATGAGCCACTATGGTGACATGGTGTGCACAGAGTTCAGCATTCCCATATCTGAAATACATAGAGAAGGCAATCTTTACAGTTATTTATCCAAATATTCAGAAATTAAGATACACTCCATAAAGAATTATTTTCATAAGGGCATGTAAACTGCAGGTTTAAGGAATGTAAACTGCATGGCTAAGGAATATCAAAATATATAAAACTATCCCAGCAACTGCTGCGTCTTTGGCTTGAACCAAAGAAAGAAAAGAGGGAACTTGGTTCCTAATTAAGCAATGTTACACGAATTAAAACCATTTTGGGGGGTTGTAAAAAGACTAGAAAAAGAAGTTTTCTACAGACTATTAGGTATAAAATAATTTATTTAGTCTAGCAAGACAGTGGCAGAGTGAAGACTCCAGGCTTGCCTCCTCCACATAGTCACAACCCAATCACAAAGCAAAATCAACAACCCCTAAAAGATAAAAGGTGACTATGGCATACAAGAGAATCAAAAGTTCAGTGGGAAGGCATATGAAAAATTATAAACCATGTCTAGAGCAACAGCAGGTAATACATGTCAAGAAAGGGAAGAGCATCTGCTGTATAAAACGCCTCTCCTGTTGCTGACTCAAAAGGCACATTCCCATATGGATGATTTCAAAAATTGGATACCACAATGGAGAAGGGGGTGCAGAGAGCTGATGTGCAGGACACAAGGCACACCCCCAGAGAACTAAGGTAGTAAGGGAGAAAGGTGATTACTAGCTTGAGCCTGACGCTCCTAAACTAAAGCACATGGACCCAAATCTGCAGAAGAGACTGTGTCTCCTAGAAGAGGCTAGGATTGCAGACTGAGGCTGTGATATTGAAAATACCTGCCTGACCGAGGGCCCAAACCCAGACAGCAACTGACTGCTCTCACGAACCGGAGTTTAGGGCTCTGGATGTCAGTAACAGGAACAAGCGGCCCAATGTAAGACTATTCAAAGAGTAAAGGAAAAATTCTCACTTGCAGCTCTGTTTCAACTCTGGTCCTCAAGCTAGCACTACAGCTATTGCTCAAGCACAGTCTAGAGTGGAGGTTGGCACGAAAATGCAGGACACATTTGGTTCAGAGTTGGCCTACAGGAGAGGAATCTCTGGGGATACCCACCACAGAACTCAGGTACCCACAGCACTACCAAAAATTTGAACCCTTAATGCTCACTGGAGGTGACTGCTCAATGGCCTGATGCCCCAATACCTTCCCATTACCCCATGCCAACCCCAATGCTGTGGCCATTTCAATAGGTACAAAGGCATTGCTCTGTGAGATAACAGCTATTGAAATATCCCGAAAAAAAGTCATTAAGAAAAAAAACAACAACTCCCTATTATAACCTATAGACACTAATAATGAAGAGACAAAAGAACATTCCACAAATGGAGCAAAAACACCCCAAGAAAAGTCTCCATTCAGCAGAACTGCAGAATGTGATTGATAAGGAGTTTAAAGTAGCAATTATAATCATGTTTGCCATTAAGAAAAACTGAATGAGGGGCCTCCCCGGTGGCGCAGCAGTTGAGCGCTGGGTTGCAAAGCTGCCCACACCTCTGTGGCGCTGGTTCGATCCCCAGCTGCTCCCCGGCCACCAGAGGAGGGTCCCACATGGCGTGCAGACCTCTCCTGCCGCCCGCTGCTCCCCTCAGCAGTGTACCTCGGTCCTTCTGCCTGCTCTGCTCCCCGCTCTGGCTCTGGTGAATTCTCTCACCCTCCCGCGCTTCTGACTGTACCCAGTGCATGTATAAACAAACAAATAAACAACAAACAAATAAACAAACAAACAAATAAATAAAACATGCCTCTATTAAAAATTAAAAAAAAAAAAGTACAGTGGTGAATACACAAATGAAACAACAAAGAGGAAAAAAACCATTTAAGAGCTCTTCAGGACCTAGAGAGAAGTAATATCTGTGTCATGGGGATCTCTGAAGGAGAAGAAAAAAAGAGAAAAGCATAGAAAACTTAAAGAAATAACTGCGAATACCACCTCAAACTGGGAGATGAACTAGACATTCTGATCCCCGAGGCCCAAAGAGTTCCAAAGAAAATACCAACAGACACACCCCAAGACACACTGTAATAAAAGTGTTGAAAGCCAATGACAATGACAGAATAGTAAAAGCATTGCGAGAAAGAAGAAGAGTAACCTGTAAGGGAATACCTATTAGACCATCTGTGAACTTTTCAGTGGTAACCTTATAGGCACGAAAGGTAATGGCAGAATACAAAGTATTCAAAGAAAAAAAAAAGTCCAGCCTAGAATACTCTAATCCTGCAAGGTTATCACTTGAGAAGGTAAGAAATGTCACTGAAAAGCCAAAATTAAAAGAATATGTCAACAGCAAGACAGATATAAAAGAAGTACTAAAGGGGTTATAAAGCAATAAGCAAATAGAGAGGTAAACAGATAGCTAACTATAAATTGAAGAGCAAAAATGTGCAGCACAGCAATCTCTGGGGTGAAATGAAGCAGTTATTTAGAAGAGCTAAGTGTCTGTCTTTGTAAGGAGGGGGAGGGGGGAAAAGCACTTTAATGAACTGATATAATAGGTACCGGTGGTACAAAAATAAAATCACTATCCTCAATCACTACTACAAATCAATCTGAAAACCAAAAATTATGTTGTACCGAGCAAGGAAGCACCAAGCATCCATAGCTAACAAAGAGGTGATCATATTAGCATCCAGCACAGCATTCAATAGGGCAGCCTCCTAAAGAAATACAAAAGTTTATGATAAATTCTTATTACATTTCTCAAAGTTAAAAATAAGACTATCAGAATCCAAATAACTACTCTCCAGTATATGAAAGAAGTTATGCTGCCACCCCCTCAACATTTATTGAGCACCTACTATATGTTAAGCACGGCGCTGAGCTATGTGGATTCCAAAGTGGCTTTAAATGTGATAACTCAATCCCTAATAGCCATAAAAAAGTCTCTAAATATCCTGAAATCTTTGAAACATATAAAATATGTTTTTGCCTTTAACTATTCAAGTACAATATTTAATATGCACTCACTGTGTAACGTCTTAAATAATGTTGACAAATAAATTCTAAGAATTTTTTTTCCTACAATTTCCTCAACCTCTTTTCTAATCTGGTTCCACAGACACACATACACATCTTCATTAGGCCTAAGATCTGTAGGAGACTTGGTACTATAAACTATTAACTTCTTAATTAATTGAATCAGGTAAAAATCTGCGTATCTTTTCTCATACTTTTCATACATACCCACTTAAAATGTTTTCTCAAGCAATTTAGCTAGATATTACAACTGAATGCTACTGTGTCCTATTTGTTAGGACATAACTGATATAAGTGATAAAAGCGATAAGCTGAGAGAACTACATTTAAAAAGAATATATATTAAGTATTCCCACACTTTTTTCTATATCTGAATCACAAATTTCAATGAAAAGAAAATCGAAGTGTAACTTTAGCTTAGCCTGACAAGTAGCAAACTCACCAGTTCAGGAAATAGTGAGGGATGGAAGGAAGTAATGAATGTACACAGATGAACACAGACATGCTGGTACAAGGTGACAGCAACCTCAGTGTGCCCTTCACTCTCGACTCCCTGTAAATGAACAGGCAGAGAGAGTTCACCAGAACACTGCTCGAAACTGTAGAAAATGGTTTTGAGTAGAGACACCCTGCAAGGAAATCGAGAACATTGAACCCATTGTTATTAACATTTTGTAGCTGGCAGATAGACTAACAATATGATACATAGTTATTTTAGCAAAGCAGACTGTTATAAGAGGTACATATGAACAAGTTTCTAATATGGGTGAACATGTTCACATAAAAATAAAATATAGTCCCTATTGGAGAAATTCCTTAAAATACAAGAATTTTCCTGCACTTTTAAAAGTATATACAAAGACAAGTTTGCCAAGGAACTTGAGATTAATATAGCATAATATCTTAAATAGCTACATTAGATATTATAAATAAAACAAAAAATAAGTATTATAGTTCAGACAGGAAGGGTCATTTTAAGATGAAATGGTTAAGAAATTTCAGAGGATTTTAAATAATTAAAAATAAGCAAAATACAAATAAATAACAAAGACAAAGTATGAGTGAAAGGTACACATGAATAACCACTCTGACAGAAGCTAGATATATATATATGTAGGAAAGAATGAGGAACAAAAGCAGAAGAGAGCAACAAATAGGATGCACTTTAAATACAAAGCTGAGAAATTCTAACATAACGCTGTAGTTTCTGAGAGACACTGAAGAATAGGAAACTCAGAGCTGCATTTCAGAAGACTAACCTGGTATTTATACACAAAATATATTAAAGGAAATGGTGAAAAATTAAAATATAGCAATAACCCAGGGAGTAAGAAACTCGAGACAATATTGGCAAGGAGGATAAATACAAGTGAAATTCCCCAGAAGATAACTAGAATGCTAGCTACTCTAAGTTACCAGAGCTCATTTTTAAATGTTACTAAATATATATACCTAGTCTATTAAACTCAGTGTTTACAACACTACTAGGCAATACCCTTTAAAACATTCAACAAAATTAAAATATTTTTAGCATTGCTACAGATTTCTTTTATACATACATATATAGAGAGGCTTTGTATTTATCCATTTTAGTAAAGCAGCAAAATAGATGAGGTCTACACAGTTAACTGTTAACCAGAATACCTGACATAATAAGGCATTCTAAGCCATTTGTAATATGGGAATTATTATTCATAATATGAGTAACTTATTTGCTACCTGTTTGTCACCTCTGAGACTTGGTTTTCTGCACACCACAGGGTCTGCACATCCTCAGGTTGAGAGGGCAGCTTATCCATAATGACAACCAGCAGCAGACACTGTGGAAACTGTAGTTCACATGGCAGCTCTTACAGTAACAGAAACACATTAATTAGTTACAACAGATTGGTAAAAACACACTCCACATATTTTCAGCAAAAATCTGCTATAGGTAAAGAAATTGGAGGCATAATTCTTTTTGTGACAAATATGTTCCAAGACAACAAAGTAGAAGGAATTTTTTTTTTTTTTTTTTTTTTGTTGGGACCCTCACCGGTGGCCAGGGATCAAAATGGCGCTGCAGAGGCTGCAGGCAACCCAGCGCTCAACCGCTGCGCCACCAGGGGAGGCCCAAAGTAGAAGGAATTTTAAGTAAAATTTTCAAAAAGGTTACACACATGAGGAAAATAATCCTGTCTCTGACACATCGTCGCTAATAGACGATTTAAGATTAAATCTGCTTTGAAGCTTACCTAATTTACTGTCCAAAACCACTTGCATGAAAGGCTGCAATGTGAGAAGCTGACTAATAAGTGGGTCCAGAGTCACCAGGAAAGTGCATGCTATTTCTTTCTGCTGTGCTTTGGAGATGCTGGCAGCATACAGGCTGGGAGGAAACTTGCTGAAAGGGAGGAATAAAATTCAGTAATAGTTACCTTCTACTTTTAGCTACAGATAATTATGTAAACTGATATTCTTCTACCAGTGAAATATGTAAAAAATTGCTACACGTTTTATAAAACAAAAGTCAAACTACTAAATACCATAATTGTATGAAGATCTATAAACAAAATAACATGGCTATGAATCTATAAAATTAAACATTTATCATCTTTGATATTGTTTTGATGCATTTTAACAATGGTATCCTTAAATACTATAAAAATATGAGTCATATTAAATATATTAATATAGACTTATATTAAATATGAGTCTTAACTAGTGAAAACATTACATCTAAAAAGAGTTCTGGTAAACTCTGGTTTAATTATCTACATTAAAAGTTGTTTACAAATCAACAGAATGCTGACTTTACTATAAATTAATCCCGGTTTCTCAGAAGCAAGAACTTTACAAGAACTAAACTACACACTAACAGAGACAATACAAAGAGTATTTCATGGAAATTTTCTGAGTGACTGGGACTTCAACTTTAATCATAACCAATGTGAAACTAGATATATAGTCAATACTCTCTGCAATGTTGTTCTGTGGCAAATTTGACAATACATGAGAAGTCTGTCTTCCAGGGAATAGAAGCATATGGAAGAATTCACTTAAGATAAACACTTTGTAGTTTGATGGGAAAAACAGTCTGCCAATTATTGACTAATGAATTTGGTTCATTCATTTGATCTCCTTGAGCCTCAGTTTCTTCACTGAATCAATGTAACGCTGATTCAGAGTTTTGAGGATTAAAGTATTGAGGCAAGAGACATAAAATAAATATAGGTGACAAAATTCCATAAACTTGAACAGCTTGAACAGCTACTGAACATCAAAGTAAGTGTTTCAATCAAACAATGCATTTTAAAATTCATTTATCTTACAATATTTATAAAGTATCCATGAATACATGCCAGGCACTGTTCTAGGAGCAGGTGATACAGGAGTAAGCAGAATACACAAAGTCACTGCCTGTCTATAAAGTTTACATTCTAATAAAGGGGCAGTTAAAATAATAATCAAGCAGTACATAATACAGTATATGTTAGTAAGAGCTGCAGAGAAAAAGTAAAACAAAAAAAAAACTACATAGGAAAAAGTAAAGCTACATAGGAAACTCTGAGTTACCTGAAATTCTATGAATTTTTTGAGTCATTTGAGGGTTTGGGCAGAGAAATCTCATGATCTAAGTTAAGTTCAATCACTCCCTGTGGCTACTGTATAAAGAACCCATTAGAGTAAGGCAAAGGTGAAAACAGACACAGTACATAAGATGTTCTGCAAAAATCCAAAGAAAACAGTGGATGGCATTGAATGACAAGCAGTTTAGGTGCTGAGGACTGGACTATATATACTTACACACACATAAACATACACACAAACATATTTATACTAAAGATAACAACATAATTGTTAATCGACTAAATGTGGGTATGAGAGTAAGAAAAAAAGTCAAAATAACAAGGTTTTTTGGCCTGATCAACTGAAGAACAAGGTTCACATTTAAATAAATGAGGAAGCTACAAGAGAATCTATTGGGGGAGGGGGGTGGAGATGGAATGGGTAGAAATCAAGAGTTAGGTCTGGGTCAGTTTAAGTGTATATATCCGGTTCGGCATTCGGCTTTAAAGGGGAAAGAACTTTGTTTTCAATCTTTCATACAATTTTATTTTCTCCCGTCAACCATGAAATGCCCAAATTTTGTCTTAGCCAGAGGGTCTGTAAACATGAGTTTATCCAGCCCAATTACAGGAAAGGCAAATGCTGCTTCTGGAAGTGGTCCCACCATGGACCTCTGGTCATCCAACCTAATCACCTAGCCTGGCTTTACCTTTAATATATTGTGTGGGTACTTTATTGAAACACATTCCAAACTTTTCTATTGCTTCCATGATTTTTCCATGTTTTTTTGCAAATAATGAGTCTGCAGCCTCCCTGGTGGCGCAAGGGGTTAAGACGCAACCTATGAAGCTATCCGCAGCCACTGCAGCACGCATTCGATCCCCTACCAGGGAGCTACCCACATGGCATAGACCTCTCCTGACTTGCCTGCTGTTCCCCACAGTAGTGTATTTCACTCAATCTGCCTGCTCTGTTCCCCACTCTGTCTCTGGTGAATCCTCTCACCCCCCACACCTCTGGCCTGTACCCCAGTTCTTGTATGCATAAATAAATAAACTTAAAAAATAATGTGTCTGACCTTTACAGCATTACCACTTCCTTTGGGACCCTGAATTTTCTTATCACAACTGGGGAGAGAGATAAAATCTTGATAGTATACGATCTGAGAGAGAAGCAGCCTGAGGACTGAATACTGGGGCATAATCACCTTAAAGAAATGTGGGGAGAAGTGGAGGAAGCTGCAGGAGAGGCTGAGGAGGAGCTGGTAAAATTAGCAGAGTACAAGAGGGAGAAGTACCCTTAAAAAACAAAAGAGGGCCACCCTAGTGGCGCAGGCAGTTGAGCGCAGCACTATAAAGCTGTCCACAGGCTCTATAGCGCGGGTTCAATACTGGCTGGCCAGGGAGAGATCTATATGGCCCAGCAGAACTCTCCTATCTCGCCCACTGATCCCCTCAGCAGTGTATTTCGGTCAGTCTGACTGTTCTGTTCCCCGCTCTGTCTCTGGTAGATCCTCTCACCCTCCCGTACATCTGGCCTGTACCCTGGTTCTTGTATGCGTGAATAATCTTTAAAAAAAAAAAAAGCTGGCAGCTTACATAAAATGAGGTCTAAAATTGGCCACTGAATAAAGCAATGTGGAGATCGCAGATGACATTGACAAGTGGTCAAGAGTGGAATGTCTCATTAAAACAGCTTCAAAAATTAGAGAGGTATAGACAATGATTTCTAGAAGTTTTGTTGTAAACAAAGGAAGAAATGGTAAGGTACTCAGAAGAGAATGTAGAGTTGAGAGATCATCGTTACGTTCTTAAGATGGGAAAAATACCAGCATGTCAGTATACCACGATAATGACCTATTGAGAAATGATCTACTTACGATGCAAGTGGGAAATGGAACAACTACTACAGCAAGGCCCTAGACCATGCTCGAGGATAAAATCCAATGCCCCAATGAAGAGGCTGGTCGTAGGTAGGTCCACAGATCACTCATTCATGCGAACAAGGGAATTTCATGGGACCAGATACAGAAGGAATAGTTTTGTTGAAGGGAATACATGAAAGTGCTTATAATTGTTTCCATTTTTCTCAGTGACACACAAAATGAGGCCATTTATTGATAATGAGGAATGGAAAGGAGGTATGTGTGGGAGGCTAAAATGACTAGCACTGTCAGATGCATAAATTCACAGATTATTTTAGTGCCAAATTGAGGGCTCTTGAGATAATTGTCAGTTCCAGATATCACTTAGCTGCAATTTAAATTATAATACCTTTCTGTAATTAGCTTCCTCCCACCCCAGCTGGAGTTGTTACTCAATGTAAATCCCATAGAAATAAAAATTAAACAAAAACAATTTACCAATGCAAAAAAAAAAAAAAATACATGTATACATAACCTTTAATTTTTTGTTTGGTTTTGACCAATTATTCATCATTCCAGTATAATAAGGTACTAATTAAGACTATAAAAGTAGGTAAAACATGCAAATTATTCTTTAAAAGCTTCCATCTCCAAATATTTCAAGCAGATAAAAATTTACTGAAGCATTAAAAAATTTACTCTGATGTTTTATTTTAACATGATATACTTAACCTTTGCATGGTTTAAATGACAGTGTTACATTTTAGTAATCACATGGCATGTTTCTTACCTGTGTATCTGAAGATAAAGCTGATGCAATATACAGCAAGAATCGGCAAGAAAGGGAAGAAACTCCTAAAATAAAACAACAATTTATTCTTTCTATATAATGCCTTTCTAATTCATATTTTCTCACATAAGCATGCAAAATAAACCAAAATCCAAAAAGAATTAGTGCTGAATGAATTTTAAAAACTTTTCCTGCATGAGAAAAAAGGATGAGGCAAAGCACGTGAAATTCTTTACTAATGAAATAATCACCAAAACCACAATTAGTAGCTGTCATTACCTACTAAGTGCTCAGTAAATGTGTGGCAAGTAACTTTATGTATACTACTTAATGTCAGTCCTCTCAAAAATCTTATGAAATATTATTAGCCCCACTTCGCAGAAAACTAAAACTATTAAATAATTTAAGTCAGCGCGTTAAAAATCAGGGAAAAAAGCAGTTGTAAATGCCCCAACCATTATGGTTAGGCTATCTCTTAGAAAGTAAAAGAAAATTCTTATTGTATTATAGGATGTAGCAAGAAGACATGATTTTTTTTTTAAATTCCCCTGAGTGAAAAGGGTTAAAAATGGCCATCAACAAGAGCAACTTTGCTTTCTATACACCAAGCAACTACCAGATGGTTAATTACATATCAAATGCCAATGGTGACAAGATTCTCCCATTAACTGCCTCTATCAGTGAAACACACGCCCTAAAAGCTCAGGGAATCCAATGTTAGAGCACCCAACTAGGTAAGTGGCAGTGCCCAAAAGGACCAATTTGAGCAGTATACCAAATAGGACAACAATGTGTCAGTGCGCATGCTATGGATTTCTGACTAAGGTCATTGGAGATCCTTATCATTTGCTCAAAAAAAGAGGAAGACAAGGTCAAAGACAAAATCAACACAGACAATAATAGTATTTTTAAAAATTACTAATATCAGGCCTCCCCTGGTGGCACAGCGGTTGAGCGCTGGGCTGCGAAGCTGCCTGCAGGCTCTGCAGCGCCGGTTTGATACCCAGCCGCCTGCTAGGGTCCCACATGGCACGACAGACCTCTTCTACCTGTGCCTGCTGCTCCCCTCAGCAGTGTATTTCGTCACTCTGCCTGTTCTGTTCCCCGCTCTGGTGAATTCTCTCACCCTCCCGTGCTTTTGACTGTACCCAGTGCTTGTATAAATAAATCTTTTAAAAAAAATTACTAATATTACAAAATACATGTGGGGTCAGTCTCCCCTAAAGGGTCAGTAAAGGCTTTTCCCTGTAGGCCCAGAGTAGGTCTCCAATCACTGTGTTATGGGACCTGGAGGTCAATCAAGACACAGTGAGCCTTCAGAGGTTTATTACCATTACTTAAAGGATGCAGATTGTTGCCAGGGAAGCAAGGGCCCTGAAGACAAAAGAAGCTTTTTTTCTAGCCCAAATCCTTTTCCAGTCCCTAATCTAAAAGGAGATCATCAGGTCCTAAACTCCCGGCCCTTTTCTCAACTAAAGAAGCAATCACTGTTCTCCCTCTTGTGACCTAGAATGTAGTTCAGGGTCTCATCCAGTTCAAGATTTATCAGATCATTTTGTCTTTATCAAGAATCTCATCTCTAACATTAAGTAGGAGGTAAGCCCCCCTTTGTCACGTGCTTTTTTTTTTTTTTTTCAATTATCTGAGTCCTAAAACACAGGATAGATATTCCTGGTCTGCTTCATTATCCTTTAGAATTTACAACCATGTGAATTCTCCATACATATGTTATTAAATTCATTGTTTTTCCTTCAATAACCTAGCTGATGTATAAAATTCAATGCATCAATAAGGAGGCTAGCTGTGAATAAGCCCACAAGTAGTTCATTCATGGGAAGAAGGGAGTTCATAGGACCAGATACAGGGGAATAGTTGATATGATGGAGGCAGTATATGCAAGCTCTCTTAATTACTTCCATTTTTCTCAGTGACATACAAAGTGAGGTCATTCATTGAAAATGAATGCTGTTTTGATTACTTATCTAGTCTAAAAAGAACCTAGAAGAACTAGTGTAGTCTAAAAATTTCTTTTGGGCCCCAACGGCTTTTACTTTCACTGGCTGCTGTCAGCATTCTCTTCTCTATTGTCCAAATAATCTGCCTTCATAATATATCTATTTTATTCATACATATCTTCAACTACAGTGTTATCCTTAGAATCCAATTATAAATGTTTTCTTAAGATTTATTAGTGTTAAAGGTAAGTACATTTGAACAATTTAATTTAGAAACATGGTAAAAATAAGTTATAAATGCTTAGAAGCAAATTAAACTATAATCTGAAAATTCATTCACGCTTATATAATTTTACTTATATTTATGCTTACAAAACCATTTCTTTCAGAGAACTGAATAAAAATTGTTAGAAAAGAGATGAGGCCAGTCCCAGATTCTGGCACCAGAAAAACCAGTAACAATGATAGCAGCAACTTAAGTGACATAACAGATACTCAATATTCAATTAACAACATTAAATCATTAAAAAGTCTACAAAAATATATTCTTGAAAAACTTCAAAAGATTGTTTTTGGTGGGATGATTTTAAAAAAGAAATCATACTGTAGATCAGCTTTAGGAATTATAAAAAATTAGCCTTACCTTGGTATAATGCAAAAGGGAGTTAACAAAGAAACGGCATAATTTGAGTGTTTTCTGAAATAATCTGTAGTCAGCATTATCCTGTCAGGAGTGGGGAAAAAAAATAACCACATTAAATGAGAATATGATATTAGATAAACTTTCATAGGAGGAAATATTTTCTAAAAGTCTTTTAGTAAGCAGAGTAAATATTTTTCAAGAAAAGAATTCTTTTCTGAATTGTTAGGAGCAACACACATATCGAATAACAACTATTTAAAAAAATTTAACTCTAAGTTACTGAAATCTTAACATAACAGCAAAAAAGGGGATCACTCTTGGTTGATTTGAAAGTGAAAGACAAATACCTTACTGTTCTGTTACATGAGATTAGTCAACAGATTATCAAAAGAAAAAGGTCTTTAAGCCAATAAAAATGATACATTGGAAAAACTCCAATTTATAACTTAATTACATATCTTGGGGTGGGAGGTGGCAGCAGAGAAAAGGGTTATTGGATCAACAATGATTAAAAAGATTGATAATATCCCAGTTGATGAGAAAGTGGGGTAGTAAGCACTTTCCCCAGTTGAGGAAGCCTAATACATTTTTTGCATTATGATTAAAAGTTGAAGTATTAAAACTCACACGGTCAGTTCCACCTCTGAAATAGATCCTATAGAAATCTAGCACAGGTAGGCAATGCAACATTTTTTATATAGTGAAAATCGAAATGAGCCCAGTTCCCATCAACTAGAGAATGGTACATAAATTCAAGGTATATCCATAAACTATCATAGCAAAGAATCTTCATGTACACAAAAAGTCCTAAGTAAGATAAAATTAAAAAAAAAAAATCAAGCTGCAAAACAACATGTATAACATAATCCAGTATTTTAAAATGTGCATGTGTTGGCTCCCCAAGCCTCCCAAAATTAATCAAAACCTTACTTACCTGTGGTTCTCTCTAGCACGTAAAACAGGATTTCACTCTCCACAATAGTTATTTTTATAATGTGTAAGTTTGCTGAGTATGTATTACATTTGTAATTTGACATAGCAGTGAAAATGCCAAAATAGCTATGTGTATACAAGGGAGGTGGAGAACTAGGCATTATCCAGCCTGGACTTCAGTCCTGGCACAAGTATATGTTGTTAGGAATGTATTAACCTATGAGGTTGCAATGTGGTTTACTTATACTAAGGTTGTTGTGAGATTTAAAAAATACCTGACACTAGGTTGCTATGTCACCTAAATGTAGAAAGCACACTACAATCCAAAGAGTTTCATATTGGTACCATAAAATTAAGTCAAACATAATATTGTCTTAAAATTGAGAATAATCTTGAATGTCTTTCATTGACATGTAGTTGACATAACATTACTTTCAAGTAAACATCATAGCTTAACCTTAATGTTAAGTATGTTCAATATTTTTCCAAAAATATAGCACAACCTTTATTTATTAAACCAATAAAATGGAACTAGATGACGCACTGCTTGAATGTAACAATTTTGACCTTTAATAACAGCATTTTATTCAATTTTCCTCAGCAAAAACAGGGTAGATGAAAATGTACCTTTCTTTGATAATTCGGAACATGAAATCGCTTATCTAGTTATATAGAAGTTTAAAAGTAACGATACTAAAGATGACTTTTTAATACTAAGAAATTTTCTTAATTTATTTAGATGTAAGAAATCTCTCCCGACTTTGTGATTGGATTCATACCTTTATTGCCATAAGCCAAACCCAGTTTTCCGAAGACCACACTACTCTACAATTACTAGCTTATTTGCCTCCTAAGCTGCACTGTAAGTAACTGAGGGGAATTAGTACATTTTCTGGCATCAATAAGCAATCTAGAAATACTTATGAAAATGACTGAATAAATCACGACACATAATTCTGTCATGTTTACCTACTATAAGTATTTCTTTTTTCATTCAAGGGAAACTGGATAAGATTTGATTGAAGGCTCTAGTTTTACTTCATTACTAAACTAATTAAATTGAGAACATTTAACATTTTCAAAAAGCAAACATAACACAAATACTGTCTTATCTTTGAATTAGTCAACTGTTTAAAACAGAAAGTTTGTATTTCAATGCCAACAAAAGGGTGAGAAAATTAGCAAGGAAAACCATTTTTCAATATATCAAAAAGTTAAGTATCCATTCTTCCTTTACATAAAACAAGAAAAATACTGGGGTAGGGGGAGACCCTAAATCCTAAACACAGCAGGCAATAAAATATAAATAGGAAATAGATGTAAAAGCAGATGTTTATTTCCTACATATAAATTGCTGTAAGCTTTAAGCAGAAACAGGAAGTACAGTAGAAATTAAATACCTATATCAAAGAACCTTACTAATAAATTTTCTTAACAGAAAAGCTAAATCATTGGTCGCTAAAGAACAATATGTTAAAAGTTTAATACAATAATCATTCTGAAAGCTTGTTCAAAACATAGTAGAGAATATCTTACCAACTTTAGAGGCTGTTATTGGTTGAACTGTGTCCACCCTCCTCCCCCAAGGAGATACTAAAGTTCCTACCCCCAATATTGTCAAAACATGAATTGATTTGGAAATAAGGTCATCACAGTCGTAATTTGTTACAATGAGATCATATTGGATTAGAATATGCTCTTAATCTGACTAGTATCCTTATAGGATGATGTAAAGACAGGGAGAGAACACCATGTGATGACAGAAGCAAAGACTGGAGTCATACAGATGCAAGCCAAGAAATGCTAGGCAGCATAGAGGCTGACTCTCTCCTACAGCCTTTAGAGAATAAGGGCCTGCTGAAACATTGCAGGCTTCTGTTCTCCAAAACTGAAAAAGAGTAAATTTCTGTTGTTTTAAGCCACCTAATTTATGGTACTTTGATATGGCAACCCCAGGAAACCAATACATGAATCAATAGGTCCATATACTCCCATAAGTAGCATATCACTAATTAAACCTACTGTTTGTATTTATAAGTTTTTGAAAACCACGTAATAAACTGCTTGGAAACAACACAATTAAATAGTTGGACTACTCAATAACCTGAATACTGAACAGCAGAGGGTGCTGCTGATCACATATAGAGAAACTGCACTGATTATCTCAAAGCCCGGATTCACGCAATAAAGGATGAGTGGTGCTGGTCACACTTATCAACCCCAAACTTTTAGAGATAAAGAAAAACATGAAAATTTGCTTGGACAGTTAGGAGAACTCAAAATGTAAACTCTGTTCATACACAAGCAGTTAGAAGCTGAGTTTACATACTTTATGTACAAAGAGCCACCCTGATCAGGCACCCTCAGGACTTTTCTTTTTCCTCTTCCATATAGACTGTACTGCTGCTGGGACTTTCCCATCTCACTGTGGTCCAAGAACCTCTGTCTAACCTTACCCTTCAAGCACTACCTGAGGAGTCTATGCTGTCAAGATAAACAAGAAGGGAATTAGGGGAGATGGGTGGGATTGAAGAAAACTGACATATAGGGTGAAAGTGGAGAGAGGAACACTTTCTGTTGTTGACACAAGCCACCAGCCAAATGCATCCTTTCAGCAAGACGGGAACCAGAAAGCATACATGGAGTAGAGATGAGAAAGAAAAGGTAAAGAATGTATGTAAGAGGAAGGCAGACAAGAGAAAAGCAGGAGGAAAAGGTTACTCCCTTCCAACAATCACTCCTCACTTCCTTCTTACTACCTTCAGAACTCCTTGCACATGATTTATATCCTCTAGCATCTGTCAGGCCAGAGGCGTGGGAGGGTGAGAGAATTCACCAGAGACAGAGCAGGGAGCAGACCAGGCAGAAGGACCAAAATACACTGCTGAGGGGGGCAGCGGGAGGCAGGAGAGGTCTGCTGCGCCATGTGGGAATCTTCCTTGCCGGCCGGGAATCGAACTGGTGCTGCATAGGCTGTGGACAGTGTCACAGCACTGTGCTCAACCTGCTGCGCCACTGGGGAGGCCCAATACTCTAACTTTTAAAAGTAAATATACATACAAAACAAGTGTAAGTATATATCAATTTAGGTACACACACACACACACACACACAGAGTTGTGCATGGCATCACTACATGTTGCAATGGACTGGTGAGGCAAAGACCAACTGTGGCTACCTCAAGATGACTTTAAATAAATACAGGACTAAAGAATTACTTCTGTTCTAGAGTACAAAATGGAAGGTGTCTAAAGAGATCGCTTGTACCAACCAGTTTGTATTTAACAAGTGGGGGACAAGGTAGACTCACGGGAATGAGATAGCACAGCAGTCTAATGCTATGTTCTGGTGGCAAGTAATCATGGACGTAAATAATCCCACAGATTAGAGGAAGAAAATGAAAAAAACAAAACAAATGAAATACATTAATGCCCTCCTAGGTAACTGCCAAAAGAACTAAGGACTGTTTAAAATGCCATTAAACCGTATTTTTACCTGTACATCTGACAGTGTCATCTGCTCAGCTAACTGCAAACAAGAATGGAAGGAGAAAAGAATGTCTTGACACAAGCTAGTAATTATATCTTTGTGTTTCAGCTGATTCTTTATAACCGACTGGTGTTTAAGGCTCTGTCTAAAAGAATAAAAAGAATACAATCACCATAGGTAACACATCAAGTAACTTAGAACCATAAAAATATGACTTGAAGGAATATGTGAAAAAAAAAAACCCACAATGCTTCTTGTTAGATGTGCCTTTTTATTTCTGAAGCAGTAAAGTTAAAGTCGCTAATTTTTTATTTCCCCTGTAAATATATTAATTGAACTCTTACTATGACAGGCACTCTGCTAGGCCCTGGGATGGAGAGGTGAATGAAAAGACACAATCTCTGCCCCTTCTGCATGGAACTTGTAGTTAATGTGATAAACGCTAAGATGAAAAAGTTCAGAGTGCTGTAGCAGATCTAATTTAACTTATTCTTAGGGTAAGGATATCAAAAAAAAAAAAAAAATGCTACCAGGAGATGTAACTCTTCAGGTGAGAACTGAAAGAGAAGTAGGAACTAGAAAGGTGTGAAGCATACGAAAGGAACATCCTATGCAGAGGGGAAAAGTGAAAAGGCTTTGGGACAAGTTTGATATATTTGCGGAACTACATGGGGGGAAGGAGGGTACAGGAGAGGTGGGCTGGTACAGGAGAAGAAGGCAGGGGCCAGAGAGGATCAGGTTGTTAGCTTTACACTATGGGCACTAGGACACAACTGGGTAGATTTTAAGCAGCACAATATCATCTGATTAACATTTTTAAAAATATCGGTCAATGCTCGGTAGAAAATAAACTGGGACAAGAGTAGAAGTCCAATGATGGTGCTATGGGTAACTCTGTGAGCACTCGCTATATGCCATGCAGAGTTCTCAGCATTTCATAAACTCAGTTCATTCTTACTAGGAAGATTCTTATATTTCTTTTAGTTTTTAGATGAGAAAGCCTAGTTTCAGAAAAGTTAACCACATGGCTCAAGGGTTCAGGAGGCATACTGATTTAGAACGGATTCAATCATATGCAGTGTGGCTGGGTGGATATTTAACCACTACACTATCACTTGCTGGCAACTTAATAATCTGGTGGTAAAAAGAAAAAGCACCTAAGACTTGAATGCATGTGTATAAGAGATCCTTAATCATTTTTGTATCTCAATCTCTTCCCACCCTTAAGAATCTGATGAATATTATAGGCACTCTCCCTAATAACCTTTCATAACACTCCACATAAAATTAGTTTTAAGTGGAATTAAACAAACAACTCAAAAGCACATAATGAAGGGATTAGCATCAGCTTTAGTTATATTTACTGATTTATGTAACTGTGGAAATAAGCTACTTCATCAGTTAAGCAATAATAGCAGCAAGTGAGTGTTTAAGGTTTAGTATAGCCCATAGACATTGTTTCAGTGATACTAGCTAACTAGGTAGAACTGGTTATTTTATTTTAGAGGCAGCAGGATAGAAAAGTCCAATTTGATTTGGAGTTACATGCAGAATATTTGGATCATTAGACAGTAGTGTCAGTAAACATATAAACTTGTACAAAATGTTTTAAACACAAGTTAAGAAAAGTTATGAGTAAGAAGTTGGATACAGAAAATATTACAAAAATGAAAACTTACTTAATTATAAATTTCCAAGTATTGGCATGAAATGCATGGTCCATACTAGAAATAACAGAGCAGATATCCAATAACGAATGAATAACTACAAAAAAGAGAATAAAACTCTTAGGATATTTAAATATTATGAACTCCTCTTATATCTAAAAGTATGAAATAATTTTGCAATTATTAATGCAGTTTAACAAAAAAACTACCGGGCCTCCCTGGTGGCACAAGGAGGTAAGACACAGCACTATGTAGCTATCCGCAGCCTCTGCAGCAGGAGTTCAATCCCTGGCCAGGGAAGTGACCCACATGGCACAGCGAACCTCTCCTATCTCGCCCACTGCTCCCTTCAGAGTGTATTTCAGTACATCTGCCTGTTCTGCTCCCCACTCTGTCTCTGGTGAATCCTCTCACCCCCCACATTTCTGGCCAGCACCCCAACTCTTAAATGCATAAATAAATCTTTAAAATAAATACATTAATAAAAATTACCAAAATAATTATTGAATGTAAGTGTCACACTTCTAAAGATTTTTATAAATTACTGAAAATTAATTTCTGAAGTACACACCTACCTTATAACCGAAATAAAACTAAAAATGGAGGGTCTCCCTAATGGGCTAAAGGTTAAGCCTTAGTGCTACCACTGCTACAGCCTGAGCTCCATCCCCGGCCAGGAAGCTAACCCACATGATGCAGCAGACCTCTCCTGCCTGTTCTGCTCCCTACTCTGTCTCTAGTGAATCTTCTCAACCCCCCACATCTCTGGCCTGCACCCCAGTTCTTCTATGCATAAATAACTAATTAATCTTACAAAAAAACTAAAAAAGGGAATAAAAGTTGTGCCCTATTATAACAGAAATATTCTATAGGCACAATTCCAATCAAAACAACAAAATAAACTGCTAAGGAAAGAAAACCTAACAAAAAATTAAAACTAATCCGCACAATACACATGCAAGGCTTCTACTCTGCCTACAGTTAAAATTATTTGCAAAAATGGCCACAGTAACTCCCCTCTGTGTCCAAACTCTTGGGCAATTCCCTTCCACACTGACTCTGGGAGTAGTTACAAGCAGAGACTTCAAAAGTACAGATGAATTGGGGCTTACCCTCTCTCACCAATTAGAAACGCAGCACCCGGCCCACCCTGGTGGAGCAAGGGGTTGTGATGCAACCTATAAAGCTATCCACAATCACTGCAACATGACTTTGATCCCTGGCCAGGGAGCTATCCACATGGCACAGCAGACCTCTCCTGACTCACCCGCTGCTCCCCTCAGCAGTGTATTTCACTCAATCAGCTTGTTCTGTTCCCCACTCTGTCTCTGGTGAATCCTCTCACCCCTACACTTCTGGCCTGTACCCCAGTTCTTGTATGCATGAATAAATCTTTAAAAAAAAAAAAAAAAGAAAAGAGAAAAAAAGAAACGCCAAGCCCCCCATCAGGTGACTGAGCTTTGGGATAGCCTGTTGGGTAATGTGCTACACATGTAAGTCTCAGTATTTCTGCCTCTGCCAACAGCCAGATTTCAGTGAGGTCAGACTGCAATTCATGCATGAGCCAGATGCACCAATGTGAAGCACAGAAAGCTATCCCAGTTGAGCCCAATCTAAACTGCTGACTCCCAGAATCAAGAATAAAATAGATGTTTTAATCCAACAGATTGGGATAGTTAGAACAAAAGGTACCTTCCTCTCAATATACTGACGTTGTGAATACAATCTTTGCCCTTACGTATTAGAGCTTTTCAAACTGAGTCAATCCACTGAATGACGGTATTAGTAAAGAGGATTACAAGCAATTCTTTAAAAATTAGACATAGTTACAGTCAATACATATCATAACTAAGCAGTACATTTTCTTCACTCACCTATTACCATCTTTAAAATATCTTCCTTTTCATCTACTAAAGGGTTTAAGCAAACCATGTCCAGCAATTCCATTAGCTGCTTTTGAAGAGAATAGGCCTCCTTGAAAAGAGCCTGAAGGAGGTCTGCAACTAGGTGTAAACGCCCAGAATAGACAGATTCACTATTCTGATGACAAATGAAAAATGAGAGGAAAAAAACAAATTCATAAAAAGCTCGAGTCAAATTTACTTCATCGTTGAGATTATAAATTTAATGTTTTTGGCTGAATTATGTATTATTAAACAAACGTTTAATGAACATCCAATATAGTTTAATTCTAGAAAGGTAAGCATATATAAAATATGATTCCTAACTTCCCATAACTAGCAAATACATAAAACTAAAACAACCAAAAAAGAAATAAATAACATTAGGTCAGGTGCATGGCATTTTAGTACCCTATCACCAAAGAGAAGCATTAATTAACAAGTGATTTTTACATACTCAAAATAGCATTAAAACTGCTAGTGTTCTGTAGTGATACAAAATCCTAGGCTATCTGCTGTGCTTTTAATACTGCCTCAAGAATGCAAAGATGGTCTAAATAAGGGTTGGTGTGCCTTTATAAACAGCTAACCATTAAGCAAGCCATGAGATCCACAAATGCCATGACAGAACTATTTTAGGATTCCTGTAACTTGACACAATCCATTATCACTTCTTTATTTGATAAAGAGGAAACAAGTAAAACAAAACACAATTTTTATGGCTATCTTATAAACCATTTATTTTGAAACAAATATTTACAGTATTTCCTCTTGGATCTATGGAAAAGTCTATTCCAATAATATAGGCTAAAATGTAAAATCTTATGTAAAAACATTACTTTACTCAGCCCCTTTGTCCATTGATTCTAAGCCATTTCAACTATACTCAGATTCATCACTCACCTTACAATGTACAAATGTACTTTTGATTACGTGTAGGACTGAGGAGGGGAGACTATGGATATTTTCTAGAACAACAGATTGCTGTGTGGCACAAACATGCTGAACACATCCTGTAAGAGCTCCTAAAACCTGTACCATGGTCTGGAAATAAGAAAGATGTTTCATCAGACAGAATGCTGGTTTCCAGAAATACAGCAGTGCACAAAATAAACTCACTTTCTTCCTTTCCTAGAAATTCAATCTATCAGAACTACAAATTTCGAAACAGACTAGCCTTTGGTTTTTTTTGTTTTTTTTAAAGTGAAACTCTAGCCCACATATCAATGCATATGGCAGATGTTCTACTCATATCATTTAAAATTATAGGTAGAGCAGGCTATCTTGATTACCTGTCTTCTTTTAAGAGTGCAGATGTTTGTTTACTCAGCAAGAAACTGTATAAAAATTCAGAGTTTATGTTCTGTATTCACATCTTTAATTGTATATATTTAATTTCAGCATGTGGCCATTACATAAAGAATACATGACTAATTAATATCACTATAAAAATTCTCACGCTCTTTTAGCTCCTCCCCACTCCCCCAATCTCTCCTTTTTGACTTACTTGTAAAATATTCCTTAGAGTGGTTTGAATTTCTAAATTTTGGCTTGATAGTCCTTTGGCTTGACTAGTTAACTCGTCCATCATGTCATCAAATAATTTCACAGTCTGTGAAAACAAAGCAGATCATAACTGGGTATAAAAATCACTAGAAAAGGAAAGATATCGCCAAGGAAAAAAATTCCAATGATTTAATTTTGCATTACTAACACCTATGAGATATCATCTAGCTTAACAATTACACCTAATTAAAAATATATATATACACACATATCTAGTATTTGTATAAATTAACCCCTTTTTACAATCAGTGAAGTCAATTATTTTCCATTCTATGGTTTGAATCTATTTAATAACATCTTATAAACAAATCAAAGTTCATTTCTTCATGTTACAAATGTATGTGCTAGTCTTTACACAGTATAAGATGATGATCTTAGCCAATATATATTCAATGGGCAATTACAGGGGTATTTTCTGATTAGGTAATTCAGTACAAATTCATTTCCACTTATATTCTAACCAGTGTCCATTTTGAACAACTCAAAATACTGTTTCTGAGTTACAGGTATATTATGTAACCTCAGAACTAAGTTTTGACTGAAAAGTTAGTCATCCTAAGATCTTAATACTTGGTTCTTTCTAAACATCTCAAGAATAGTAACACTATTTCACAAAGTAGTTAAAGAAGTTATTGCTTCCCACAGGCCCTTTAACACTCAACATCTCTGTCTTCATCTGTATCATAGCTGGACGTTCTTTCTGGTATTCAAGAACAAATTCTAAGAAACTTTCAGAGAGAAAACAATCAAGTAAATATGAGCAAAAGGACTTCCGATGATTACCTGTATCAAAGATAAACTTGGAAATCTATCATCAGAGAGATAAGTTATCATAACTACATGTTTCATTTTGGCATCAAAGTCCCTTTTGCTCCCTCAATTATAAGAGAAAAAAGGATGGAACTTCTCAGAGAAAAAGCATATCACACATATCTAAACAGTAGTCTGAATTTAATGTTTCTCTTAGTTACTTAATAGCAACAAATTTTCATCTTTTTAATTCTAAGATTTTTTTTAAATAAATGTTGGTTCCATTTTTTTCAGACAATGAAGTTTAACAACTCTGACATTATTAACAAGTATTAATGCTCTTCTGCAGAGAAAATACAAGTTAACTTTGTAATGCATCACAAATTTTTGATTACTAGCTTTAAGTTATAAGTATTTCACATTAACTAAAAGTAAATTAAATCCAGTTAGTAAATGATCCATACCATCTGAAAATAGCTTTTAATCAAATAATGATTACATTAATACCACTGTATTCTCACTGTATTCTCACATAAGACCTATTTTTCACTACTTTATTTGTATTTCAAATGTTTGCTACACTGAGGAAAAGCTCTTTTTTTAAAAAATTAAGAATAATCAACCTAAAACTGAGGTATGATTTTAACAGCCTTTAAAACATGTAGATGGATTAAGACAGTAATGGTACCATACCTTTGGCAGCACTTGTGAAAAGAAAGTCGGTTCCAATGTCAGTTGATTCATATGAGGTAAAAACATTTCTACAATAATTTTCAGAATTTCTATAAAGCAAGATAGTAACATGTTATAGAAATATAAAGTCATGTCAGTAAACAAAATTCAATGCTCTTTCCAAATGTGAGAAAATCTAAGTACTACCCATCTAAACCTCAGCACACTTGCAGAATACTATAATCTATGTAGAGACAATATTAATCTGCTATTATCTGAAATAGCAAAGAATAAAAAAAGGAAAAACCTACATGTCCAGTAAGGACCAGCAAATGAATGTAGGTATTATTTATTAGTAGGATTTGTTATCATTAAAATGATTCCTTAAAACCATGAGAAAATTTCACAATATTTTAAACTGAAACACAAGATTGTATTAGGATATGTATGACTAGGACCATGACAACATCTAATAACACAATGAAGATAATTTTACTTACGAATATGCTCAATCCAATTATCAGAATGTTGATTCATAGAGTAAAATAATCAAGGAAAACATCAGTATCATTGTTTTAGGAAATTCACATAGCTAAATTTAGAATAAATTTAAAACCGACCCTTTTTGAAATTTATTCAATGATTCATAAATACTGAAATCAGACTCAAATAACTGGCTAAACTCTGCTCTTAAAATTTAATGTTTCAAAAGTTAATGAAACAACAGAAATGGAAGCAAAGCACAGCAGGAAGACCTCAAAAAATAAAAAAATACAGGATAAAACCAATACATAACAAAATGGCAATGAGCACTATGTCTCAATAACCTTAAACATAAACTGCCAGAATTCATCAGTTAAAAGGTACAGAGCAGCTGAATGCATTTCAAAACAAAGTTCAAAACTTTCTGCTATTAACATGGATGGAGCTGGAAGGGATGATGCTCAGTGAAATAAGTCAGAAGGGGAAAAAAAAATCAAATGGTTTCACTTATAGGAGGCATATAGAAGAACCAAACAAGGGATCAGGAAAATAACAAACAAACAAAATCAAACAGAACAAAACTTGCAGGCAAAAGATAAATCAGAGACATTCAGCAAAGAGGGGTTGGAGAGGATCAGAACAGGGGAGGGAAGAGCATAAGAGACTATGGATGACAGTTCATGGATGACTTGGTGATGGGAATTCCATGGGGTTTACACCAGAAAGGAACAACAATGTAAAAAATACATATATGAAAACAAACAAACAAAAAACCTTCTGCTGTTTACAAGAATGCCTTCCAACCAACAAAGACAAGTACAGACTTCGGGTTAAAGGCTGGAAGACAGTTATACAAGTAAAAGGCAACCAAAAAAATCACAAGCAGTTTTACCTGGTAAAATAAGCTTCCAATTAAGAGATAGAAATGTATACCATATTATAATTAACGGTCCAATACAAAAATAAGTAACACACACATATATACACCAAACAATAAAGCACTGAGACACATCAGACTATGACAAAACTAAGAAACATATTCATAATAATATACAATACTAGGGGACTTTAATACTCTAACAACAAGGAGAACAAGACAAAGAATGAGGAAATAATATAAATGAAGTGCTAGAACAAACAGGTCTAACAGACATCTAATGAACACTCCTCTAAAAAAAGAATGCATACACATTTTTTTCAAGGATACAGTGGAACATTTTCAAGAAGAGATCACATGCTGGGACACAAGTCAATTTTCAATAAATGTACAAAGATCAAAATTAAACCCAGTATTTTCTCTCATAATGTCATAATATTAGAAATCCACTATGAGGAAAAAAGTATGAGCACATGGAGACTAAAAAATATACTGCTTAGCAGCTATTGGATAAAAGAGGAAATCAAAGCTGAAAATGAAAAGTACCTTGAGACAAATGAAAATGATACATACTACCATACCTATGGAATGCAACAAAGCATTCTTAAGGGGGAAGATAATCACAATGCAGGCCCACATTTAAGAAGAAAAGTCCCGGGCCTCCCCGGTGGTGCAGCGGCTGAGCGCTGGGTTGCGAAGCTGCCCGCAGCCTCTGCAGCGCCGGTTCAATCCCCGGCTGCTCCCCGGACACCGGAGGAGGGTCCCACATGGCGCACAGACCTCTCCTGCCGCCCGCTGCTCCCCTCAGCAGTGTACTTCCGGTCCTTCTGCCTGCTCTGCTCCCGGCTCTGGTGAATTCTCTCACCCTCCCGCACTTCTGACTGTACCCAGTGCTTGTATAAACAAATAAATAAATAAAAATTAATCTTAAAAAAAAAAAATCCATTAAAAAAAAACAAAAACAAAAACAAAAATCTTCAACAAAATATTTAGCAAATCTAATTCAATGGTTTATCACAAGGATTATACACCATGATAAAGTGGGATTTACCTCAGGGATACAGGGAGGTTTAATATATATAAATCAATCAATGTACTAGCACTAAAAGATAAAAATCATTGATAAATGCAAAGAAGGCATTTGATAAAATTTAGCACTCATTTATGATAGAAACTCTAAACACAATACGAACAGAACGAACCTATCTCAAAACAATGAAGTCCACATACCACAAACCAACAGTCTATATAACACTTGATGGTGAAAACTGAAAACTTACCTCTTAAGATCAGAACAGGATAAAAATGTCCATTGTTACCACTTCTGTTTCACTTACTATTAGAGAGTTTAGTCAGAGCTATCCACCACAGGAAATCAAGAGAATCCAAGGTGGAAAATAAGTGAAATTATCACTATTCACAGATAATGATACTACATATAGAATTATCTCAAGGCTCCATCAAAAAGTTATTAGAAACAGTACATGAACACAGCACTGGCAGGTTACAAAGTCAACATACAAAAATCCAAGGTCTTTTTATACGAGAACAATGAACAAGAAACAATTTCTTGTTGTTTCTTGCTTCAAAAAGAACTAAATACCTCAGAATTAACCTAACTAAGAAGGTAAAAGACCTATACAATGGGAACTGCAAGAGGTTATTTAAGGACTTAGTAACATAAGGAAATAGCATAGTCATTAATGGAAAGAATCAATATTACCAAAATAACAATCCTACCTAAAATGATATGTAAATGTAACACAATCCTTTTCAAAATACCAGTAATATTTTTCAAAGAACTTGAACAAAAAATATTGAAACTTTTACGGAATCACAAAAGACCTCAAACTGCAAAAGCAACCCTAGTTAAAAAAGAAATAGAGGTATCCCATTACTTGACTTCAAATTTCACTATAAAGCAACAGTACTAAAAACACTATGATAATGGCACCAAAATAGATACATGGATCAACAGAATAGAAGCAAATGTCCCTATATAAATCCACATTCATACCAGAACCTGATCTATGACAAAGCAGCTATAACAATAAATATGGGGACAAGACAGTGTCTTTAATAAATAGTGCTGGGAAGATTAGAAAGCAATAGATAAAAGAATGAAGATGAATCACTCCCTAATCCCATACACAAAATTAAAACCCAAATGAATTAAAAATTTAGACAGAAGACCTGCAACAATAAAATACAATGAAGAAAGTATTGGTAATATGTTCCACGATATCAACAATGATATTTTTGGTGACTCAACCCCTATGGCAAGGGAACTAAAAACAAAAACAATAAGGACAACCTCAAGTTAAACTTCTATACAAAGAAAACATAAGATGATTAAAAAGACATACTACCGAATGGGAAAAATATTTACACAATATATAATAAGGATTAATATCCAAAGTATATAAAAGTACATACAACTTGAAAAACCCCAATTCATAAATGGACAGCAGGTATCAACAGATAGTTCGCCAAAGAGGCTATCCAGAAAGCCTATGCACATGAAAAAACGTTCAATGTCATTCCAATAAGAGATGCAGGTTAAAAGCACAATGAGAAAACATCTCATGCCTGTGAGAATGGAGTATATTAACAAGATCTCAAATAAGTGTTGAAGAGAATGTGGAAAAAGAAGAACCATATTATACTGTCAGTGGAAATGTAAACTGGAGCAACTACTATGGAAAGAAATCTGAATTTACCTTAAACTAAAAACGGAAATACCATAGCACCCAGCCATCCCACTCTTAGGCATACATTTAAGGAATATAGAACCATCAATACCAAAGGTCCATATGCTCCACAGTGTCCAAAGTAGCATTATTTACAATAACTAGGACATGGAAGTAGCCTAAATGTCCATCAATGGACAGATCAAGCAACACCATGCAGTACTACACAGCCATTAAGAATGAATGAAGTGCAGTCATTTTCAACAAAATGGAGGGAGTTTGAGAGAACTGAGTGTAGTAAAGCAAGTAATAAAAACAAATACTGAAAAATCACATAGCAGATAATTTGATAATGTAAAACATTAAAAAAAAAAAACCAGTAGACAGCAATAAACATCATTAAGACTCTTAGGTTAAGGGGGCGGGGAAGAGGACAAAAGGACGAAAGGGATGGTGGTGGGAAATAAATAAAACCATAAAAAAATTAATGTTTCCATTAGGCAAGCAAATAATATTTGAAAATGCTATGAGGAATTATTTTTGGCAGATGAGAAAAAGCACTAAGTCAAACCATGAATTTCTGATTTCTAATACAAGAAAAACTTCCTCTTTTGCATTTCTCTAGTACTTACAGCTTATCTAAAGTCATTCACCACTTTCTAACTTCTTTTCATGTTATTTACATACCTTCTCTACCAATTTTATTCAACTTAACCTCTTCTGCACTGCAGCTTACAAATATGTGACAATAATTCTATGTTCATTACCAAAATTAACAGTAATCACTTTATAAATTATACACTTGTATACCACCAAGAATAATTGTTGGAAATGTTTTTACTGTAAAAATCATACAAAATCAATTAAAGAATGTGTCAGTAAGAAAAAATGAATAACCCATAACTCCATTACACTAACGGAAATTTTTCTGATACATTTTTTATAGCAGTAATTAAAATTAGTCATTAATTTGAGTCCAGTAAGACAGATTATGCCCCAGAAAATTTCAGTAAATAAGAAATTCTAGTTTCTTCCAAAATAAAACATTTAAGTTACAATTATGTCGACAAGCAGCTAAAGACTGGGAAAATATGCAAAATGCAAAACATGAAAATTATGTCCCTACTGGATGCTAGTGTGCTAGATACCGTTACACTAAAAGCAAAACCCCTGCCTTTATGAATTGGACAGTATAATGAAGTGAAAAAGCAAACAAGATCATTTCATATTAAAGTACTCTTCAGCAAACTATAAATTGTTAGACACTGCAGTTAGGGAAACTGCATAATATTAAGGACTCTGAAGTCTGTTGTAGTGACACCTGAACCAAGAGATGCAAAATGGGATGCACATTAAGATGGGAGAACCAGGACATGAGTAAGAGCAAGGAAACTATTAGCAATTGCTTAGGGGTTTAAAATAGAGCAATAGTAATGGGGATGGAGATAAAAGTAGATGGACTCAAAATATTTTGAAGTCAGAAAAAAGATTTGCTGATTGGGTATGAGATAGAGAGGGCTCAAGGTTTCTGGCTTGTGAAATCATTTATTTAAATGAAAAACTGATGGAAGAACAGGTTTGGAAACTTTGGAATGTTAAGTTTGAGATGCAAAACCAGGTGGGAATGGTGACTTAGTGAAGTCTGTTTAAAATTGAGGGGGAGAAGAGTTAATCATGGTTATTTTTGTTTCCCTAAAACTAAGTACCCTATTTGGTATATATTATGTGCCCTGTAAATGTTTTCCAGTAAGAGAGTGGCTATTTGTTTTCCAAGTTAAAATCCTTGACCTGAGGACAGCAATTCCCTAACAGCACAGTGACTATGAAAGAGCTTTAGTCAAGGGGGATTTTGCTAATGCCAAGGTGAATGATTTCTGGATGGTGAGACTGAGGCTAAAGGGTTAAACTGCATTTAGACCCTAAAAACACAAAAGGGGGAAACCCCTTATCTAAACTTTCCCTAAAACTTGATTTTACAAGTCTGGAGGCTTATAACCAATCTTGAGCTGAGCTCCAAGACAGGCTGGGTACTAAGAACCCAGAGGAAGAGGGAAGCACAAATTCACAACTCCAGTTATCTGAAGAAAAGCCTCTTCTTAGTCCATGTGTTAAGTTCCCAGTGACTAGCCAATGAACTGCAGATAACTCCACATTTCTTTGCCCCAATCCGCTGTTAGTCAGTAAAATATAACTACTTTGCTCTCAACCTTTGTTCCCCAAACCCATACAACCTTATTCCCTCTCTTAATTTGGGAGATGGTTTATTGGGACAGTTCAGCCATCTCCTCAGAGTACAGGTCTTTGAAAATAATCTGTTTCCCTAAATCCAGGGCTGGCTTGTCCCTAATGTTTTAGTTGCAGGTGACAGCCAGACCTGAGTCCAGTATCAATGGTAACATTTTATCTGGCTTAAACTGTAAAATTATAATCTGTGCAGTGTTGAGACTCTCAAATGAAGGTTACTTTTTCTTTTGGGAGTAGTTTTATGCTGAAAGTGAGCACAAGGGTGGGAAAAAAAAAAAAAAAAAGAAAAACAATCACCTTTTAACCTAGAATTCCTGGACCATTTACAGGAATGGTTTGCACCTGGACAACGCAGACATTAAGCAACTCAAACCCGGCAAATGAAAGCCAGTAACGAAACAAAACTTCCAACCACCAATAAACAAAGAGTTTCGAAATGGAGATGGAAGAACATTGCTAATTACTGAACATCTTTTACAGACATGGCTACGGAGTACAACGACGGCCTTTATCTCCCACGATACTGAAAATGGTATTATTCGTATTCACCACCTATTTTAGAGAGAACAAAAACTCAAGTATCCGCTCTCTTGACCTCAACTAGCAATTTAGAGTTCCCTTAGTGTTACCTTAGAGGTTTGTCTGAGCCTTTGCCTTCCCCACTATCCCCATGCAATGTACTTAATTCCACATAACGAGGACAGAAAATTTCAAAGGCATAAAATGGAAAACGCCACATCCACGACCAAAGTCACAGCACAAAACACCTGTCAGCCCTTCGTGTGCCAAAGTCAAGCAGGCCTTCGATCCTCACACCCACAGCTCACGTTCGCCTTCCAGTCCCTGGCTTATGGCCTAAGCTCATCCACAGAGGCTGAGCAGCGAGAACACCACCCGGGCCGGCGGCGGCGAACAGACAGAACAGACCGTTCAAGACCACCCGCCCTCTCTCCAGGTGGAAGTGATTGTGAAGGATATAAGAAGGCGGGGCAGGACAGACGGCAGTTCCCGGCGGCAGAGCTCCTCCGGCCAGCCACTTAATTCTTCCAGAGGCACCGTGCCGGACGGGGCCTCCCGTTCCTGAGACATATTTCCACCCAGGAGCTCAGTTTCAAAACAGTCCCGCCACGGCCGACACCGGAAACGCCCACCGTCCCGGCAGGCCTTGCGAGCTCTCCGCCGACACTAGAACCATAGAGAAGAGGCTGCTGCGTTCCTTTGTATATAAATGTCTGCCCCCGCACGGCCGGGAAGACAGCCGGGCTTGTCTGGCCCGCGGAGGACTGGACTCACTGGTGCGCACTCTCAGTTCCGCGGACGTCAGGACGTCGCGACGGGGTTCCAGGCTGGAGGAGCTGGGAGCACGCGGGCCACCAGCATTGCCGGGTGTGGATCGCAGTGCAGTTGCTTTGAGGTAGCGCGCTTTGGGGAGAGGAGGACTAAAAGTCCCCAGATTTCCTACCCTCCCTTTGCTGGGGCTTTGGGATTGCACGTCTGGGGTGGGGTTTGACCAGGAACTTGGGGACTCCCAGGCCGGGGACTCAGTGATGTGGAAACTGGCAGATTCCTACTCACTGAACTGTGATCTTCCTCACATCTCGTATAATGAGAATAAAGACCCCTCCACACACACCTGCTAGAACTGCTGTGCCAATTGAAGCAGATGGCATATTTTGAATGTCTAGCACAGTGGGTGACAGTAAACTGTAAAGTTGCTTCCAGTTTCTACAAGTCTCTCAGAAACCACTTGGTTGCCTTTATTCGTGTTTGTTCGGCCATCAGTCGCCTCTTTAATATTTACTCCAAAATTGCCCACTCCCATACACTCAGGTCTTCCCTTCTCCACAAAATTATTTTAGTAAGGTCACTTGGATGAATTTACACACACCACCAGAGCATTCCTGTGCATGTTTTTAGAGAGATGCTCATTTATGAAAATAAATCTTGTATTTGTTACTGAGAGGGTGAACTGAAATGAGATTCTAGCAGTTTAGAGGTAAATATGTTTAGGCATGTTCGCGGCAGGTGACAAGCCAAATAGCTAAGCTTGTCATTTTCTACCGTACAGTTTGGACTGGTTCCCCTGTCCCCCATTATTACTGCTGCAGTTCTTTTGTTTTTTACAGTTTATTCTCTTCTCCAACTCTTGAAACGCGAAGTATCGATGTCTGTGTGTGTGTGTGTGTGTGTGTGTGTGTTATTCCAATTCTTTTTATTCCCCTTTCCATAGATTTTATAGAAAAGGCTGTTATTGGGGAGGGAGGGGCTGTTTAATATATTTCAGTGAAATGTATCAAATTGCTTTTTAATTTACTTCATTTTTTCCCCCAGAGTTTAAGTGAAAGAAGAGCAAAGACTTCTAAAAGTAATTTGGAAACACCTCTAAATATTTGTAACAGTGTATAAGCAGCTTACACTTGAATCCAAGGAAAACAGTTGAACAATTGAGGCAGTTTTATGTGTATGTCACCAATTCTATCCAGAAGTTGACAAATCGTCCTTTGAATTTTAGAATTCTGTACATTTGAGGATGAACTTTCAATTTAATTTCACTATAGAAGACCATCTGGGAAATGAATTAACACCCCCTAGAGATGCAACATTGACCCTGGATTCCTCAAAAGATTGTCCAGTCTCAGAAACTCAAAAAGGTAAAGAGAGGGACAGAAAATCCTCTCCCAGACAGTCTGACTTGCCTCTGGATCACTTGTGGGAACACAAGTCAGGGAGAAATGCGGCTTCCACTCAAGACACAGACAGTATACTCAGTGCTGCTAACGATTCAATTAACTTGGGGCTACCTGAAGAACAATCCTGTTTGAGAATTGCTAAGGAACACTCTGTGCCTAAAGATTTCAAGAAAGTATTAGAAAATAAAGTCATGGAAGCATTACCAGATCCCCAGAATATTAATCTATCAGTGGTGAAAACCATCCTGTTGAAAGAGAACTTCCCTGGCGAAGAAAACATAGTTTCAAAAAGCTTTTCTTCTAACTCTGATCTGATTACAGGTGTTTATGAAGGAGGCTTGAAAATCTGGGAATGCACCTTTGACCTCTTGGATTATTTGATAAAGGCCAATGTGAAATTTGCTGGGAAAAAAGTACTGGATCTTGGCTGTGGATCAGGATTGCTGGGTATAATTGCATTCAGGGGAGGAGCAAAAGAAATTCATTTTCAAGATTATAACAGTTTGGTGATTGATGAAGTAACCTTACCTAATGTAATAGCTAACTCTGCTTTGGAAGATGTAGAAAATGTAAACCAACCAGAAGCAAAAAAATGCAAAAAGTCAAAAATAGCACAAGACCTGTGTCAGTGCCGGTTCTTTTCTGGGGAATGGTCTGAGTTTTGTAAGCTTGTACTAAGTAGTGAGAAGCTCTTTGAAAAATATGATCTCATTCTAACCTCAGAAACCATTTACAATCCAGATTATTATGACACTTTACACCAAACATTCCTTCGATTGTTAGATAAAAATGGACAGGTGCTTTTGGCCAGCAAAGCACATTATTTTGGAGTAGGTGGGGGTGTTCATCTCTTTCAGAAGTTTGTAGAAGAAAGGGATGTATTTGAAACTAAAACACTTGAAATAATTGATGCAGGACTAAAGAGATTTCTAATTGAAATGACTTTCAGGTGCCCCAGTTAATGTCGATTTAGTGTCCTAACTGAAATAAACAGAATGAAGAAAAACTTGTTTGATTTCTGCTTTAGAGTATTATTTTTCTGCTGTTATTATGTTTATCCAAATAAAAAGCCAGTGATATTGGCAATTTTGTACTTGTTAGGTGAGACTGAGGAAATAATGTCCCTGAGATTTGATAAGCATTTTGTGGGAGTTTTTAGCTCTCCACCTTCATGCTATTGACCTCACCTTTGACACATAAAATTGTTCCGGGAAACTCGCTGTAGGGTAATGATTTTCAGGCCTTTCTGCCCTGTGCCATTAGGATTGCCCTGCCTGATGGGGCACCTGCATTTTGTTACATTGTTCTAAGTTGTATTTACTTCTGTGGGCCATGGCAGCAGTATTGAGATATTCTCTAAGAGAAGCAGAGGCAGGAAAGAGGGAGAAAGCACCAGAGAGTCCCAGAGTGAAGACCTGCTGGGGGCTTGGAGGCCTTCTGGCCTCTTGGCCACCCCCAGCACCCCTGCCTACCCTGTACCTGGTTGCTGCATTACATATAAAAGCCTGAGAAAGCCACCAAGGGCTCCAGGACTCCTTTACCCGTCTGGTCTGCTCGAATCATAAGAAAACCTGCTCCATCCCTTCCTACCGCTTCACTTGCCTGTTCTTAAGTTTGATTTCTTACCAATCTTTTTTAGTTTTTGTTCATGTGAAGTGCCTGATCATATCACTATGCCATTAACTCTAAGGGCATACATAGGTGTTATTAAATGGTACTAAATCTAAATATTAGGTTTGTAGGGTATTAGGCTTTTCTGCCCACAATTAGGATTGATGATGGATCCTTGTAGTCCTGAATGCATGCCTGATGGCAGGCACCTGGAATAGGGTATGGGCATATGTAGATAGGATTCACCTGGGCTAAAACTGGGCTTATATGGGCGGCATCACGGGGATGCCAGGAGAACCACGAGAAGCTGAGTGAACAAGAGCGAAAGAAGCAGAGACTACCAGAGAATGCCGGAGAGCCCAGAAAGAGTGAAGACTTGCTGCCTGCCAGCTTCCCAGCCCCCTGGCACCCCTCTTTCCTGACTCTGCTTCCCTTGGCAAATATGGCAATACTGCAGTCATGGCCCACAAAAGTAAATAATACAACTTATAACAATGTAACAAAATGCAGGTACCCCATCAGGCAGGGCAATCCTAATGGTGGAAGGGGAGAAAAGCCTGAAAACCATTTACCCTACATCCATTTATATTCATTTATCAGTTGAATTCACATTGAGATGGAGGAAATGAAGGGAACTGTGTTAGAGAGTATGAAAATCACTTAGAATTTATAATATGGTTAACCCCTTGGAATCAAGAGGAGACCCTATAGGGTCCTCTTAGGAGGATAAAGAGTTAAAAACAATTCCAGATTCTAAGGAGTATAGACTCCTCACTGATTGTTAAATGAAAAAAGAAAGGGGAACAGTATTTTGAATCTAGTGTGAAAATTTTTACATTTAACATCTGAAATTGGAATCTGCCTTCTTAGCTATAAATGTAATTGAGAGTAATTTTTTCCTCCTTGCAGATATCTAAAATAATAGTACAACAGATCTAATGTGAACTAAACGTGGACATCTGTTAACTAGCCATTTTGTGTAGGGTCTTAATATAACCTTATGAAGTACCTATCATCCCCCTTTTAATAATGGTCTTAACTGGCTGATAGTGTTCAACATTTACTATACTCAGGGAAAAAGAACTTTACTAACAATTTGTATAAAGCTCTGAATTATATTCTAAATACTATCTTCATTTTACAAAGAAATTGACACTCAAGGAAGTAATTGGGCCCTAATAATTCCTCACCTTGAACTAGAGTCTGAACTGAAATCTTTTTAAAAACTGCTCTTTTTCATCACCCCAGTATTCTTAACCTTACCAGTGTTTCTTTTACATCACAAATGTTTCTTAGCACCTTTTAATTCTGAAAGTCACAGTTAAATCAATTTATGTACATCATTGAAAAATTTGTATTGGCCTCTCCAGTGGTGCAGCAGGTTGAGCACCACGCCGTGAAGCTGTCCGCTGCCTCTGCATCACCAGTTTGATTCCCAGCTGGCCAGGGAGATACCCACATGGCGTGGTGGACCTCTCCTGTCTCACCCGCTGCTCCCCTCAGCAGTGTACTTCAGTCCTTCTGCCTGTTCTGCTCCCCGCTCTGTCTCTGGTGAATTCTCTCACCCTCCCGCGCCTCTGCCTGTACCCCAGTGCTTGTATAAATAAATCTTTTTTAAAAAAGAAAATTTTGTATTACACATAAATCCCTAGTAAACAAAATGATATACATAAAATGACATGAAACGTTATATAAGATGTATTATATAAGTATAAATGTCATTTATGGGCCTCCCAGTGGTGTGGGAGTTAAGTCTCAGTGCTATGAAGCTATCACCAGCCACTGCAGCATGAGTTTGATCCCTGGCCAGGGAGCTAACCCACATGGCACAGTAGAACTGTCTCACACACTGCTCCCCTCAGCAATGTATTTCAGTAAACCCACCTGTTCTGCTCCCCACTCTGGTAAATCCTTTCACCCAGGCCTCCCACCCATCTGACCTCCAGTTCTAAATAAAATAAATCTTTTAAAAAAGTCATTTATAATCAAATAATTTGTATCTCATCAAGTAAATGCATAATTGTGCCCATAGAGAAGAACATAGAAGTCAGATGCTGTCTCGGGGATATGATTACTGCAAATGCCACAGCCACAATTCCAGACTAAGCTGCTAGATAAGTTAAAACAGGCCCTATCAGATGGGTTGGCTATTGAGGAGGTACAAAGCATTGGACAGAATCTCATGATGCAACAGCATCAATGATTTTGAGGCAAATAGGTATCTAATAAATTCTCCAAGATGAATCAAATTCCCAATGAGGTGTCATCTGGGAGGCCTGTTCATGAGTAGAAAAACCTGAACAGTGACTCAGGGCACAATTTCAGCTCTTAGTTGGAGTATCCTATGAAAGCAGGAGTCAGAGCTAAATCCCAGTCTGGAAACTTGATAATTCTGGGCATTAAAGATAATATAATTCTGAGGCTGACTGATAGTCCAAAGGGATACTTCTACCTAAGCTAGCTAACAGCAAGAGACTTGCAATCCAGGGCCTCCCTGGTGGCACAGGTGGATGAACACCGCACTGTGAAGCTGTCCGCAGCCTCTGCAACACGGGTTCGATCCCGGCCAGCCGGCGAGTATCCCACATGGCGAAGCAGACCTCTCCTGTCTCGCCCGCTGCTCCCCTCAGCAGTGTATTTCAGTCAGTCTGCCTGTTATGTTCCCCGCTCTGTCTCTGGTGAATCCTAACACCCCCTGCATCTCTGGCCTGTACCCTGGCTCTTGTATAAATAAATAAATCTTTAAAAAAAAAAAGAGAGAGAGAGAGACTTGCAATCCAAATTAAGGCTACAAGTCAAAGAGGAGCATGCATAGTATGCTTTCTTATGTAATTTGTTTAACAACCATTTAAACAGGCATATATTTTAAGACAATGAGTTTTAAAGTCCAATACTTGGGTTAAAATTCATTTTCCCTATCTGTAAAACAGGTTTTATAATAGTAGCTCCCTAACAGAGTTCATTGAAAGAATATATTTAATGTTGAATGTTTATAATGGTTTCTTCCACATGGTGGCCATGTATAATAAAATTTATTTTGTCCAAGAATTCACATAATATTTAGCCATCCTCTTTGTTCAATCAATAGGAAGTCTCATGCACTGCTCTTAAAATATTGGGTGTGTAATTTTACAGTGGACAAATCACAGTTCAGAACCCAGAAAAAAAAGTAAGTTCCAGACCTTGTGTTACGGGGCAACCCCAGTGTGAAATGGGTTGGCTGGACTGTGGGTCCTCACCCAAGCTCCTTTACCCCCATCTCTGCCCATCTCTGACCCCATTGTCCCCAGAACACCCCCTCTTCCACCTTCACCTCACCTCCCCTACCCAATCCATTTTGGATGTGTTTTTGTTGCAGATCTTTAAGGGTAAAGATGACTGCATTTCATAGAATTGTTCCTAAAACTCATGTTATGTTCTGCCTTTAAATTTCCCATTTCTCAGATGGGCCTGTACCCTTAGCTGCAGTTTTATGTCCCCATAGGTGGCTTGCTTTTTGCTGAAGGTTCAGAAACCTAGGGGTTGGGGAATTGTCTTCACACTGCCAGGAATTGACTCACTTCCTTGTATTAAAGGCAATTGCTAATAACACGTGTTGTAGTGTCCTCAGGAGACAGGGTGTCAGCTGCTCAACTGAAGAATACACTTCCAGAGGAGAAAACACCTTACTTTCAGTCCCTTCCATAATGTTTTATTCAGGTACTTAGGGGAAAAAGTTATTTGAAAAAGGAGTAGCTAAGGAACTAACACTTGCTTCATTGTGAACTTGCTTCATTGTCTCTGTGTCAGCCAGAAGTTCCTGAACTTCTAGTTGTGTTATGGTGACATTGTGATGCTGATAGTAAAGCTTTTCTCTGAATACAGGGCACATGCAAAATCACCATCATAATTTGGGTGCAGCCCAGCAGAGAAATTGCTCTGTGCTATGAAAGACACTTCACTGCAGCACAAAGAAGCACATTTATGACATAGGATAGTGGGGGAAACCACAGCATGCTCTCACCAGTGACAGCCTCCCGCCGTTTGATTTCTGTCTTTTTAAGAAATTAAAAGTGTACTCAGATAACCTTTAAAAGTAGGTTCATCATCTATACAGGAAATTGTCAAAAGGAAGTGCTTTTTCAGGAGGATTGATTCTCTATTTGAAGGAAATGATGTGAAAAAATACAATAAGCCCAGTAAGTATTACTAAAGAAAGGGGAATAGCCACAGAACAGGTAAGTGGCCAATAAAGTAGTGATCTGCAAAAATGTAAGGAAGAGGGCGCTGTGGCTAGTCTTTGCCATGGTGTGCCCTAATGGGAAGAAAGAAGTGAATGAGAAGGCTTGTCCTTAACAGTATATATCTTAAGCCTTTGCAGTGAAATCAGATGCACTCAGTCTCAATGGACCCCAAATGCCTTAGCCGTAGTACTGCTGCTGGCCTGTGTGGTAACTTTATGAAAAGAAAAAGATCCCAGGTAGTCCTCTTTTAGGAAACACAATGGGACAAGTGAAATAAAGTATGCTTTCAGCTCCATTTGCCTCCACCCAATCAGTGCTCCTTTGTAGCCCTGTGGCTTAGTCCTGCAAACTTCCAGAACTTTTGACAGATAAAATACAGGATAATGGGCATCAGACTGGTGAACATTGAGAATCATGGGATACCCACCAAACACAGGCTGCAAGAGGAGGTTCTTTTATTTATTTTTTTCAAGCAGGTTTGCAACAGCTCTCTAGGAAGCAACCAGAAAGGCTGACAGTTTAAGGTCTCAGTTTTACTGTGCAGCGAGTGAACTCAAAGAATATTTATGAACAGGGGCTTAGAGCTGCAGAAGCAAGTATGCCTATGTGACAGGCTTGCACTTGGGACTGCACTGAGGGTTATCAAGAGGACCAGTGAAGTCAGATGACCACAGAAAACTATCCTTACTGCCCCATCCAGTGGTGGGAGAGGTTCTTCGACTGATCTGGCTGCCACATAGCAGCCGCAGCTCAATTCCAAAAGCCTCCTAACATAGCCAGTTAAACATAGTGTGGCTTTAGAAATTTTCAATTTTGTTCAATCAATAGGAAGTCTTTCACACTATTTTTAAACAATTTGTGAAATTTTCTCTCAAGTGTCGTCCAAATTCTTTATGTGTGCCTAAAATGTCTTAGAACTGAAAATTCATCTGGTCTCTGCTATTCTGTGCTTCTTCTGATGAATTTCTGTAAACTTGATTCTGAACTTGTTTTAAATAGCATGAGAGTTACTGTTTTTTGAAGGAGAGAATTTGTGTGACAAAGAAGAATAAAGTCTAGAAACTCAACACAGACCGTCTGTCACTAGCACAGCACATTCTCATTAACCAGCCTCTATGCCAGCTATTTTATTATCTTTGTTTTCCACCTGTGTGGTTTAAGAATCTTCAGAGGGACCCACATTTTCAGTGATTTGCTTTTTTCCCCCTGTGCTTCCTACACAGTGAACTCAGTTTCCTGTTTGCCTTGTTATTTTCAAGCGTCTCTACAATTTTTACAATAAGAACCAAAAAGACCCTGTCTTCTGAGGAAAATACCTCAGAGAAACATTTTCTAGGAAGAGAGGCACAGATGTTTCAAATGCTCTCAATTTTAATTACTTCAACAGGAAATGTGTTCAACCCCTTTCTTAATTATGTAACTGGTTCTAATTTTTTCAGAGTGAAAAATCTTATTATGTAATGTCCCAACCTCCCTAAAATACCACAGAAACACGTCTGTCTCCATAGGAGACATAAACAAAAATAAATGCAGCTCCAGTCAAAATCACTAGAAATGCTTGTCTTTATCAATTTTAATTAGATTGCTATCATCTATTACTATCATATATATATTTCACCAATTGTTTAAAAATAGTGTGAAAGACAAAATGTCAGAGCCTAAATGCAAGTTGTTTTACTCACAATTGTTCTAAGGAGATATCCTGGATGGGCCCATTACTGGATATTTGTAGACATACATGCCAAGTTTTCAATAATTCAGGAGTATGTTAGAAATAGGAAGAGGGCCTCCCTGGTGGCACAGGTGGTTGAGTGCAGTGCTGTGAAGCTGTCCGCAGCCTCTGCAGTGCAGATTCGATCCCGTTCTGCCATAGAGATACCTGCATGGTGCAGCAGACCTCTCCTGTCTCCCCCACAGCTCCCCTCAGCAGTGTATTTCGGTCAGCCTGCCTGTTCTGTTCCCTGCTCTGTCTCTGGTGAATCCTTTCACCCTCCTGCACATCTTGACTGTACCCCGGTTCTTGCATGCATGAATAAATAAATCTTTAAAAAATAAGAAGAAATGGGAGCCTCTCTGGTGGTGCAGGTGGTTGAGCACTGCACTATGAAGCTTTCAGCAGCCTCTGCAGCATGGGTTCGATCTCGGCCAGCCGGCGAGAATCCCACATGGCGCAGCAGACCTCCCCTGGCTTGCCCGCTGCTCCCCTCAGCAGTGTATTTCATCAGTCTGCCTGTTCTGTTCCCCTCTCTGTCTCTGGTGAATCCTCTCACCATCCCGCACATCTGGCCTGTATCCCAGTTCTTGTATAAATAAATCTTTACAAAAATAAATTTAAAAATTTTAAAAAAAAGAAATAGGAAGAGATGAGCCTTTCCTGAGTGATAGCTCCTTAGGTGCCATGTTTGATTCTCTACAGGACTTGCATATCAAACAGAATTTCACCCTACTCTAAAGCCCTAATGCATTCTCATTCCAAAAAGAATTCACTGAATACTTGCTGTGCATGGAAAAGACAATTTCCATCTTTAATAATTTTTGTTAAAGAAATTTAACACTTGTAAGAAAAAGTTTTCTCTTGAATGTATAGTAACTGAACACACTTCCAGTTACCTGCCATTTCTCCTTTTACAAGCAATGTAATGAGTAGAAAAGTCTCCAGGTATATTTGCTTTTTTGTGTGGCTCTTTTATTGTGATTTGTGCATTTCCTTTGTTAGTCAAGGAAATTTTTCAAATGAATTTATGAAAGATCAGTGGTAATGGGAAACAGAACAATAGATAACTGAGAGCTGTGAATTCAAACTTCAGAAGAGAGATGTATGAAAGAGAAAAAAAATCCAACAAAGCTATGTGGGGGGGGGAGTGGGAGAAAAGAAATGAACAATGACAGCAAGATAAAATGGAATCATATTAATTAAAGTTGAGAGCAGCAGAAAGAATTCTGGAAAAGGTAAGATGGTGGAACCCAAGGAAAAACAATCAGGGAGTGACGAGGATGTCTGAAATTCACACAATAGATGAATCTGTAAAGAAGTGATAGAATTGGTGACTCATGAGAGAGGAGACAACCAAAGGACAGGATTCTTTAAGTTAAGAGGCCAAGGAGAAGCATCTGATGACAGCCCAAGTGACCTTGCAGTACCCCTAGCATTTTATCCCAGTTGGAGTTTTGTTTAAAGGGACAACAATGGTGGGCTTTCTGTTTACAATGACCCTACTTCCCAGTTTAGGACATGCCTATTGTCCCAGTGTCCCATCTGGTTTAACATTCTAGCACTCTCAAAAGTGCACTGATTTGGATGATGATTACATGGCCAACCTTTTCATATTAATCTGGTAGCACTACACTTACCCTTATACTTTTATGGAATAAATCATAATTTTAAAAATCCCTCAACAAATTAATATTAACTTCCAATCATATGTCAAGCACTGATCTTGAAGATGGGGTCTAGAGATAAAAAAAAATGATAATGATAATTCTGTGATTTTAGGTCACTCCAATCTAGGGTAGAAAGAGGAACACAATTAGTGAGCCTCTTTGTGATGATATTGTGCATGCTGAGCAGGTTTCTGAGAGGGATTGTGAGCTATAGAGTAAGATCAGATGTCTGACATGGGGCGTACAAGAGAGGAAGTGGAAGGGAAAGAAGATGGGCCGATACTTCCCAGTATTAACCATCTGGTGAAAACTTGGTAGATTTCAAGATAGAAATAGAAGCTGGAACACTAATCAGAGCTAGGGTCTTGTCTTCATTCTTTTGACTCTGGACTTTGAGAATTGACCCAGTTCCTAAGGATGTCACAGATGGTCTCTGCTGAGTGGAGGCAAGCGATGGGGGGGCCATAGCCTGAAGAAGGGTGTCCTAGGTCTCAGAATGGGAATATGAGGTAGCTACCCCTCTCCTGCTTCCTAATGAGAATTGCCCTACTGCCTACCCCCAAAGGTCAGGGATTTTATTTTATTTTATTAGGGGAATATATTAGTTTTCTTACATAAGTGTGCAATGGCCGTTGATGTTGAGACAGCACAAACTCAGAGGAAAAATTCCTTTGAACCAGTGAGGAAAGACTTCAGGAGAGAAAAGATTTCACATTAGACTCAATTGCAAGTGGATTTTCATCAGATTTGGTTGGGGGCTAGGGGTCAGGGATTGGAAGGGCAGAGAAGTACAAAGGGGGCAGAAGGACTAGTCTATAAAAAAAAGCACTGTATATTATTAATTTATTGGCTATTTATTGAGCACATACCGTCTCCATCAAACTCATTTCTAGGTGCTGTAGTGGGAGGAAACTCTGCATTTCAAACAAGCCCCCAGGCAATGTTGATGCTGTGAAGCTGTGAAAAGCACCAAAAGAGGCAAAACTCCAAAACCTGTTGCTTCATGACCTCCATGACTGGCTCATTTGCTAATAAGAGCTTCCAAATTGAGTAATTTTCCTGTTAAAATCTGCTATTAGGGGCATACCTAGTGGCCTAGGGGTTCTTAGTGCTCTCACCCCAACAGCCTGAGTTCCATTCCTGCCAAAGAGCTAACCCATATGGCTCAGCAGACCTCTCCTGTCCTCCCCGCTGCTCCCCTCAGCAGTGTATTTCAGTGGATCTGGCTGTTCTGGTCCCCACTCTGTCTCTGGTGAATCCTCTCACCTTCCCCACCCCTGGCACCTCTGACCTACACCCCATTTCTTGTATGCATAAATAAATAAAAATAAATCTTTAAAAAATTTTGCTATCAATTAAATTTCTTCAAAAGTTTATTTTATCAATCTAAACTACACATATTATAGGCAATTACAAAATGAGCATACCTTCAAAATAATCAAACACCACTAGCTTATTCAATTTTAAATTGTGCTATTGGAAAGATTTTTTATTTTTATTTTTATCAAAGATTTACTTATTTATACAAGAACCAGAGTACAGGCCAGATGTGTGGGAGGGTGAGAGGATTCACCAGAGACAGAGCAGGTAACAGAACAGGCAGACTGACGACATACATTGCTGAGGGGAGCAGCAGGCAAAACAGGAGAAGTCTGCCTCGTCATGTGGGTAGCTCCCCGGCTGGCTGGGATAGAACCCATGCTGCAGAGGCTGCAGACAGCTTCACAGCATGGCACTCAACCCACTGCACCACCAAGGAGGCCCTCGAGAAAGATTTTTTTAAAAAGAGTAAGTTCAGTCTCTTAAAAACCTGCCCCCAAGATTGAAGCAAAGTGCCACCTTTTGTTTCTGTTAAGCAGGCGAACAGACTTCTGAGCATAAACCCATAAGGCTACATTCTTATATTAACCTGGCTGCAGAGGGAGTGGGAATGGGGGTGACAGTAGAGCTCCCAGGAAAAGTAATGGGAACATTATAAGCCTGAATATTTCCCATGAGCATCTTCACATCAGTAGATTGTAACTTTGTGGTTTCTCTATCACTAAGCACATTGTAGGGGCCTGACAGGGCACAAGGCAGGTTTTCTGATCCCATGCAGGCCGGGTAAAGGAGGAGTCAGTCCTTGGTGGGTTTTTGCAGGTCTTTTATTGGGGTTCACCAGGCATATGGCAGGCAGGGGTGCTGGCTGGGGGGCTGGGAGGCCTGCCCAAGCAAGTCTTCACTCTATCTGGGCTCTCTGGCGTTCGTTCTGCTGCTTCTCGGCTTCTCTTTTCGGCTTCTGCTACTGCTGCTGCTGCTGCTGGCGTCCCCATGACGCCGCCCTTAAAAAGCACAGTCTTAGCTCAGCTGAATCCCATCTACCTAGGCCCACACCCTATTCCAGGTGCCCGCCATCAGGCATGCATTCAGGACAAGGATCCATCATCTATCCTGATGGCGGAAGGGCAGTTTTAAAAGCCTGATATTTTCTTTACCCTACAGTCCACCCCCTCAGGGTTTTCTGCCATACAGTCTATACATATATATACAATTTTCTAAGCAAACAAACAATGCAGCCATGGCCCACAAAAGCAAATACATCAAATATAACAAAATACAATATAACAAAATACAACAGAACACAAGTAAGTCCAGGCAGGGCACCAACCTAGTGCAAAAGACAATTATTGGTACCAGCAGATGAGCCACCAAATCTGCTGCCGAAGGCACTGCTCATACGAGGGAGGGGAATCACTCACGGCATCTACTATATCACACCAGGAGCCGTCAGGCTTCCTGGCCTTCTCTGGCTGCAGTCTTGGCTACAAGGCACACACAGCATCCACCCCCAGGATGCACTAGCTCTGGGATTGGCAATTTTATTCTGTTGGGGGTAATCGCCAACCCTCAGGGTTTCTGTCTGCAGTCGCTCCAACACTCGGCCTTCACAGCCACCCATGCGACTCGCAGACCCCTGCACTCAAGCCAACCAACTGCACAAGCACATGGATCGGGGATCCAAACTCTGCATTCGGCTTGGGCTCCACCCCAAGCCACATTCCCCACCCGTCCCCCAAGGACAGGTTCCTCAGCTCCTCACCCTCACTCAAGAATGAGCAGGGCATCACCCACAGGTGATTTTACGAGACTCACAGGGCTTCAGCATACCCAGGCTGCTTAACAGCCGCTTAGGGCTTCTCAACTTAGCATCAGTACCAGCTTTTGCCTTCTTAGTTGGCTTTTCTCCTCCACCTGGCTGCTGGGCATAACAGGCTGCTTTTGGCCATCTAGGCCCACTGGCCACCCCCAGATTCCCATCTCCTGGGGTTTACAAACAAAACTGCTCCACCCCCAGGGTCCCAAAACATATCAACCTGCAAGGTCCTCCGCCTTCTGGCAGGTTTGTCAGTCCATCAGTCCATCAGTTCAAGTCCATTGGCCTCTCCCTGCGTCAGCAACGGCCTGCTGCCTCAGGGGTCATTGGCTGGTCCTTTCTGGTGTCTTTGGCGGTCCTCTTGGGCGTCTCCTTCATGCCAGGTCCCGTCCTGCAGCTCCCGGACCGTATCCATCTTCTGTGCCGCCCTGGCGCCTCCAGCGTCCTCACAGGTAAACACAGTTACCCCTTAGTCCCTCCAGGTCTTCGGAGGGCTCCAATACCCGTCTGCATGGATCTTGCCAACTTACGCCAATTGTAGGGGCCGGACAGGGCACAAGGCAGGTTTTCTGATCCCATGCAGGCTGGGTAAAGGAGGAGTCAGAGTCCTTAGTGGGTTTTTGCAGGTCTTTTATTGGGGTTCACCAGGCATATGGCAGGCAGGGGTGCTGGCTGGGGGGCTGGGAGGCTGGCAGGCCTCCCAGCCCCCAGCAAGTCGTCACTCTGTCTGGGCTCTCTGGCGTTCGTTCTGCTGCTTCTCGGCTTCTCTTTTCGGCTTCGGCTGCGGCGGCTGCTGGCGTCCCCATGACGCCGCCCTTAAAAGCACAGTCTTAGCTCAGCTGAATCCCATCTACCTTGGCCCACACCCTATTCCAGGTGCCCGCCATCAGGCATGCATTCAGGACTGCAAGGATCCATCATCTATCCTGATGGCGGAAGGGCAGAAAAGCCTGATATTTTCTTTACCCTACACACATCTTGGAATCAGCAACAATGAGCAAATGCAACATCCAAGACAGTGGCAGACAGGGTGGTGTGGGGAAAAGGACTTTGGAAAAGGGGTGGGTTTAGGGTCAGGAACGGACCACAGTGCAGGTTTTCTATGATCCAGCAGACCCGGTGTAGAGGGCAGGACTGGACACGGTACAGGTTTTCTAGGATCCAGCAGACCGGGTAAAGGAGGAGTCAAAGTCCTTAGTGGGTTTTTGCAGGTCTTTTATTGGGGTTCACCAGGCATATGGCAGGCAGGGGTGCTGGGGGGCTGGGAGGCTGGCAGTCCTCCCAGCCCCCAGCAAATCCTCACTCTATCTGGGCTCTCTGGCGTTCTCTGCTTCTGCTTCTTTGCTTCTCTTCGGCTTCTTTCTCAGCTTCTGCTGGCATCCTGGTGACGCCGCCCTTAAAAGCACAGTCTTAGCTCAGCTGAATCCCATCTACCTATGCCCACACCCTACTCCAGGTGCCCGCCATCAGGCATGCATTCAGGACAAGGATCCATCATCTATCCTGATGGCGGGAGGGCAGAAAAGCCTGACATTTTCTTTACCCTACACCCGGTAAAGGAGGAGTCAGAGTCCTCAGTGGTTTTGCAGGCTTTTATTGGGATTATCAGTTACACAGCAGGCAGGGGTGCTGGGGGACTGGTAGGCTGGCAGGCCTCCCAGCCCCCAGCAGGTCTTCACTCTGGGCTCTCTGGCCTTCTCTAGGCTTCTGCTTCTCTTGCTTCTCTCTCAGCTTCTACTGGTGTCTTGACGCCACCCTTAAAAGCACAGTCTTAGCCAGATGAATCCCATCTACCTCTGCCCACACCCTACTCGAGGTGCCCGCCATCAGGCATGCATTCAGGACTGCAAGGATCCATCATCTATCCTGATGGCGGGAGGGCAGAAAAGCCTGACATTTTTCCTTACCCTACAGTGGAACTGACCCAGAGTTCATTCTAGACCTAGCTCTTGCTCTTAGTAACTGAGGGCTTGCCTCATCAAATGATGAGGATTTCTATAGTAGGCTGCCCTTCCATAAAATGTTGGCATCTCTTGTCTACCCCCATTGACTTATGAGTTTCAAATGTATATATATATATATATATATAGTGTATATTAAAGTTTCAATTAAGTCAATAATCAGTTTTATTGAAAACTATTTTTTCTTGATTCGTGTCTTATTTTTGGCTGCCATACTAGGGTAAATGGTTTTTCAGGCTTTTCTGCACTCCCACCATTAGGAGTGCCCTGCCTGATGGGGTACCTGCAGTTGTTACATTATTGCAAACTATCTTGTTAACTTCTGTGGGCCAAGGGAGGGTGTAGGGTAAAGAAAAATGTCAGGCTTTTTTGCCCTTCCGCCATCAGGATAGATGATGAATCCTTGCAGTCTTGAATGCATGCCTGATGGCGGGCACCTGGAGTAGGGTGTGGGCAGAGATAGATGGGATTCACCTGGGCTAAGACTGTGCTTTTAAGGGCAGTGTCACGGGGACACCACCAGAAGCCAAGAATGAACGGAAGCCGAAAGAAGAAGAGAAGCAGAGAATGCTGGAGAGCCCAGATAGAGCGAAGACTTGCTGGGAGCTGGGAGCACCCTTGCCTGCTGTGTACTGGGTAAATCCCAATAAAAGACCCGCAAAAACCACTGAGGACTCTGACTCCTCCTTTACCGGTCTGCATGGGATCAGTAAACCTGCTCAGTGGTCCTTCCTGCCCCTTACAATTGGCATAAGTTGGCAAGATGATCCATGCAGACGGGTATGGAGCCCTCGGAAGACCTGGAGGACCTAAGGAGTAACAGACTGTGTGAGCCTGTGACAGCGCTGGAGGTGCCATGGTGGCACAGAGGGTGGACAAGGTCCAGGAGCTACAGAATAAGACCACGCCTGGAGGAGGAGACGCCCGAGAAGACCAGCCAATGACCCCTGAGGCAGCAAGAATCGTCGGGAAGAGAGGGCCATGATTCGGAGCTCGCCGGTGCTGATGGCAGGGAGAGGCCTGATGGACTTGAACTGACAATCCTGCCAGAAGGCAGAGGACCTTGGCAGGTTATGTCTTTTGGGAATCTGGGGGTGGCCAGTGGGATGGCCAAAAGCAGCCTGTGTATGCCCAGCAGCTAGGCGGAGGAGAAAAGCCAACTGAGAAGGCAAAAGCTGGTGCTGATGCTAAGTTTGGGAAGCCCTGAGTGGCCGTTCAGCACTAAGTAAGCTGAGGAAGGCCAATGAGTCTCGTAAAATCACCTGTGGGTGATGCCCTGCTCGTTGTCGAGTGAGGGTGAGGAGCTGAGGAACCCATCCTTGGGGGACAGGTGGGGAACATGGCTCGGGGTGGAGCCCAAGCCGAATGTAGAGTTTGTATCCAAGGATCCCCGACCCATGTGCTTGTGCAGTGGGTTGGCCTGAGTGCAGAGGTCTGCGAGTCGCATTGGTGGCTATGAAAGCCGAGTGTTGGAGCGACTGCAAACAGAAACCCTGAGGGTCAGCAATTACCCCCAACAGAATAGAATCGCTAATCCCAGAGCTAGTGCATCCTGGGGGTGGACGCTGTGTGTGGCTTGTAGCAGAGACTACAGCCAGAGAAGGCCAGGAAGCCTGACGGCTCCTGGTGTGTTACAGTAGATGCCGTGTGTGGTTCCCCTCCCTTGCATGAGCAGTGCCTTCGGCATCAGATTTGGTGGCTCATCTGCTGGTACCAATAATTGTCTTTTGCCACTAGTTTGGGCCCTGCCGGGACTTATTTGTGTTCTGTTGTATTTTGTTGTTATATTGTGATGTGGGCCATGGCTGCATTGTTTATGTTTGCTGAGAAAATTATATATATGAAGACTATATGGCAGAAAACCCTGAGGGGGTAGACTGTAGGGTAAGGAAAAAATATCAGGCTTTTCTGCCCTCCCGCCATCAGGATAGATGATGGATCCTTGCAGTCCTGAATGCATGCCTGATGGCGGGCACCTGGAGTAGGGTGTGGGCAGAGGTAGATGGGATTCACCTGGGCTAAGACTGTGCTTTTAAGGGCAGTGTCACCGGGACGCCACCAGAAGCTAAGAATGAACGGAAGCCGAAAGAAGAGAAGCAGAAAGGGCCGGAGAGCCCAGATAGAGTGAAGACTTGCTGGGGGCTGGGAGGCCTGCCAGCCTCCCGGCCCCCCAGCACCCTTGCCTGCTGTGTACTGGGTAAATCCCAATAAAAGACCCGCAAAAACCACTGAGGACTCTGACTCCTCCTTTACCCGGTCTGCATGGGATCAGAAAACCTGCACGGTGTCTATTCCTGACCCTACAGAGGGGTATTGAGATAGTCAGAGAGAGAAGCAGGAGAAGAGGCAGCAGAGAGGAGAGAAAGAAGGCCAGAGAAGCCCAGAGTGAAGACTTGCAAGGGGCTTGGCGGCCTACTGGCCTCCTGGTCCCTGCCCCGCCCTCCCTCCTCCTGCCCCCGCGCCCCTGCTGCCGTGTACCTGTTTGTCACACTACATGTAAAGCTCAATAAAAGCCTGAGAAAGTCACTGGGTGCTCCAGGATTCCTCCTTTACCCACCTGTCTGCTCGGATCCTAGAAACCTGCTCAGTGGCCCTTCCTGCCCCTACACATACCTAACTAAAACAAACTTTTCTAGTGCTGCCGCTGCCATTATGTAGTTAATTGTTTCCTTTGTTTATCTCTCTGGTATCCAGGATTCCCTTAATTCACCCAATGGGAATTCAAACAATGTGAATCAATTCAACTTATACCACTAGAAAATACTTTTCATAGCACACCAATTTCATGTTGCTTCTTTCTGGTTAAAATATTTTAAAGTTTCTCATTTTCAAAGACTGCAGTCTCCAAAGGGACATGCAAGAAGCCTCATTGTACTACAAGAAGAAAACACTAAGTTGTATTTTTGCATTGATTTTGATTCTGGATTTATCTCCCATGGCATCAAATACACCAGGAGGTTAGTACAGTCTCCTAATACTCTGCCAGCATAACTGTCCATGTATTTATTTCCATTACCTCAGGACCACAGACCATGAGTATAGTTATGAGGACTCATGACTTCTTCATAAGAAGTGGTAAAATTAGGGTCATCGTGGAAGACTTTCTGGAGGAAATTTTGAGAAGCACTTGTACTTCAAGGGCAGTTTGCTTGTTAGAGTAGACAATCTAAAGAATGAGATATACTGATGACCTGGGAACTGGATGGGAGCAATTAGGGGTTCCTCACTACATATCTCTTTATGACCCTCTGCCTCCCTTGGAAATGCATGTTTCACCTGCCTTCTCAGCTCCCGAAAGCTGCCCAAGGGCACATCCTTGGATAAAATGTGTTGCTAAACCATCTGGATGGAGCAAGTGATTAAATCAGTAAAGCCTCGTGTAAACACTGAAGATTTCGGGGTGGGTACCGAATACTACTTGTCTTATAGCTGCCCAAGGCAATTAAAAGTGGTGCCTACAAATACAGAGTGGTCAGCCTTTTTCTGTGGCTTCTCTTTACCCTTTGTGTATGGGGTACCAGTTTTATATTACACCTAAGTTTGTGACTGCCCCTCCGCCCCGTCCAACACATAAGTCTTTTGGAGAAAGGTTTAAGTGCCCAGAAAAAGGTGAGTGTTTCTCAACATTTCTATACCCAAAACTCTTCAGTAGTTCTCTGTTATTTCAATAACAAAGGTCAAATCCCTTGGTCTGCATTCAATATTCTCCTTAATTTAGCCAAAACTACATTTTCCACCCTGACTCTTTCTTTTCAATAGTTCATTTTTCTATTAGGAATAGTAATTGTTTTCTAACTGGTTTGTAAGCAGTTTTTATCTGGTGCAAATATTTTTATTTGCTGTTTTCTTTCTGCTTATGGAAATTCTTGTTATTTTTTGAGAATTCATTAAAAAACAGCATTCATTAAAAATTCATTAAAAACAGCTTTAAAATTTTTATTTAAAAACCTCATTTATAGGGCCTCCCCGGTGGCGCAGCGGTTGAGCGCTGGGTTGCGAAGCTGCCCGCGGCCTCTGTGGTGCCGGTTCGATCCCCAGCTGCTCCCCGGCCACCAGAGGAGGGTCCCACATAGCGCGCAGACCTCTCCTGCCGCCCGCTGCTCCCCTCAGCAGTGTACTTCTGTCCTTCTGCCTGTTCTGCTCCCCACTCTGGCTCTGGTGAATTCTCTCACCCTCCCGCGCTTCTGACTGTACCCAGTGCATGTATAAACAAAAACAAACAAACAAATAAATAAATAAAACATGCCTCTATTAAAAAAAAAAACCTCATTTATAGCATCACGGTGTTATGTCCTTTAAAAATCTTCTAAAAAATTTTAAGCATTCTGGCTGGAATTTGTGTGAGATATGAAGTAGGAATTTAGTGTAAGATGGGAGATATTGAAACTAATTTTATTTTGTTCCAATGATTAGCTAGTTGCTTTACCTCCATCCAAACCCATCTTTTCATTGCTGATTTGCAATGTCATGTTTATCATATTTTATTTATTTATTTTTTTTTTGTGGGACCCTCGCTGGTGGCTGGGGAACGAACCGGCGCTGCAGAGGCTGCGGGCAGCCTCACAGCCCAGAGCTCAACCGCTGCACCACCAGAGGAGGCCCTGTTTATCATATTTTAAATCTTTATGCATACTTTAGTACACCTGTGGACTGCCTAGTCTGTTTCATTGCTTTAACCTATTTCTATACCAGTATTGCACTGCTTTAATCACTGCACCTCATGAAATAACACATAGTAAACATTTACTAAGTTCTAGTCCCAAGCATGAAGCACATAATAAATGCTCAATAAATATTAATTGAATAAATATTCAACAAAGGACAATAATCCCTTGAAAGCCAGCCAAGTGCAGTTTTCTCTTGCACTTTTGGAAAGAATAAAACAAACCAATATTAGATGAAGGATTACAAAGCAAATTTTTTATCTAAAATCTGGGGTTATGAGTAAACAAACTCAAAGGTCAGGGCAGGGATGTTCACTTATGGAGGTGACTTACATAGATGGTGTGGCTAGAGGGGCCCAGGAGGTCCCTACCCATATACACCTTCCATTCTTGGGCCTAACATATTTGAAATGAAGTCAAGAGACTGTTGTCGGGCCCCATAGTGATCTTCCTTGGGATCCCTTTGAAAAATACAATTACATTAGGATATTAATACCTTCCTGTAAATTATCAAATCAATTTTTTTTCTGTAGAGATGAGACATAGAAATTGTGATATCTTTGGGGCTTTAGAAGACACCAAAGCATGAAAAAGAGAGACTTCAAGGATTACTTTTGTTTGCATGGCATTTTCCCCACTAGTTGCTTTGAGAAAGGGAAACTACTTGTCAATAGTCAACTCTCATATTCTTTCCAGGCTATTTCCTATTAGTCAGTTATTATCTTATCTTATAAAACTGTTTGTGATTCTCTTGAGGCCAGTCAAATCTTGGTAAGATTATGAATTTGACAATGTCAGGAACAAAGGGTGGAGAGGTAAGGTACAAGGAAGAGTTTGGGGGAAACAGCCAACATCATTTGCCTTACCATATTAGTCACTGAAGACCATTGTCTGATTGCTGTGGAAAGTGTCTTAAAACAACTCATTTGAGAATTGTTTTTTCATTTTCTAGACCTGTTAAGTTTACTTGTGATTTTCTTGTTATTGACAGAGTTTTGGAAACTGTTACTCCTAAGACTCCCAGTGAGCTTTGGAACTTTCCAAAAGAAGATTTAAGCTTTCTGTTCTAAAGTAAATAACTTTGCAAGATTATTAGCCACAACCAATGAAATGCCAAAAAAAAAAAAATACCAGTGGAAATATGTCAATATTAATGATGACATTTTAAAAGTCTAAGCAAAAAATTGCACCCATTTTTAGGGACTATTCTAGTCATATTTCGCCAACATCAAAAATTAGAACAAAACCTACTTCCTATCTCCAGTGTTGCTTTATTACTGTTTCCAAGTGTCCTCTTCTTGGCAAATCACAAGTAATCCATCCATCTATCCATGCATCCATCCATGCATCCAATCATGCAGTCATCTAGCCAGTAAGAATCAAGAAACATATATAAGAACATAGCTCTATGCTAGCTGGTATAGATATGCGTAAAGAAAAATAAAATATTGTCCCAAGTCTCAATTTACATTTTCCATGGAAAGACAACACATGCTAAGAATCCATGTCTCTTCCCTTTTACAGAAAAGTGTGTCTAATATTGTTTCTCTTGGCTGGTTACAGTGCCTCACTTGTCCTTATTTCCTTAACAAATACCAATTGGCATCCTGTCTTACCCTCCATTCAAAGTGCTCATCAGGGGCCTCCCTCCAGGTGTAGGGGTTAAGTCTCAGTGCTATCACCACTATGGTCTGAGTTCAATCTCCAACTAGGGAACTAATCCACATATGGCACAGTGGACCTCTCTTTTCTCGCCTGCTGCTCCCCTTAGCAGTTTATTTCAGTAAAACCACCTATTCTGCTCTCCACTCTGTCTTTGGTGAATCCTTTCACCACCACCCCCCTCCACTGCAACTCTGGCCTACCCCCCAGTTCTATGCATAAATAAATAAAAATAAATCTTAAAAAAGTGTTCATCATTCCATATTCCCAAATATGATGGTCACTATTCTGTCCTTGCATTACTCAACTGGCCAACAGTTGATAAATACCTTGTTAAAGCCCTCTTGCCTTCTATGATGCTGTGTTTTTTTCTCCCTATCCCATTGGGTGCTCAGTCTCAATCACATTTGCCAGTTCCTACTTCTCTAGTCAAAATGCACGTCAAAATGCACTCTAGAGTTCTAGGACTCCATTATTTCTTTATCTTTACCTATTCTGAATATTTGTCTATTCCTATGGCTTTAAATACAATGAATACAACCGATAACTCTCAAATTATTTTCTTTGTCCCTTATTTTTCTACTGGGCTCCACTCACTTCCAATTGCTGCTTGAAATGTACTCTTAGAAATGTAATAAGCCTCTCAAAATTAATTTGGCAAAACAAAGCTGGTTATTTTTTTCTCCTTCCAAATCTTCTTATTTCAATTATTAGTACCTGTTTGTCAGGCACAAAAGTTTGTCAGGCACAGACTTAGGAATTCTAACTCTCAGTTTCTCCCTTGTCCCTACTCCTATATATGATCTATAAATAAATTGTATTAGCGCAACCTCTAAAATAGATATTAAATGTGTCTTATTTATTTCCACTATCATCCTGGCCCAATCTTCATATTTCCTTCTGAAATACCCCTAATATATTTTACTCCTGCTTTGTCATAATTTATTCTCCACAATTATCTTTTCAAAATATTAATCAAACTTCTTGTCCTAGTTTAATCTCTAATAATTTTTAATTACTCTTGGAATAAAATCTAGTTTCCTTATCATAACATAAAGAACTATATTATCCAGCCCTGTTTGTAATTATAATCTCAGCTTATACCATTTTCCCCCTTTCTTACACACCACACCACAGGCACACTGGTCTTTTTGTTCTTCAAATACACCAAGCTTGCTCCCACCTCAGGACATTTGCATTGCTATTCACTCTAAACATTCTGGCCTCACATCTTTGCACCTAACTTCTTGGTATCCTTCAAGTTTCTACTCAAATGTGGTCACCTCCTCAAGAGAGGCCTTTCCTAACCACCCAGTGGTAAGTAGTAGCCTTCATTCCTTTGCCTTGTCACTGTCCATAAAATTGTTTAATTTTCTTCACAATAGAAATATTTGTTCAATTATGTTTACTCTTTATCTGTCTCATTCACTGCTCTATCCTTAGTGTTTATTGTGATCCTGCATATAAAAGCCTCTTAATCAATACTTGTTAAATGCCAGTGTGAAAGACCCTGTGGCTATGATTTATTGCATTTAGGATAAGACCCAAGGTAACTCATATGGCTTACCAGCGGTAACTCATATGGCTTACCAGCTGGCACCTTCGTCTTTATCTAGTCTTATCTTCTACTGCCCACCTCCTTCTGATCCTTCTTGACTTTGGCCATGCACTGTCACTATTTACCACTTTTGTTGCATGTTTTTCTCTCTCTGAGGATGCTTTTACCCCTCTATATCCATCTTTGCCCTGCTTGTTTCTAGTTGCCTTTTAAATCTTAGCTTGGACTCCATTTTCTCTGTGTTGGGGTAACCTGGTCAAGCTGTTTCCTCTTCAAACAAGAAAGCTTGTCGTTTTTCCTTAGAATGTTCAGAGGACTCTCATCTTCTTGGAATTAGATGTTTTCATAAATGTTAGTAACAAGAAAAATGTTAGTGGTTATGATGGAGACAATGGAGTGACAATTCTTAAGGAAGGCTTATTTTAAATGGTCTATTACCATAGCAATCAGAAAATAGTTACAGTGACTAATATAGTAATAAAAATTTTAAAGGTTGTGTTAAGCAAGGTGTTTCCTATGCAAACTGATGGCTTTTGGTTCCTTATCCTCATGCCCTTGGGTCCTTTGCTCTTAACTGCGTATTTTCTAAGGAATGATCGTGTTTGGGAATTGGTCTTGCCTACCAAGAAACATATGATGAGGCTAAACTAAAATTATAGTGTTTATTTGGGGTTTTGGATTAATAGATCAGGAAGCACAAACTCAGGTATCAGCCCAAATTGTGTCCTTTTGAGATCTTTGTTTAGGGGGATTTTAAAGGAAAAAGATTGGGGAAGAAGGATAGAATCCAGAATTTTTTATCAAGTGCTGGAATCAAACTTTTTAGACTTCATTGGCCTTGGTTACTATCGAGGGAAGAAAAGGAAAAAAAAAAAAACTTTTGCACAGTTTCCAGTTGGAAATCAGTTATTGCCAGTCATTAAATAGCTTCTGATAAGTTTTAAAGTTTAATAACATGGGGTTTCAGACACAAAATGGAGTCAGTTTAATTTATCTCTAACATCCCTTTTCACTGTCTCTAATCACTAGATTTCATGAGCTTATTTCTAAGTCAAAGTCAGATATCTGATTAATGTAAACTGGGAAATACCCTCAAATTTGAGAGTAAGAGTTTTTCACTTGCAAAATACATTGCTTTCTCCCAAGCAGACAACTGAGGAAGGAGAAACATAGTTAGAGTGTATGCACATGTAATTGTATGCACTATAATATAATATAGATTATTAATATATATAAGCAAGTATCATCATATATACAAGTTTACTCTGCTCTTAGAATTTTCTTTTCTGAAATTCCAGGGATTGTTTTCCTTGCTCTGTACATTAATAATTCTCCTATCATGAGACTTATGACATACTTATTTTTCTACTTCTCAGTAAATAAAATCTCAAACATGATTGTAATCTTAAAGACAGTGTTATTATTCTGACTTGGCATTTAAATGTTTGTTGAATGCATGAATTATTAGATGAAATATAAAAATAAACAAGTCAACATGTAAGATCACAAGAGCATCTGTGAGTGGATATGAGTTACAGAGTCAGAAGACTGTTCCTAAATACAGAGTTTGTAAAAAGCTGTGGCTGAAGCAGTAAGGGGAAGCTTTGCAAGCAGTGGAAGAAGATCATGGTCTAGGAAGTCAGACACACTTGAAAGAAGCCAAGATCGAGAGAGAGCACTGTTCCAGAAAAAGTCAGTGGCAAAGAAAACTCAATCCAGAAGCATAGGGCTAGTGAGTGGAAATAATACTGCAGTGAAACAAAATAAATAATCCAGTCAAGAAATGGGCCGAAGAACTTACAAGACATTTCTCCAAAGAGGAAATGGAAATGGACAACAGGCATATGAGAAAATGTTCAACATCCCTTATGATCAGGGAAAGGCAAATCAAAACCACAATGAGATACCACCTTACACCAGTAAGAATGACACATATCAAAAAAAAAAAAAAAACTAGCAATAACAAATGTTGGCGAGGATGTGGTGAAAAAGGAACTCTCCTACATTGCTGGTGGGAGTGTAAACTGGTCCAGCCATTATGGAAAGCTATCTGGAGGTTCCTCAGTCTACCAAAAATGGAGCTACCATATGACCCAGCAATTCCACTACTAGGGATTTACCCAAAGGACACAAAAACATTGTTTCAAAAGAACACCTGTACCCCTATGTTTATTGCAGCACTATTTACAATAGGTAAAACCTGGAAACAACCCAAATTCCCAAAAATCTATCACTGGATCAAGAAGATGTGGTATATATACACAATGGAGTATTATTCAGCAATCAAAAAAGATTAAACTCATGTCATGTGCAGCAATGTGGATGGAGCTAGAAGGAATTATGCCCAGTGAAATTAGTGCCACAAAATCAGCTTAAAGTCCAATAAGGAAGAGTTTGATTCCCAAGCTAAGGAGTCAGTGACTTTTCTTACAGATAATTGAAAACCATTAAAAATCTTTAATGGTAGAAGTAGCATGCCTCAAGGATAGTAAGGAAACCATCTTGTCATGGAATGTACCATGTATTAGAAGAGGAGGAACAGGAGGTAAAGAAGCTAGTTTGGAGGCTTTTGTGAGGAAGGAAGGAAAGATAAATTAAGCAAATACCTTGGAAAGGAGTATCTTGAGGAAAAGGAGCGTAGCCACAGAGGTGATGCAGTACGTTAGGGAAGCAATGATGTGTAGTTCTTTCCTTAAAAAGGGTAAATGAGCTTGCCTTTTGGTCGTGGACTGGGTGACAGAGATGTGGGTGAGAGCCCCGAGGGGAGGTGACAATGGCAGCTTTTATCTTGATTTTGATTTTGCTCTTTTCCTTCTGGGATTGTCTGGTTGTTCTGACCCTTTTCTGTGGGTCCCCATTGGAAGATGCTTTGGACTTGGGGCAGGCTTTGGGGCCTTGCTCTGGGTCAGTCCCATTTGGATGGAGTTTTACCCACGAGGGGACGGGTAACTTTGGGTGCTTGATTTAGAAACTAGATTCTTTGCCTTTCCTGTATTGTTTCCTAATTGTATTAAAGTTCCTTCCCATTAAAAAAAAAAAAAAAAAGGGTAAATGCACTTGGCTTCCTGGCGATCTTTCTAGACTCTTTTTCCAATTCTTTATATGCACCACCTCAATGTTCTTCATCAACTCTAAATCAAGACTCTACAATCTTTTTTCTTTTAAAGATTTATTTATTTATGCAAGCACTGGGTACACTCAGAAGCACGGGAGGGTGAGAGAATTCACCAGAGCCAGAGCAGGGAGCAGAACAGGCAGAAGGACCGAAGTACACTTCTGAGGGAAGCAGCGGGCAGCAGGAGAGGTCTGCACGCCATGTGGGACCCTCGCCGGCGGCCAGGGATTGAACTGGCGCTGCAGAGGCTGCGGGCAACTTCGCAATCCAGCGCTCAACCGCTGTGCCTCCAGGGAGGCCCAAGACTCTACAATCTTTAAGATTAGGGATTGTCCTTCCTTCCATCCATCTTTGCTCTGGATAGCTTTATTAACGTATAATAGATATTTATATTTTTACTATTTTAATTTAAAGTCTACAACCTGATGAGTTTTGACATATGTATACACCCATGAAACCACACCACAGTACTGATAATAAACACACCCATCACCACCAGAGGTTTTCTTGTCCTCCCTTTTGAATCCATCCTTCCCTTCTGACAATTCCATCCTCCACCTAAGTCCCACCAGGTAACTACAGTTCTGCTTTTTTATCACTATAGTTTAGTTTTTATTTGCCAGAATTCCATACATAATACATAGTATGCATTATTTTATATCTGACTTCACCTACTCAATGTTGTTTTCAGATTCATCCTTGTTTTATTTTAATCAATAGTTTATCCATTTTATGAATAAAAGTATTCCATGTTATGGATAACCACAAACAGTTTATTTTTTTAAGATTTATTTTATTTATACAAGAGCTGGGGTACAAGCCAGAGGTGTAGGAGGGTGAGAAGATTCCCCAGAGACAGAGCAGGGAGAAGAATAGGCAGACGTAGTGGGCGAGACTGGAGAGGTCTGCCATGCCATGTGGGTAGCTCGCTGGCTGGCTGAGAATCAAATTGAACCCAGCCTGGAATTGAACCTGCACTGCAGAGGCCGTGGACAGCTTCACAGCACTTGGCTCAACCAGCTGCACTACTGGGGAGGCCTAACCACAAACAGTTTATGCATTCACTGATTGATGGCCATTTAGGTTGTTTCCAATTTTGGGCTACTATAAATAACATCACCATAATTACTCATTGTATCAGCATATATAGAGATTTATTTTAAAGAATTGGTTCATAGGATTAGGGAACCAGAAAATTCTGATTGCAGAGTAGGCCAGTGAACAGAAACTCAAGCAGAGCTTCATGCTGTATTCTGTAGGCCAGAATTCCTTTCCTGCAGGGAAGTCACAGCATTTCCTCTTAAGACCTTCAACTATTGGGTGAGTTTCATCCAAATTATTAAAGATAATCTCATTTATTTAACAACTAATATCAGATATTACTCTGTCTACAAAATACCTTCACAAAAGAACCTATATTAGTATTTCATTAAATAATGGGTTTAATGCTGGTATGGTGACAGGGGATAAGAACAATTCGTTATTTTTAGTGCTGCTGGCACTTAGTGTTTTCTCATTTCATTTAGGACAGAGAAGGGAAGTTTTCTAAACTTGTACCTAGATAACGATCATTTGAAGTAATCTTAGAGTAGATTTTAACAAAATTGTATACTAAAGTTAAATAAATTAATCAATTTTTGGCTTTAACTTTTGTGAATATATTCACATGTATATATACATATATATGTCAATTATTTTTAACTTTTTACTTTGAGATAATTATAAATTTACAAGAAGTTGCAAAACACATATACAGTAGGTATTATATACATCTCAGAGAATTTTCCCTACTGGTGTTAATAGCAATATATCAAAGCTTATATATTAGCATATAATACATGGAGCTTATTCAGATTTCAGCAGCTTAATATGCTTGTTCTGTGTGTGTAGTTTTATGCAATCTTATCACATGTGTAGACTCATATAACCATCACCACAATCAAGATTCAGAACTCTTCAACCACAAAGCTCTTTTTCACTATTCTTTTATAATTACTTCCCACCCTTTTCCCAATTTCCATCCCAAATCTCAGGCAAGCAGTAATTTGTTCTCTATTTCTATGATGTTGTTTTTTTTATTTTCTAATTTTTTTTTTTGCCGCCACCCTCGATCCGCCCACCCCGGTGCCCGCAGCTGCACCGCTGCCCTGATGTTATTTTTAAATGTTATAAAATGGAATCATACAATATGAGTTTGAGAATTGCTTCTCTTTGCTCATAACTAATTTCCTTAAGACTGCTCATGTTCTGACATGTAACAAATTGTAGTTCATAAGTATAATTAATTTCTTTTTATTTGCTAAGTAGTATTCCATTGAATGCCTATACCACAATTGTTTAACTGTTCACCCACTAAAGGACATTTGGGTTGTTTCTAGCTTTTAAGAATAAAACTTCTAGGAATATTCATATACAAGTTTTTATATAAACAGAATTCTTTTCATTTCTCTGGGACAAATGCTCAAAAGTTCAATTTTGGGGTAGTATAGTAAGTATGAGGTTTAAGAACCTGCCAAACTGCTTTCCTGAATGTCTGTATTATTTTACAAACCAGCCTGTTTTAGGTTATGCTTCTCTTTAGAACTGAAGACTTGCTTCCAATTGTCTTTTGGGTAAATTAACCTGGTTGGTTGACATTCAGGAATTTAGTTTGTTAAAACTTGAACTCATTATCTTTCTTTACACGCCAGTAAACTTTCCTTATTTTCTTTCTTGACTGACATAATAATTTACTACCCAAGCCGGACACTGAGTCAACTTTTATTCCCTTCTCATCCACTCCCACAATAAACCCATCAGTATTTCTCAAATGGGGGAGAAGACATTATCACCCACCAGTAATTATGACTATCTAAGTATTCATGTAAGAACTCCTAATGAGGTGTTTTTCTCAACTTAAGAAGAGGTATGTTAGAGTTGATAGGCAATTTAATCTTTTTAAAAAAGATTTATTTATTTATGTATATAAGTGCTGGGGTGTAGGCCAGAGGTGCGGGGGGCAGGGTGACAGGATTTACCAGAGACAGAGTGGGGAGCAGTACAGGCAGACTGACTGAAATACACTGGGGAAGGGAGTTGTGGGTGAGACAGGAGAGGTCTGCTATGGCATGTGGATTAACTCCTTGGTAGGGGCTCGAACTCGTGCTGCAATTGAACTCGTGGCTGCTGATAGTTTCATAGTGTTGAAACTTAACCCCCTGTGCCGTCAGGGAAGCCCGGCATTTAAATCTTTAAGGCAATGAGAAGTGAAATAGACCTGCCAATCACATATATGCAGGTTTAAGTTGTCATATGAACTCAAATCCCTTATTTAGAAGCACCCTGGAAAACATAGATGTATTCTTGGCAGACCACTAGACATGGATTTGAGTAGAAACAGCAAATGAATTCCACTATATTCACAAAACATCTTATTTTAGTAGTATGGATAATCTCAATCATATAAGGCATGTGGCTTGATCCACTGTTAGTTATAATAATTAGTAGGCTAGTCCCTAAAAGTCACCTACAAGTCTACTTAATAATAACTGTAACTTGGTGGCTTAGTTTCTAAGTATCTACAAACAAGGATTTCCTTTTTTTTTTTTTTAAATTTATTTATTTATTTATACAAGCACTGGGTACAGTCAGAAGTACGGGAGGGTGAGAGAATTCACCAGAACCAGAGCAGGCAGAAGGACCAAAGTACACTGCTGAGGGGAGCAGCGGGCGGCAGGAGAGGTCTGTGCACCATGTGGGACCCTCCTGCGGTGGCCGGGGAGCAGCTGGGGATCGAACCGGCACTGCAGAGGCTGCGGGCAGCTTCGCAACCCAGCCCTCAACCGCTGTGCCACTGGGGAGGCCCTATAAACAAGGGTTTCTGAAGGAAATTTTTAAGTTGTTAGTGAGATGTTACTGGTCACAACTTTGGGTTCAACAGGATCTGAGAGTTGTCACTCATAACTGCTACTCATTGTTGACCTAGGTAGGTCAACCACGACTCCAGACCCCAAACTAGGTCCTCCGTATCTGAGCGAAAAATTTATCCTTGGATCAAATTCTCAGAGACATGACCTAATATTCATCAAGTTGACATTCTGAAATAAAAGCCCTGCCAGTACTGTCAAGTAAAATAAGGACATATACAATGAATTGAGTCAATGTCAATTCATCTGGTGTCTCCTCAGTGACGACAATCTTGTCTATCCTTTAAGTTGGGTAGCCAATTGTACTTCTGCTGGAACGTAAGCCATTAACTCTTCTATTCTTAGTATAAATATTTATTAAGAAATTGCTTGTGTTAAAAAGAAATCCCTTATATTGTGTCCTTAGAGACTGTGTAGTTATGAATGCTTGGTTATAATTGTGGACAAGGAAGCCAACCCAGATTTGGAACAATAGGGAATATATTCAGGAAATTCCCCATTTAAACTCATTTCCAGCCAGCTTTGTTGAGCTGGTGCTATGGGACACGAGAGTCCTTGGAAGTTAGGGCCATTGAAACTGTTATTTCCTTCCTTATTATCCAGGTTCAGGCAGATTATGTTGACTGCTAACAAAGATTTCCAAGGGGAAAAATCTCACAAGAGAGCAGCCTGAGACATATGACAAGTGAAATCATTTCCCTACCATTTGTCTTCTTGCTTGGAGTAGAACTCATTTCCAGTTCCATCTACTCTTCGATCTTTCCAGGGGTCCAACTTTGACTTTCCTATGAATATGTTGGATATACAGTGAGCCTAGACTGCTATATGATTAGTTAATCTCTGGGAGGCTTGTCTAGCATAGGCCCAGATTTTTGAAAAATGATAGCAGAAGAGTACCCCCCTCACTTTCTTTCTCAATCCTTTTTTTCCATCGTTGTAATAAATTACTATATATTTAGTAGCTCGCATCTCAGATGTATTATATCATAGTTCTGTAGGTCAGGAGTATGACACAGGTTTCACTTGGCTAAAGTCAAGGAGTCACAGGGCTGCATTCATTTCTGAAGGTTCTAGGCAAAGATCTAGCATTTCCTTGCTCATTTGAGTTGTTAGCAGAATTCAGTACTTTGTGATTAGAGGATTAAGAGTCCTAATTTCTTTCTGACTTTCAGCTAACAGCTTTTCATACATTTTCAGGGTTACCTACATTCCTTGGTTTGTGGCCATTTTCCTCCATCTTCAAAGTCAACAGTAGTATGTAAAGTCATTCTCTCATGTCAAATCACTTTTCCCCTTTTCTCTTTCTCATAGTTCTTAATCTAGGTTGGGGACTTTTCTGCTTTTAAGACCTCTTGTGATTAGATTGGGCCCACATCTGTAATTTAGTGTAATCTGACAATCTCAAAGTCTGTACCTTTAATCACATCAGCAAAGTCTCTTGGGGCACACACTAACATACATGTGCCGAGGATTATAGTGTGGGCATTTTGGGGGGTCCGTTAGTCCACCTACTACATTATCTAAAAGCAAGGATTCATTCATTGTTTCATCAATTTACTCAACACTTAGATAGTGCCTACTACATACCAGACAATTACAAGGCACTGGATGCTCTGTCACATTTCACTTGTGAACTATGAGAGGTGATAAAGAACTTGTGCATTGAGATTTACCTACTGGATTTTCTCTTGAAAAGGGGAAGAGGCCTGGGAAGGAACTAATGACACAGGAGAATCTCAGACAAACAAGTAGTTGTGTATCATCATCTTCTCTAACTCCCATGATTATCTGATTCATATCACAGTTTAGGGACTGGGTGTCAAACAATGAATTAATGATGTGGAAGTACTGCCACAGAATTATCTTTAATTTAGAAAGAATCAACTCTTATAATAATACATAAGAGCATATGGCGTGAGCTATGGTGTTACAGCATATACAATACAATCCAGGTTTTGCTCTATAATAGCTTACAATTTAGTTCAGAAGATGTGATGCTTCAAGCAATTTGGTATCAATGCAGAGCGGTATTTCATTTAATTATAGAAAAAGTCATTCTATAGCTCACAAAGAGACCAAGAAGGGCACAGCTAGTGCAAACTACTTCCTTCTTGTGCATGTGAATAGCAGAGGTAGTAGTAGGGGTGATGGGGCAGAGGGTCAGAGTTAAAAATAACAATTGTGGCAGAGCAGCTAATTAATTGATCAACTATAAATATAAATAAGAGATCTAATTATATATAATTTCTCTATTTCTCTATTATCTGTTGAATTACTTTCTTGGAAAAGAAAACTTGGAAAAAGTACATCCAAATAAAATACTCAAACACCTAATCTCGAAGCTCAAAGATCTAGAAAAAGAACAACAAAAAAACCCCAAAACCAGTAGAAGAAAAGAAATAATAAAAACCAAAGCAGAAATAAATGAAATCCAAACTAAAAAAAAATCCAAAAGATCAATGAAACCAAGAGCTGGTTCTTCAAAAAAATAAATAAAATAGACAAACCCCTAGCCAGGCTCACAAAAAGAAAAAAGGGAGAAAACACAAATAAACAGGATCATAAATGAAAGAGGAGAAATCACAACGGACACAGCAGAAATCAAAAGAATAACCAGTAACAACTATGAACAGTTATATGGAAACAAGTTCAACAATCTAGAGGAGATGGACAAATTCCACAACTCTACAATCACCCAAAGCTAGATAAAGAAGAAATAGAACACCTAAACAGACCAATTACAAGCAGCGAAATTGAAATGGTAATCAAAAACCTCCCCAAAAACAAAATCCCGGGACCTGATGGATTTACAAAGGAATTCTACCAAACATTCAGAGACGAATTAGTGCCTATCCTTCACAAACTCTTCCAAAAAATTGAGAAGGAAGGGACAATACCAAACATGTTCTATGAAGCCAACATTACACTAATACCAAAACCAAACAAGGACAACACAAAAAAGGAAAACTACAGGCCAATCTCCCTAATGAACACTGATGCAAAAATCCTCAATAAAATTTTAGCTATCAGAATCCAACAATGTATCCATAAGATAATTCACCACGACCAAGTAGGATTCATTTCAGGGACACAAGGATGGTTCAACATCTGAAAATCAATCAACGTTATCCAACACATCAACAAAAAGAAATATAAAAAACATATGATAATAACAATCAATGCTGAGAAAGCTTGCAACAAAGTGCAACTCCCATTCATGATAAAAGCCCTTGAAATTCTTGGGATACAAGGAACATACCTCAACATCATAAAGGCCATCTATGACAAGCCAACAGCCAGTATCATTCTCAATGGTGAAAAGCTGAAAGCATTTCCTTTAAGATCTGGAACAAGACAAGGATGTCCACTCTCACCACTGCTTTTCAATATAATACTGGAAGTCCTAGCCAGAGCAATAAGACAAGAGAAAGACATACAAGGAATCCAAGTAAGAAAAGAAGTCAAACTATCACTATTTGCAGATGATATGATAACATACATAGAGAACCCCAAAAACTCCACAGAAAAACTAATTCAACTCATCAATCAGTTCAGTAAAGTGGCAGGATACAAAATCAACATGCAAAAGTCAGTAGCCTTCCCATACACAAACAATAAATCTGAAGAAGAAGAAATCAAAAAAACATCCCTTTTATTATTGAAACAAAAAAAAATCAAATACTTGGGAATAAATCTAACAAAAGAGGTAAAGGACCTATACAAAGAAAACTATAAAACACTGTTAAAAGAAATAGAAGAAGACACAAAGAAATGGAAAGACATCCCCTGCTCATGGATTGGAAGAATAAACATTATTAAAATGGGCATCCTACCAAAAGCAATATACAGATTCAATGCTATTCCAATCAAAATTTCAATGTCATTCTTCAAAGAAATAGAACAATTATTGATGAAACTCATATGGAATCACCAAAAACCCCAAATAGCCAAAGCTCTCCTGAAAAAAAAAAAAGGAAGGGAATGGAGGCATCACACTCCCAGACTTCAATCTATACTACAAAGCCATAATCATCAAAACTGCATGGTATTGGAACAAGAACAGACACACAGACCAATGGAATCAAATAGAAAATCCAGAAATAAACCCACAGATTTATGGTCAATTAATCTTTTACAAAGGAGCAAAGACTATGCATTGGAGCAAAGAAAGTTTGTTCAATAAATGGTGCTGGGAAAACTGGGTTGCTACACGCAAAAGAATGAAGCTTGACCACTACCTCACATCATACACAAAAATCAACTCAAAATGGATTAAAGAACTAGACATAAGACCTGAAACCATAAAATATATAGAAGGAAATATAGGCAAAACACTAGGTGATACGCACATCAAAGACATCTTTACAGACACATCACCCAAAGCAGTGATAGTGAAGGCAAAGATAAACAGCTGGGACTACATCAAATTAAAGAGCTTCTGCACAGCAAAAGAGACAATAACAAAAACAAAGAGAAACCCCACCAACTGGGAGAATATTTTTGCATACAACACTAATGATAAAGGACTGATCACAAAAATCTACAAAGAGCTGATGAGACTCCACAAAAACAAAGAAAATAATCCAGTCAAAAAAATGGGCAGAAGAGCTAAAAAGAAACTTCTCTGAAGAGGAAATGCAAATGGCCAACAGGCATATGAAAAAATGTTCAACATCACTTGTAGTCAGGGAAATGCAAATCAAAACTACCATGAGATACCATCTTACACCAGTGAGAATGGCACACATTAAAAAAACTAGCAACAACAAATGTTGGCGAGGTTGTGGAGAAAAAGGAACTCTCCTGCACTGTTGGTGGGAGTGCAAACTGGTCCAACCACTATGGAGAGCTGTGTGGAGATTTCTTGACCTACAAAACATAGAGCTTCCATATGATCCAGCAATTCCACTCTTAGGTATTTACCCAAAGGACACAGAAACATCAGTTCCAAAGAGCACCTGCATTCCTATGTTTATAGCAGCACTGTTTACAATAGCTAAGCTTTGGAAACAACCCAAATGCCCAAAAATAGATGACTGGATCAAGAAGATGTGGTACATATACACCATGGAATATTACTCAGCATTCAAAAAAGATAAACACATGCAATTTGCAGCAACATGGATGGTGCTGGAAGGGATCATGCTCAGCGAAATAAGCCAGAAAGAAAAAGAAAAATACCGGATGGTCTCACTCATAGCAGGAATCTAGAAAACTTAAATAAGGGACCAGGAAAAAGAATAACTATAAGAAAGTAAAAAGCAAAATCAACAAACAACTATGAACCAGAGACACTCTATGGGGGGTGGGGGGCGGGGAGGGGAGGGATTGGGGTCAAAATAAGGGGGTTGCAATTGTATGGGGAATATAAAAATAAAAAAAAATTATATTAAAAAATAATGTTTAAAACAAAATCAGACAATTATGAATCAGAGACATATGTGTTTAAATTCCTTAAAATACTTACCTGAATTATTATAATTGTGATTTGAAAAATTTTTCTCCAGTATTTTTATTTGTTAATTATTTGATATTCTTCTGTAAACAAGAACTTCTTCCTTCTTACTCCATGGATTCTAAGATTCTTTTCTTTTCTTTTTTTTAAAGATTTGTTTTTTTACACAAGCACTGGGGTACTGGCCACGAGGGTGAGAGGATTCACCAGAGACAGAGCAGGTTGCAGAACAGGCAGAAGGTCCAAAGTACACTGCTGAGGGGAGCAGTGGGGGAGACAGAAGAGGTCTGCCTCTCCATGTGGGAATCTCCCTTGCCGGCCAGGAGTCAAACCCACGCTGCAGAGGCTGCGGACAGCTTCACAGCGCTGCGCTCAACCTGCTGGGCTACTGGGGAGATCCTCTAAGATTCTTTTCTATTTAAAATATTGCAATTCATTATTTTCAATTTTTGTCCTCAATTTGGCCAGAAAGGGTACTTAAAACTATCTTCTTTTGATATATTCTTATAAGTTTTTGAGTATTTGCTGACTTCTGATATAGCAAGACATTCCAGCCTCACCTTGTGCTTTATCTACCCCAGATATGGAATCTCTCCTTTCCCCAAGGGAACTCTCCTCCTTTCAGTGGACAATGGCATTTAGAAATCAAGTTCTGGGCAATAGGTGTGCTTAGTTGTACTAGGACATCACTGAATCCAGGCCCTATCATCAGAAGATATATTTTTTTTCTAAGAGAAAAAAAATTACTTTAAGAATGACATGTACACATACAAGATGTATATTTTAAAAAATAATGAGTTTATGTGGATGCCTGATCACAGGGTCTTTTATTTGTCAAGTTCAAATTAATATTTCTCTTCTTCCATAGTGATAATCTTTTGATATTTTCCAATAACAGCAACATATAGTCATGAGTTGCTTAATGATCTTTCTGTTAACAATGGACAGTATATACAATACAACAGGCTAGACCATGTAGCTTAGGTGTGTAGGAGGCTGTACCATCTAAGTTTGTGTAATTTCACTCTATGATGTTTGCATAACAAAAATCAACCGACTCAGTTCTCATAAATATCTTTGGTGTTAAGCCGCACACGATCTCATTCAATTACTCAATCCTATAATACACAAAAATGGTTTTTGGATTCATGCATTAATGTACTACCAACAATCCTACCAGCCAACGTTCAAGATATTTTTGCATTTCCTTTTGTTCTTAGAATATGCCCACTGAATGTGTATATTAGAGCATTATATTTCACTGATATTTGGCTCTTTCTTTTATCCTTTGAGATTATGTTACTTATGATGCTAAGGTTCAATTGGTTTCTCTTTACTTTCAACTTTAGGGTTTTTTAAAAAATATTTTATTTTATATAATTCTTACATCATTTTTCATTTTTGCACAATGTATGCATTTTCATTTTGGTTATATGCCCCATACAATTGCACCCCCCCTTATTTTGACCCTAATCCTTCCTCTCCCCATCCCTCCCCCCCATAGTATATCTCTGGTTTATAGTTGCTTGTTGATTTTGATTTTTACTTTGTATTAATTAGTCTTTTTCCTGGTCCCTTATTTAGGTTTTCTAAATTCCTGCTATGAGTGAGACCATCCAGTATTTTCCTTTTTCTTTCTGACTTATTTCGCTGAGCATGATCCCTTCCAGCGCCATCCATGTCGCTGTAAACTGCATGTGTTTATCTTTTTGATTGCTGAGTAATATTCCATTGTGTATATGTTCCACATCTTCTTGATTGAGTCATCTATTTTTGGGCATTTGGGTTGTTTCCATAGCTTAGCTATTGTAAATAGTGCTGCTATAAACATAGGGATACAGGTGTCCTTTGGAATTAATGTTTCTGTGTCATTTGGGTAAATACGAGTGGAATTGCTGGATCATATGGAAGCTATGTTTAGTAGGTCAAGAAATCTCCACACAGCTCTCCATAGTGGTTGGACCAGTTTGCATTCCCACCAGTCATGCAGGAGAGTTCCTTTTTCTCCACAACCTCACCAACATTTGTTGTTACTAATTTTTTTAATATGTGCCATTCTCACTGGTGTAAGATGGTATCTCATTGTAGTTTTGATTTGCATTTCCCTGATTACAAGTGATGTTGAACATTTTTTCATATGCCTGTTGGCCATTTGCATTTCCTCTTTGGAGAAGTTTCTTTTTAGTTCTTCTGCCCATTTTTTGACTGGATTATAAATCAACTTCAGGGTTTTTTAAAAACTATTTATTTCAGTGTACATTATTTTGAATATGTAAACATGAATATAGATCAAAATTCAAAACCTTATGTAGATACATTCTCAGAGGACTCATTCTCTTCCACTCTATTCCCATTAACACCAGGAGATAACCAATTTCATTTGATTTTAATGATATGAATACACATGAATACACTTATTTTATGTCCCTTCTTTTATACCAAAGGCAGAATACTATAAACTCCTTAGCACATTCATTTACAAAACTGAACAGTGTTCCATTCAAAGTGTGTGTCAGTTTATTCAATGTTTCTTATTTTGTCTACTAGGTTGTTTCCAATATTTTGTTATTAAAATTATACCACCTTGAATAAATGTATTTTTATACTGTTGGAGTGTATCTCCACTACAAATTCCTAGAAGTGGGATTGCTTGACAAAAGAATAAATGCACGTGTAGTTTTTCTAGATATTGCCAAATTCCTCTCCATAGCAGTGGAGAGGAATTTAACCACCACACCAACAATGTATAGAAGTGAATCTTTGCCTTCAGCCTCGCCAAAGGAGTCTATTACCAAGTTTTGCAGAGAATTCTCCCTTTTACATAATCTGTTCTCATGTGGTCTTTATTTTCCTTCTTCCAACCTCCCATCATTTTTATAATCCTAGGACTTTCTTCGGTTCTATTAAATCTCCGGAAATACTGCAGAGTGGCAGTATATTATATTTGCCTTGGAATTTTTACATTTACAACATTTTGAGAGAAGCTGCTTATTTGTAAACAGTGTTTTCTAAGACAGGAATGTTCTGCTTCATATTGTTAGAATACCTGAATAATAAAAACAATTCTAAAAATGATTAGCTGTGAAAAATTCACACAGTATCATGCTGAATGTTGCAAAAACAAGGCCAAATTTCTTTTGGGGTCAATCACTCAGCAAAACAAATTTCAATACAAGTTATTTCTTGACCTTGACCTTTTATACAAGTATGTGTAAAAGGGAAAATAAGTGTCTAAGTCAGCATCAAAGGTTGTAAGATAATGGAAAAAGATGATAGCAAACAACTTACATTTATGCTTATGTAGGTAGGAGACTTTTGTTGTACAAAATGTTTTCCTCAACTTTCTCAACAGGATTATTTTGTTTGGAGGAGAACCAAAGCTTCTAGAAACATTTGCCTATACAGAGGACCCTTGACTTACAAAGACATTATTTTCAGCTTTGAGTGTTGAGTAGATGTGACATTTGGTAATTTGTAATGCTGCTAAGACTGGAATTTGAATTGTATACACAGCGTATGGAAAGACAAGTGGTTAGAATGTCCCATAGCTAGTAAGTGAGTCATTTTCTCTAGGGCTCTGTATATAGTTATATAGATGTGACTTATAGGGAAGACAAATACTGAACAATTCAATTTAGATTGTTCTCAATATTTTGCTATTTAAAATTATGCTGTAATGAATAAACTTGTACATATATTTTTCACATTTAATGAGGCATTAGAGAATGGTGTTGTAGGGTAAAAAGTATAATAAAGTAGATTAGGCAAATATTCAGTTGGACAGATGTGAAACACATTTGCACTTTGAAGGACTTCTCAGCACTTTTAACATTCTAATGACATTACGACTCTTCAAGAAGGAAGCTGTATTAAGCATTGTTTCTAAATTTATTTGACTATGATTTTTTTTTTTTTTTTTGGTATCTCTACAAGCAGTGTTCCATAAACCCGTTTTGTAATTATTTGCTCTGGTGGCATTTTTACCACTGACAACTCCAGAAGGTTCTGGCACCCATTTCATTGGATAGTCAGGTATCCCTACTTTACCTTCCAGAATTCAATCCATTTTTCCTCCAGAACCTCTACAGAGCTTTATTGCCTTATCGTGGACAACATGTGCAATTTTTTCATTCACTCAGTCCAAAATCTGTTTCTTAAGAAATGGACTTCGCAGTACTAGCTAGCCTGGAATTTTTTTCCCTGCTGGGGCTGATCTACAATTATTTTGGGATTGCGGCAAAGCTAACATTTATTCTCATTCTAAAGGCCAGGCAAATTCTCAGTGACCATATGGATAACCAGCTTTGGCTAAACATCTCTAAATAGCTCAATCTAAAATTAGCATTTTAAATAAAATTTTAGGTGGCACTATTAATTGAATAACTATATATACCAGGTGCTCTGTTCATGTTAACTCATCTGCTTTTACTTTTAGTGCAGCATTATGATGTAAAAATGATATCTATTTTATGGGTATTGTACTGTTTTACAAATAATGATTCTGAAGTTCAAAAAGACTTAATACCTTGCTCAAGCTCACACAACTAGGGCAATACCCAGAATGTTTTGTTTATTTTGCTGTAGTCATTTGCATAATTACAATGATCGGGTTTTTCTTCCATTTATGTATAAAATGAATACTGTTTGATGTACTGTTTCCCAGTCATTTAACAAAGCTAGAAACCATAGTGAACTATCTGTTAGACAAAGACAACCCAAAAGTGACTAATTTCTAAGCAGACAACTGCCTTACTTTCCCCGGTGTCTTATGAGCGGGATTATGATCCATTCACAACAGAGAAAGTGCTTCATTTCCCAGAGTCAGACAAGGCTCTCTTAATTAAGGAAACATTCCACTTGTTAGGAGTCACAGCTAAAGAGGCTCCCATGATGACTATCTTCAGCCAGACTGACTGGAGGTATCTTTTTATGAGATAAAGCGATAAAGCTGAGCTTCTTAAAAGGCATTGTTCATTTCTTCCTCTCCTCCTATTAGAAACAGAGATGAGGCTTTGCTGGCTTCGTGAAACTATCCGCTATGTTCCTGGAACATTCCCTGGAGAATGGCCTGTGGATTTTTCAACTCTGTTTTCTCTCCAAAATCAACATTGTTGAACAACGAAAGGAACCTCCAACCATCAAAGGTCAAGGAAGCCAACACCCAGAGAGCAAGGAAATTCTATTTTGAAATTCAGCCTCAGTTTTCTACCACGGTACCCTTTCTGCACAATGCATACATGTTCCTCAGAGTCAGATTTATCATTTCATCATCCTGGATGCTCTGTTCCATATCCATGTTAACTTTTCAACCAGTAACAGTGGCAAACAAGGTGAAAGGATGCGGCTGACTCCATTTGACTGACATCACTGATAGGAGATTATACTCATCAACAGGACACACTGATACATACAGGCAGAACCGGGGAGGCTAGTTCTGGTGGTGTTTCTAGACCAGGGCTCTTCTTTCTAGATGTACTCATCATAATAGAGACTGGCTATCTAATTTGCATTATCATTGCCCAGTTTTGATAAGAAGGTTGTAACTTCCAGGACCTCCCTGGTGGCACAAGGGGTTGAGTCGCAGCACTATGAAGCTATCCGCAGCTACTGCAGCATGAGTTTGATCACTGACCAGTGGATTGACCCACATGGCGCAGCAGGCCTCTCCTGTCTTGCCCACTGCTTTCCTCAGCAGTGTATTTTCAGTCACTCTGCCTGTTCTGTTCTTCACTCTGTCTCTGGCGAATCCTCCACCCCTGCACCTTTGGCCTGTACCCCAGTTTTTGTATGCATAAATAAATAAATCTTTTAAAAAATTTAAAAAAGAAAGTTGTAACTTCCTAGAATTAACTGGGAAAATTCTTTATATTTGTATGAAATTTTAAAATATTGAAGGGGAATTTGCAAATCCTATGTCAGAGTGATGTTGAGAAAAATTTACAGCCTTTAAATCTAAAATCATGTTATCTGTGTATCTGATATGTGAGCCTCATTATTTTCCAGGTAGAAAAGTGATGTGGAGGGTTGCTCCTGGCTGTCCTGTGAGTTGACCACTCAGGTGAACTCTGCAAGTCAGGATGTAGTTAAGGCTCACCAGTCCCCTCTCTCAGCTTCTCAAAACTGATACTTATTTTGGTATTAGGCGATATTGAGGCTGGTAGCTTTTCCCAGTTGCTTTTCTGTCTTTATATTGTGAAAAATTAAAGTAGAAAGGAAAAGACAAAGAAAAAGAAAATTTAAAGTAGAAAGATGTACACATTTTCTTTTTAGGGTGCCAGTGGGTCTGAAATTTATGATTAGGATACGTGAACAAATATTTTACATATCTCAAAGGACTTATTCACTTATTCGGTCAGCATGTATTTTTAATTGTTACTTAAAGCCAGATTGGCATCCTTAGATGCCATAGAAGGATTCCATAGAAGGCATCCTTATGATTTCCAAAAGTGCCCCAATTTTAAGTAAAAAGGTAGACACCAGCAATAAAAGGACAGTAAAGAGAACTGTAGTATAGCCAATATCATGTGGTAGAAAATGACTTCTTTATCATAAATGGACACTTCCATATTTCTTTCTATTAACTAAAGACATCATAGCAAGGAAAAACTAATGGACACTTGTATTTAGATTATGGTCTTTTCCTATACATTCTATCATAGTATGCCATTATTGGCAGGGACTATAGTCAAGCACCTCTAACTTTCAGATGGGAAATCTGAGACTTGAAGAAGCAAAGAAACTTGCTCCATGGTGCAGAGCTAATTAGTATAAAACAGAAATCTCCTATGATTCCAAAAATGACCCAGCCAGGATTTTTCTGATGTGAGACACAGAGAATAAAATTAATAATAGTCCTTTAGGAAACTTCTGACTTACAAAACAAGCAGTGTATTGGCCAAGGAAAATAAGCAAGGGGGCTTTTCTAAAATCCAGGGGCATTTGTTAACAAGCTCTCTGCTAACAACCACCGGCAAGCAGTCTGGCTACATGCAGGAAAAGCTCTGCTGATTTATCAACCACCACACTTGTTTCTTCCGCTTTGGGAATTCACCAGTGTTGGCTCAGTTTGAAGATATTCCCATTAGTTAGTTCTTAGATCTCCAAACAGAGAAAGGAAACTCCAAGATAAGGCTCTGCCAAATAGGAAGCAAGGAAATGAATTAAAATTTTGTCTCCAAATTATCTAGGCAGTTCAGAAAGGGGAATTAGTGAAATTATAGAGTCTACTTGAGTCAGAGGAGAAAAGAAACCAAATTAATGCATACATATCTTGGTTAATTCTTAAGCAATGGTTCTTTTTCTTTGGTTAAAAACAATTTACTTCTTTAAAGCATTTTTGTTGACATAATATTGGTTTAAAATACCATTTTTTTTATTTTAAAGCTGCAAATAGTCAAAGAAAACTTTAAAACAATATTTCCATTTCTTTTTTAAAAAATATTTTTAATTATTGGGGTTATATTTTTTGTTCTTCCATATGTGCTCATGTTCTACTCACACTCAAGCAAACAATCTGTACCAATACCCCATCTGCTTCCTTCTCCATTCCCTGGTTTAAAGCACTATATAGGTTTTTAGTGTACAGCATTCATAATTCAACATCTGTATATACTTTTACATTACAATCCTAATGAAAATCTAGTTTCCATCTATCACTGAATCACTGATCCTCTTTACTCAATTACCCACCCAATATTCATTGACACTGCATATATGAGAATTCAGAATACCAACTCATTTTCAATATTCCTTTTATTTCCCTGATACTATTACAAATGGGGCCTCTAGCTTTCCTGTAGAAAAGATGTCTGGGTTGGTTGCAGTGATGTTTTGGTCAAAATTCTGGTACCTTGAGCTGAGTATCAGCCACAGGGTCTTGAAATTCTCTCCCAGAGTAAGTGGCCCCAGGACAACAGTTCTCAAAGCATAGTAGAATTTGGGCCTCTACAGAGTCACCTGAGATATTCATTTATCGTGCAGATTCAGAATCTCTGAGTGCTGGATCTCAAAGTGTGCTTTTTAAATGAGCTCTCCAGGTGAGTCTGCCTGGTATGAAAGAACCCCACTTTTCCTTCTAGGTGTGGAGCCCAGACCCAGAAAGTCCAGGACTCCACCCTGCCCCAGATTTTTCTAAGATGTCCACATATCTCAAATGAGTGAACAAACCTTCACTCATGAACTTAGAGGGAAACTGACTACTTTTCCATAGAATTTGTTTATGTTTTGACTAAAGAAGAATGTCCTTTTACAGCATGATGGTATGCTGACATTGATTTTATGTCACAATTTTGGCCATTGCAAGAAATACATTTATATTCTGCAAATAGGGTTGAATCTTTGTTGGGTTTTTTTAAAGATGTTATTTAGATGTTGGCAAAATAGGATTTTGGGAGATAATATCTAGACTTTCAAAAATAAGTACCCAGCAATACAGCCCAAAATTAAAGGGAGTGAGAACCTCAGAAAGGCCATCATAACCAGTGCTTTGCAGCTCCCTTCAGCAGGGAGCAACCAAAGCTAAATTCACATCTTGATGAATGGTCTTGCCACATGTGGTTATCAGGCTACCTCTCATTAAAACCAATAATACCTGCCCATATCTTATACTTGCCCCTAGCTATTGAGGGTGAACAGGATGGCCTTGGATAAAATTATAACAGTTGTTTTGAGAACCCCAGCACCTTTTTTTAGGGCTCCTTCTCTTACTCCCTGAGGGATGCCATTACACCATAAAAGTGAGATTGAACTGGTCTGAACACAGAAGCAAACATGCTTAAAGTCCTTGATGCCCCTTTGGAATCACAGGGTGTGGACGAGAGGGCCAGAAACTTCCAGGAAAAGGGATGATGAAGCAGGAAAGTGTGGCGCCTCAGAGACCAAGTAGGTCTGCTGGTGGAATTGGGGTGTTCCTGTGTTTTTACCACCTTCTCTACTTTTCTCTTTGCCTCCCCCCAAGAGGGAGATTGTCAGTGGGGTTCATGTCAGGTCAGAGTTTTTAAATCCAGCCATTCAAGGACAGCTGGCTATATCTTCAGAACTAGGGAGACTCACTGGGGTCTTGGGCATCTCTACTCAGTCTGTTACACGGGGAGAGTTGGTTTATTTGGGTGAAGGGGAGATAATGGTCAACATTTCCAGCTATTCACCTTTCACCCTTTTTCTTTTTTTAAAGATTTATTTATTTTTATACAAGAGCTGGGTACAGGTCAGAGGCACGGGAGGGTGAGAGGATTCACCAGAGGCAGAGCAGGGAGCAGAACAGGCAGACGACAGAAATACACTGCTGAGGGGAGCAGTGGGCCAGAAAGAGAGGTCTGTGGCGCCATGTGGAATTCTTGCTGGCCAGGATCAGACCCAAACTGCAGAGGTTGCGGACAGCTTCACAGCGCGGCGCTCAACCCGCTGCGCCACTGGGGAGGCCCCTTTCACCCATTTTCTTGAACTCATTCTACCTCTTCCAAGAAGCAGATGCCCTTCATCAGAACTTGATGGGGGAAAGCAAGTGAGAAAGTAACAGTCTGGCTGTCAGCTCACTCCTGCCCTTCCCTGTCCTGGGTCTTTCAACGAGAGGGTCTTCTCTGCGGTCTCCTCAGCAACCCAGGAGCCTGAAGAAAACTTGGTTTAAGCCCCAATGTCAGGGGAAGGAAAACAAACTATCCTGGGGGAAGGCATGATAGCTGTAGGGCACGTGGGATTGGAATATCAAATCTCTGGTAACAATAATATCACATTATTATTAACTGATATAATATATAATAATACAATACTATTGTTATTAATATCCAAGCACTAATATAATATATAATAAAACATGATTATATGGTAATATAATTATATTGGAAGAGATTTGTGATGAAAGGTAATTTATCAATAATTATATAATAGATATGATTTTTATTTCTATAATATATAATGGCCTGTTTATAAATATATTAAATACACATATTTAATATATTATTATTATATTATTAGTAGTAAATTACCTTTACTTAAAAATCCCTTCCATTCCTTATTTCTCTTATCCCTCCTTCTGGTATTGGGTTCTCACCCTGAATGTCTCTCAATGTAAATTAAGAACAATCATCTTCCTTTTAGCCATTAAGAGAGTTTGCTTTTGAGTCAAGAGCTCCTGGAAAGTGTGCACAGGGGCACATAGCTTGTCTTTGGCCTAGTTCAGCTCACCTTGCTTGTTTCTTTGTCTACTTTCTCCCCATATGCTGAGGACCCAGGGTCTATTCTCACTACATCCTTATTATTGCTCACTGTTCCTCTGTTTCCTTTCTGTCTTCATGTCTTAGAATCTAGGACACAGTCCTTCTAGCAGAGACGTAGGATGATTATGATGGTCTTTGGGAGAACAGGACAGAGGGAAGACTGGAGACGTGATGGACTGGGAAGAAACATGGTGGGCATCACAAGAGAAACCACAGTATTGTATTATTATATATTATATCAGTTAATAATAATGTGATATTGTTACCAGAGATTTGATATTCCAATCCCACATGCCCTACAGCTATCATGCCCTCCCCCAGGATAGTTTATGTTTTCCTTCCCCTGACATTGGGGCTTAAACCAAGTTTTCTTCAGGCTCCTGGGTTGCTGAGGAGACCGCAGAGAAGACCCTCTCGTTGAAAGACCCAGGACAGGGAAGGGCAGGAGTGAGCTGACAGCCAGACTGTTACTTTCTCACTTGCTTTCCCCCATCAAGTTCTGATGAAGATTGACTTCTTGGGCTTCAACCACTTAGCTCTGCACTTTGGGATGAGGCAAAGGAAATCTTTGGTTCTTAAATTTCCTCATTTGTCAAGTGGTGATAATGAAAGTACTTGTTTCATTGACTGTTGTTGGGAATAAAATAATCAGATACCTTAACATGCCAAATACTCAGAACGGGGCCTGGCATATCGTAAGTTCTCAATAAATGTTAGAAATGATAACTGGGGGTCCAGGGCATGTGTTTGTAAATGAACTAGGGTCTGTATCACTATTAAGGCTATCTTTAGATGTCTGAGAACTAAAAAGAAAAAGACAAACTATAAGCTTATTTTAGTTATGAAAAATTCCTAATAGAATGTAGTTATCTAGAGCTGTTTGTGACTGATTGTTATATACAAAATAATCATTCGGTACTTCATTAATATGTCAGATTAATTTTCACTTAAGATTTGACTCCAACTCACATTTGATCATGTCCTTTTTAATGGCAGATCATGTGTTTATAATTTATTAAAAATTAAAATACATACAGGTTATGTATTAACTCAGCTTCACATTTTTCTCTGACATCTAAACAAACACTATGTGACCAATTACTCTTCCACATTTATTGAGTAACAACAACCACATTTAGATAAGTGGGGTGAAGAATTGAAATAATGTCCATATCTGGATAATGTATGGAAGGTGGATTGCATAAATCTTCTGGTAAAAGATGGGGTTTTTGATAGGAGTTGAATTAAAGTAGCTAATTACATTGTTTTAAAAATATCACTTGTGGTCATTGGAATTTTTCTTGTCTTTTCCCTTTTGGCTTAAGTCCTGACTATTTTTGTGTACAAAAATAGAACCAGGGGCCTCCCCGGTGGCGCAGCGGTTGAGCGCTGGGTTGCGAAGCTGCCCGCAGCCTCTGGAGCTCCGGTTCGATCCCCAGCTGCTCCCGGCCACTGGAGGAGGGTCCCACATGGCGCGCAGAACTCTCCTGCCGCCCGCTGCTCCCCTCAGCAGTGTACTCCGATCCTTCTGCCTGTTCTGTTCCCCGCTCTGGCTCTGGTGAATTCTCTCACCCTCCCGCACTTCTGACTATACCCAGTGCTTGTATAAATAAATAAATAAATAAATAAATAAATAAATAAATAAATAAATAAATAAATAAATAATAGAACCAGGCCTAATAATGTAATGAGTAAATAATGTAACCCACCCCTCTACCCCTTCCTCACTGCTGAGAGTACATTTTTAGATCTCCTGGTTTAAATATTTATAATTACAATTTGTAATAATAACTTCACTTGATCTCTGACTGTCTATAATTTGAATTAGGGAAGGATTTTTAAAACCTATACTTTGACTACAAAAATCATGGAGGACCACGACAAATACTAGAAAATTATTAAAATAATCTTGAAGGATATAAAAATTACCCCCAAATTCTTCTATCTAGAAATAGTGACTCTAAACATTTGATATAGTTTTTATCCTTTGCATGTTCATACTTTAAAACTCTTAAAAATTTTTGGGTCAACTAAACATGGGTATATATATTTTTCTTTATTTTTTTAGTGATTAAATCACAAATGTTTCTTAGACATGAACATCTCAGTCTCTTCCACTTTCCTGATTCTTAAGTGTGAGATTATTTCTACAGCTATGCTTAGAATCTGAGAGCTAATGTATACTTGTGACTCACTCCTCTGTGAGACAAGGTACTATAAAAAGGGTTGAGGTGATGAGAGAGAAAAAAGTAAGTGGAGAACCATTATTGACAGTTATGAATGAGAAAATTGAGGGTATAGTCCATAAGTGACAAAATTATTTTTAGTTTGCTTGTATTTATGAAATTCCAATTACTATCACAATTACAGGAGTTACTGTTAAAAAGCAATGTTTACTTTTCAAAGAAATAGATTTTATGTTATTATTAGAATTAAAAACAATGTATTTCCACCATAAGAATAGAATTTGTGTAAAATAAAAACACAGGAGTAAAGAATTAGCTTTAAGGAGATAAGTTTTCTGACATCATTGTGATCTTTATCACTATGGATATTCCCGGGAAACTTTTTGGATGCTGCTGGGGAATTCCTCTTTGCTGGATTTGGACATATCCTCCTATTACTCACAGGAAGCGTTCCCCCTATAAAGGCACTTCGGCAGGAGTAATGCTCTGCTGTTCTTGACTGACTACACATCAGATCTGTAACAGTGAACGATACAGAAGTAGCAGTGACACCGGAGGGAGAAATTCGAAGGAGAAACTTGAAACATCCTTTTTGCAAAACGGTAAGCACAGAAGTCTTTACGAGACTTGGATCATGAAAGAGTCTTTTGCTAGCTCTATTGTATTCAGATTAGTTAAAAACTGGCTTTTTTTCCCTTTACCTTAATGATGAACATTTTTAATTTTGTATTTGTTCCTTTGAGCAAATTTGAAATGTTTGCTTGGAAATAAAGATTGAGACATTGTAATCTTTTACCTAAAATTATATGCGGCTGCTAAAAACATCCCTGTAGAATGTTGTGAATAACCAGACACCTAGAATTGAACTCTAACTAATTTTGTACTTTCTCTCCCCCAAGAAACGCATTTCCAGTTTAGTGTATTGATGAGAAGAGCTATTGGAGTCATGATGGCTTCACAGATTCTCTCTGCATTCACTTTGGGTAAGTCAACATCATTAGTTGATATATCAGGTGGGTTATTCCTCCTCGTCGGGGCCAGTGTGTTGTAGGGTGTTTAGCAGCAACTTGGCCTTAGCCCCAATGTGTTATGCCCTGGGGTGGTGTGATTTTCTTTCCATCTTTGTGTCTTGGTTTCCTTATGTGTGACGTATTGAGTATATATAACTTATTTCTCAGAAGCATCATGAGGCTTCAGTATCATGGTTCACATGAAGTGCTTCAGACAGGACGAGGCAGCATATTTAAGTGCTCAACAAAGTTTAGGTATACTGATTATTACTTTACTCTCAAATGAGTGCACTGATAGGTTTTGGTGGGTAAGTGCAGGTAAAACACCATATGGAGGGTCAATCACAGAAAAGAGACACAATAAGTAGTAGTTTCTCCATGTAAATCCCTTCTTACTTTGAAAAAGGTGAAAAAAGCTTGAGTCATCCCAAAGACCATTGTATGCCCCAAACAAGACAGTAAATAGTGCAACTAACAGAAACAAACCAGAGTGGGACTAAAATTTCCCATTTTTTTCTCTCCCTATCATCAGTGCTTCTCCTGTTTAAAGAGAGTGGAGCCTGGACTTACAGTGCTTCCACGGAAAACATGACTTTTGATGAAGCTAGCGCTTATTGTCAACAAAGGTACACACACCTGGTCGCTATTCAAAACCAGGAAGAGATTGAGTACCTGAATGCCACATTCAGTCATTCGCCAAGTTACTATTGGATCGGAATCAGAAAGATCAACAACAAGTGGACCTGGATAGGGACCCACATGCCTCTGACTGAAGAAGCCAAGAACTGGGCTCCAGGTGAACCAAACAACATGCAAAAGGGTGAGGATTGTGTGGAAATCTACATTAAGAGGGAAAAGGACTCCGGCAAGTGGAATGACGAGAGATGCAACAAAAAGAAGCTTGCTTTGTGCTACACAGGTAGGCAATTTGTGGCAGCAGTATGTGGGCATCTTGACCAATTATTGACATTATGCAAAAATTGGTCTCTATTTGGTAATTGTGTGTTCTAAAAGAAAGAATTTCAAAATGTACTATTTGATAGTCTGTTTCTTTGAGTGAATAAAGGCAAGGAGGTATGTGTATACATGTATGCATATATGTATGGGTCTACACTTCTAGAGAGTGTGTAGACACACATATAGCACATGCTTTAGTTACTTGTTTATGGTAGGGAACCTGTCTTTAGAGTTCGTTTTATAGTGAATTTTCTGTGCTTGGTGCCAGTTACAGCTGTACCACTGACATTCATCCATTAAGATTTAGAATGGTTGAACCTAAAACTCAGCTTTGGCATTTTATAAGGCACTTCAGTTCCAATCTCTAGCACTCAGTATCACTGGTGCCATCAGGTACATACTGTTGATGCTAAATTCCAAGTTACTCATTATAAACATCACAACAACCATGGTTGTTTCCTGCAGCTGCCTGCACCAACATATCCTGCAGTGGCCATGGGGAATGTGTAGAAACCATCAACAACTACACCTGCCAGTGTCACCCCGGTTTCAGTGGACTTAACTGTGAACAAGGTATGTCTTACCTTTTCCTTGAGACGATAGCACCAGCTCACTCCTAGCTGGCTTTGGGGTCAGGTTTGCAGGTCTTCCTTTCCTCTTGGCATATGGTATCCAATGGTGGTTAATAACTGAGGCTAGGAAGTCAGACCCTCTTAGGTTATAAAACCAAATCCACTATTTCTTAATTATGGCACCTTGATAATAAGGAAGTTAAACTCTCTGAGTCCCAGCTTTCCCCTTGTATAATGAGGATAATAATGCCAACTTCATAGACTTGCTGTTAGGAACATGTGAACAAATGCAAATAGAGTTGACTCTTGAATGAACAACATGGACCGCTGGCTGATTTTACTTATATGCGGATATTCTTGTAAACAGATGCTATAAATTTACAGTATCAATAAATACAGAACTGTAAATGAACTTTCTCTCCTTGTAATTCTCTTAACATTTTCTTTTCTCTAGCTTGATTTATTGTAGAAGTACAGTATATAATACATAACACATTCAAAATATGTGTTAATAGATTTTATGTTATCTGTGAGTCTCTGTCACAGAAGGCTATTAGTAGTTTAATTTTGGGAGGGGAGTGTCACAAGATATAAGTGGGGCTTTTGACCACATGGAAGGTTGTCAGCCCCCCTAACCCTCACAACTGTATAGGTTTACATAGTGCTTGGCACCCAGGAAGCACTCAACAAACAGTTACAATTTTCAGTGTTTTTCTCACCTTACACAAGATTGGGGGAAACAGAATTGATTTGGTTTTTATTTTCAGTTGTGACCTGCCAAGCACAGGAATTTCCTGAGCATGGAAGCCTGGATTGCACTCACCCTTTTGGGAAGTTCAGCTACAATTCTTCCTGCACTGTCAGCTGTGAGAAAGGGTACATCCCCAGCAGCACAGAGGTTCTGAGGTGCACTTCCTCAGGGGAATGGAGCGCCCCTCCTCCAACCTGCAATGGTAAATTTCTCTCAAAATACCAGAGCATTCTCCCAGTCTTCACTACCTGTCCCTTTTATCCAACTTATACCATTTTCAGAATTCCTGGGGAGAGTTCTTTTTGCTGTTGTTTTTAAAAACATATTCTCTCAACCAATATGTAAGGCCAATAATGGTACCTGCTGGGGCCTGAGAGGGCTTTTTATTTTGTGTTTGGAATGGGTGTTTCTGAGGCGCTAGTGAACTGTAAGGGGACACACAGAACAGCGGAACCACATCCAGAAGTTTTAATGACTTTCTCATCTTCTTTCCTTATTTATCTTATGCCATGCAGTGGGCAAATTTAACACCATAGTAATCAAGCAGTCTCGATATCTACTCCCCCCCCACCCATCTTATCTTTCTGGCCCAGAGATTAAAAAAAAAAAATCTTTCCTGCAGGTCCTGCTGGGCTAAAAGAAATGAATATCCTGTATATGTCAGATTATTTTTAACATTAGTCATAAACCCTGATCTAGATCTTGGACTTCTTTATTTTTGCTTATGAAAATGATAAAATAGATCAGAGACTCCTCAGCATAGTTAAAGTAAAATATTAACCTGAGAAGATGAAAATATCAATACAAAAGCTTTATGGGATTTGTGCATGTCCCCAAGAATTAATATAGGATTTGGATATCTACCCTTTGAAGGCAGCTCCCTTGCTCTGTTATAAACTCCAGTTGAACAGGACATGAACATATCATTCTGTAAAATTCATGTTGTTTTTTCAACTACCCAGTGGTTCAATGTGATACTTTAACAAAACCTGCCAGTGGCTCCATGGACTGTTTTCAAAACTCTGGACGCTTCCCATGGAACACAACCTGTGCATTTGAATGTGAGGAAGGATTTAAATTAATAGGAGCCCAGCACCTCCAGTGTACCTCATCTGGAAATTGGGACAATGAGCAACCGATGTGTAAAGGTAGATGTTCCACTTCAAATCTTACTGTCAACATTCTTTTTCTCAACCTAACTTAAAATTGGCAATCCAAGCCTGCTAATGTAAATGGGTGTATGTGTTACAGCTGTGACATGTGGCGCTGTCCACCGGCCTCAGAATGGCTCCATGAGTTGTAACCATTCACCTGCTGGGGAGTACACCTTCAAGTCATCCTGTGAGTTCACCTGTGAGGAAGGCTTCATGCTGCAGGGGTCAGCCCAGGTGGAATGCACTGCACAAGGCCAATGGACACAGCAAGCTCCAATTTGTGAAGGTAAGAATGAGATTCTCTCCTGTCCACTCTCCCTTTCTTAAAGAGCAGAAGTCTTCAAATTTGAACAATTAAATGAAACCATATGCCCACTTTGATATAGAAATATCAAAATTAATCAGATTCGATAAGCAACATTTCTCTTACGTCTTTGAGATTTGTATAAAAGAACCAAGGGAAAGTTGGTATGTAATAAGCGTGGATGCTTTACTGGTTCCTTACTGTGCTATAATAATGTAACTTTACGGACATTGGAATGAAGTAGGCAGAAATCTTTATTGAAGGGGAAATCACAGAAAATTTATGATCATGAAAACATGACTTGATTCTAAAACTCTTGCATGACTTTCTCCCAAAATTTTTCATAACTAACAGTGATGAGAAAGTTTCATGTGTGGTATCAGATATGAAAACTTCCTTATGATATATATGAGTATTAAAATTTAACTCACCTGAAAATAAGGCAAGGATATAGAAAACAAGCAGTTTTCACTATTGGATACTGGCATTTACAGTACAATAGAATAAAAAAACCACAAAACCAAAACTAAATTACAAAACAGACAAATATTAGTGGCTGCCTTCATACCTTCCTCTCTTTTCGGCATCATCCGTAAGCATACAGGACCCATAAGTTGATCTCTAACTATATGAAACTTTTTCTTGACCCTAAATTTTTTCACATGTCAGCATAACTTTGAGAAACCTCTGATCCTGTTAAAAGCTTGAATTAATACCACTGTCAGTGAAAGGATTAGAATCCAGAGAGAACTCAGCCCTGTTCCCAGTTGCCAGGGGTAAAGACAAGCCTCATTTTGTCCAGAGTGAACTGAGCTCACTCATCAAATACCAAGTCTTATCCACTTCCACTGCAGATATTTTCTGACCATGCTTTTGCTGTCTTAGCTTTTCAGTGCGAAGAGTTGTCCAGGCCAGAGAGAGGTTACATGAGTTGTCTTCCTAGTGCTTCTGGAAATTTCCAAAGTGGGGCCAGCTGTGAGTTCTCCTGTGAGCAGGGATTTGTGCTGAAAGGATCCACCAGACTCCAATGTGGCCGCACAGGGGAGTGGGACAGCAAGAAGCCCACATGTGAAGGTACAGTTCTTGTTTTTATTTCAAGATAAAAACTATTGAAGAACTAGGGACTTTGTTTCCTTGAGAAACCTGTTGCTGCCTGATATAAACAAACTTCTAAACGTCCTCTCTCATCTTTCAGCTGTGAAATGTGATGTCGTCCACCATCCCCAGAGAGGTTCCATGAAGTGCTCCCATCCCCCTACTGGAGACTTCACCTACCAGTCCTCCTGTGCCTTCAGCTGTGAGGAAGGCTTTGAATTACATGGATCAGCTCAACTTGAGTGCACATCTCGGGGACAGTGGACACAGAAAGTCCCCTCCTGCCAAGGTAGGACTGAGTTCAGATGCTATGCAGTATAGGTAAAGTACTAATAAGGTTTCTGAACTTCTATTGTCCCAAGAGACTTGATCCTAATTTCCTGCATGCTGAACACGACATAATGCTTCCAAATTATGTTCCTTGGTGACTTCCCAGCCAGCTTTAGAAGTTTTCCAGTATATTTTTCCTAATCTCTATTCACATGCCTATTAATTTGCAGTGGTACAATGTTCGAGTCTGGTGGTTCTTGAGAAGATCAACATGAGCTGCAGCGGGGAGCCTGTGTTTGGTACCGTGTGCGCATTCGCATGTCCTGAAGGGTGGACACTCAATGGCTCTGCAGCTCTGACATGTGATGCCACAGGACACTGGTCGGGGATGCTGCCCACCTGTGAAGGTGAAGCACTGATTGATAGTGGTTTTCTGGGGGACAAGAGAAATGAAGGGGGGTTATCTGGCTAAAATATTGAATTATCCATTATGTCCAAATCAGAAAGGTCAGATAGATTGTCCCAGTTAATAAACTGTCAAATACTTAATTTTATGGGAATAAGGGAAAGCAGAAAAGGTGATACAGTGATAGAATGGGTAGAATCTTGACAGTGGGAAAAGAGACTTTAAATTCAATTCCTTCCTGTGACAATTCTTTCCCTCTGTTTCCTTAGCTCCCATTGAGTCCAATGTTCCCTTGGCAGTTGGGCTTTCTGCAGCTGGAACCTCCCTTCTGACATTATCATCATTTCTCCTCTGGCTTCTGAAACGCCTTCAGAAGAAAGGTGAGGGATTTATGGATGCACCTCAAAAATAATTTTTATCATTGTGTTCTTTCTTGGAGATTCAACAGCATTTAGTTACTAGATAAACACTACTAAATTGCAGTATAATTAAGCAGGAGTCTTAGGAAGAGAGTTTATAGTGCAACTCAAAGTGGAAAGTGTTAGGAAAGGTCAATGTTAATTGTGCTGACATTATACAACTCCAGGGGGTGCTATTCACACACTGAATTCTTCTGTGCCTCTTGGAATTGTGCCATAAGATTATAATGATGTGGGCTCCCAGGAAAATGGATAGAATGTTTCTACAAGTCTTATTTGGAATACAGTTTAAACTTGGGAGTATCTGATAGAGAATATGCAAACACCTGGGGCCACATTCATGGTTTAATTAACAGAATATCTAAGTTCTTTTTTAAATTAAATTCTGACCTTTACAAATAGGAAAATTCATATAAAATCTAGATTTGGATTGGAAGATGAATCTGACATTAGGTAGCTGCTGCCATTCGGATGGGGGTGCACTGGTGCATGCTCTTATTTGTGCTCTGATTAGCACAGGGTCCCTGAAGGTCTTGAGTTTGCAACTCCCGATGAATAGAATCTTTTTGTATCTGGATCTGACATGTCTGTAAAGGTCATTCAGTCTAAATTAACCCCTTTCTTTCTCTTGCAGCAAAGAAATTTGTTCCTGCCAGGTAAGTTGTATTCTTGTACAAAGCATGCCAATGAGTATTCTACATATTTTTCTGTTTTCATGTGGGAAAACAGTGCTTTATTTAGTTTTATTCATGTTTTCCACAGCAGCTGCCAAAGTCTTGAATCAGATGGATCCTACCAAATGGCTTCTGAGTTAATTTAAATCAGGTAAAAACACATGATTTTCAGTGAAGATATTCTCTTACATGTTCTCATGTTCTCTTGCTCCTGGAACCCTCCAAATCTGCTAGTATCTTTTTAGGGGGAAGGGAAGAAGAGTACCACATTCACAGTATTTTATGGAAAGTTGTTTCATTTCTTTATAGGAGGAGAGGAAAGGAACAGGGATCTGACCGTTAGTGAGTCTTGCAATTTATGAAAGCTATAATGATAATGGGGATAGCTAACGCTTACAAAGCACTTACCACATTTTAGGAATTATTCTCACAGGAATTTTATGAGTTAGGGGTTATTACTACATTTTTTTATTATATAGATGAAGCAAATAAAGCATTGAGGAGTTAAGTGACTTTCCTAAAAATCTCAACCCTAACAAGTGGTGTAACCAGGTTTCAAATCCAGGCAGCCTGGCTCTAGAATCTGTGTTCTTAAACACTTTACTCTACTTTGTGAGAATTCGGAAAGGTAAAGAATAGATTTTTAAAAGTTAATGGACTTTTTTTTGGCATAGTTTTAGGTTTATAGAAAAAGTGAGCAGATAGTACAGTGTTCCAGTATAGCCTTTTACCCCCATACTCCAAGATCCTCTATTAGCGACATCTCCTGTTAGTATGGTATTCTGTTACAATTGTTGGGCCAATATGGATATCTGATTATTAACTATAGTCCACAGTTTCCACTAGGGTTCACTCTTGGTACTGGAAATTCTGTGGGTTTTGACAAATGTATAAAGACATGTTTCTACCATGATAGAATCAAACAAAATAGTTTCATTGACTTAATTGATAAGGTCTTGCAGTTTATGTTTGAACTACCCCTATGAGGGTACAAGAGTGTTCTGTGCTAGAAGGTGAATTTTGTTGTCTCTATTAGCATGTTAAATACCCTGACAGTGTGCATTTTATATTTGCAGCAACACAGGCATAACCAGGGAACTAGTAGAGCAAAACTTGAAGACGGCAGAGACTGAGAGCTCAATGGGATCCCCAGGCCTTCTCACCTGCTGTACCTGCCACCTTTACTGTTGGGACTGCAGCACCCACAGGGACTTCAGTGGACCCTAAATCAGGGTGCAAGGCAGCCTGCCCCCACCCCCCACCCCCACCAAAAGATGCAGTTTTCTCTTCCTATTCTCAGGATCTGGAAAGTGCTGGCTAGTGAGGGAAAGGATAGTTTCGTCCAGGCAAAAGTGAAGAAACCAAGACTCTGGAGTCTCTGAATTTCTTTTCTAATTCTTGCCTCACTGTGAAATCTTGATGGAAAAACATAACATTTTGTGGCACTGTTTGTTTTTTTCCCTCATGGTGTTTCAGCTGTTGATTATGTAGTTACTGTGACAAGGAAGAATAATAATTGTAAAGAATTTAGAGGAAACAAATTGGCCAAAAATAATCAATTACCAACTTGAAAAAAAATGATAAAATTTTAATGCCCATTAAGTAACTGCAATAGGCAAGGTTGTTGATGGTGCAAATCCTTCTTAATATTCAGTGCAAGGATTCCTAAGCATATTTTTAAATCACTTTTATCCCTATGGAATTCAGTACTTTCAAAAGTCTTCTTAGAGATTGCATTCATTTTACTTGCATTGAATGTAATATAATCCTCCATAATTTCTAATAAGTGTTGTAGAGACTTTAGAAATATTTAAATATTAGATGTTTTGATCACCACCTCTTTGTTTATTAACAAATTCTAATATAAATCTGTAGTAAATTTATTTCAAAGAAAAGCAAAAATCAACCTCTAACAATGTATGTTAACCACTGTAAATTTATGAATGTTTAACTATTGTTGCTTTTTAAAATATGAATAGTATCAGAAGAACAAAAGCTGAATGACACTCACTTGTACACTAAATAAATAGTAAAAATATTATTCTGGTATTTTTCCAGAAATACGTAGTTTCCATGTTAAAAAACTTTTTTAAGGCCAAATGTTCAGATTTGATAAAAGCTTAAATACAAGTGAATGAAGGTACAATTTTATGAATGTCTTTTTTGAAAAAAATATGTATAATGTAAATGTGCTTTGCATTTCTACAAAGCTGTGTGTCAGATGTGTCACTGTATACTTCTTGTATATTACAAAAAAAAAAAAATTAAATCCTTAATAGGAACTCACTACATATAGGATTGATCCAGGGGATTTTTTCAAAAATGAGATTTCCAATAATTATTTCCTAGTTGTTTTATTCTCTATGGTAGTGCTCTTAAAGAAAGGAAAGCATGTATGGGAACCTATTTATTTTTATTTATAAGGAAGTTTAATATTCCTAAGGTATCTCCAGTTATCGGAGAAATTGGCAATGAGAAATTCTTTGACAGTAATAGTTAAAGCTGCTCCAAACTCATAGTGTATGAGAATCAAATTCTCTCACACTTCCCATAACTTAGCACGTGTTGAAAGGAAAGCTTTGCAGAGGTACGGCTGCATATTGGTGAAGGCAAAGCTAAAAGTAAACAGGAAGGTATAAGGATCAAAACAGCAGAGGTACTTAAGGAGCAAAAGAAATAAGGGAGAGAAAACTAATGATTGAGATCATGCAATTTCTGGAATGGATAATTATTTTCTCTGAATTATGTAAAAGTTGTAAATATTTATATATACTGTAATGGAAAAGCTGTGTCGAATATACATATGTTTGGGTTTTATAAAGTATTTTAAATTATGATTTAAAATATTGTACAGTTTTTAAGTGTATATTTATTTAAACTATGTCATACCTATTGTATTTGATGTGGCACTATAAAATTTGATAATAAACATGTTTATATTTAATTCTGCGTGTAGGTTCTTTCTTAAAATTTTTATTTCACTTAAACTCATATGCCATGAAATTCACCCTTCTAGAAACAATACTTTTTGATATATTCACAAGATCATGCAACCATGACCTCTAACTTCAGAGCATTTTATCGCCCCCAAAAGAAATCCAGTATCTATTAATAGCCACACTCCATTCTTCCTTTCCTCAGTCCCTGATAACCACTATCTACTTTTTGCCTCTATGGATTTACCTATCCTGGACATTTCATATAAATAGAATCATAGAATAGGTGGACTTCTATTCCACTTTCTTTCAATTAATGTAATGTTTTCAGAGTCCATCCGTATTGTGGCATGTATTGGTACTACATTTCTTTTTAGGGATGTATAACACTCTATTGTGTGTCTAGGTCTTTTTCTTTTAACCACTGATGGGTATGTGGGTTGTTTCGCCATTTTGGGCCACAGTAAATAATGTCATGAACATTTAAGAAACAGTTTTTGAGTGGAGTCATGTTTTCCATCCTTTTGGGTATCTAGAAGTAGAATTGTTGGGTCATATGAGAACTCCATGGTTCATTTTTTTTTTGAGGAAGAACCAAAACTGTTTTCCAAAAGAAAAAAAGGCGGACCCATTTTACAACTCCACCAGCAATGCATAAGAGTTCTAATTTCACTATATTCTGTCCAATACTTGTTTTTTGATTATTACCATACAAGTGAAAGTGAAGTGATATTCACAAAGGCCCTTGCAGCCTATAGGTATACAGTCTGTATGTATCTGAAAAGATATTAGCAATCTAAAAAAAAAAAAATCACTAAGATCAGTGAAACAAAGTCCTTATCCTGGAGTCTTTGCCCTATGCTAGACTCAATTCCAGTTCACCTTCACTTATGCTCCTGACTCAGTTATCAGCATTAGGGTCAGGGAGGTTTTTTCTAAACATGTGTCTTCTCTCTTCCAGAAAGGCATCAAAGAGCCTGGAGTATACCAAGCTATACAGCACCTGGAGAAGCTCAGTGTCATCTAAGAAACAGAATATCTGAAATTTCTAACAAAACATAGTTTAATTTTTGGCTTGATTATCCAGGATCCCCACCCAACCCCAATAGCTATAACTTTGTCACAGACTAAAATTGGTTTCATTTTGATGTTATACTCTTACTTAAGAAAAAGAAATGGAAAAAAGGATAGATTCTATTGACTAGGGTTGATCTCGTGTAGGACTGAAAAGGGCCTACATTTGAGATATCAGTTTGGCACATACAGACAACATGAATGCTAGCTTTTCCAGGTCTAAAAAGAGAATAAGTTGAACAAGTTCATTTCATCCAGAAGGAATACTGGTGCGCAAGCCAAAAGGGCATGAGCAGGTGGCAAGCACAGAAGTGAGAAGGGAAGCAGTTCTCAGTGTTAGCACTATGGGGTTAGAAGACAGCTTTTCGTGGAGGAAAACAATTGAGCTCTGGAATATTTCCAGAGGTTTGGTGGTTGAAGAGATGAGGGAGAATTAAAAAAAAAAAAAAAACAGAAAAGGAATCAGTGAAAGAGTAAAACCAGGAGCTGACTGGCCAAATGAGGTTAGAGAATTGGTTGTTTAGTAAGGTGGAAGACCTTAGTGAAAGCAGTCTCAAGAAATCATATGGTTGAAAGTCTGATTGGATAAGGGTCAAGAGAGAATTGAAGGAGAAAACTCAAAAATACAAACCTTGACATATATTTATGTGTATAGTAGATACACTGGCCCTTCCTGGGTCTCCTGGTTCCATGTTTACCCTCACTTCATCATGTTTTACAAGCTTCTTCCAAGGAGTTCAGTTTAATAATCAAGCACAAGCTTTAGAATTAATTGACCTAGGTTCAAAACCCCAATGGTCTTTCTTACTATATGACAAAGGCAACTTCTCAACCTCTCTAAAATTCCTTAAAGGGGAGATAATAACAGTATCTTCTGGGAAGTAATAATATTTAATCTTTATAAAGATTGGCAATATATGGCAAAAATATGGCCGGCAGTAAATATGGAATGTTGAACTCTTTATCTATTGTGTTATCTTGAAAATTCAAATCTGTTTGTCAATTTTTTCTTTTCATTGACCTTTATCATATGGGTCCCAATTTCATATGCATTTTTTAAAAAGGATTTATTTATTTATGCATACAAGAACCGGAGTATAAGCCAGAGGTGTAGAAGGTGAGGGGATTCACCAGAGACAGAGTGGGGAGCAGAACAGACATGTACTGAAATACACTGCCAAGGGGCGCAGAGGGTGAGACATGAGAGGTCTGTTGCGCCATATGGGTTGCTTCCTATCAAGCCACTGCAGCCACTACAGCATGAGTTCTATCCTGGCCAATTTCATATGCATTGTATCTCTTTCACATTTTACACTCCAAAAATGTAAGAGTACTTGTAGGCCCCAAATTCCTGAGAGCAAGCAAGATACTGGAGCACTTCGCTCTTTTCAGTGCTTGGCTTTAGGAGATGCCGTTAATAAGAACCTCCGCTAGAGGGAGAGCAAGGAAAGAGGGAGGAGAAGGAACTGAAATTAATCTAGTCTGTAGGTTATTCAAGATACTGTTTTAACTGTGTGGTTTTACAATAATGAGGGGGTCATATGTATTGACATTGTAATAATACTGACAGATCAAGACGCAATTTTTATTGCCATTGTAATGAGTCTAACTGATGGAAAGGTGGGAGAATCTGAGAGACTGAAGCTATCAATTAAAAAGCAATGGGGTGGGGAGAAGGAAAGGATAGAGGGGGTAATGTGAGCGTGTACTGGCTGGGAAAAGAGTGCTTTCAGGGAAAGGGATGGTCCTGGCTAGATATAGAAATTTGGGAGTCATCAGCATTTAGATGGAATTCAAAGATGAGACAGCCAGGATTGGAATAGCAAGTCAGTGAGGGGGAGCTTGTATACATTTTAAAAAGTTAATTGTACTCCACAATAACATAGTTTTATAAAGGAATGACAAGTTGACAAATTTTGATATAAAATTAACAAATTTAAAATAAAGGAAAGTCACTTGTTTACAAAGACAGTGATAAACAGACATGCACAAGGTAAGGACAGATGAAAACTTGTTTATGCTGAAAGTCCACTCCTAAATCAAAATTAACAGGTTGTCCTGATAAGATGCCTCTGTAAAGTAATATAAATATAAGCACTGAAGTTGAAGCACACTGAGATGCTGGGGACCCCATGCTGAAGCCCTGCGGACTTCTCTAAGGTTTGGTGAGAACGACCAGGGACTCTGGCCCTGAAAGGTGACAATTCTCTTTACAGATATATGGATTCCCTGAGCTTGGTCCTGCCCACACTATGTGCCAGTCTCTGGAACTTTGCCAGGATTTCATTACCTCCCCCAGCTCTTCTACTGCCAATTGAATGGTATGTTTCTATCATTGTAATATGGATTTCTCCAATAAATTCATTTATTGTGTTTGAGTCTTAAGTGAAAATTTCCTACTTTATTGAAGTTAGAATTCTAGAGATCCTCAACTGGATATAATACAGGAGCTGCCTCCAACATGAGTAGCCAAGAGAAAGCTGAGTGTTTTTAAAGAAGAAAGGAAAGGGGGGGGGGGGGGAAAGGGGGTTGGAAAGAAGAAGAAATGAGACAGAAAAGAATAGGAAGAGGGAAAGAGTGGAGAATCTAGCAACTAGACACTGGTCAGCTGCTCTTTAAAAACTTTACAGGCCAAAAGACACCCGTAAAGAAAAGCCAAAAAGGGAGGTGACAGAGGCTGGACTAGGGAAGGGGTGGGGAAAGAGAAGTGATGGCGGAGGGGAAGGAGAAGGGGAGGAGAGATCTGAGACCTGGTTAAAGTGAGGGGGGAAAACCAGCCTATCACCGTTACTTGTTACTCGCAGTCTTCCTCAGCACAGCTCACCTATGCCAGACAAGGACCCTGTCACCCTGCTGCTAAGTTGAGAGAGGCTGAAGGGCTACTGGAGATCTACAGAAGGACCCAGCAAAGACATGGTGAGCTTCAAGTCTAAAAGTTTTCCAGGTGTTCAGACAGAACCTCATTTTGGGATTGCAAGGCAGGTGGCAAAGGACAGGAGCAACACATTTCATTTTGAGTTAAAAAAAAAAGTCAAGAACTAAAAATGTTGTTCAAAATAGTGCTCTTGAACCTGCTTGCGTGTGCTTATTTTTCCAATTTGATCCACTTGTGCTGAGATTCTTGAAGAAGTCTATCTTGTTAAAATTTGCATTTTGTGGGAACTAAAACAGGCTGTCTGAGAAGTGAAATACTGAAGGTGTGCAGAAAATTTGTGGCTTTGACATTCGTGTTGCATAAACATGCATTTCTTTTTAGTTGAACTACTTTTCTTTACAGGCATCTTTTGGCTATTTTATTTTTTAAAGGTACTTAAATCATTGAGCCGTTATAAGCAAATGTGAACTTTTAACAATCAATCTAGACATTAGCAGTTCATTAAACACCAAAGAACACTTAAAAATATACATACTAAACATCAAATAGTTTCACCTAACAGCTCAGTAGAAAAGCAGTACAAAAATTACTAAAATGTAGAAATAATCAGTGACAATCAGTAACTCAAGAATAAGAAATGAATTTCAAAAAAGCTCCTATTCATCAGTTTTGAGGCAAATTTTGTGCTACTTTTTCACTCCTGTCTAAGAAATCCATTACCCAGAACAGCTTTAGTAAGTAGATATTATGTTTTGGACTTTAAAAAAAGTTGTGGGAACCTCCTCAAGGTGCTGGAAACTTGTGATTTAAGAGTATAAATCTAAGTATAATATGTTTTATTTGCAGATATTTCCAGGGAAATGTCAGAGTGTTCAGAGGGCCATCTGGGATGTCTTCAGATTGTGGGTCTGGATAGTGCTCTGCTGTGGTAAGCTGTGGTGTTTGTATATTACTAAGACTTTTTAATGCTGTTTTTCTTAAATATCCACTGTGTGTACATGATAGCAGGGAAAATTAGTAGGTAGACAGCTAGCTACTTCTATCTCCTCTTCCTCTCATTTTTAGTGCTCCCCTAGAAGTCTCCTAATCCTGACCCACCCTTTTCCTGTAGGGTCCAAATCCTAAAAATCCCACTAAAATTTTAATGATGAAAGAATAAAGTCAACAAAGAAATAGTTGACCAGGCACTTCCAAATATTTAGACTACATTTTCTGTTTTCTCTGAGGGTACAGCAATCCCATTCTAAGATTAAAGCGTAAGCTCCTTACAGACAGATCTTTATATATCTTTTGATCTTTCCCTCATTGATGCGATAGTTTTATGTCTGATTCTTGAACACTCTACAGCAAAGTTTGAACTTTCTTTCCCATTGCTAACTAGGGCCTTCCTCTCTAGCATGGAGTGTCAGCTCTGCTCAAGCAAATGTGCAGCCTCTCACACATCTACCTCGTGCTGTAGTCTCATTAAACAAAGGTTTCTGAGTCCCTGAAATGTGCCCGAAATTATTCTGGGCTCTGAGGGTACAGTAGTGAACAAAACAGCTTTTTCATTCTTAGAATTTACATGCAAATGGGTTGCACCTTCAGAATTCTGCTCCAAAAGTTTATCTGATGATTTTCTTTATTCATTAATCATTCCTATTTCTCAGTTCTCTTTTCAGCTCTTATATATTTAAATTGGGTCAAGATTAATTATGTTTTCTTAGCACCTGTTCTTCCTTGTTCAGAAGCTTTAGGACACTAAAAATGAGGTCTGTGTTATCTTTGGCATTCCTCCATGGGGTTGACCCTACACAGTGAAAGTATAATAAATGTTAATAGCTGTGGACTGTCACTCATAGCAGGAATTTAGAAAACTTAAATAAGAGACCAGGAAAAAGACTAATCAATACAAAGTAAAAATCAAAATCAACAAGCAGCTATAAACCAGAGACACACTGTGGGAGAGGGGGGATGGGGGGGTGGGGATAGGAAGGACTAGAGTCGAACTAAGGGGGGGTGCAATTGTATGGGGATTATAACCATAATGAAAATGCATACATTGTGCAAAGATGAAAAATGATGTAAAAATTATATAAAATAAAATATTAAAAAAATAGCTGTGGACTGACCTTATAGCATATTACTGTTTCATCCAGATCACATCATGCTTAGGATGGTAGCTATGACTATGGAGCCTTACTTATTTATGTGTTTGGGTTTCTTCAAAAACCCTTGTATTTGAAGAACCCATATGATTATCAAATACTATTAATTAAATACCTTTGTGTGTAGAACATGATCTAAGTCAGTTTTCTAACTTACATTATTTGGTTTTATAAATTGTTGTTGAGTAGTTAGATATACAAGGTTTACACTGTGTATTTAGGCTTTCCTTTTCTATAAAGTATTATGGCAAATATTATCTTTTTGATCTGAAAAAAAAAAGATTACTTGAAAAGCCATCATTATTCCCATTCTTATTTCATTTTTTCTTTAGGAACATAAATATTGGCCTTTAAGAATGTATCCTAAGATAAAAAAAGCAGACAGTAAATCTTAGAGTTATATGATAATGCACTTAAATTAGTTTTAAATGATGGATAGCCAAAGGAAAAGAAATATGAACTTCTAAAATATGTTGATTAAATATCTCTTGAAAGAATTTTGAGAAGACTATTTCATGAAAATCTAGAAAGCCAGCGAATTTGACTAAAATAGAACTGTGAGCAAAAGGATGTTCTATTATGGTGAAAATTAGGACCAGGAAGTCAAGATCATCAAACCTGCAAATGACTAATTCTATCATCTCAAGGATGTAGTTACATTGTTGAGGTATCAGTTTCCTTATTTCTAGGTGATTCTCAGCCTGGGTTAGTATCCTGGTATGCTTTAGCTGTGACAGAGCCTACCTAACTCATGTCTTTCAGATTTCCTTGCCCATCATGGAACTGACTGCTGGACTTACCATTATTCTACTAATCCCATGAACTGGGAAAAGGCTAGAAGGTTCTGCCAGCAAAATTACACGGACATGGTTGCCATACAAAACAAGGGAGAAATTGAGTACCTGAACAGGGAGCTTCCCCGCAGTCAGACTTACTACTGGATAGGAATCCGGAAAATAGGAAAATTGTGGACCTGGGTGGGAACCAACAAGACTCTCACTAAAGAAGCAGAGAACTGGGGGCATGGGGAGCCCAACAACAAGAAATCAAAAGAGGACTGTGTGGAGATCTATATCAAGAGGGAAAAAGACGCAGGAAAATGGAATGATGACGCCTGCCACAAAGCGAAGAGGGCCCTCTGTTACACAGGTGGGAGTGAGCAAGCTGCTGTGGTGCTGAGGAAGGGCCTGGTTGAAGGAAATAACTAGCCAGAGCAGTGGAAGTGCTGGGGGAAGAAAGCAGTTGATAGTACGATCTTCAGTACTTCCACACCTTTAAATAAGTCAGAATCATATCACTGCTGAACCCTTTTAACAAGTGAAGCTGGTCCCTATAGCCAAAAACTATGCCTTTCAATCAAGCTACAAGGTGATAAGAGATGTGGGAAGTAAAGAGGAAAAACTAGAGGGCCAGCATCCCTGATAATAAGTCAGAGTAGTGTCCACAGAGACTTGGGCCTAGTCAAGAGCTAAGCCTCCCATCACTGTTTCCTCATTAAAAAGTATGGGGCTTGGTAAAGGCTTTCTTGGGCTAATCTTACCTGATTTATATATCTATATATGATTTACGAATATTTCTGTAAAAACCATTATCACAGTTCCAAAGCAGGATTTTTCCAAATCCTATTTTAACAATGAGACATAGTCAGTTTGGTCTCTTGTAAACTGGACTCACTACTAATTTAGCAAATTTGGACTTTTTCATCTTAATGGCTTCTTTAAAGAAGGGATTCCCAAGCATAGCAGAAATTATTAGAATCAGGTTATCATTAAAACCAAATAAATTTTAAGAGTTTCTTATTATGACACTAAGTTTCCCCAAAGTGTTATAGGTAATCAATAAATTGATTCTAAAAACAAATATCCATGGTATCTAGCAAGTATATCATATAAATAAAAATTTTAACATATGGTTTTTATATAAAAAGTGCTATGAATGCACAAATACACCTTTTCTGGTTATTAAAATAGTCTTAGCCAGAAAAGCTGTCTATGTCTAAAGAAATGACTATGGACACTAAAAATAATCACATTAAAATGTTTTATTTTCTGACCCCCTTAAAGCTTCTTGCCACCCCTTGTCATGCAGTGGCCACGGAGACTGTGTGGAAACCATCAATAATTATACTTGCAACTGCAATGTGGGGTACTATGGTCCCCAATGTCAGTTTGGTAAGTCTCTCTCCTTTCTTTGTTTCTTTCTATGTAAAGTCACTGGAGACAGCATAGTTTATGGTTGGGACAAAATAAAACAGTCATTCTGAGAAATGGGAAGTTTCAATCAGAAGACTATGCTTGCACAATGTTGTTACCTTTCTGTAAAGAATTCATAAGTCATCATGGAGTTTTAATGCAGTTCTCAAGTCCTTTAGAAAATCACAAAAAAGAAAACATTGGAATAAATGCTATAAAGATTGCAATAATGCCAATGAATTGGGCATGGTAGATTCTTATATTTATGGAGATTGTAATCTAATAAATTTGTTGGATTCATTAGTCTGAAAGAAATATCATTTGTTGTTAGGAGTATGAGCTATTCAGAAGGTAATCTTGTTATTGTTTATTTGTTTTTAAATGTCATCCTCAAAGTTAAGACAGGTCAAGGCCATCATGAAATGAAGTATATGTCAGATATATAATAATAGATTTAACACATTTATTTCAAGGGATATGAAGAAAAATCTATCCTGGGTTCTGCCTTGAAGGATTTAGAATAAGTGGAAATTGTCTATGCTATAATTGAGTCTGATGGGGAACAAAATAAACTGGAGTAAGCTTATGGATTCTGGAGGTTGCCTAATGAAGGAATCTGGCCTTTATTTGGCAATGGGAAAACACCCAGTGTCTGAGCACCTTCACTTAGAGCAATTATCTGAGAAGTACTGTATAGCATGGACTAGAGAACAACATGAGAGCAGATGAGGAGAATCATTCGGAGTCTCTTGAAATTATTCAGAATTGTGAAGGCAGAAACAGAAATGTAGGAACACATAGATTTAAAGACAAGGTGTCTTTGACCCAGTCAACTCGCTACTAAAAGATACACCAAATCCTTTGATTGATGTTGGCCAAGTTTCAAAACTATGTTTGAAGTATCTCATGCATAAAATAGAAAATTATAGGAAGAAAAAGGACCGATGTTTGCAAAGGATAAAGATTTAAAGTCAAAACAATTTAAATGTAAACCAACTGGCATTGTTATAAGTCATTTCACTTGAGCCTTAAACCGTGATGCCTATCCTGAGTCCATTTCTCAACTTTATTTTTAAGTCTTTTTATCATTGGTACATCCTTTAATTTTTAATTCCTTTTTGAAAATTTTACTCTTCCCCCCGCCTTTTTTTTTTTTTTTGTCTCAGTTTCCACATATCACTCTTTCCTGCTTCTCCTTTTTTTTTTAAAGCTTGCTTTCTCTCTTTCTTTCTTTCTTTCTTTCTTTCTTTCTTTCTTTCTTTCTTTCTTTCTTTCTTTCTTTCTTTCTTTCTTTCTTTCTTTCTTTCTTTCTTTCTTTCTTTCTTTCTTTCTTTCTCTCTCCCTTTCTTTCTTTCTCTCCCTTTCTTTCTCTCTCTCTCTCTCTTTCTTTCTTTTTCTTTTCTTTTCCTCTTTCTCTCTTTCTCTCTTTCTCTCTCTCTTTCTTTCTTTCTTTCTTTCCTTTCTCTCCCTTTCTTTCTCTCTCTCTCTCTCTCTTTCTTTCTTTTTCTTTTCTTTTCCTCTTTCTCTCTTTCTTTCTACAAGCACTGGGTACAGTCAGAAGCCGGGAGGGTGAGAGAATTCACCAGAATAGGCAGACTGATGAAATACACTGCTGAGGGGAGCAGCAGCGGGCAGAAGGAGAGGTCTGGGCGCCATGTGGGGCCCTTGCTCGGTGGTCAGGGATCAAACAGGCGCTGCAGCCAGCGCTGCAGAGGCTGCGGGCCGCTTTGCAACCCAGCGCTCAAGGGCTGCGCCACCAGGGAGGCCACTCCTGCTTCTTCTTCTATCTGGGATCATTTCTCCTTGAGTTTCTTCACAGGGGCACTTATCCAAGCCTATACACTGTGGTTAATCTCATCCTCTGTGTTTTGTCAATTGACTCTGGCTCTGTAAGTCTCCTTTGGTTAAATTTACTGGCATTTGTGGACTCAGAAATCTTTGTCAGTTTTGGACTGACAAATCTGTTTCCAGCCTTGATATGCTAAGCATAGCCTTTGAGATGCCTCAAAGACTGTAAAACTCACTTTGCCAGCTGACTTCCCTATTTGCATTGCCTAGCTCAGTAATTGGCACCACTATTCTTATGGGTGGTCCCCTGAGATTCTTTCATTCTTTCATGTGCTCTTATATTTATGCAAAGTAACATACCACACATTTTTATAACATTATTTGACCAATTTGTTTTCTACTTGTCAATTCCACCATTGTTGCCCTTATCTTCCTCCTAAATTATTTCAATAATCTCTTAGCTAAGTTCCACAAGTTTAAAGTTATTTTCCCTCAAATACATTATTCATACTCCTGTCAGGCTGTTCAATTAAAAACATTCAAACACCTCACATAGATAACCATGTAAACTCTGCAAAGTTCAGAGTAATATTTGATATATAGTAGGTATTCCTTAAATCAATGAAGAAAGATAAGAACATTTTGTCATAGCTCTTCTCTTTCTCCCTAATCTCATCTCACATCATCCCTGCCTCCTCTTCTATCAATATACTTGTAGTTCTTCACACTTACTACATAGGTTTTGTATTTCATTTGTGGCTTGTTTATGGTTTGACCTGTTCATGGTTTTTCCTCTCATTCTGCACTTGACTGACATACTATTCATCTTTAAAACACAATTCAGGGATCATTTATTCCAGGAAACACAAGTGGAATGGCAAGACCTGAATTGGGATGACTGATTTCCAGTCTTCATTTGATCTACTACACCACCAGTCAGAACAGGGAAATCAATACAATTTCTGGAGAAGGTTGTCAAAATCAGAACTAAATTTATGGAACTAGAAAGGCAAAGATAATCTGGAGGCCAAGATGTTCCCCAAAGTTTCTATTTTCTTCCTTTCTAACTAATTCTGGGCAGAACCTCCCACTCCAGATATTCTAGTACATAGAAATTATTTCCAAACTGAGCTAGTCATTCCCACATAAAACCATATAGGTTTAAAAATTCTCTCCCAGATAATACCAATAGTCATTCCCACATAAAACCATATAGGTTTAAAAATTCTCTCCCAGATAATACTAGCTACTATTTAATTAGGACTTCCTGTGAGCCAGGCTCTTTCCTAAAATCCCTACTTGATTTAAATCATTTAATTTTCACACCAACCCTAGGAAGTAGCATAGTTATCATTATTCCTCTCTTTCAGATGAAGAAACTGAAATCGGTAGGTTTAAGTCATTTGCCATAAGGCACATGGTTATCAGGTGCAGAAAGGATTCATATCCAGGCTTCAGGTCCTCCTGACACTACCTAATAGCTTTTCTTTTCTTATTGAAGTGATTCAGTGTGAGTCTTTGGAGGCCCCAGAGCTGGGAACCATGACCTGTACTCATCCTTTGGGAGACTTCAGCTTCAGCTCACAGTGTGCCTTCAATTGCTCTGAGGGAACAGAAATGATTGGGATTGAAGAAACCACATGTGAACCACATGGGAACTGGTCATCGCAGAAACCAACATGTCGCTGTTAGTAACTGTTCAAATTAGAGGCTGTGAGATGGCATCCTAACTTAACACACTGAGGAAATGTAGCAGAGTCATTCTAAGAAATCTATATTCACTTTTGGAGGATAAGTTATCCTAATTTTGATGACTTTCGAAAGGGTTATTGTTACTGAAATGAAAAGAAAAACCACAAGTGAAAAACAACCACCAAATACCTCTGTAGTCACCACATCATATGTATGTAATTTTCAGCAATTCAATGTGGTTATACTGCATTATTTTATTTTATTTTTCTCATTGCCATGGCATAAATGACCAGTCTTGCTGAACTTCAGTTAAATTTTGTTTCTGTTTTTGTTTTTTTATATAATTCTTACATCATTTTTCATCTTTGCATCATTAGTGTTGTGTGCAAAAAAGTTCTCCCAGTCGGTAGGGTTTCTCATTGTTTTTGTTATTGTCTCTTTTGCTGTGCAGAAGCTCTTTAATTTGATGTAGTCCCAGCTGTTTATCTTTGCCTTCACTATCACTGCTTAGGGTGATGTGCCCATAAAGGTGTCTTTGATTGCATGTCATGTAGTGTTTCACCTGTATTTCCTTCTATGTATTTTATGGTTTCAGGTCTTATGTCTAGTTCTTTAATCCATTTTGAGTTAGTTTTTGTGCATGGTGTGAGGCAGTAGTCAAGCTTCCTTCTTTTACAGGTAGCGACCCAGTTTTCCCAACACCTTTTATTGAACAAACTTTCTTTGCTCCAGTGCATATTCTTTGCTCCTTTGTCAAAGATTAGTTGCCCATAAATCTGTGGTTTTATTTCTGGATTTTCTATTCGATTCCATTGGTCTGTGTGTCTGTTCTTGTTCCAATACCATGCAGTTTTGTTTTGTTTTTTTCTGTGCTCTCAATAATTCCTATTTTATGTGGTGTCCTACTTAACATCAACCAATTTCCTATTTGGGGAGTAGAGATCTTTTTTGATTGTTTTATTTGGTTTACTCTTAAAATCACCTTTTACTTTTCCTCCTCCATGAACTCTCAGGAGAAAAACAACTGCTATAAAAAAAAACAAAAACAAAATAGCTTCATCTTTTTTTCATTTGAAATGTGCTGGTTTTCCTTTTTAACAAACAAGACTGCCCCTACATGGGAGAAAGCTGGTGGCATCCAAACTTATGAAGTTTGGGTGACAGTTTTTATATTTATGCTCCTGGCTCATATATTGAGGTGGTTTAATTCTAAAATGAAATTATCAGAATCATTTATTGAAATCATACAACTAAACTGATCAACCTGCTGAAGTTGAGTGATTTGTTTCAGAGAATTGGATGGTTTTCAAAAGTAGTTGGGTAGACATTAGCACAGGTGAAAGGGTTAGAATTCTTTTCATTTACTGAGAATATTCCACAAGAGCTCCCGAGGCAAAGGCTATGCATGTAGTATGGCACCTCCTGCCATTGGAGAATTACAAAAGTTGGGTGCAACCCTCCAACTTCTATTCCCTAAGGGCTCTGATGATCTCCTGGCTTCAACTCTGACTCAGTACCTTCCATGGTAATCAAGAGAATAAAGCTTATTGTTGAAAGTAATTTCTAGAAATGAGAAATGTCTAGATTCATGTGGATGGGTTTCACAGTTCAGTCAGGCAGCTTTGACAAAAATCATTTGGTCAAAAGAGGGTCTCTGCTCAGTCTAGTGACTTTTTTCTTTTGTATTGAAGTGATTCAGTGTGAGCCTCCAACAGCACCTGATTTGGGGACCATGGACTGTAGTCCCCCACTGGCCAACTTCAGCTTAACTTCTGTGTGCACCTTCAACTGTTCAGAAGGAACTGCATTAATGGGGGAGAAGATAACTACCTGTAGATCACCTGGAAATTGGTCTAACTCCAGTCCAATATGTCAAAGTGAGTAATTCGTCCTGATATACTGAGGACTTAAAGATGGAGCTGATAGATAAGCCAGAAAATGGGAAAGATATATTGAATGATTAAATTTCATTTTGTGAAATGTGTGTTGCTTACAAATAAATTATACACATTAATTTTCTATAAAACCCATGGTTATCCTTGCTTCCTCCTTCAATGATAGCCATCTGGCTTTGTCTGTCAATTCTCTACTCTTATTTTAGCTCTTACAATCTAAGCCCTCTATCTCTACTAATTTATTTCTTATCTGTTCATATAATCCACTATAATCTCTCTATTATTCCATTAAAATGCTTCTACAAATATCACCAGTGACCACCTAATTCCCAAAGTAGAAAATACTTCTCAATTATCCCTAATTGTGATAATTCTCAACTATCCCAAATCTCTGTCTGTTCATGAGAACAACTAGGTCTCCCTCATCTCTGTAAACCCTCCAACTGACAGAGTCCCTGGCAATAGGTGCTCAATAAATGGACATTAAATTAACATGTGGAAGAATTGTTATCCATATTTGCCCTTGAGACCAATTAACAAAAGTCTTTAAATGGTATGAACTGTAGCAACTATCACTGAAGCTGATCTCCATGTGGCCCAAGGGTAGAAGGGATCATGGGAATGAAGGTGGTGAGGGAAAGTCTTCATGAAATGATTTTCTACAGCTTATGGGATCTTCTGTTTTATGGAAGAATGAGCACACATTTCCCAATCCTCAGGCAGCCAATAGGTGCCCTCTGTTTGCATCCTCTGGGAACTTTAATCTTCTTCCCATTATATATTTGGGTATGAGGATGGAAGTGACTTGAGAGGGTTTATATGAAAAATAAGGGGCAATCAGACAGTACCAATATACAGAGGAAAGTTTCTTTAATTGGTGGTATCAGAAGACAGATTTTTTCAAGTAGGCATTTTTTTTTCAATAAAGCCCCCCCCAAATAAATTTAACTCACTCTTACAAATATATATATCCTTTTACTTACCTGTGGAGAAAGTGAAGGGGGAAAGCTAGGAATGCATCATTCAAAAGGCAGTTATTTGCACTGAGGCTTTAAAGTAAAAGCATGAGTAAGTTACTTTGATTAGCTGTTTCAGATCATTGGCTTTTCATTTTTCCAAAAGTATATTAGACTTTTTAGTTTTTCTCTGGGTTTCTGAATTGAATAAGACCATCGAATAAGGCCATGGGGCTAAATATAATAATGACTATTTCTTGCCCATATTTTTTGGTACATATATTTGTGATTCCATGAATCACAAATCTGGGGATTGAGATTCTATAGACATTGTATTAGCTAAGTGGGTGCATTCTTTGCCTCTCCTGTAGACTCATCTTGGGCCAGTGTCCTGATCTGTTAATTGGCATAAATGGGCTATTATTAGGAAACATAAGGAGGAAAAAAGTGGACGATCATGAGATGACACTAAGGAAATAATGTTTGTGACCTCATGCTATGCACTTTACTGATTTCTCTTTCAGAATTGAACAAGAGCTTCACAATGATCAAGGAGGGTGACTACAACCCTCTCTTTATTCCGGTGGCAGTCATGGTTACTGCATTCTCTGGACTGGCATTCATCATTTGGCTGGCAAGGCGATTAAAAAAAGGTATGTGAGTTTACTTTCATCTAAAAGCAATACATTAAAGAGAAAATAATACAGAAACCCACAGGAATTAAGAAGGATATTTTCAACTGAAGCAGGACAGGCCCTGTTTTATAGGCAGCTGTTCTGGTACATACTTTCATTAAAACAAATTGATTGACTTTTGTTTTTTAACTGACAAATCTTTGAAAAATTAGAATCTGGTCTAACCTCAGATTCTTCAAGGTAACTTACTAGGGTGCAACAAATAGGATACTCCAGTAGGTCTTTGCTCTCATTTAATGTGCAAAAAGGATGCATAATCTCTCTCCTCTAAGATGACATAGATGCCTTTGATTTCAGTGTGATAATTCCATTAGAAAGTGATTCTAATGTCCACTAAAGTTTCACGGCATCAGTCCCAAAAACCTGACCTTCTCAAGAGTCCAATGTTTGTCTGAAACCTGACATGTAGGGATTACATGGTCCCCAAAGGAAATCCTATATCTTCTCCCAGTATCTAGTTACCATGGTTGAAGTTCTAGCCAAATGACCACTTGCTCAAGTTTCTCCACCCTGGGATGGAGAAGGGAATCAGGACAACGGCTCTATAAGTGATTATCTGCAGCCTGGAGTAGCGGGTGGTACAACGCCAGCTAAGAACAGAAGTTTCACTCCACTCACCTCCTCTGGGTGTGTCCCAAACCCTAAAATAGAACCAATCTGCCAGTCACGGGCCCACAGTAGAGGCAGAGCTTGGGCATGTGCTGAAACATCAGCTAGACACATTCACCTAGCAGAAACATTCAAGACTATGCAATTTATGGATATTGGGTTGCTTTTAAGATATTCCTGCTTCCCTGGTGGCGCAAAGGGGTTAACGTCAGCACTATGGAGCTATCTGCAGCCACTGCAGCATGAGTTTGATCCCCAGCCAGAGAGCTAACCCACATGGCACAGCAGACCTTTCCTGTCTTGCCCGCTGCTTCCCTCAGCAGTGTATTTCAGTAGACCTGCCTGTTCTGTTTCCCACTCTGTCTTTGGTGAATCCTCTCACCCCCACCCTACCTCTGGCCTACACCCCTGTTCTTGCATGCATTAATAAATAAAATAAATCTTAGGAAAAAAAGATACCCCTGCTTCACATTCAGGGCTACTGAAGACCTCAAAACAATGGCTAACCAACTGCCCTGTGCTACCCTTCCTTGGTGTTGATTGCCCTTTTAATAACACTTCCATAAAATTAATTCCTATGTGTTCTGTTCCATGAATATGTTGTGTAGTAGCTCTTACCCAATCCCTGTACCCTTACTGGCAATTGCAGGAATATTATCCACTAATTCCCAATGGTTTTGCACTATAATCTGATTTTTCATCTAAAATTTAAGAATAAGGGTGCTTGATTAATTTTCTAACCATCCCAGAGAGATAATGGAGGTGGGCATGTCCATGAATAAGAACTCCATTAACTGTAAGGTGAGAGTTCTGAGCAGTTAAATGTCTCTGCTCCTGTTAGAAGTTCTGCTGAGATTATATCTTATTCTCTTATGCCACTATACTAAGTACAAAAGGGTTACACTAAAGCAAAATAAGGATAACATTTGTCTCTTGCCACTCTGACTTCAAAGCCTAATTGTCTTTTCTTTCATCTTACCTTAAGAGATGAAAGCAGAACAGAGAGCATAGAGAACAGAGTAGGTAATTACTCTCACTTGGGATAGGGAGTTATTGTCTAAATAACCTCTGAGGACTTTGGGTTTGTGAGTCATCTTAATGAAGAGGATATTTATTCCCAATTTCCAAAATCATTTAATAAATGTTAGTAGAATCAAATAAATAGAAGTCACATGTACGTAGTGTGTGGGGGTGTGTGTGGGGAGTGGTGGGTATAGTTGGCTAAGGCTGTTTTACAAGCAGTGGTGAGAAAAGCAGTGGGGTTGTTTTGAAATTTTTTTTGCCTTGGAGTCATTTCAGTACAAGATCTCAAACTGATAACTTGAAAACTGCCAGCTCCTGCTGTGGGAATAAGTATGGGGCAAACAGGAAACAGATAATATATCGGGCAGTTAGGCTAGTCACAGTTAAGCCAACAAAGAGCAGAAGTTCACAGGCTCACTGTGCAGGAAAGTCAGGGTCTCGTTCACAGAATATTTAAGTTGTCTTCATTGGTGAAACAGCTTCTCTTCCTCCAAATTTCAAGTGACTTTGTCTTCCAAAAAATGTTAGTGGTAAATTTGTTCTTTCAAACATGAAGAATAACGTTTCCTCTAGAGACAATCTTAGTAGGTTCCCAGGCTAAGCCCCCAGAGCTTTTCTAATACAATGTAGCTGAAGCATTTCCAAGAATAAAATTTAAAAAATAGTTTTTTCATATATATATACACATATATGTGTGTGTGTATATATATGTATATGTATACACACACACACACACAAACTATGAATTTTGAGATTTTTATAGGCTTTTGGGCTCAGACAGTTAGGAAAAGGGTACAGGTGAATGTTGAGAGCATAACAACCAAAATGAATGACCAGAGTCTTGAAACCCATCCTTTTGTCTTGAGATGATTCTTTTGAATGTGCACTTCGACACCTGTTCTGATTGTCTTGAGCTTCATAGTTTGCGCCTTTCTTCTGGGAAAGGAGTAAGGATGGACTCTAGAAACATGTGCCCCTCTGTGTGGACTTGTTTAGAAATACTTCCCCCCACCCCCTGTAGCATCATTCTCTGCTTAGTCATTGGTCTTGTTTGGTAAATGAGGAAATTGAGGTAATGATGGTTTTGGTCAAATCCCTAAGAATCCATATCATCTGGGACCAGAATCAGAGGTCATGTTCCCATCTAGATATACTCCCTGGCACCACAGGTCTTCAAATTCATGAGATTCTATTTTTCTCTTTGGTTGGAAGAATTTTCCACCAGAACCAACTTACAGGGCTAGAACAGGGCACTGAGCAGAGCACATGCCCACTAGTTCCCCTTTCATCAAAAAGAAACTCATTCAGGGCCTCCCTGGTGGTGCAGGTGGTTGAGCGCAGCACTGTGAAACTGCCTGCAGCCTCTGCAGTGCGGGTTCCACCCCGGCTGGCTGTGGAGAGACCCCCATGGCGCAGCAGACCTCTCCTGTCTCGCCCACTGCTCCCCTCAGCAGTGTATTTCAATCAGTCTGCCTGTTCTGTTCCCCGCTCTGTCTCTGGTGAATCCTCTCACACTCATGCACATCTGGCCTGTACCCCAGTTCTTGTATGCATGAATAAATAAACCTTAAAAAAATCTATAAAGAAAAAGAAACTCACTCAGTGGGAACAGATTCTGCTTGTGAATCACTGCTTCACTTTTCCTAAAATAAAAATATTTATATGAAGATAAACAAACCAAATCTGAAATTAACTCACATTTAACTCTCCTGCTCAAGAGAATTTGGTTCATGTCATCAGCAAGATGAATTTGGAAGAAATATTTTGTTTTATTTTTATTTATTTATTTTTTTAAAGATTTATTTATTTATTTATTTATACAAGCACTGGGCACAGTCAGAAGTGCGGGAGGGTGAGAGAATTTACCAGAGCCAGAGCAGGGAGCAGAACAGGCAGACTGACGAAGTACACTGCTGAGGGGAGCAGCGGGCGTGGCAGGAGAGGTCTGCAAGCCATGTGGGACCCTCACCCAGTGGCCAGGGATTGAACTGGTGCCGCGGAGGCTGTGGGCAGCTTCACAGCCCAGCGCTCAACTGCTGCGCCACTGGGGAGGCCCGGGGAAGAAATATTTTAAACAGCAATTTTCAACGTCGTAATTAGTGAATAATTGAGTAATTGAACACTGTTTAGGCTCTAGGCCTTGCACTAAATATGTGGAACATATTTTATCCTATAAATTCAGTGAAGATAATAGACTATGGCTTAAAGTGGATAAACAGCTATCAAAGACACACTTTAGTAGTAATTAGGACTGTACCCAGATTGACTGATTCTAAAGCCCAGTTTATAGACATTAAAATATATTGCTCCCTAGTGATTTTTTTCCTCATCAAAAAAGTGCTCTCTCTCCCCCCCCCTTTATTTTATATGGGGGGACCAACTCTACACAGTTCATTCCTTTATCTACTCATGTATATGCTGTTTTTTCCTCTAAAATAATTTGTAAAAAATTTATAAAATTCATTCATTACAGCTAGTTAAAACTAGATCAAAAATCAGAAAAAGAAGGCTGAAATTTAGGATAAAAATAAATTGAAATCAGGGTAAAGTTAAAACATAAAATGTGTGGATAAAATCTTGTATATACTGGATAGAAGAAGGTATCAGATCTGGTTCTGGGTTTTCATGCAGCCAAAGAAGGAAACATAACCAAGTATACTAGTCACTGGAGCTTGTAAGATAAAAATCACTGGATGGTGACAGATCTTAAGTAGAATTACTCTGGTCATTTTGAAATATTACAAAATCAAATAGCTATGTTGTGCATCTGAAAGGTATGTTATATGTCAACTATATATAAATTTAAAAAATAGTACACACACAAACAAGAGTCAAGCAAAGGAAAGAAAACAACAGATCAATTTCTCAGATGAGGTGTATAATTCCTTCCACTGGGATCTGAGTGAAATTTCTCTTGTGAATGCTCACAAAGATGGAGTGAGGTGCAATGACACATATCCTACAGTACTTAGTGAAGTCTCTCTCAGGTAGAATGAGATGGCAGGTAGGGAGGGATCAACAGGTGAATGGGTGTTTTGGGTCTTACCTTTAGACAAGTCAGGAAAGACTTCTGTCTCTAAAAATAGCACAGAGAATTGGATGGAGCTCTGAGAAGAAGCTGCCTAAATGAGTCTGTTCTGAATATCTAGCTACCTGTGTTTGAATCAGAACACTAAACCAAATTAGAACACTACCTCAGATCCTCTTTTTTGATAGAGATGGGAGCCACCTAATCAATGCATGATTTACATCACTATGGAAATCTATGCGGAGGTGCCTCAAAACACTAAATAAAAATGGACCTACCATATGATCCAGCAATTCCACTCCCAGGGATCTACCCAAAGGACACAGAAACAAAAACACTAACTCAAAAGGAAATCTGCACTCCTGTTTATTGCAGCATTATTTATAATTGTTAAGATATGGAAACAACCCAAATGCCCCAAACAGATGAGTAGATAAAGAAGATGTAGTATATATATAATGGAACATTACTGACTGATCAAAAAAGATAAACTCATGCCATTTGCAGCCACATGGATGGAGATGGAAGGGATTATGCTAAGCGAAACAAGTCAGGAGAAAAAATACCAGATGGTTTCACTTTTTTGTAGAATAGAGAGAACTCAAACAAAGTGTCAGAAAAAAAAACACCCCAAAACTTGCAAGCTGAACCTATAGCTGGGGAGGAGAGAGAGTGGTCAAAATAGGGGAGAGGAGAGCACAAGGGATGGTGGTGATGGGTCACAGGTGCTGTGGTGTGGGAGAACTACAGGGACCACACTGAAGGAGAGAAATAAAATACTATCCAAAAATGAACAAAGATGTAAGAAAATAAATAAAACATTTTCCAAAAGTTAAACAAAAAAGTACATTGTGTACTTCTAAAGTCAAGGAATTCTCCTACACTGCTGGTGGAATGCAAACTGGTCCAATCACTATGGAAAGTTGTGTGGAGCTTTCTCAGACTACTAAAAATGCAACTATCATATGACCTGGCAATTCCACTCCTAAGGATCTACCTAAAGGACAGAAAACATTAATTCAAAAGGATACTTGCACTCCTATGTTTCTTGCAGCATATTAGGTAAGACTTGGAACAACCCAAATGCCCAAAAATAGATGACTGAATCAAGAAGATGTGGTATATGTATACGATGGAATATTATTCAGCAATCAAAAAGATAAAATAATGTCATTTGCTAGATGGAGTTAGAAGGAATCATGGAGGGAGCCAGAAGGGATCATGCTCAGTGAAATAAGTCAGATGGAAAAAGAAAAATATCAGATGGTTTCACTTATAATAGGAATATAGGGGAATCAAATAAGGGACCAAGGGGGGGGAAACCATAAAAAACACAACAAAACAAAACAATAGAGACAACTATAAATCAGAGACATTCTGCAGGGTAGGGGGAGGGAGAGAGACCAAAGTTAGGGCAGGAAGAACACAAGGGACTATGGTGATGGTGCACCAGTGAATTGGTGGTGGAAATTCTATGGGGACTACACCTGAAAAAAGAAAGCAAACATCGTAAAAAAAAAAAAAAGGACAATGATGTAAAATATATATTTTTAAAAAGTTAGTGTTGAGAAGTATCTCCCTTCTTACTTTAAAAATATTGAAATTGTCTACTTTACTGATGCCATTTTTCTATTTCTTTTATTTTTAGGCAAAAAGTCTCAGAAACGGTAAGTTTTATCAGTAAGGAGTTTCTACATCTGTTGATCTCTTTTCTACCTTTCTTAAGATACTTCCTGTTACAGCTAGACACATTGACTCCTTCATTTAAACAGGGTCTTATTGAAATAATGTTTCTGGATAAAGTGATACATTTACTAGTCTCTCTTAAAAGCTGTGCTTTTTTAGTACCAGTAGAGTTGAAATTAATGAATGAATGCAGGAATGAGTAATGCCCTATGAGAAAGCCGCAGTTATTTACAGAGTGCTTTCTGATTGTCCCTGATTTTTTTTTTTTGAGGATGAGAAGCATTGTGCTATGCTTCTGATTGCACATGAGGGCAATACTAAATATAATATTCAGGAAATTTTTAATTCAACAAACATTTATTTTTTGTGTGTATCTCAGGCCCCATGAAGAATGTATAACTGCAGACCCCAAGTCCATTATGCCTAACACAAAAAAAAGACTACTAATTGCACATATAAACATTGACCTTTAGAAATATGAAAAATTGGGGAGTATTCTCTCTGCAACTTCCCCAAGTGGGTGAATTTTCACTTTAGTTTTAAATTTCAGACTTCTGCCACTGAACAAAAACATAATGAGAAGTGATGCAGACATGTGGCAATGCATGGCCCATCTGGCAGAAACAAAGATGGCAAAATCAGGGGTTTAATGACTTGCTTTGAAATTTTAGAACAGATGACATATGTAAAAAGAACTATGGAACTAATGGGCATACTAAGTGCCCATTAGACAAATGATCTCCTTTTAAAATGCTAGAATGAAGCAAGAGGTTCCTGAGAGTTGGGTGGGTTGCTTATTCTGACAGCCATCCCAATAAGGCTCACTCTACAAAGAGGCAGAGGGTAAGCCTAGGAGGAAAGTACTATTTTTGGAGGAATTTAGGTTAAAGCTGATGGTGACTTTCTAGAGAAATAATAGTGAGGATGAGTTCATATGAAAAAAGATAGAATCACCTGAATATGGTTATTAATTGGCTAAGTGGGTGACAAAAGAGTCAAGGAAATTGCCATGGCTCTGTCTGTGAACTGACAGATGGTTACTATCTACACTGTACTGTTTACTGAGAAGGGAAAACAAAAAGATGAGACATTTTGGTGGTGTGGATCTTTGGTTCAGTTGTGTACATGAGCTTAAGTTGTCTGTGGCTCATTCACCTTTCATTGGTTCTATCTATAGTACAGGGACTACCTTCGGGATAGGATGGATTTTAAGGTTCTCATATACAAGAGGTATCAGTAGTATGATCATCCAGGGAAAGTGTGCATTGTGAGAATGGAAGAGGATATGAGAGAGAAGGCAGAACTGGAAGAACATTCATGACAAGTAGGTCAGATAAAGGAAAGAGAATGCGAAGGGTTTGCCAGAGAAGTAGCAGGAAAATGGGCAAAGTATGGGGTTGTGAATGTTAAGGAAAGAGGAAAATAGAAACCTTTTCAAAAGTGAGGAGAACCAGTAAGTTTCACTGGATGCATCAAGAGCATCAGTGCAGTGTCTGTTTTTAGTGTAGAGGTCATGACTGACATCCAACAGCAAGGGGCTAAGGAATCCATGGGGATGAGAAAGAGAAGGCTGAACATGTAAGGAGTTTCTTTTAAAATAATTTGGCTAGAAGCAGATGAGAGAAAAAGAGTGGTAACTGGATGGGGACACAGGGTCAGTGGAAGATTTTTTTTCTGTGTTTTTTTAAAATTAATATTTTATTTTACATAATTCTTACATCATTTCTCATTTTTGCACAATGTATGCATTTTCATTTTGGTTATATTCCCCATAAAAGTGCACCCCCCACCCCCTTATTTTGACCCTAGTCCTTCCGCTCCCCCCCCCCCCCCCGTAGTGTGTCTCTGGTTTATAGTTGCTTGTTGATTTTGATTTTTACTTTGTGTTAATTAGTCTTTTTCCTGGTCCCTTATTTAGGTTTTCTAAATTCCTGCTATGAGTGAGACCTGCATTCAAAAAAGATAAACACATGCAGTTTGCAGCAACATGGATGGAGCTAGAAGGGATCATGCTCAGCGAAATAAGTTAGAAAGAAAAAGAAAAATACCAGACGGTCTCACTCTTAGCAGTGGAAGATTTTTAATTTCATCTTATTTTGTTGTCCTATCCTCCATTTGTCAGTATAACAGGGTTCTAGATCTTTTTCTGGGCAGGCCCCCCTCTCTCTATGGACAGGAAATCCACAAGATGTACCAATTTTTTTCATGTTCACACCCACTGAATGAAAGGCTTTTCTGGCACAATCTACTCAGAGCCCTTTTCTGGCCACAGGAACCACCTGTGTTTCAATTACCACTAGATGGAAGCAGATCAATTCAATATTTGAGCTGTCCTTGGGGAACAGGAAAAGATGCTGGCAGGAGGAGTATAGCATTAATCTAATGGCCATATTAAATAATTGCCACATTAACTTTAGAGTTTTACTGCTTTTAAAAAAATAATAAATCCATCAATAGTTGCTTATTGAACACCTTTGTGTTGGAACAATGCTAAGCTTGACTGAGTCCCCAGGAGAAGTAAGTCCTTGTCCTTAACCTCAGGAAGATTATTGTCTACTTGAGAAGTTGAGACAGAAATACAGAAAAAAATCAGAAAAACACAAGGCAGAATATGGTGATGGTCCATGAGTTCTGTACTGAAGAAAAAGACTTTAATAAGGAAGTTTGGTGATTACAGGTCTCATAAAGGAGATGGAACCTGAGCTGGGTTTTGAAGGATGTGTAGGATTTAGTGTATGGGAGAAGGAACAGAGGCAGTATAGGGGGGAGATGACGTAAATGATATGGTAGTAGGACTACGAAAGCATGTTGGGCCCAGACAGAACTATCTGGAGCTCATGATATATTGAGTTGCTGTGAACAAAAGCTGATGGCATCAACGTAGGTCTGAAATGCCTCACCAAAACCTCTAGAAGGACCAGCAAAGAAGAATGATTCTCCCAGCTGTCTTGGTATATGTCCCATTTATTGACCAGGGTGACCTGAATTCATTGAATCATAGAATTTTAGCTCTATTAATATTTTTGTAGATATTGCATTCAAATGCTCTTGATAAACTAATCAAATAAATTTCCTATAGACCCTGAGCAAGTGACAGAGTTAGTTGCAATAACAAACATCTATCAAATATTAATTTCATATTGCACAGTGGCCTTTGACATGTCTTTATTAATTATTGCCTATAAGCTTGTGGGTAGGTACTATTAATACCCCATGTTACAGGTAAAGAAACAAAGGCACAGAGAAATAAAATAGCTAATCTGAGGTCACTGAATAAATGGCAAAGCTGAAACTTGTACCCATCTGTATGCAAATATCATGCTCTTAACATTTATGCTCTAGAACTCGGGGCTCTGGACTCCCACGTTGCACTGTAATAACAGTAATAACAATTCATTCTCCCAGTAATAACAATTCATTCACACTGCAACCATGGTGTGAAGACACTGAAGAAGGGTTGGGTGCAACACATAGAATAAGCCACATGCAAAATGAACACTATCACACTGAATGCTGCATATCAGATTTTATTTTTCAAAGCAAAGTCCCATCATCCTTTGTGCTCATTCCTCTTACTTTTAGTTGAATAACTGACTCCTAGGCATAGATGGTTTCAATTCTTGCTGGGTTATTTAGACTCTTCTGCAAACTGGTTCTGTTTGTCACCTCATTTGGTTTCTAGTATCTAAATTCTACCTAGGTTAAAAACTGCACCAAAGATACACAGGAAGATAGGAAGCCAACCTCAGAGGAGTGTACATGTGAAACTTTTGTTTTCGGAAACATTTTTATCTTTGTCGTGGCAAGCACATTTGCAGCTGCTGAACTGTGGTTTGCCCTGGCAGTTCTTTTTGTGAGCAGAGGCTCTGAATCTAGTTCTCCATGTGAAAAGTGGTATTAAGGCATACCATATGTGCTTCCAAGAAGGAAACTGTTTTAACACACCAAACATGTCATTTATTTCACAAAATTAAATTTGTCGCTATCTCCTGAAATTATGTCCCACCAGAAAATCAAACTTTTAGAACCACTGCCAGATCCTTTATGGGTTTTTATTTTCTTCAATTTCTCTTAACATTTGAGTAAGACTTCTACTTTCTTGACCTCCATAGTTCAAAACATGTCCAAAATGTCCTTCAGGTTCATTAGATTTAAACATAAAGGCTATCGGCAGGCATTTCTCTAAGTGTGATCTGTGGGCCAGGAGCATATGGTGTACCAGGGAGCTGGTTAGAGATACAGAATCTCGGGACCTACCCAGGCCTCTCAACCCAGAGTCTGGGGCCTGCCTGGTGCCCTAGGGGTTAAATCTCAGTGCCATTAGGGCTATGGCCAGAGTTCAATCGCTGGCCAGCAAGCTACCCCTCATACGGCGCAGCAGACCTCTCCTATCTTGCCCACTACTCCCCTCAGCAGTGTATTTCAGTAGATCTGCCGGCTCTGTTCCCCACTTTGTCTCTGGTGAATTCTCTCACCCCTGCACCTGTGGCCTACGCTCCAGTTCTTCTACACACACACAAAAAAAAAAAAAACCACAAAACACAGGGCCTCCCCAATGGCGCAGTGGTTGAGTGCTGGGTTGCAAAGCTGCCCGCAGCCTCTGCAGTGCTGGTTCGATCCCCGGCCGCTGGTGAGGGTCCCACATGGTGCGCAGACCTCTCCTGCTGCCTGCTGCTCCCCTCAGCAGTGTACTTTCGTCAGCCTGCCTGTTCTGCTCTCCGCTCTGTCTCTGGTGAATTCTCTCACCCTCCCATGCTTCTGACTGTACCCAGCACTTGTATCAATAAATAAATCAATCTTAAAAAAAAAAAACAAAAACAACCAGGGGCCTCCCTGGTGGTGGCGCAAGGGGTTAAGCACCACACTATGAAGCAATCCACAGCCTCTGCAACACGAGTTCGATCCCCGGCCAGCCAGAGAGCAACCCACATGGTGAAGCAGACCTCTCCTGTCTTGTCCACTGCTCCCCTCAGCAATGTATTTCAGTCAATCTGCCTGTTCTGTTCCCCACTCTGTCTCTGGTGAATCCTCTCACCCCCTGCATCTCTGGCCTGTACCCCAGCTCTTGTACGCATAAATAAATCTTTAAAAAAATAACAAAAACAAAACAAAAACAAACAAACAAAACCCCACAGAGTCTGCGTTAACCACCATCTCTGGGGATTGGAGGATGAGCATGTGGAAGCATAAGAAATGCTCCTTTAAGGTTCTCTCAATTTCATTGCCTTAGTGAATGTTCTGGATTTTGTCCAACCCATCTGAAAGGTGTTTTCTTTATTCCTCTTCTCACCTTTAGTGAATATTTACCCTTACTACCAACACTTTAATTTTTGCCATTTTAAATCTCCTTAGCTTAATTTGTATTCTCTTGTTCTTCACCAGCATGGAAGACCCATATTAATCCACCCTGTGTGAAAGAAAATTCTTGGGATACTGAAGTGTCAATGAATCAATCCTTCAATCCAGAAAAGTTTCTCATGGTGATGTCTCCATCGTTGAAAATGATGTATGTTTCTTTCTGCGCCTGTGAAAAATTTCTATGTGACCAGCAACTCATCCTGCTCCCATGTTGCTCTCCCAGCCTTCCCAGTTGTGGTTTATATAGCTCAGCCTTCTATTCAATTTTCCATGGAGAAACAAGATTACAGGAGACAAGGGAGGGAAAGGATTACTGTGAAATACAAAAATGTCTGATTTTGCTCTTTCTTGACTCTTGTTTCCAGTTTCAATTCAATTCAGTGCTGTACCTGATGGCACACACTTCTGAACACGAATGACCTCTAATACATATGCAACTACACACTCGATTTTGTTGCAGATAATATTCTACCCACCTCGCATTCCAGTATGCTAGGAGGGTGCACTCTTAGAAAAAGTTTGTAAAATCAATGTTATCTTTGTTTTCCAGTGCCAGCAAAGTAATGGGGTTCTGCTCATGTTGGGTTATTCCCACTTGCACTGTAGTCCCTCTTGCTATAAGGCCATCCTATTTAATAATCTCTAGTCTCCCCACCTTCTTCATCCAACTTTGCTTCTCAATTGACTCATTTCCACACAGAACACCTTGTGAGGCTCACACAAAAGGAGATGAGAGACAGCTACCAGCACTATTTCAGTTTTAGATTTTGCTCTCTTTTTTCATTAGGTCCACTTAGATTTTTTTGTATTTGATGCTTTTTATTTTAATGGCTGCTATATTGTTAATAAAGAAACAGCATCTCTGGAATGCTAGCTCCAGAAAACATCTCTTTGGTATTATATAAGAGAATTAAAACATGAAGAGATTCCTTAGCTATTGATGAAATGCTCTCCCTTCTCTGCCCCCAATACAACTTTCATGTATGAGCTAGCTGTATGAAAACATAGAATTTTGTACATGCTATGGGCATAAATTTTGGTAAAGATTACATTTCCTTTCTCAAAACCACTCAGCTTCTGTATTACAACAGGGCTATTACAAAATACTATCCATACTCTGATCACTATAACTCTATGAGATGCCATTCATATTCATGTCATTTATCACACATCCCTTAGAGTTGTACATTGCACAACCTGCAGAGATGTCCACAGGCAACCCAGATTGCAACAGTTTATTCAACTAAGACACAATAACAAAGAACCAACAGGGAGTTCACTTCTTGGGAACAATGTGTCTAGATTTGAAAACACAGTCCTATATTCAAGCCCTAGGGCTACCACACCATCTGAAGAATCATGTCATGCTCTATCGCTTAAATAAAGACTTGTAAGATTAATTTCTCCAAAGACCTGTGTTTAACTCCCCTGAAACTTATTTTCCTTGTCTATAAAATAAAAATGAAATACATCTTGTTTACAAGGTTATTGCAATGATTGAATCAGATATGAACATGCTTTGTGAACTGAACCTCAAATATAAGATTTCTTTTTTACCGGTATCTTGCTTTTCATGTTTCTCGGTATAGGATTCTATAACTCATGCAAGGACTTGAGCAGAAGGGTTGAGTCATTCTCCTGAGATTAGAAACCAAGGACTCCTTCAATTGTATTCATATTGAAACCTGGTGCTCAGATTTTCTGCACAGAAGATCACTTCTGCCATCTGCACCCTTGATGGGGTGATGTGGAAAGACATGGGCTGAGGCATCAGTCTCACCATTTGGAATCCTGTCTCTACCACTATGGTTTGTTCATATATATATGTTCATTAGGTTATAATAAACCTAATAAACCTGTTCTTTGAATATATATTAAAAGAACAGGTTTATAAGGGAAAGAGACAGAGGAATAAAGGAAACTTTCATAGATGCAAGCAGGCAGGAAGAGCCGCCCCGAAAGGTACAGATTGCTAAGAGAAGTCTGAATGGTTGCAGGCAGTTGGCCTTGAGGAAAGCTGCCTCTGCTGAGGAAGGTCAGTGAAGAGAAGTCCCAGCATGGTACAGGTCACAGGGAGGAGGAAGCTGTTGCCCTGCAGAGGGAGAGAGTTGGTGAAAGAGGCACCTGCATAGTCACAGGTGGGCAGAGGGATTGCTGCCTCTACCTCTATGGTTTGATGCTATGTCATTAATGTCTCTGAATTTCAGATTGATTTATAAAATGGGGCTATTATCATCTTTCCTACACTGTTGTGCTCCAGATTAAGTAAAATAAGTCCCTTTTCCCATAACCCAGAATACCAGCTTCATGAAATCAAGAGTCCAAGGACATGGTATTATCCATTCCTCTGGATTTGTTCATCAGAGTTCAGTAGCCCTAGATTATATTATTTTAGTTTCTTGCAGAAATAGTTAATCAAATTAAGATTTAATTGTATGGGAGGTCTCCCTGGTGGCTCAAGGGGTTAAGACGCAACCTATGAAGCTCGCCGCAGCCACTGCAGCATGACTTTGATCCCCGGGCTGGGAGCTACCTACATGTTGCAGTAGACCTCTCTTGACTTGCCTGCTGCTCCCCCCAGCAGTGTATTTTGGTCAATCTGCCTGTTCAGTTCCCCACTCTGTCTCTGGTGAATCCTCTCACCCCCTGCAACTCTGGCCTGTACCCCAGTTATTGTATGCATAAATAAAATAAATCTTTTTTTTTTTTGTGGGACCCTCACAGGCGGCTGGGGAACGAACCCGCGCTGCAGAGGCTGTGGGCAGCCTCACAGCCCAGCACTCAACTGCTGCGCCACCAGGGGAGGCTCAAATAAATAAATCCTTTAAAAAAGATTTAATTGTATGGCTTTAGCTCTGATAATAAAAATCTGTCACCTGAGTGGCATACACATTCCATGTGTGGCCCTCCCTTTCACCCCTTGGCCTACCTAAGACTGCTCTGTTCTTTGACACCTGTCTGAAATAGACCTAGCCCCCAAATGATTCAATGAACAAGAGATGAGACAAGAAAGAAGCTCATATTAAAAGCATACTGTGGAGAAATAATAAAGTTTTTTTTTAGGTATTGATACACTTTGCCATCGAGTTCCTATTCTCTGCTGGCTGCCTTTTCTCTTCATTTCCCCCTTTCTCTAAAGTTCTTCTAAAATTCCCCCTCTCTTGACTTGAGAAATTTGATTTTTCTTTTTGCTTGTAAATTCCATTCAGGAAAGAAAAAAAACTGTAATCTCCAACACAACCTATAACTCATAAGAAAGAACGAGGAAATTATTAAGAAAAATAATGAGGTTTTCACTTCCCTTTGGCTTTGGCAGTCTTGTCAAACCTACTGAGCTCCTGGCATTACATGAGATAATAAACTTAAAAGATAATAAACTTAAAAGTCCCTGAGTGCCTCTGTAAAGTTTAAATAGAACTAAGCTTTAATTAGCCTCTTTTTTAAAAAAAAAAAATTATTCATTTATTTATACAAGCACGGAGTACAGTCAGAAGCACAGGAGGGTGAGAGAATTCACCAGAGCCAGAGCAGGGAACAGAACAAGCAGACTGATGAAATACACTGCTGAGGGGAGCAGCAGGCGTGGCAGGAGAGGTCTGCATGTCATGTGGGACCCTTGGCGGTGGCTGGGGATCGAACTGGCGCTTCGCAGCCCAGCGCTCAACCGCTGCACCACCAGGGGAGGCCCAATTTTTTTACATTTTTTTAGACAATATTTGCTTTCCCCCAACCCCTCAGAATGAGTCCCCATAGAACTTCCTTCCCCAAGGCACCCATGCACCATCAGAATTAATAGTTTTAATAGTAGTAGTTGTCATGGTAATGATAATAGTAGGGCAGTAGAGCATTTTGTTTGTTTATTATCTTAAACATATCTTAGTTGGCATCCAATTATCTAACTTGGCATCGAAATTAAATTGGAAGGGCCTCCCTGGTGGTGCAGACAGTTGAGCGCAGCGCTGTGAAGCTGTCTGCAGCCTCTGCAGTGCGGGTTTGATTCCCAACCGGCCAGGGAGATACCCACATGGCGTGGCAGACCTCTCCTGTCTTGCCCGCTGCTCCCCTCAGCAGTGTATTTCATCAGTCTGTCTGTTCTGTTCCCTGCTCTGTCTCTGGTGAATTCTCTTGCCCTCCCACACATCTGGTCTGTATGCCGGTTCTTGTATGCATGAATAAATAAATCTTAAAAAAAATAAATTGGAAGAAACCTATCTTTTCCTTTAATTAAACTTTATAACATTCTATAGGTGTCAGGTGTACAGGCTAATTCATCAGCATCTGTACATAAAACATTATGTTCCCTACTGAAAGTCTAGTTTTCGTCCTTCACCATAAAATTGACCCCTTTTACCCAATTCACCTATCTTCCCTTCCCCCCATCCCCCTTCAATTTTGTCAACCACTATTTTGTTCTTATAATCTAAGAGTTTGTTTTCATTTTGTTTTTTTCATTTGCTAAAACTACCTTTCCTTGATAAGCTTCTAAAGCAGCAAGTGAGAGTCTTATGGGTTGGCAGAAACTCAATGGTAATAAGCAGCAGGGGTCCTCTGTTTAAGGAAATTCAGGGAAGTTATTTTTCCTTGCTCCCTTGAGGCGGGGTGGGAGGGGTAGTTGGGGGGGGCAGGTGGAAGAGGAAAAGCAATGGAGATAGAGAAGAGTTGGGAAAATTGTGGGAAAATGAAGAACTTTTGGAAATCAGTCTGATTTCTGAGGACTAATACAGATATTAAATGGTGTGTTCCCCTTGATGTTGCATAAACCTTTTATAAATATTCTACTGCAAATGCAGACCTATTTAGGTGACTTGGGAGAAGTTTAAGGTGAAGGGGCTTCTTCCTTAGTTTGGGAAAATAGCAGATATGGAGGAATAGTCACAAAAAAGTAAAGTTGGAACAAAATATTTTGGCAGAAACAATATATCTAGATGAAAATTAGGTTTAAGGTGATAATGGGAATTAAGCTCTCTGGGGATGTTAATAACGTAGAGAGGGTCTTGGGAATCCACAATTATCATCATTTTAAGACCACTGTATCTGGGTTTTAAGGAGGTGAATTCCTCCCTGACATCTGGGTTACACTCCTCATAGTATTTGATCTTTGGCCACAACAATTATTTCAGTTTCAAATTTCAGAAAACTAAGGCTCAGAGATAATAAATAGTTCATCTCAGTACAAATAGGTAGTACATGCCTGCTTAATGGGTAAGAAAATATGGTATAAAAAGAAAGAGAAAAGGGGAAAACAATTACTTAAAGTAGATTTGATTTCCAAACTAATGCTGGACTTCTTGACCAGGCCAAAAGGATGTGACTATTTCCCAAGCTATATCAAACTGACCCTTGAATGGGACCTGGGGAGAACAGGTTGTGTCTCTTGTTCTCATCACATTCAGAAATGACTCCTATATCTGGAGAACAAAGGATATTCAAAATGCTCATTGAGTGACAAATCATGGGGGAATGTTTAGTAATACAAAGTCCTAAGGTGAGACATTATGCTTTTCAATGAGCCAATTAAACATTTACTAAAAGTTACTATATTTGCAAGAAATATTCCAGAGGTGGTAGACACACATGCCAAAGGGCTGGCATGTGGAAGTGGAAGTTTTAAATCCCAGACAAAAGCTTGTGAAGTTTATACTCTAGTTTCTGGGAAAATCTGAGCAAGACAGGGACAAGATTACCATAACATTCTGGGAAGATGAACACGTTTGAGGGTTTAAGAGTGGAGAGAAACGGATGCAGGGACACTAGCAGTAAATGCAATTATTGAGGCCAGGTGGTTAGGGTGGGGCCAGGAGGATTCTAACATGAAATACTGAACACTTTGGCCTCTGACCAGTTGGAGTAAAGGGACGGGGAGGGGATGGCAAGGGAGTGAACAAAGCATTCATAAAAGAAAAACATCAAAGATTCTGGTTAAATATGGTTTATGCAAATATTCCTCTTTTTCAAAGATCTTGTAGGAAAGTCCCTCCTTTGTTATATTTCCCCTACATGAATATACCTCCTTTTTTATTAATGTATCCAAGAACATCATCCAAACAACTCTGCAGAAAATGACAATGACCAAGAGAATGGGAAAAGCCTCCCTAAACAAAGGGCTCTTAAAGGATAAGCATTTGAATCAATTCTGACTGCTTAAATAAAAGCAATCTGACATTAGTTTCAGAAATGTGATTTTAACAGAGACCCTGATGCAGATTGGATGACCCTGTTTCAATGTGCTGGGAAACCTCTGAAAATACCTCTCTGTTGATTATAGATGGAGAGCTAGCAGGCTGAAGGCACAATGGTGGTACATATGACTTGCATATTTTGCTAATCACTTCTGGGCCATTGAATAAACTTTCTTTGAAAAGCATATAACCACAAGAAAAGCTTCCAAACTTTTCTATTATGAGGAACACTCAAAGTTAAAAATTGCAGTTATTTTTTGCTCCCCACTAACAGAAAAATTCAGATGGCTATCTGAATTAAAAAGAAAAGAGACTCCTTGATGTGAGGGAAGCTATGGCCCAGGGATTAGAAACTGTTGCTTGTTTCTGCATGCTGCAATATCTTTAAACAGCCCAACCTCACAGATTTCAGAACTTTTATCTTCATCAAACTGCATATTTACCTGCAATCCCCATGCAAAAACAACGATGCTTCATTTCATGAACATATATAGAACACTTCACTTAACAATCACTAATTCTACTCCATGTACAAAAGTCATATAGTATATATATATATATATATATATATATATATAAAGCAAGTGTCAGTACATTTCAAAGAACAGATCAGTCTCTTCTATTTGTTTTAAGTTAATAATATAATACAAATTTTAAAAAATCCCAGGATACTTAATAACTTTAAAATATTTAGAAGACATCTCAAAAAATCAGAGAAAATTTTGTATTATTTTAATGAATGATAATAAAAATACTACATATTAACAACTGTGGAATGCAGCAAAAAATGTTAAAATCATTTTAAATGCTTATATTATAAAGGCAAAGAAGTTTAAAAATTAAACACCTAACTTAAGCAGTTAGATAAAATATGATAGAATAAACCACAAGAAAATAAAAAGAAGAAAATAAATTTAAGAGCATTTCTAAAAATAGAAACAAAGAACAATAGAAGATCAAAAGTTAGGTAAACTGATCGAGGAAAATTGAAAAATAGTAGAAAATACAAAATTAGGAATATTAAAAGGATAGCTCTAAAGATAGATGGTTTTTTAATTAAGAAAACATTAAAACAACATAATGAAAATATATTTGGTATTAAAGCAAAAAATTTTGCTGAAAAACTTATTTGCCGAATTTACTCCTGAAGAAATAGCATGAATGTTTTCCCATGATCATTAAAAAACCTGAATCTGGATTTAAAATTCTTTTCACAAAGAAAATATGCTTGGATAGTTGCTGTAATTATCAAAAAATCCCCCAATTGGGCCTCCCTGGTGGTGCAAGGGGTTAAACACTGCACTATGAAGCAATCCGCAGCCTTTGCAGCAAGAGTTCTATCCCCAGCCGGCCAGGGAGCAACCCACATGGCGAAGCAGACCTCTCCTGCCTCGCCCGCTGCTCCCCTCAGCAATGTTTCGGTTAGTCTGTCTATTCTGTTCCCCACTCTGTCTCTGCTGAATCCTCTTGCTGCCCCCACCCCCCACATCTCTGGCCTGTGCCCCAGCTCTTGTATGCATAAATGAATCTTTAAAAAAAAAAAATCCCCCAATTCCCCAAATAGACCCAATATTTTCTAGAGACATAAAGTAAAAGACTATTTTCCAATTATTCTTTAAAGTCAAAATGTACTTAATTCAAAAATCAGATGAATACTTTGCAAGAAAGAAAAATTATAGTCCAATTTCACTCACAAATATATGTGAAAAAATGGTAAAAATAGTATTAACAAGCTAAATATAGCGGGGGGGGCGGAAAACCCTCTCAGTTTAGGTTTATTTGCAGAATATAAGAACAGCATTTACATTAGAAAATCTCTAACTCTAGAGCATCATATTAATAGATTAGAGGAAAAAAACATAGATTAGATTAGCAAACTAAAGAGGGAATTTATTCAACCAAAAGGGATACCCAGTAAAAGTTGCAACAAACATCACCCTAAACAGTGAACTGTTAGAAGTTGTGAATCAGGAGTCATTCAATGATATTGACCAACTGTGGTGGCCATGAAAATACGACCTCAGATCTCCCATTTTGAGGAGCAGAGCTAACTAACAATCCAGTTTTTACCCCTCTGGATATTCTGAGAACACAAGTCTCAGGCTGGTCCCAGCAACTATCTGACAATATTTGCAATTTGGGTACCACCCGTCCTTATGGGTGTCGGGTTCTTTCAATGGACTTGAATTTGCCTCCAGGTTTCATCACTGGCCTGGCTGAAACTGTTTCATCTGCTACCATGTTAAATACCTTCTTCCTACCTGTCTCTCCTTCCTTCCCCCTTTTCCTTTTATAGGTGTCATGCTTGCACCCCATTCTGAAGGCTCCCCTACCCACCTCTGCTTTGTTCACTTTATCCTTTCCAGGTGTTTCTCCCACCATTCTTGAATGTCTGTTTCTTGGAGAACCTGAACACGCTACCACTGCTTCCCTCCACCACCACACCATGAGTATTCTTCTCCAGTTCAGCACATTACCCACTGGTCTCTGATTCTTGACTTAGTGGTTAGGGGAGTTAGTTGTTATTCCTTTAACTCACTCTGCTTTTCTGTATCTAAATCTACTGGAGTGGTTGCCTCCATTTTCTCCAATCTCCATTTATTTTCAGTCTAGCCCATCCTACAACCAGTTTATTAAATGAGATTCTTCCTAAATCCCTGAATTGGAGCAATCATTCCTTTACTAAAATTCTACAGTGCTTATGGAGTAGTGTTGGTCACACTCTGCACACTCATTTTATTTATGTGTATGAGTCTTCTACTAGATAATGAACTCCTGAAATATTGGCCCTGCCTAAATAATTAAATCCTAACAACCATTTCTGCTTGTGCTCAATAAGAGTTTTGATTAAATCAAGATCAAAGTAAATTCCATCTATTTCTGTTTTGTAAATTAGAATAAAAACATACTAAAAGAAAATATGTTTACTTATTCCACCACACTTCATTACAGGAACAAAAGACTAGAAGCCAGTGTGGACCAAAACCCTGCAAAATTCTGGTTAACTGCAAGATCATTTGTTTCCCTTCCTTAGGGGGAACACTGCATGGTTTTCCTCTGAAAAAGTAATTCCAACATGTAATTAAATTAGGACTCAGGAAGTTCATCTTTACATCTAGCTTAAATCCTGCAAACTGTAACTGCAGTTTGTTTTCTCTTATTTGGGGGAATTGGTACCAACAGAGGTGATAGATTCTTTCACAAAAGGAAAGCCAATAGTCTGGTTATAGTGAACTCAAGAACATTTATTTTTGCCAAACTTTGGGTGACTAAAATTTTGAGCAGAATCTGGTGGTGGTTCTAAACTATGACCCCAGGTAATAGCAGCTTCTTCTGCTTAGATTTGCATTTCTCCTATGTGCAGGCTGTTATGGGCTGGGCCACTTCCTCAGAGCAGGGGAGAAATTGTGGTGAGCCATCTGGAAAGATTCCCTGAGGTTATAGGCCACCACTTCCCTTTCCTGCTCTATTGAAATGCAATGCCTGAGGTTTGCCCAAGCCTCTCTGACCAAGCTCTAACCAGACCCCAGGTTGGTTGGCCATCTGTACCCTAACCACTGACTACTCACCAAACACTTTAAAATTATGTCCATAAGGCAGGTCTGGGGAAACCCTCCGGCTGGGGTCTGATTTCTGCACCAGCAGCAATAATAGCAGATGCAAACAAACAATACAACAGGGTGTACTGGTATAAGTGAAGATAAATTTAGCTTTCAGTTTTGTAATGCTAACAAGGAACCTGCTGGGAAGCTCACTTTTCCTCAGAAGCAACTCATTATTGCCAAATAGCCTATTCATCTGATTGGAGAGAAGGCTCTGTTTATTCTCTAAGTCCATCTTGACTGTGGGTACCAGTCCAGTTGAATGGACTCTCTCCCAGGATGCAGGAGAGATGGGATGAAGAATGGAATTACTGTTCCTTAACTCCACATAGATGCCGAGTAAATGATAAGTGAGCATTGAGCACAAATAGTGACCCTAACTTGTTTATTCCAGTTTACTTCATTCTGCTTCCCTGGTAACTATATTTATTGTGTGTTAGAGAACAATGAATTTGGAATTTAAGAGACTGACCTTAAACCCAAGTCTTGGGTATAGCTATGTCTCATTTTCCATGACTTTTCGATGAGAATATCACCTGCATACAAGGTCTCTGCAGATATTAGCCCCAAATTGCTCGTATGGACACAAATAACCCTTGTAAGACTCTGATAAAGGGTTACTTTATAATTATTTAGAACTGCAAAAATACCTTCTACATGTAGGTACCCTCAGAGCTCCACGCTGTCCTGGTCAGGCTGCATCATTCATGTGTTTTTTTTTTTTAATAAATTTTATTTTTATATTCCCCATACAATTGCAATCCCCCCATTCTGACCCCAATCCCTCCCCTCCTGCTCCCCACCCCCCAAAAAGTGTCTCTGGTTCATAGTTTTTGTTGATTTTGATTTTCACTTTCTTATAGTTATTCATTTTCCTGGTCCCTTATTTAAGTTTTCTAGATTCCTGCTATGAGTGAGACCATCCGGTATTTTTCTTTTTCTTTCTGGCTTATTTCGCTGAGCATGATCCCTTCCAGCGCCATCCATGTTGCTGCAACTTGCATGTGTTTATCTTTTTTGAATGCTGAGTAATATTCCATGGTATATATGTACCACATCTTCTTGATCCAGTCATCTATTTTTGGGCATTTGGGCTGTTTCCAAAGCTTAGCTATTGTAAATAGTGCTGCTATAAACATAGGGGTGCATGTGTTCTTTGGAATTGATGTTTCTGTGTCCTTTGGGTAAATACCTAGGAGTGGAATTGCTGGATCCTGTGGAAGCTCTATGTTTAGTAGGTCCAGAAATCTCCACACAGCTCTCCATAGTGGTTGGACCAGTTTGCACTCCCACCAACAGTGCAGAAGAGTTCCTTTTTCTCCACAACCTCGCCAACATTTGTTGTTGCTAGTTTTTTTAATATGTGCCATTCTCACTGGTGTAAGATGGTATCTCATGGTAGTTTTGACTTGCATTTCCCTGATTGCAAGTGATGTTGAACATTTTTTCATATGCCTGTTGGCATTTCCTCTTCAGAGAAGTTTCTTTTTAGTTCCTCTGTCCATTTTTTGACTGGATTATTTTCTTTGTTGTTGTTGAGTCTCATCAGCTCTTTGCAGATTTTTGTGATCAGTCCTTTATCATTAGTGTTGTGTGCAAAAATAACATCCTGCTACTCTTGTGGGTTATGCAAAGCAGTGACTCTGAAAACTAAAATGTATTATTTGTACAAAAAAAGCTACTCTTTATTGATTATCACAATTACCTCAAATCCATATAACAATGTTACAAAAAGAAATGAATTCTATTTTGGGGCCTCCCCTGTGGCGTAGCGGTTGAGCGCTGGGTTGCGAAGCTGCCCGCAGCCTCTGCAGCGTCGATTGATTCCCGGCTGCTCCCGGCCACCGGAGGAGGGTCCCGCATGGCGCTCAGACCTCTCCTGCTGCCCGCTGCTCCCCTCAGCAGTGTACGTCAGTCCTTCTGCCTGCTCTGCTCCTGCTCTGGCTCTGGTGAATTCTCTCACCCTCCGGAGCTTCTGACTGTACCCAGTGCTTGTATAAACAAACAAATAAATAAATAAATCTAAAAAAAAAAAAGAAATGAATTCTATTTCATAGATGGAAAATCAGAGGCTCAGAGAAGTTCAATAAGTTATCACCCTCACCATCCTGCAAAATAGTCAAAAGGTGAGGAGGAAGAAATAAGGTTTTGAATCTGCTTGCCTGACTCCATAATGTGGACTTTTCTCACTATTTTACTGATATCAAATACCTTAGCAATAGATGGTATTCCTTCAACCATTCAACAGATAATTGTGGAAAACCAGCATTATTGTGATTATTATAACAAAATATTGAACACACACTGTGTAGCAGACTGCAGATACAATGTAGAGTAACAATAATCTTGTTCCTGCTTGCATAGAGCTAAGTAGTTAAAAACATGACACAAATAAGACATAAGTTCATACATTTGTATGTATGTATTTTATACATACAATTATGTATATTATATTATACAATATAATAAAATTATATTACTTATAATAAATTATATTATAATTTTTATATTACTTGTAATTTTATAATATCACACATATGTATGTGTTCATGTACACATTTTGCCTCAAATTCTTAACCACTTTTACGTGTTTCATACATTTATTTACTCCGCATGCCAACTCGTGAGTTCAACATTATTTTAGTTAAAGAAACTAAGGAACAAGGATAAACTTGCCTGGGATTACAGAGTTGGTCAATGACAGATCTGGCATTCAAATAGAGAGGTTCTAGCCTCAGAGTTCATGTCCTTAACTATTAGTAATACTAACAATGATCATTAATCATTATTTCACGACTGCTGTGACAAATGCTATCAAGTAAAGCTATGGTGTTAAGACATATGACATTATTTGTTTTTTATTCAAAACTTTACAGTTTTTATTAAAATCTATATGTGTATTTATATATAGAAAGAAGCCAAGGAATATGTATGTGTTCATGTGTGCATGCACATGTTTTACATCAAATTCTTAACCACTTTTATCTTTCAAAGGTAGGGTTTCAAGAAATGTATTATTTATAATTTTTATAATATCTTAAAAATAACAATATAATAAAAAAAATGCCCCCTGTGGTATGTTAAGTGAAATGATTTAGAAAGAAGAAGACAAACACCACACAATTTCACTCATATATGGAATACAGAGCAATAAAAAAGAGGAACAGAAAAACTAAATCAAAACAAACCCTAGAAATTTGTAGAATTGAAGCTACCACAGTGTGAAGGATGAGAGAAGGTGAGAAAAGGGGTGAAGGGACCCAAAGGATTGTGGTGGAGGATTTTGGGTGTTTTGATGGGGTGTGTTGTTGTAACACATCTGAAGAGGTATGAACTTATACCCCCAAATCATTTACAGTGTTGTAAACCACTGTCACCTCAATTAAAATAATAAAATTTAAAAAGCATGGAAAAAAATGCCCCTGTTGTTGTAAAACCTAAGTTTTGATTGAAAAAAAAAATTTTTTTTAGTGGGATGTGTAGAAAAAATAGTTGATGTCTAAAGGGAAAAAAAATCAACATGAATCTTTCCATAATTTACCACTGTGATGAAAGTATATAAATACTGAGAATTATATCCAAAAGATTTCTCTAAATGTTACAGGTACATTGGCTTTAGAAAGTTTCATACTATATTCAAATATTTGAAAATTTGTGAGCAAATTTCAATCATTCAAATAAATGTTTTGCCTTACAGAAATAAGATTAACACCAGCCTGGGCCTATCCTTCATGGGAAGCCATGCCATGATGTGGAAACAGCAAAGCCCTCCAAATCATTCAGAACTGGGTTCACATCCTGGTTTTTCTTTGTTTAATGACTTTGTCCCATATATTTAAATTCAGATTCCACATATATGTATAAAATGGAGGCTATGTCAGTGCTGCAGGGCTGTTACAAGATTATAGACCACTGTGAGACTGAGCATCATGTACGTAAAGTACATGGCTTTTTTCTCAATAAATGTTAATTCTCTAATAAAGTAAATCATTTCTTTTAATATGAATGTTTTTTGTACCACAAAGCATTTCAAACCCCATTTTGGTGTAAATTGTATTACAAGCAACTTGGTGGGTATTGAGAGAAGGCTCTAGGGGGCCTCCCTGTTGGCACAAAGGGTTAAGTTTCAACACTATCAAACTATCTGCCCCCCCTGCAGCATGAGTTCAATCCCTGGTCAGGGAGCTAACCCACATGGCACAGCAGACCTCTCCTGTCTCACCCTCTGCTCCCCTCAGCAGTGTATTTCAGTAGATCCACGTATATTCTGCTCCCCACTCTGTCTCTCGTGAGTCCTCTCAGCACCCCCCACACTTCTGGCCTACACCCCAGTTCTCATATGCATAAATAAAAATAAATCTTTTAAAAGAGAAAGATCTAGGATACGCGTGTGTCTGTGTGTGTGCACGCATGTGTATGTGTGATATGAGTGGATAAATGTACCTATTTAAGTATCAAATTCTTAACTCCTATTATCTCTGAGTGGTGAATTTCTGGTGATTTTTTAAGTTTATTTTTATTAAGGTGACTTCTTTTTGCACTTGACTTATGAGTATGAAAGTTGCTTCTGTATGTACTTCTCCAGGCAGCCCATCCTCCTCTAGTCCGTCCTTCCCAGGGGTGAGCCTGGGTCTAGCCGTGAGGGATGAAGCAGCAATAGCAGATGGGATAGTCTCCAGGGACTCAGGAAACAGAGCTTGCGAACAAAGTAAGGGAAGTCTGCAATTCCATCCCACGTCATTCATTTATTTATTTTCAGATTATTTCTGCGACAATTTTTAAATACTTTCTACTAGTAGGTAATAGAACCAAATTTCTCCTGTGAATACCTTTTCCCTCTTTACCAATTGTAGATAAATGCATGTGTCAGGTATTATACACAGACTGCATTCTTAGAAGAAAGAAACAAAGTAAATACTCTCGAGGGCTGGAATCAAGAAATAAACCCACATTGTTGTAATGTGTGGACAATCTGATCCAGTAAAACTAATCTTGAATTTTTTTCTCCACTCTTTTCTCCCACCCAAATTTGTCTGTTAAAAAAAGTATTAATAGCTCTTTTTCTTTTTTTTTTTTTTTTTTGGAGAGGTGAAACCATGATCAAGGCAAATGCTGAAGTAAATTTTCCTAGTCTTTATTATGTGTTGTGAGAAATTAGTGCTTGAATTTTTTTTCGAGTGCAATATATGTAGGAGAAAGGGTACAGGCAAAAAAAATGTACAGCTTGATTAATTTTTATGAAATGAACATACTGGTGTCACTCATTCTCAGATCAAGACACAGATCCTAACCAACCCCGGAAGCTTTCCTCGTGGCCTCTTATAACCATTAACTGACCCTGCCTGCCCCAGTAAACACCCCCTGCCCCATTTCTAACACCAGGGTTAGTCCAACCTGTTTTTGAAATTCAGCTAGACACTCAATATGTCCTCTTTTTATGTCTGTTTTCTTTCACCAAGTGTTTTCTCTCTGTTGTTATGTATAGATTGTCCACCACCATTGTTTTCTAGCAACTTGCTTTATGTGAAAAATTTTTGATCAGATACTTGTTTTCCACATTTAGAGTTAAAAATAGTTATGGGAGCCTCCCCGGTGGTGCAACGGGTTGAGTGCTGCACTGTGAAGCTGTCCGTAGCCTCTGCAGCGCGGGTTCAATTCCCAGCTGGCCGGTGAGAAACACACATGGCATGGCAGACCTCTCCTGTCTCGCCCACTGCTCCCCTCAGTAGTGTCTTCGGTCCTTCTGCCTGTTCTGCTCTCCCCCATTGTCTCTGGTGAATTCTCTCACCCTCCCGTGCCTCTGACTGTACCCCAGTTCTTGTATAAAAAAATAAATCTTAAAAAAAAAAAATAGTTATGTACTGATACTAAGGGCTTCCTTTACCAAATCCCTAACTCCCCCAAATGGCATTTTCTAAAGGGTTTAGCAAGGAAACCTCACCATAGAAAGGAAGATGCTGGATTCCCGTTAATACTGGTTTGTTTCAATGTTTCCACAATGGGTGGTGTTAGCAGGGAAGTGGAATGCTGCCTGGGAAAGGCATCACAGTTTATCATCCAAGTCTGTGAGGTCTGTGTAACTGACTTCCTGTGAAATTCCCTAGATGCTTGAAGACAGGAAGAGACACTGCCACCTCATAGCTCTTGTCTTGGTGCCCAAGCCAAAGCTGGGGCTGGGCCCAACTGTGACGCAGTTTACATTGGTCTCTGGTGCTGCCCCATTTTCCTTATCATCCTCTGTCACCTGCTATTTCTCATTAAGGAGCCAGTGAGTTTGTTCATCTTAGGTAGGTACAAAGCTAGTGTGATTTAACTTCGGGGCTTAAGGTTATTTCTCCATCACATATAATCCTCTCCCCAGTTACAGATCTTAGAGATAGATGGTATGAATAAGGCAATTTTCCCGGACCATGCCATGACTCTTGGTATGTAGTAATGTCTTCATATTAGAGATAAGTGGAGATAAGTATGTCCCAAGGTGAAGAGTAAGAATTGACCAACCTAGTGAAACTTAGTAAGATACAGAGAACTCTGGTGAGAATTTGAATCTTCTACAGGCAATAGAGAGCAATTTGTAATTCCATATTAAAGAGTGTGGTCTGTTAGTACCATTTCCATCTTTCTTGAATAGTAAGGTCTATCATATTCCTGGGAATGGCGGATCCAAAATCCAATGTTGGCAGCTTTCCTCCCTACCTGTGTCTATGCAGGTAGCTCTCTTTTTCTTTCTCCTTTTCCTAATAAACCTGTTCTTTCAAAATGTAAAAAAAAAAAAAATCCATGCTTCCCTTTGTATTTCTCATTTTGTTTGTTGAATAATACTTTATTGAATCATTTTTCTTTGTAGCTCTAACTATCTGTGCACTGCACCATACCACTATTGATGTCATGAGGGTGGTGACCACTGACATTGCAGCCCACAGCCTGAGCCAACCCCAGGAACTCAATGGTTGAGAGAGAGAGAGTTCTCTCCTAAAGATGGGCGCTGCATCTGTCCTCAGACAATGTTGAAAATCTCATCAAAAATGATAATTCCACTGTGGTTATTGTTTTCCTGTTTCTTTCTGTTTCTTAGCAGATCCTTGAGGTCTCTGAAGATAAGGGTAGAGGTAGAGGTACCACCTTGATCTAGGCTTGTCAGTTCTGAATGGTCAGTTTCACAGCAACTCTTAGACCCTTCCAATCAACAGTTGCCCAGTCATCATCAACTTTTTTAGAGACAGATCCAGGGGCCAGTCTTGGCTGTCACAGCAGCCATGACAAAGACTTCCTCACTGGTGTACCTCAGGTACACAATTTTGATCTTGGGGCAGAACTTAGGCGGCATGGTGGAGGTGGATGATGGATGAACCCAAATTCTGGGCAACTGACCTTCTCCTTTGACCTCTTCCAAGCTGAGAGTTGAACGTCTTCTGTGTCTCCCTTGATATTGTGTTGTCATGGTCAAATTGGGGAAGCTGAGGTATTCACCCTTCACTAAAATATTCACCAAAATATTATTCATCTTTTCTATTTTCTTAAGTAGTTGTTTAATAACTTGCCTTGTACAAGGCAGTTACTTAACTATAATGATAATATTATAATGTTTATCTCTCCCAGGGATGTTGGCATTTTAACAGAGGAGCCTGAGTAGTTAAATTCAAATAATAAATATCAACTTTTTGGGAAAGAATAAAAATAGTAGTAGGCATTATTTATAATTATTATTTTCTTTTATTCTTAACTGCCTTGTTTAAGACATCTAGTAAAATATTGGACAGAAGTAGAAATAAAGGAACCTTATTATTGATCTTAAAGGGAATGTGTAAGTTGTCTCACCATTTAAGCAGAATGTTTATTCTAAGTTTTCTTTGTAAAAGATTCAAATTCTCACCACTTACCATGTTATGAAAATTCCCTATCATTTTAGTTTTTTAAAGGAATGGATATTGAATTTCATTGATGAATTTTTTTCTTCTTTAATTTGTTAATGTGGAGACTTAAATCACTGATTTTCTAATGTTAAACCAATTTTGTATTCCTGCGCTAAATCCAAACTGGTCATGATACATTTTAATAGAGCCTTATTACTTACTAAGTCACATAGTAAAAATTAAACTCAGAGAAGTCAAGCCACTTGCACAAGGCCACATGGCCTGAGTATTTGTTTAAAGAAAAGAAAGCAGGTTATTAAAACCTTGAACTTCTGAGAAACATAGATTAGAAGAAATGTATTCAACTAACGGAGTTCAGAGATCACCAGCAGACGACTTCATTCAGAAAGAGCCACTCTTTCCCTTGAATACAGGCACCTAGAGCTAAATTTGTCTGGCAACCCTGTTCCCTGGGACCCTATGGTTCCATTTAAGGTCATGCAGAGTCCCTATCACCTTTAAAGTATATCTTGAAGGAAGGGATTATCAAGAGGCAGTATCACAGAATTACTTGAGGATCAGAGAATTGGTCTAGATTTGATTACTTTGACCATAGAGTGCTGCTTCTCTGTTTCTTTATTAATATATAATCTAGGGTCTCCCTGGTGCCACAGGGGTTAAAGTCTCAGTGCTATTTTTTTAAAAGATTTATTTATTTATTTATACAAGCACTGAGTACAGTCAGAAGCGCGGGAGGGTGAGAGAATTCACCAGAGCCAGAGCGGGGAGCAGAGCAGGCAGAAGGACCGAAGTACACTGCTGAGGGGAGCAACGGGCTGCAGGAGAGGTCTGCTCCTCATGTGGGACCCTTGGCCGGCAGCCAGGGATCGAGCTGGCGCTGCAGAGACTGTAGGCAGCTTTGCAGCCCAGCGCTCAACCACTGTGCCACCAGGGAGGCCCAAAATCTCAGTGCTATTAAGCTATTGCACAGTGGCTGGCAGTAGATCCACTTGTTCTGCTCCCCACTCTGTCTCTGGTGAAACCTCTCAACCCCCGCCCCGCATATCCAGCATACTTCCCAGTTCTTATATGCATAAATAAATCTTTAAAAAATATATACATAATCTATTGCATAATACCACAGTTGAAGTATAAATGTATTTCATTCAGTGACACATTTTAATAACCAAGATTTTGGGAGGCCGATTGTTGTTCGAAGTATATCTGGAGTTTTTTTTAACTACTAAAGTTCACATGTTTACAAAATTCCCTACTGTGCATTTAACAGGTTTGTTGAAAGTACTCATTACACACACACACACACACACATCACACACACACATACACACACACACATTTGTTATTATGTAAGGTGACAGATATCAACTAAACTTATTGTAGTAATCATTTCACACAGTTTGCATATGTAAAATCATTGTTGTACACTTAAAACCAATATAATATCATATGTTGATTGTGTTTCAATTAAACAAACAAAAAACAGGTTTCAAGCAATGCAATTTCAAGTACTCAGAGTAGTGAAATAACATAATTTCCTAAAACTGGACCAACTGACTGATCCAGCAGAAGCAAACAAACTGAACAACTACAAAAGTGACAGTCACGAAACTCACAGAGCAATCTATATTTGAGCAGCATATATTTACTAATCATTTATTTTGCATCTATGTTGAGCCCACCACCTTTCACACTTCACTGTTCATGACTGCACTGAAGTCCTCAAGCATGTGAAGTGGCAGCCCATGAAATTACAAGGCATCTTTCTGCAGTGTTTAGCAGCATTCCCCTCTTTGAACTTAATAGGTTTCTTAAAAGTTATCACACACACATACACATATACACATATTTGTAATTGTTATATTTTCCTCATTTTCCATGTCTCAAAACATCCCATACTGGGTAAGTCCCATGATAATCTGAAATTAAAAGAAAGTGGGGAAATGAGCTTTTTGTTGTTGTCTATCAGTTTAGCCAAGAGTCTTAAAATTAGCAAAGCTAAGGGTTGGAGCAGAAGTGGAACAATGAATGGACAATCTCATATACCATTGGTGAGAGCTCAAATTTGTGCTTTCATCTGGAGGATAATGAAATAGTATCTGTCAACATTTTAAGTGCATATATATTTTGACCTAGAAACTCCATTTCCAATAATTTCCCTAGAGAAATTATAGACTAAATATAGGTAAAGATAAATATCCTAGGATATTTTACAGTGTTATTTTGATAACAAAGAATTTTGAATAGCAAGATATTTATCAATTTTATTTTGTATGTTTTTATTCTTGTCAAATTTATTTGTTGAGGTGACTAGATTACATAGTTATTTGTGGTTTAGAAATATAAGATTTCCCCCCTTAGATGCTGTTACTATACTATGCCTACCATCAAGGCACCCAATTTAAGGGCTATTTTAAATAAGATATGTACATTATATACAGGAGTGTTATGCAGCCATTATAAAGAATGAAGTAGACCTATATTTAATAATATGAAAAGAATTCCTTAACAAATGGCTCAGTGTGAAGAACCAAAATACAAAACTAAAATTGGAAATTATTTATGCTGAAAGTGTATTTGTGAATATTGAATTAAAGATTCCTGCATGATGCTATAATAGTGATATAATGGATGGTTTTTACTTCTTTTTTCTTTCTGAATAGCATGGATCTTCTAAGAGAGACTATATTAACTTTTATATTTCATTTTAGAAAAAGATGTTTCTTGTGGAAATTTATTTTGATGAATTACATTGATTGATGATCAACAAAATTTTAGTTTTAGTTTAATTAATTGTGAAACAATAAACTCTCACTCTAAAAAGAGGTGAACACTTACTAAGCATAATTTAAATATAAAAAGTATTAAATTCACACAAATTAAAATCTCAAATTATGCCCTTTCCTGTCTTTTCATTGTTAGAAGGAAAACAAATCCCTTGGAGACTATTACACCTCCTGGTAAGACAATGCCCCTTTTAACAGGAGCCAGAATCATATACTTATTTGAAGATTTTTAAAAAAATGAACTTGATTTAATTACTTCCAGCTAAGTTACTTTATACAGTTGCTATTTTTCTGATCTTTTGTTTTATTATAATTTATCATTTAATATCACAGCAGGAGTTTATATGAATTTCAATAAATTACCCATTTTGACAATCAAGATATATCAGGAAAAGGAAGCAATCATAAGCATCCATGTCAATTTTGAAATATCATTGAAAATTACCTATTTATTTGTAGGACTCACTCAGGGGCTTTCAGGTCAGGGAGGTACAACTGAATTCTCCCAGAACTAACATGCTTTTGGAAGAGTTAAAATACTTTTTTCTTAAAGATTTATTTATTTATTTATACAAGAACCGGGGTACAGGCCAGATGCACAGGAGGGTGAGAGGATTCACCAGAGACAGAGTGGGGAACAGAACAGGCAGACTGATGAAATGCACTGCTGATGAGAGCAGCAGGCACGACAGGAGAGGTCTGCCATGCCATGTGGGACCCAGAATCGAACTGGTGTGCAGAGTCTGCTGGACAGCTTCACAGCATGGCGCTCAAACACCTGCGCCTCCAGGGGAGGCCTGAGTTAAAGTACTTTTAATGTGAAAAACCACTTCCTAATTTATCTGATGAATTTAGAGTATTCTCCATATATGCATATTTAATTACTGAGCATGCACAAAAGAATCTACTTACTACACTCAAAACTTCTTTCCTCTAAATGCTCTTCCTTGATCACTTCTTCACCATCACACTGAGTTAGTTGTTTGTCCTCTTGTGGAGGACAAAACAAGAACATATGTGTAAACTGCCTCCTCATATTGTTCATATGTGATCACTTTCTATACCAGGAACTGTGTCTTGTTCATCTCTTTGTTTCTGGAGTATAGCATGGAAAATAGCACAGAGTATGCCCTCACGAGACTGGGTAGGATGAATGAAGAAATCCCTGGGCGGGGTTGAGTGGGCATAACTATGATAATGTAGGGTATGTTATAAGAATTCATTTCTATTTAAGGTTATGTGGGCAAAGTTTTCTGAAAGCTCATGTTTACTGTTTGAGACCTTTGCCGAGATGACTGATTTCCTTGTTTTTCCTTCCCTTTCAAAAACTGGAGAGCAAAGATAGAGAGAAGAAATGCTCGTGCCTAACACCACAGGCCAACTTAAATAGAATTTCAGGAGGAAGAGTTAAAAGTTCCTAAAACTATTGTAAGATTAAATTCCCAGAGCTATATGGGGGAAGCTGACATTTTTGTCCATCACTGTGTTAACCATCAGGAGAGGGACAGACATTTCAGCTCAATAGGACAAAAGGGTTCCCTTTGGGAAGTTTTGATGAGGCCATTTAAGCTGGGAGAAGGTAGAATTTATCCTTATTTTTTCATCTTATATCAATACTTACAATATCACTATATCAATACTTACATCTACTTATATACTGGAGGGGTTAGTTGTAATTACAGCAGAAATAACTTTCAAAGTATCAGGAAGGTTTAGGATATATCATCATACAGAAAAAGCAGGTTTTAAAACAGAATGCACATTGTGAGTCTCACAAGACTGACAGTATTTTGGGTGATTTTCTCAATTTTCATTGTTTTTTAACAATGAGCATGTATTAGATTGAGACTAAAAAGCTATATGTTTTGCTTTTTCTTAAATTGTAACTTGTCATCCTTCAGCCTATTATGTAGAAAACTCTCAAATTTTCTCTGAATAGACAGACCAGCTGTGCAGGTTGAACATCCTGAGGAATTCACTGACTTCTGATGACACAAGAAGATACACTCTTAGCATGACCTAAGAGACCCAGCTTGGTCTGGATCCTCCCTATCTCCCCAGTCTCCACTGCCCTCTAGCCACTGTGACTGCTACAAGGTACCCAGACTGCTCCAAGAAGCCTTGGCTGGCCTGGAATATTCTCCCCTCCCAGTGTGTTCATGCTATTCAAATTAAGACCCTTAGTTCTGATGTCATTCTCCTCAGGGAAACCTGCTCAGGTCAAGTTCCATTACAGCCTTTCACTGACCACATTTTTGCTTCATTTATTTATGTGATTTTTATTTAATAGCTAATAACCTACCCCCCCTCAAACCAACAGCAACAACAAATAACTGTGAACTCCATGAGGGTTTGGCTCATTATTAAATCCTTAGTGCCAGCAATCTTTAAATATCCTTGTATATATGAATGCACCACAGTAATGAGATAAATAAAATTCAAACAGGATGATAAAGTGGAGTACTTTCATAGTGTCTACCCAGAGTCATTCATCTAATCAATGAGTCAATGTTGTTTGTTCTCTATTTGCCCTCTGCTAGACACTACAGGAGAAGCAAGATTAATATAGGAAAGGGTACCTGCTCCCTGGGGAATTAATAATATACTATCAAAAGATGAGAAACATACAAAAGAGATCAGTAACATAACTAATTAAATCATATTGGAAGTATATCATATTTTTAAGGGCAATATAATAAAAATAATCCTTTTTTTAAGATTTTATTTTATTTATGCAAGAACTGGGGTACAGGCCAGATGCACGAGAGGGTGAGAGGATTCACCAGAGACAGAGTGGGGAACAGAACAGGCAGACTAACGAAATACACTGCTGAGGGGAGCAGCGGGCGAGACAGGAGAGGTCTGCTCACCATGTGGGTTGCTCCGAGGCCGGTGGGGATCGAACCGGTACTGCAGAGGCTGTGGATGGCTTCACAGCACTGCGCTCAACTGCCTGCACCACCAGGGAGGCCCCAATAAAAATAATCTTAATGTTCCACATAGATTATACCACATGAGCAAGTAGTATTTAGTCTGAACCATAACTTTTAAACAAAATCAAATGGTATTTTGTTCCCGTTCCTATTTCTAGGAATTCTTTTCTGCTTCCCTCATACTCAGTAAAATTAATATTATCCAAATTAAACACATTATGCATAAGAATTTATAGTCTACATAGCACCTCCCTCATATCTACCTTAGAAATTTTTCTCTTGATGAGGCAATGGCAAAAAGAAGTCTAGGGATTAAAAATTAGAACAGAATGAAGTGGAAGTAGGTCTTACAAAAATAATAGCATAACTTAATTTTGCCAGGTATTGCTCAAAGAAAAGAAATTTAACATAAAATTTAACACTTCTACGTTTTTAGTGAATACTATTATCCTTATTTATTAATGTAGCTGAGGGAATTGAGTCACACAGAGGATAGTAACTGGCTGAATCATAGAGCTGATAGGTGGCATAGCCAGGCAGTTCGGCCCCAGGGGCTGGGTTCTGAATCATGCTGTCACACTACCTCCCAGTTCCCCATTCTTTCCTCTCCCTCACTGTCCTATGTTACCCTGCTATCATTCCTTCCATATCACGTTTTCCCCCAGTCTTTCTATTTCTATTAGGATCCCAAGTTCCTAATGGCAAATGCTTACCAAGCAGCATTAAAGAAATCATCCTTATCTTTGGTGTTTCTTCCTATTTTACTCCATTTTGAATCTACCCATGAGATCCCTGTTACAAGTTGTAGCAATCAAGGAGTGAATAAAGCATAATATCATTATCACACAATGAAAATTCCAAAAGGATAAATTAAAGTTAGGGTTTTCTGAGTCGACACTTGATTTTGCTATCTGATACCAGATCTTAATAATAATAATAAGTAATAATATTTGTTGAATGCCAAATGTGTGCCAGATACTGTTACAAGTACTCTCCTTGTATTAACTCATGTAATCATATGGTAACCCTATAATGTAAGTTCTGTGATTATCATTCTGTTTCATATATGATAAAACAGAGGCATCGATATTTTATGTAAGTTGCCGAATGAACAGCCAGATGTGGAGCCAAGCTGGATCTCAGTGACTTAATGATGGAATCCAAGTCTTAACCACCATGTCTCACAGCTTTCTAGCCCCACAAACTCACCTTTCCACTTTTACATCTCTTTTTCTGATATCAGAAGAAGTTACCTTCTTATAATACTCCTTGTCTGTTTAGACAGCATTTCCAAACTGTCACGACAATTGCCCCTAATGGCCAGAAACCCCTCAGTGGCTTTTTACTTTCCTACATTTGTATTACTATTTCTGTCCTTTCCCTTAAAATAAGAGTGAATGTTTATTCACTGAGATTTCACAATAACTGGGAAATTTACACTCAAACATTATGATTAAGACTAAGTATGTTTTGCAAATACATGTCCTTAAATTGGGTCTCATATCATAATCAAAGGAAACTTGACCCCTGGGGTTTGAGTACTATTCCTGCATTGCTTTGCCAGTCTAGGATGTTCAGGGGTGACTCACACTTGCCCTTCTCTCCAGACCATCTCCAAAGGAAGTAGACGACCCCCTGCTAACCTCGGTGACTGCTACTTCTAAGTTGCCAGCATTGCTTCTGTATTATCAACATTCTAATTTTATGGGAAGGGCTGTGGTGAATTTCTGGAAAGTGAATAGGAAGTTGCTTTCCTACGCCTGACACTGAGGGGAGGTAGCAAGACTATATATCAGAAGTCTGGGTTGGGCACACTGCATAAAGTTAACCAAGTAGCAGAGGAGATGGTAAGTCCATTTTTCTTTCCTATGGGAAGTAACTGAGTTGATGTGGTATATGTCTAAGTTGGGCAGGTAAAGATTCAGAAAGTGAGGAAGAGTAATTATGTGGGATAGCCTTTTAGAGTTAGTAAGCAATTTAAAACCTGCTGTCCATTTTAACCTTCCCTACAAACTTACAATTTATTTCCATTCTGCAAATGAAGCACTCTGCCTCACAGAGACTGGATGTTTATCTAAGGGTGCATTGTTAGGCTTTATGTTGTCTGGATCTGAACTCCTGTCATACGGCTCCACAGTTGCTATTTTTCCTAAAAGGGCTCACAGGGACTCTCTTGAATAGATCTTGGCAAACCTTCAACCCCTGTCTATAGGATTGCTCTCCTCTCTGGGCTGAACACAAAGCTGGACAAGTCTCCTTTTGAAAAACTTCTTATCTTCAGCTTTCCTATTTATAATTTTCTCTGAGCCCAAAGAGTCTGCTGGGACTGATATTGGAGTACCTACTGTGTCATTATTAGGATTAAATGAGATCTCACTGAAAGCACTTAGATCTGAACCTGGCACAGTTATTCATCAGTCAATGTCAGCCATTATTATTATGACAAAGAGAAAATTCTTGGGGATTTAGTAGGGTTTGCTATTTAGGGAAGATCCAAGGAAAACTAGGCATTCATGAATTCATTAACATAGTGTAGGTAAGTTTTACCACAACTCAGCTGAACTATTTCACACAGTCCCAAGGTCCAAAATCCCAAACTGTTTTTTGAGTGCTTCTTATGGAATACCAAAAGAAAACAGCCCTGTACCCAGTCTGCCCATTTCTGTGCTTTACTCTAGAACACTTTTCAATACTTGTAATAAGGATTATCTGTGGGGATGGGTGAGGGGGAGAGACAGGTAAGAGGGGGAAGAGAAGAGGAATGAGTTTGAGTCTGTCCTCGTTTTGAACCCTGATGATATAGGGAGGTAGATTATGTTTGTCTTATTTTTTGCATATCATACTTGTCATGAATTGGTCAACTTAAATGAATGAGCGGTTATTTCTCTCTTCTCTTTGGTAACCACCTCTACTTCAGATGTATGTAAAGATATTTGATGACATAGTTTTTTGAAAGTTTAGAGGTACAACTCCTCTTTCCAGAGAAAAATGCAAACATTCACATAAACACCAAGTTTGGTGGACCACCACAAGAAGTTCCCAGACCTTCACATGGGTTCTGGGTTAAGAAACCTACCCTATCACCTCCTTTGCTTTATGTTCAGACGTTCTTCCATTGGCATTCTGAAACAAGACTGAGGTTGGTAATTAGGATATCAATGGTAAAGTTACAAGGATGGTGGGGCAAAGGGCTAAAGAGTACAGGCGGGGAAAGAAAGTTAAGAATGAACTGAAGAGGGCCTCTCCTGGTGGCGCAGTGGTTGAACGCTGGGCTGCAAAGCTGCCTGCAGCCTCTGCAGTGCTGGTTCAATCCCTGGCCACTGGGTGAGGGTCCCACATGGCGCACAGACCTCTCCTGCCGCCCGCTGCTCCCCTCAGCAGTGTACTTCGTCAGTCTGCCTGTTCTGCTCTCCCCTCTGGCTCTGGTGAATTCTCTCACCCTCCTGTGCTTCTGACTGTACCCAGTGCTTGTATAAATAAATAAATAAATCTTAAAAAAAAAGTGAAGAAAAAAATTATACATTAAAAAAAAAAAGAATGAACTGAAGAGCAAAGAGAAAAATCAGGCACTGTTTATGCAGAAGACAAAGAATGTAGGCAGTGATATTATTACATTCTGTCTCTGAAAATGCAAGCTTGTGGTCTACAACATGGTAGATGAACAGAATCTTTCCATGGTACCATTCTTATTAACTCTGTAAGTCACCTAGAACACTGACAATCAAGGGGCTCCTATTGCCATCTGATACTCTTTCTTATGCAAAATGAGTTCCAGGGAAAGATACTTGGTCCTCCCACTTTCCTCCACCTTTCACTTAACCCCACAATCACTTTTAGTTCTTTTGAAAGGTAAAAATCAAAATAATCACAGTGCAGGCTTAATGAAGGTTTACACAGGTTCAGGATATTGTTCTAGTTACCTAGTCTCGGACAACCTCCAGTGAATTCCAGTTTGAAACAGGCTGCCAAAGAACATTAAACTGAAGATTAGCAGGGAACATGATCACTTCTCCTAGAGAGGCATTTCCTTTTGTTCTAACACTTAATTAATTTGCTTAGCGACACAAGTACACAGTTCATGACCTCTTAGCAGCCTAGATCCAATACTGAATTTTTTTTTTAAGATTTATTTTATTTATTTATACAAGCACTGGGGTATAGTCAGAAGCGCAGGAGGGTAAGAGAAGTCACCAGAGCCAGAGCGGAGAGCAGAACAGGCAGAGTGACGAAATGCACTGCTGAGAAGAGCAGCGGGCGGCAGGAGAGTTCTGCGTGCCATGTGAGACCCTCGCCCGGTGGCTGGGGATCAAACCGGCGCTGCAGAGGCTGCAGGCAGCTTCGCAACCCAGTGCTCAACTGCTGTGCCACCGGGGAGGCCCTCAATACTGATTTGAAGACAACATTGTAGAATAGGAGCAGATGTGAGGCCTGCCCACCCCAAGGAAGTTTCAGTGGAAAATTAATACTCAAAGGAAAATTTTTAAGCATCAGCCATCCTCCATATCCACACACACAAAAAAAACACTTCTTAGCTGCCAATGTTCATTTAAAATACTATTGCCGCTGTATCTCTAAATGAGGAGAGGATTTTTTCCTATTTATTCATGTGGATGAATATTATTTATTGGTATAATCAGATAAGTACAAATCAATCTTATTCCTTATTTCAGTTTTAAGGATTTAAAATTCATTCACATGATAAGTAGATGGAAATAAAACTTGTACATGGCAATGTCTCTCCATTTTTTAAACTTCTCCCAAGTTATATGCCCAGAATTATATAGCGATTTACCATCAGAATTTTAATCAATAATTTAGCATCTGACAACTTAGTTGGGTCATCTATCAAAGGAGATTAAAGGAGACATCAAAACCAATGCACTTGGAAAAGCATTTGTAACACCATTACTAGGAACAGTCAAGCTCTCAATACCTACCCCACTGCTTTTTACTTATGCACATAAGCCCCTTAATAAGTGAAAGTCAGATTAGTAAAAGGTATGATTTAGATCAGTTTTAGGAAGGAATAAATGCAGAAGTTGGGAAATATGAACATAGATTTATTTAAAATGTCTCTTGCTTGTGACCCCCCTTTGAGAAGTCAGGCCCAATCTAAAGATTTCTGTTGGAGTACCTGGTGTGGTATCTTTGGGTACTGAATAGAAATCAAGATATTAAAAAAAAAACAAAACAGAGAAATTGATGGGGCTAAGTTCCCACTAAGGGATTATTGCTATAGCTCCTGTGCAAATAAACAGCATCATAAATCATAACATTATTATATACTCACTATTTGACAATAGGTCCTGCAGAAGACAGCTGATTAGTGCCCTAGCTCATAAGAACACAGACTATGCCAAAATGGAAAAGTACCAGGCTTTTCATACCATGACCCCATTATCAGGGGTCATCTTTTTACTTACACTGGTTCCAGTTATGTCCCCCCCACTATCAGATTAGGCTATAGCTAGTAGTGCGTGGACACATGGACACAAACACACACACACACACACGCTACTCCATACCACCCCATATACCCTATATCATTTATCATTGGAAATTGGTCTATAGCAATTCAGAATTTCTATATAGGGGTTTTCAGTAGTGATATGACTAAAAGAGCAGTAAAACTTCCACTACAAAACAAATGCATTGTTTTTTCTATTTGTGGTGATGTTGGGGTGGTTTTGGAGGGAAAATGTTGCAGCATCTAGATATAGTCATGTCACATACTCTATCATCTTCAACAACAACACATGTATATTTAAGCTTGTAGGTTTATGACCATAGAAAAGTAGAGTGTCAAAAAGGTCTTGTTTCAAACTCAGGCTCTGCTGCTGTCATTTTGGATATGTTAAACACTCCAACCTTCAATATTGTCATGTGCAACATGAGGGAGTTGAACAAGATGAACATTTCCAGAAATTATTTGTCTAAAAACATTTTAACATATTAAAAGGTTTGGTAAAATCCCAACAAAAACATAGAAATAACACTTGCAATAGATCCAAGGGGAATAAGCCACATATGCACACCTATTAATCATTGATTAATATTTGCAGATATATGCCAAATGGTAAGTCAAAAAAACAAAACACAGCTCAATAATACAGAACAGTACTGGCATGGGACAGAACTGTTGATCCTCTGTGCATAGGACAGACAGGGGTTCTGTGTGCCACAATACTCCTGGGTATGACATACCAGTTCTTAAAGATGAGTGACTGACCATTTGGTATTTTCTTATGTGCATATTAAAATTTGTATCATAAAAGAAAAATATTGTGGCACAAAGTAATTACTCAATAAATATTTGTTGAATGAAAAAATGAAATCAGCCTTAAATCTTGGTACAGTGTCTAGCAATATTGGGACTCAGAACAGAGAGAGAAGGTGGCCAAGGGCTTGAGCCAGACCCCCAGTAGAAACAGGAAGATGATAACTCAATATAATGATAATTGGTTAGAAACTTTCTGTCTACATTCATTGCACAAAGATATTAAAAGGAAATTTTCCTCTTCTATTTCAGGCCAGCTGCCTAAAAACCAACTGGAACTGGAGATTTCAGAAAGGGGTCTTCAAAACCACCCAGCTCCTTTGCTTCAGCATTCTGATCTCTGGTAAACTTCATGCTAACCATTCACCTGGCCCTGAGGCTGGGGTAATGGCCAGGCCTAATGGAGAAGTTAGGTATAGGAATCAGTTATTGTGAGACTTGGGAAAACTGTGCAAGCTCAGATTCCTAGAAGAAAAATGCACCATAATATCGAAAGAAAAAACTTCCAGAATAACTGAAATGGATAAATTTATCCACTAGGCATAGTAACCTCAGGCCCTATACAAATATTTCAACTTCTTTAAAAATCATTCTTTCCTAGGTCAAAGAAAATATCTTAATATATTAATGTTCTCATCTTTATACCAATTCAGTTGTAAAATTTAGTTTTTAATATGTTACTATGAAAGAAAGGGTCTTCAAAGACCAAATTGCTGAGAATGCATGAACATCATAGTGCAGGTGTGGCAATGTTAAAGTCTTACAGCAAAGTAGGACAAAAAAAGTATCAGTGAGGGAGTAAATGTAATCAGTCCTCTCATGCTTGTAGCAGAGGGTTGAATGGGAACATAGCTTCATAAACAGGAAAGGGACCCATTTCCAGGCCTGATTGCTTGCATTACACACTGGCCTCTCCTGGGTCGGATGAGCACCCACTGGCTGTGATAACAATATCTAGTATTATGGTGCCCTTTATACTTTTGAAGAGCACATTGTTTCACAAACACCCATAAAGGATTGTTTTGAGCACTATCTTAACAAGCTTAACAAGTGAGTAAGCAGAGATGGAGGAAATAGAATAATTTGTCTAAGAGATAAAGCCAAGAACTGCAAATGAGTATAAGTTTTCAAATCAGGAGATTTGATTTCTACTTGCATCTCCCACAAACTCACTGTGTTTCACTCATGGAACAAGTGTTCTTTGGGTGTCTAATAAGTGCCAAGTTCTGTGCTTGATGCTAAGGATTCAGAGCTAAAAAGAGACCACTATCAGGATTCATAACCTAACAGGTGTGGACCAGGTGATAGAAATAGGGAGTTGGAAAAGATGAACATTTCCAGAAATTATTTGTCTAAAAACATTTTAACATATTAAAAGGTTTGGTAAAATAGAAATAGACATTACAATACATGGCACAGACAGGTGCAGTGGGAGCCTGGAAGAAGGAACACTAAGCCTATTGGGACAAAGGAGAGGAAGGGAAAAGTTTACCAGGCATAAAGGGGAAAGGAAACCAGGACAGCAGAAGAGCTTGTAAAAAGGTATAGATATGGGAATTGTTTTTCTTAGAAAGCAAATATGGTAGGTTAGGATGCTGGGCCAGCAGATAGACTCCAGGTCATATAGTTTCCTATCTTCCATGTGAAGAGGTAGAATCTATAAATATGAGGCAGGTAACAAGACACTTTAAGTGTCATTTAACTTGAAGTTGGGCAAAGTGTTTAATTCTCTATTTATAAAAGGTGGTGAAGATTAGATGAGCTCCCAGGTCCCTTCCAAATGTGGTATCTTCTATTCCACATCTTTCATACCAAGGATCCTCAGCAGAGGACATTTTCCTATTCTAGTTTTATGTATATTTCTCTTCATTTTTCTTTTTATAGAAAAGATGTTTAATCTTATTGAGGCAACATTGGTTTATCACATTGTGATTCAGAGGCATGAGTCACATCTCCTCAGATGTATGTCACCACCCCACACCCACCACCAAGGCACCCACAGTCCTCTACCACAGTCCACTATGCCCCAACACCATTTTCCTCTCCATTCTCCCCACCCTCCTATGCTCACCTTAATTCCACAGTCATATTTCTAGGGCTTGTTATTGGTTTGGTTTTGACTGATGCTTTTTTGTTTCTTTATATTCCTAATATAAGTGAAACCATGAGATATTTTTCCCCTTCTGATTTATTTTGCTTAGCATTATTCCCTCCAGTTCCATCCATGTTGCCACAAATGTCAAGAGTTCACCCTTTTTTTAATCACAGAGAAGTATTCATCTTCTTTATCCCTTCATTTGCCTTGGGCATTTAGGTTGCTTCATCACTTGACAATATCAGTAGTGCTGCAATGAACACTAAAGTGTATATGTCCCTTCTAATTAGTTTTTGCTTTTAGCATTTTAAAAAATATTTATTTTTCACTTTTTTATGCATACAAGAACCTGGGTGAAGGCCAGAGGTGCAGGGAAGAGAGAGGATTCACCAGAGACAGAGTGGGGGGCAGGACAGGCAGATCTACTGAAATACCCTGCTGAGGGGAACAGCAGGCAAAACAGGAGAGATGTGTCTGTGCATATGTGTCACCTCCCTGGCTGGGGATCGAACTCATATCGCAGTGGCTCATGGTGAAATGGCTGGCGATAGCTTGACAACACTGAGACTTTAACCCCTGCACCACCAGGGAGGCCCTGTTTTAAGCATTTTTGCAGTCTTCAGGCATCTATAAGTTTAAGTGAAAGATGGAAACCATTCTTTTTCCTTGAAACAATGAGATTAGACATAAAACTGCCATGCTTGGGATATTTGTCTTTTGGTCAGAAACTCTGCTGACCAAAGAAGCATATTTATGCTCACAGCTTCCTGGTAAGGGATACTAACCTGGCACTCTTTTTCCTTTTCTTAGAACTAATGAATCAGAAAGAAGTGGCAGCATGGACTTATCATTATACTACCTTAGCATACTCATGGAATTTTTCCCGGGCATATTGCCAGAAGCACTTCACAGATTTAGTGGCCATCCAGAATAAACATGAAATTACTTACCTCAATGATGTCATGCCTTATTACAGCTCTTATTACTGGATTGGGATACGAAAGATAGATAATAAATGGACCTGGGTGGGAACCAAAAAGCCTCTCACTGAAGAGGCTGAGAACTGGGCTGACAATGAGCCCAACAACAAGAAGAACAACCAGGACTGTGTGGAAATTTACATCAAGAGCCCACGGGCCCCTGGCAAGTGGAATGATGAGCCCTGTGGGAAAAAAAAACGGGCACTGTGCTACAAAGGTAGGGTCTTTCTACTCTGAAATTTGTTTAAAAACTATGCCTTCCCTGATTGGTTAATACAACCACTGAGTAAATAATGGGGTCACAAACCCAGGGACATAAATGAAAACAAAGAATGGACTATTAACCTATCAGTGTCATTGAGTACCTTGAAGAACATAAGATTAGGATTAGAGAAAACTGGCCTTTTGTAACTGGGAGGAATTTTAATATTACCCTGGCCATTCTTCTCATTTTATAACTGATGGACTAGATGTTCAGGAAGTTATAGCCTCATAAAATTTATGTCCAGAGGTTTTTTTTCACTACTTGTGTCCTAGCATAATAGAGTAAAGGGAACTCAGCCCTGCCCCTAGAAGACACAGTATAATGCCTACTGGACACCAGTATGCTCCAGGCACTGTTATTCATTCATGTATTATTAGTCCATTCAGTAGGAACTGCATTTAGTTCTCATAAGAACCTCATCAAGGGACCAGGAAAAAGACTAATTATAATAAAAATCAAAATCAACAAGCAACTATAAACCAGAGATACTATGGGGGGGAGTGAGTGGGGTAGGATCAAAACAAGGGGAGGGTGGGAATTGTATGGGGACTATAACCAAGATGAAAATGCATACATTGTGCAAAAATGAAAAATGATGTAAAAATACATAAAATAAAATAAAAATGCTCATAAAAAAGAAAAAAAAGAACCTCATCAATTAGGTTTGTCTAGTGCTCTCGTTTTGCTAAAAAGATAAAGGCTCAGATATCAAGGAATCTGCCCAAGGTACTAAGCTACATGATGATAAGACCAGTTTCAAAACTCATACTGACTCCAGAGTTGGTGTTTTTTAGCCACATATGCTACCACATTCTTTTGATACCATACTCTTTTCTCAACATTATGAGACAACTTGAGAACATGACCAAGGATCACCAGTGCTTTACAGATTCCCACAACAACAACATAGCTTCAGGTCTACTGGACTTTAGTGAGGATTGGGGTGGATGAGGAAAAGGAAGATGTAACTGAAAGTAAGATCCTGGGAGTATATTTGATTCTCCACTCTCCCAGTTCTAAAGTAAGCACATATGCATGAGAGCTTGTTTCTGCTTGTAGTCATATGCCTGGTACTAGAGCTGATCCTAGCCCTATGATGTGGCTTTCCATCCAGAGAAGGCCCTCCCACCTTGGGTAGCACTAAGGGCTAGGAATACCAGGGTTAGGAAGCGCATTGATTGTCCTGTGCAAGAGAGTTGCATAATCTTTTTTTACTTTTTTTTATTTTTAACACTCTGCATAATCTTTTTTTTAAATAATAAATTTTATTTTTATATTCCCCATACAATTTCTGCATAATCTTTTATAAATCATCTTACAGATGATGCATGCGTATACACTGTGCTATCCATATTCTACATTCTTTAGATTATAGATGCCTCCCCTTGGAAGCCTTCACCAATAAGGAACAGAATACATACTATAATGTATCTGTTGGTGGCTCCTTTTGTACCTTCTGTCCACACACAGCAATTTCTCCCTAGGAAACATTAGGTGCAACCCAAAACAGAAACCACATGATGCTCTAGCATCATGTTTTCTTATAGGCTGCTCTCCAGAGAATGCTGTGGACTTTTGTTCGAGCTGGTGCAATATAACCCAAGAGAGGCTGAGTCTGTGACTTGGAACAAGAATCCAGCTTTTCTGCACGTCTCCTGGAAATGCCCATGATTATGACCCTTCTGTATTTGTGCAGCCTCCTGCCAGGACATGTCCTGCAGCATGCAAGGCGAGTGCATCGAGACCATTGGGAACTACACCTGCTCCTGTTTCCCTGGGTTCTATGGACAAGAATGTGAATATGGTGAGGCCACTGTTGTGTTGATATTATTATAGTCATTGGTCTTGGTATAGTTGATGCCAGGCAGTAAATCATGTTGGAGACTCCAGTGAATAAAGGCTAGTTCTGGACCCTATCATCTGTCAGTCTGCTTCAATCTAGATTTGTCAGCTCTAGAGACACACTTCAGGTAAAATCACTGTACTCTTTAAATATTTGCTCATAAAAATTCAAAATCTAGAAGGAAAACATTAAGGCAGCTGACTAATTTTACTTGTTTGAAGTAAAAACCAGTGAAAGAGTGATGAGTTTTCCAGACGCTTCCATCTCAAAGAACCACATAAAGATGACCAGGCTGGGTTAGGAGGCTAAGAAGACAGCTCTAGCTTTCAGCAAACTTGACATTGTCTTTCAGGCTGCAATGAAAAAAAAATCAATATTTTGTCTGTCTCCACAGTCAGCGAGTGTGGAGAACTTGACCTCCCTCATCATGTGCTCATGAACTGTAGCCACCCTCTAGGAAACTTCTCTTTCAACTCAACGTGCAGCTTCCATTGTGCTGAAGGTTACAAGTTGAACGGACCTGGCAATGTGGAATGTTTGGCTTCTGGAATCTGGACAAATAAGCCCCCAGAGTGTATAGGTATATACCCCCAAATGTTTACATCCTTGTAAACAACTAGAATTACATAGGAGAGAATAAGCTTTCTTCTTGGGGAAAAAAAAAAATGAAAGAATCAGGATCTACATTAGATGGGAAATTCTGGTTATTTCAATCACCTATTAACCATGTGACACTAATTGCAATTGCCATGGTACTTTATGTCTGTAAAGTGAGGTCATCTGTTTAACTTCTGATTGGCTGGCAAATAAATTACCAAAGGATGCCTAGCCCTTTGTTTATTGCAAAGTGAGTAGAGTACAATAATCAGAACTTATGGATCGAGTTTTATTAATGTGATCATTTGACTTGCTTTTTGAAAAAGTAAGTCAATATTAAGGTATTTGGATCTTTTCAAATAGCTACTGAAAGTACCATTTAGCCAACAAGTGCATCACCTTGCCTGTTACTGGGGAAAGTACAGATAGCTGCTGCAGAACCCAAAAGCTTCCAAGATGCTGAACATAAACAAGGACTAAGGATCTCTGGTTGTTTTTAGCCACCCAGTGCCCAGCCCTGAAGACTCCAGAGCAAGGTAGCATGACCTGCCTTCACTCTGCAAGAACATTCCCACTGTGGTCCAGCTGCAGCTTCAGCTGTCAAGAGGGATTTGAACTAGTTGGGCCAGAGGTGGTACAGTGCACAGCTTCAGGGATGTGGACAGCCTCAGCTCCAGTGTGTAAAGGTGAGTTTTAGATATTTGGGGAAGTAGAGTGTCCCCTGCCCAGTTCTTCCTAGGAATACAGATGAAAGTGGCCTGAATTGCCATGATGTGATTCTCCTATCTACCACTAGTTATATGGGTACACCTGGGATGGAAAAAGAGTGCCAGACTCTAGAAAAACACAAGGCTGATTTTACTACAAACATATTCAAAAATTTTTCCTTCCCCAAAACTCACAGCCCTTATACAGTGTCAGAATGACCTCATTTATATGTTTCATGTAAGTGGGGAAATGAGGGCAACTATATTTGTAAGTAGAAGCTAGAAGACCTACGTGGGCGGGTTTACAGTAGTAAAAGGGATAGAGGACTTTAGAAAAATCTTGGAGCAGTCTATATTTTAAGAGATTCAGGTCACCCTGAGATCATATTGCAAGTCTGGACAAACCTCATTAGGGCCTCCTGACCCTGATAGACCCTTGCTACACCTGGATTTCAACAGGTGCATTCACCATTATTCTCCAGCTGTGGGCATGGATTTGCCAATTACACAATGAAAACAGTACAATAATGAGAATTTAAGGATTGAGTATAGTTAATATGATCATTTTAGCTGTGATCTATGTACTAAACTTGAAAGGGAATTTTTTTTTAAAGTGACCATTAGGACAAAGAGAGAGATTCCTCATGGTCGTGTCTGGTGGTAGTTATTGACAAAGGAGCAAAGGAACATTGCGTAGAAAGAGGATAATGCAATCCTAGGCAGTTATATAAAATTACAAAACTGGATTTTGTGCTATTACCTCATACCCTCAGTTTACAAGACAGAAAGGAGAAGTAAGGTAGCAGGAAATTAAAGGTTGGATTAGTGAATTTCCAGGAAATCTAGATTACAATCCCAGGTTTGCTACTTTCTGAATATGAAGCCTTTGGTAAGTCACTCACTTTTCTCATCAGTAAAGTAAGAGAGAATCACTACGAGGTCTTTGCTTCTTCACTGTCCCAATTCTATAAAACCCAGAAGCTGAAGGCCACAGTATAAGGTGCTCTGGATACTCTGAAAATACCCAGGATTAGCCTAGAGATGAATTGCTTTATCAAGGAAGAGTATAAGGAAACCAGATTTTATAAAAACTGATTTTGCTCATGGCTTAATTGTGCTCAGGAACTCACCATGGGCTGCATTCACTTGGCAATTGAAATCTGATTAGGATGACATTCTGTGTTTCAAAAACAAAGCCCACTTGGATCATTTTGTAGGTATAGGTAATAGAGTGTCAACAATGTTATGTTAGTCCAGCCTTTTCCTTAAAAGTCCAGCCTCTTTATGTCTTCTCTTTCCAGAGCCAACTCTACAAATAATACCAATAAATATTTCAAGAACACATTTGATAGAGCAAACACTACTCGGCTCTGGATACAACCATGCACAACTGATCCCAGCCTCAAACAGACTACAGTCTAAAGGGCAGGGGGTGAACAGTGAAATAATAGTAGCTGGGAAAGCACAGTGGAGGAGCTCCGAGCCCCAAGTTGGGGTGGACAGGAACAGTCTCTGAAGGAAGATGAAGACTAAGTTGAGACCTGAAGGGCAGGGACCTGGGAAGGTGTTCTAGGTAAAGGGAGGATTTAGGGTTCCGAACATACTGACAGCATAGATAGGAAAGACGGACCATCTCTCAAGGGACTCGTCTGAGAAAGAACTTCTATTTGCCCAGTTTCACATGATAACTTTCTCCACTTAGCCACTGCCTGTGAGCCACTGGAGAGTCCTACCCATGGAAGCCTGGACTGCTCCCCATCCTTGCAAGAATTTCAGTACAACAGTAGTTGCAGCTTTCATTGCGCTGAGGGTTTCATACTGATAGGAGCTGACATAGTTCGGTGTACTAATTTGGGACAATGGACAGCACCAGTCCCAGTCTGTCAAGGTAATTTTATATGCTTCTTCTGTGCTTGCAGCTTATTAAAGGCATTGGTATTGGCATTTAGCATTGTCATTCATTTACTCATCAGACATTCACTAAGGCCCTACTCTATGCCAGGCTGTGTTGGGCATTAGGGATGAAGTGGTGAGCAAAGCCAATCTCAGACAAAACATGCTCATTACAACACATTGTTACTCAGTGTGAGGTAAGTGTAGGGTGGGTTGGTGTGAAGGAGATGGGGTAGAAGGAAGGAAAGATACATGAAGAAAGATACATGGAATGGGGCCTCCCCTGGTGGCACAGCGGTTGAGCGCTGGGCTGTGAGGCTGCCCACAGCCTCTGCAGCGCCAGTTCGTTCCCTGGCTGCCAGCGAGGGTCCCACAAAAAAAAAAAAAAAAGATAAATGGAATGGTAGAAGGGTCATGGATGAGGCCTTTCACTGAACTCAGTCATTTCCTGGCAACAAGTTTTGTCCTGAGGCTCAGTGTTTTCAGTAAAATGGAAATCCCTCTGCCTGCCTTACCTACCTGCCTCACTAATGGTAGTGAATTATTGTGTGTAAAAGCTTAACAAACGTAGGTAAAATAATGAGGATGCTGATATTACCTTAAAAGTCTGTAATCTGACTTTATAAAATGATCTTCTTTCATTCTTTCTTTTAAAGAATTCATGCTCTTTTTTTCAAGAATTAGGCACAGGAAGATCACTGGGATTATTTTTTTAAATGGGGTACCCCACACAGAAGTCATGTCCCAGAAGGCATTGTCGGCGGCATTTTGATTGTCATTTACAGGGTTCTCAGGGCAATTTATGTGAATCCCCTGGGTCTATGTATACTCTCACTTTAAAATGAGAGAGGGATTTAAAAGCAGGATCTCAAAGAGAGATTTCTGCATGTTCACAGCAGCATTCTACATGTTCATAATTGTTAAAATGTAAATATGGAAGCAACCCTAATGTCCATCAATGGATAAATTTATAAGCAAAATGTGGCATATATATATAAAGGAATACTATTCACTCTTAAAAATGGAGGCAATTCTGATGTATACTACAATATGGGCAAACCTCAAGGACATTATGCTAAGTAAAATAAATTAGTCGTGCAAAAAAATTGCTTCATTCCACTTACATGAGATACTTAGAGTAATCAAAATCATAGTAGAATGATAGGGCTGGAGCTGTGGGGATGGAGAATGGGTGGTACTGTTTAACCAGTATGGAGTTTTAGTGTGTGATTATGAAAACTGTTCTGGACATGGATGGTGGCACCACAAGAAGAATACACTTAATATCGTTGAACTCTGCACTTAAATAGGGTTAAGTGGTAACTTACACATTTTATGCTACTTGTATTTTACCATAATTGAAAAACACACCAGTGAGGCAGTAGAGGAATAGAAGGTCATGCACCATGACAATGAGGTTTAGTAAGAGTGATGGGGTGTATTGTGGAAGAATTGTCTGAGACAGACACAAAGAGACCTTTCACATGTTTAAAACAAAGGGAACTTAAGGGATCCCTAGAGCCATGTTTGTCTCCAAGCAGGTAAACTTCTAATGATATAGAAAAGATGTTCTCTTAAGCATCCAGAAATGTAGTCTCAGCTCCTCCTTTGATAGGCCCTTTCTCATGTTTTCCACCCTGACATTCAGGGTTTGCAACTGATGCGTAACTTTAATGCTATTACTTTTACCTATTACTTCTACCACTACTGCTATTCCTACTACTGCTAATAACAGTAATAAGCAGATATGTATAAGTACTTTACTCTATGAGGTCATGACAATTAATGCTCACATAAAGATGAGAAAAGACAACATATAGAATAAAAGTGTTCTCTCCGTATGCAACCACCTATTTTAATGATTGAGATCATGCAGTATGAGTCATTTTTATTCTCCTTTTTAACTTAAGATTATGCATTGAAAAATGCCCCATAGCTTTTCAAGGTGAAATATACAATTTTTAGTGACCTTTAATGTCTCCTTCAGGTAGCCATCATAATTTATCTTCAGCCTCTTATTAGTGGCATTTATGTTTGTTTTCCATACTTTGCTCTTATGAATCGTCTTGATAAAAAAGGAATCTGTGAATTGATTTTATATGCATCTCAATTATATACTTAGCATAGTCTTAGGCCCCAAAATATGACATCTCAAAGATTATTGCTACATATTGCCAAAATTTTCATCATTTTCCTCATAAAATCCTTCATGTGCTATTGTGATTAAATGACACTTATCTTCCATAAGCATAAATATGTCCAATTCCAAAATCCCTTGGCACTAAAAAGGGTTAAGGGGTAGAAATCAATGAGTATATGTGCTTTACAGTTTCCTTATTTCCTTGCTTCCTTAATCCTTAGCTGTGCAGTGCCAGGATCTTCTGGCTCCAGACAAGGCCCAACTGAACTGCTCCCACCCCTTTGGTGCCTTTAAGTACCAGTCAACCTGCAGCTTCACCTGTGACAAAGGCTTACTCCTCGTGGGAGCAAGAGTCCTGCAATGCTTGGATACTGGGGACTGGAGTGCTCCTCCTCCAGAATGCCAAGGTAAGATGAATTCTTTTCCAGCATCTTGGAAAAAAAGTTGCATGTTGTATTTTAGAAGGCTACATTTTAGAGGTCATAACTGTCAAAGGGTCAGACACATGAAATGAATTGGAAAGTGAATAAACATGTTCATCTTGTACCTTGGGGATCCCAGATGAAGATGTCTTCAGGTACTAAACAAATAATACAAGTTTGGCAGAAGGAGCTGGGTAATGGCTCCTGCCAACTCCTTACAAGGGCCTTTAATAGAACTTGTAAAGGCCTATCATGAACCAGATGAACTTTCACACCTGGACACAAACAGCATCTGGAAAGGAGGGAAAAAATAGCTTCAGGGTGATTGTCCCAAGGCTGACCTACACTTCAAGGAGCCATGAAGTACAATGTCAGAACAGGGAACAATCCATGGGTATAGAGTGGAATAGGAGGGACATAATTTTTAGGTGCCTGGCTACAAATATCCTCCACAATTGTATATTAAACACATTTAGGATAAAGTGAAAAGATAAAAAGAAGAAACTAATCTATAAATGCAAGGTGACACAATTCTCAGAAGAAAGAAACATGCATATTCAGCACATGCATGTATATCTACATTGTACTTGACAGAAAATACAGTATTCTGTCAATATTATATGAAGTAAAACTATTTTGAATCATCTATGTGTAGGAATTGAAGTCCAGATAAATGCTTTTTATACCCCCCCATTACTTTTTCTACTCAATGAATCCATTTATTTAGTAACTTTTTTTTGACAAATATTACTTTCAAAAAGCAAGGTTTTCATTTATAGAAGCTAGAAAAAATAGAGAAACAGAAAGAATCCTCTTAAATAACTTCATACTTTCACCCTAAATTAGACACTGTTAGCATTCTTGGGTGAATCTTCAACATTTTCCCCAGTGCAATTAATAGATGCGTATACAATTTTAATAATAAACTTAAATAGGCAAAATGCTAGATAATTCTGCATTGTTTGCCTTCATTTGTCACTTTGTACACTTTCAACATCAGAGAGAAAGTGAGCAGATACGTGTTTTTAATGAAGAGGAAACCACTTGCTATACAGACCACATGTGAGCATGTACACACACACACACGTATATACACCCCACTGCTAAGATAGGTAAACTGTAAATAAATGAATGAGTAAATGAATAAATGCAGCAGAATTGACTGTCATTCCTCATGTCTCAGAGAATATAGTAGTCGATTTGAGCTGGGGTTGGGTCCACCTTCCAAGCTGCGTCGGGAGTGACAAGGGGAGGTTGTGAACTTTCCCCCTCAGCTCTCAACCTGGCTATAGTGAAGACTGGACAGATTACAAAGTCCACACACTTTGGGGAAGAAGTTGGAGCCCCCGAACAGGGTTAGCACAGTGATCAGAACTCTTCCGGGCAACCTGGGCTGTGCAAGGCACAGATTACAGTTCGTTGCTTCACACTGTCCTACCCTTGGGCGTTTCACAGCAGGGAGGTTGCCACTCACCACATTACTTCCTTTGACCTTCCAGTTCCAGTTTTCTTCTGCTTTTAGTTCTTTGTTTACACTGACTAAACTTCTCTTGCTGCTGCCTGAGCATGGAGTGAAATAACCAAAAAGTACGCTGAACAGGAAGGTACCATGAGGCCTGCAATCCATATGCTGTTGTAATCCTTCTCAGAGAGTGTTATCAGACAATTTCCCTTTTCTTTGTCCCCTAACCCCACCCAAATTATCAGCCAGGTCAGGCCACAAAAAGAGCTGGAAATGGACTCCCTGACATAAGACCCTCCCAATTTTCCATACAATTTATAGGCTCCTCAACATGTCCCCTGTTCTCCTCCCCACACCCCCACCACACAGATATACACTGAACACATAGGGATTTTTGAAGTGGTACAAAATAGTTAGGTCTTTGGATTGTTTGAATGTTTGCTGGAAAATGGAAAAGGATGAAGGGAGGATCAGGTACAGAAAATACCCTTGAAACCCCAAGTTGTTCAAAGCAGTGATTAAAGAATGGCCCTAGGTTCTGCCATAGCACCAACTCCTTACAAGGGCCTTTAATAGAACTTGTAAGGGTCTATCGTGAACCATGTGCTATAAAGTCATACTCAGACCAATCCATGAAGAAATACCCTAAACCATGTATTCTCTCAGTCTTCATTTTGTAATGTCAATATATTTCATCTTTTTTATTCCATTAGGTGGCAGTGACTTCTCGATAGTTATTAACATTTGCATATAGAGTTTTTTTTTTACTTTTGATTCTTGTAAAATTCCTAGAACTATATCATGCTATTCTCCACATTTTAAAGGTAAAGAATTTGAAGCTCAGAGAAGTTAAGTGATTTGCCAAAAGCCAGTGCATGATCTCCAACGTAAGCAAGTCCCCAAGCACTTTAAACTCTATATGTGTAAACTGTGACAAACAACCACTTACTTTTTTGGTAAGTGAGCAAGTAGAGTCATATGGGGCTGTTCTCTGTAGGATAAGATATATAGAAAGAGTTTTTGAAGATGTCCAATTACATTATGTGCCTACTTTGTGTCCATGATTTTTCAAATATTTTAAAATTTAGTTTTATGTATGATTGAATTATTTTTCTAAAACCAAGTATCCCTGAAAAGCAAGGATTATTTTCTCCCATTTCATAGATGAAGTAATTGAAACTCAGAAAGCTTAAGGTCCCTAGATATATTGTTAATAAGTAAGAGCCAGAATTTGAACCCAGGTTATTTTCATCACCTGGTAAGGAGAGGAGCTTTTGAAGTAGGATGGGAGAGGTCTTTTACTCCATTTTCCTATTTCCAATCATTTGCCTTTGCTTTCTGGCAAGGTCTGCTTCTGAAGATATCAAGGTAGTAGCCACTTCCACTCCTGTCCAGGGGAAATGAACTGCATCACTATTTTCAAGCACAGTACCATTTTCTTTTAAAATCATCTCCAAAGCTCTCTGTGGATGAGCATTTCAGAATGCCAGTCAGCTGTAAGCTGCTGATATTTTATACATCCATGACCTGGTGATAAAACACCATGAAATTCAAATAATCATTTCTAACCAAAGCTTCTCTTGTGTGTTAAGAACACAAACACACACAAACATACACACACACACACACACTCTTTGTTGATTTCAGGCTGTTATGTTCTAAAACAATCTTTCCTCTCCTCTTTCCCCATGCCCATGTCAGCCATCACCTGCATGCCTCTGCTAAGCCCTCTGAATGGAACAATGACCTGTGTCCAACCTCTTGGAGAGTCCAGTTACAAGTCTACATGCCAGTTCACTTGTGATGAGGGATTCTCTTTGTCTGGACCAGCGAGACTGGATTGTACCCCATCTGGACACTGGACGAGTTCCCCACCAATGTGTGAAGGTAGGCTCACTGGTCTGTTTTTTTTTTTTTTATATGGTTTTTTAGGTGATCTTTTAGGATGGAGAATCATTGGGGAATAGTGTGAAACTGTTCTTAAGCTAAAGGTAACACACTTCCCATCAAGTATGGTTCCTAGAGCAAAAGCTCTTTCTTCCTCTCTGTGTATTCTTATAATAATGTTTAATAAAACATTTTAGTTTTTTAGATGTCTTCATGTGATTATGACATTTGAAATTTACCACAATTCTAGACAGGCTGTATTATATCCATCTTATAGATAAGGAGCCATGCTCAGGGAGGGTAAGTACTCAGTCAAAACTCATACTGCTAAGTTATGATGTTTAGCTATGTCACTGAGACTCCCACTCCCTACATTTTTCTACTTCTCACTTCATTCCTCCAGTCACCCCACTGAGCCAGCCCTGGACACTGAGCTCATTTATCCTAACCCCTTGAGGACCTTGTCATGTCATCATTTGTGTTAGGTCTTGCCTCCCTCTATATGGATTATAGGCTCTCTATGTGCAGGAGCAGTGCTTTCTTCATATTTGCATCCCCTTTAGAACTAGACAGAATAAAAGTGGAAGTGTGATAAAAATATGTCCTTTGAAGCTTATCATTTTCTGGTTTAATTTACTCAATACTAGTCCCCAGTGAATTACTGGATCCTCAAAGAGTCAGATCTCATCTGTCCTTGATGCCTCCAAAACAACTGATGTCGTAGTAGCTAGTACATAGTAAGTTCTAAAATGGAAGTTTACTCAATCAACTAATTCATAGCTGTTTACTTTCAAAATACATCATTGCTTCAATTTGTCCAGTACACTCAGTAATTACAATTCCAACAATAATAAGAATATTACTTGTGTAATAAGCCCCAGGTATTTCAAATGTATTATCATACATTATTCTTTAACATAGTTATTATTATCCCCATAAAGAAACAGAGACTTTGAGAGGATATATAGCTGGAAAAGTTCAAATAGCTAGTAAGTGTGGATCTTGGATTTGAGCTAGGTTATAGGCCAGCGTTTCTACCTAGACCACACTACACTGCCACCCAGTACCAAGGTTTCTAAGTTCCAAGGCAGTGACTTGCAAATTTATTTTTTTCCATTACCCAGGTTGCTGCCTACAGTGCTGAAATGTACTTAGAAGTGGCAGTGTCTGATGATCAGATGATGAATCTATTGATAGAAATCCATCAATGTTATAGGAAAAAAGCTAAAATCTTTACTCCTTCTTGTGGAATGAAAGAGCAGTAGATTGATATCTAAAGACCTGTATTGCTCTTTTCTGAAATCAGGTGTCATGTCATACCTGATTCCTGATTCCAAAAGGAGTATGCAAGATCATTGCTGAGATCCCTTCTGCTGTCAAGAATTTTGTAGGTTAAAGTATATAAAATGCCACCATCTACTGTCCAAAAAATATACTACAAGCCTATTCAGGAATCTAGGCCATTTATGGGTAATAATTAGTGTCAGTGTTTTATCATTCATCACTTAATTTTCACTCATTCACTCATTTATTCCATTGACATTTAGCACGAACTCTGTTTTTCCCACATTCTGTTTTAAGGCTAAAGAATAAAAGGAAACTCTAAGAATTATCTCATTGAAGTTGTCATCATACATGCAACCAACAAGGTTGTTAAATCTTCAAAACCTCTCTCTCCCCTCACTCCTCTCCAGCCCCCTCCCACACCTTGCAGTCCCACCCCACCTAGGATTTAGATCCAACCCTTTTCATGGAAAGAGCTTTAACAAAGAGGGGCCCCAGAATCAACAACAAGCCTAAGCCTGGTGTTTGTACCTGTTTCTACATCATTCTCCAAATTTAGTCTCTAGATGTAGGCAAAGAGCCCCTCTTCTTTTCCTATATGCCAGAGTCTATGAACTTTTAAGTCTTCAACACCAATCCCAGGACCCTGATTTATCAGAAGGTATTGAGAGTCACCGGGGGCAATGTGGCATTCCTCTGCTTCAGAGTGCAATGTGAGATTTGTGATTTGAGTGGTCCCACTGATATTTCCTTTAGACCTTCTAGGACTTGGGCTCTGCCTTTCCAGTCCTCTTCCTCCAAGACCTGAAATGCATTCCCTGATCCTAAGCAGTGTTGACTTGCTCTTATCCAGTTGCTGTGGCCCCCAAACCACCACCTATTGGGACATTATCCTGACAGAGATCACTGCTCTCCAATCACTTTGTCACTCACCCTCTGGAGACCATGTTTGGCTGGTGGACCTACCGCCTAATGACCAGCTTCACCTTGGTGGGGAGAGGAGGTTCTGGTTCCAAGTCACCACCCTATCTGCATCCTGTCCCTGCTCATCCAAGTTCTAAAATATAGCAAATTTGTGCCCTCCAAGTTCTGACCTGGCTCACATCACTATTTTTTTCTCTATATCTTTAACATATCTCTAGGAGTTCCTACTCTTTATTTTTGGAGTTTGAATTTAGAACACCCAAATAGTTAAATTTATTATTTATGCTCTACCTTCATTCAAAAAATTTCTTGATAAAGTTATATCCAATTCAAGTAAAAAGAAACAGAATTTACTATTTCTTAGAAGAATTTACTAAATCTACTTAAAGTAATATAAATAAATATATTGTAGGTCGATGATAGAGTGCGGATGAACCTAATAATCCATGAATTTGCATACAATCATGTACACATATTTCATGGATTACAGAAAAACATCACTGAAGGCATGATGGTAGACTGCTCTATCTCAGAAATCAATGAAAACAGAGCATTAAACAAGTGATAAAAGCAACTCATCAATTTCCTATTTTTCTGTAATTACTTGTTTTGGAACAAAGTTTTAGAGTAGGCTCAAGAATATGACTACTGGGGTCTCCCTGGTGGAGCAGGTGGTTGAGCTCGGCACTATAAAGCTGTCCGCAGCCTCTGCAGTGCGGGTTCGATCCTGGCAGGCCGCGGGGGTACACACAGGGCTGGACAGACCTTTCCTGTCTTGCCTGCTGCTCCCCTCATCAGTGTATTTCAGTCAGTTTGCCTGTTCTGCTTCCCACTCTGTCTCTAGTGAATCCTCTTACCCACCCCCCTCACACCTCTGGCCTGTACCCTGGTTCTTGCATGCATGAGTAAATAAATCTTAAAAAAAAGAACATGACTACTTTTCAAAGTTACCCCTAGAAGTCATTCCTTCTAGTGACATTCTCTCCCTCTACATCGTACTTGGCCCCTGCACTCCAGTAGCTGCCAAATTTAACTCAGCCTGTTTGCTCAAGGCCACCATATCCCAGACTAGATTAGGCTTTCCTGTACCTTATCAAGGCTACAGCTCAGACAGGAAAACATACTTCTGGACACAATTCAAAGTCAAAACCTTAAAGTTATTTCGAGGTCTTTGATTGGACTGGTTAATTTTCACATCAGAGGGCTCAGAGACTTTTAGAGAAACAAATGGCAGGCTCTATAACCTTGACAGGATAAGAATGACAAAATTGTGACCAAAGCAACATCCCCAGTGTATTTTATGTTGTAGTAATTCTCTTTGTATATGCCAGCCACTTGAATCATTTTTTTAAATAGTAGTTCCTCTTGTTTCTTTTCAGACCAGATAAAAATATTTTTTAGGGTGCATCCAAATAAAATTGTGCTAACTTATTCATTCATTTTTGCAAATATTTTTGCACCCCTCTTTTTTTCTTTTCTTTTCTTTTTTTAAAGATTTATTTATTTATTTATACAAGCACTGGGTACAGTCAGAAGTGCGGGAGGGTGAGAGAATTCACCAGAGCCAGAGCGGGGAACAGAACAGGCAGACTAAAGAAATACACTGCTAAGGGCAGCAGCAGGCCCGGCAGGAGAGGTCTGTCATGCCATGTGGGACCCTTGCCAGCGGCCGGGGGATCGAACTGGCACTGCAGAGGCTGCAGGCAGCTTCGCAGCCCACCACTCAACCGCTGTGCCACTGGGGAGGCCCAGCACCCCTCTTGAATCCCTGGGATACAAGACCCATGTTCTCAGGCATCTGATTTTATGCACTCTCTTGGGCTTAACTAGGAAATATTGGGAGACTCTGGTAAAGTCAAGGTAGTGAAAATTCTCACAGATAATTTAGAGTTTATGATTATAACAATTATAATACATGTTTGATAAAATTGAACTGCAAAGCATGGATTTATTGAAACTCAAAAATTTGAGAGTATTAAATTGAAAATCAATGGCTACTTTGGTTGTTTTCAGTGGATTCATGCAAAAAATTCTACAATCCTTTGGTGAGTGAACTGTCATTCAAAAATACATTAGCCAGAATATGTGACAGAATATGTCACTTTTCTATGAGGCATTACAAAAGATTCAAGAACTATTTTTAAGGCAAAATAGCCAAGTAAAATTAGTCTTTCCTGACCAAGGCATTGCTTTCAGAATAACGTTGAATTTTGAAGAAACAATAATCACTGTGCTTGCTAATCATCCAATGTTTGTTGATAAATAAAAGTCTTATGTCAGAGGACTTAAGGAGGAGAAGAATATTATGCTAAGAAAAGTATATAACTGCAATAATTCATGTAAAATATTTTTTGAGGGAAGTGGTTAGTAAGTTAAATGTTCATCTCTTCGTCTACTTGGCAAATGATTGCTGAGCACAAACTCTGAGATCCTGCAGCTGTGAGCTGTGGGAAACACAAGATTTATGGTTCTTGGGTTTTAGAAGCTTTTCATCCAGTAGAAAAGAAATGACACGTGATATTATGAGTTACAAAAAAAAAAAAAAGAGGAGGTATTCTGAGGAGATACTAAGTTGTAGACATTAGCAGAGGTTTTGGAGAGATCCTGAAAGATGGGTGGGATTTTACTCAGCAGAAGTAGGAAGAAGTTCAAGAGAGTGTGAGACAAGAACCATAGGTAAAACACATAAGATCAGTTTAGGGAATTCCCAGGGATTAACCTAGCTTGACCAGGAGCTGTTAAGCTTTCCTGTGCTATGGATTGTGGTATTAAAAGATAGGCTAGGGACCCAAGTAGAGAAAATAAATAACTTAGGATAGAAGTTGACCAAGACACTACCAGGAGGTAGTCTTGGGTAGGAGGAAGGGCAGAGATGAACTCCTGGACTTCATCCATACAGGATAGTGAGAGATGTGGGAGGCTAGAAAGACACTTTAACAGGTTTAGAGAGAAGAGGATTATGAGTATGACTGCTTAAGTTCTTGATTTTTCATTTTTATGACTTCTTATACTCCTCTCAGCAAGCCCACTATACCTACTCTGTAAAGCCCACTATAAAAGACCTGTGATATTGTTATGGAATGCCTGCTGACTATACTTGTTGACAGAGTAGGTAATCAGTAAATATTTGTGGAAAACATAGATGAATGATTTGATGCAAAACAGAGCTTCTAGATAAACTTGCAGATTGTGACATTCTTGATTTGATTCTGCAGCCATCAAGTGCCCAGAATTATTTGCCCCAGAGCAGGGAAGCCTGGATTGTTCTAACACCCATGGAGTATTCAGTTTTGGCTCCACATGTCATTTCTTCTGTAACAAAGGCTTTAAATTGGAGGGGTTCGACAATGTTAAATGCACAGTTTCTGGAAAATGGACAGCACCTCCTCCAACTTGTGAAGGTAAGATGGCATATGCTTACTGAGACAATTCTTCCTCTGGGAATTTCTTCAACAAAAATAACAAACACTCATATAAACTCTTACTATGTGACAGGAACATATTATAGTATTATTGCAATGAAAGTTCCACTTCTTATTATGAAGTAGACCAACTGTTGGGGCCTAGGAAACATAGCCTATATATTAAACATTTTTGTAAGGAGAGAGAGGACCTTTCATACTTTTGAATAAAAAGATATTGAGGGCCTCCCCGGTGGCGCAGCGGTTGAGCACTGGGTTACGAAGCTGCCCGCAGCCTCTACAGCGCCGGTTCGATCCCCAGCTGCTCCCCGGCCACCGGAGGAGGGTCCCACTTGGCGCGCAGACCTCTCCTGCCGCCCGCTGCTCCCCTCAGCAGTGTACTTCGGTCCTTCTGCCTGCTCTGCCCCTCTCTCTGGCTCTGGTGAATTCTCTCACCCTCCCGCGCTTCTGACTGTACCCAGTGCTTGTATGTATGTATGTATCAATCAATCAATCAATAAAAAAATCTTAAAAAAAAAAAAAAAAAAAAAAATAAAAAGATATTGATTTTTAATCAATTATTTTTCATAATTTTGACCTCCTTTTCTCAGAGCTCTATTGAATTGATTGAGTGATTTTCACTGCTTCATTGTCAGAGAGACTAGAAGGAGACAGGTTGAACTCACTGGTCCAGTTCTTCAAATGGAGGTGCATAGAAGTCAACCATTATCTCTCTGACCCATCAGAAGTTAATAACAACAAATCCAGTGACATTAATACCTCACATTTCATGGTGACTTTTGGCCAAAGGAGAGTACCACCTCCCAGTAAAGTAGCTGTGGCAAGCAATTGGTCTATATATATTTCAATTTCTACTGAATCTCTTTTATTTCTGCACCAACTCTTCCAATTTTTTGTTTTGTTTTGTTTTTAACATCATTAACATTGGCACACACATAGCCTCTACTTTTTCCTTCTGATCAAGAGAATCATCTCTCCAAGGACACTTTTAAATAATTTATTATCCTTTTCACTGGGAGATCTCTAAATTGAAACATTTTCACACAGCAGGCAGAGTATCAGCTCTTACTCCAGAGGTGCAGTGTCCAGCTCTCATCATTCCAGACCAGGGAACAATGTCCTGTAGGCATCACCTGGGAAGGTTTGGTTTGAATACCACTTGTTACTTTGGATGCAAAGCTGGATTCACTCTCATGGGAGATGATGCTCTCAGATGCAGACCTTCAGGACAATGGACAGCAGTAGGTCCAACATGCAAAGGTAATGTGAAAAGGAGCGGGCAGTTGTAAATGTCTAAACTGTCTTAGAATAATAAGTATGCTAAATATGAATCCAGCTATTATGCATTGTGAAATGCAAGTTGCTATTCTATTAATTATTTGACAGTATAAACTTCCAGTGTGTTCCTTATTGGGACCTAAGTAAAAAGGTAAAATATGGATGATACTTCTTGAAGAGCTGTCACCCTTTACATGAAGGCTGTGTCTCTTTCATTTTTGTATTTCCTATGAAGCACAGACCAGTGCTTTGTAAATATAACTACATTCAATATTTATTTACATTAAATTAAACATCCTGAGTTTTAGTTTCCTATCCAGAAAATGGGGAGAATAACCCGGAGCTCCCTGGAAAATAATTTAAAGAGGATGGCAGTCTCTTCGTTCAAACTTTCAAAGGCCACCTATGCTGAGTGATTAAGTAATTTAATAAACACATACTTACATTCCAACTAATTTCCAGTAGTGATAATAATATCTAGAACAACAGCATTTTTAGGAGGAAAATTTTGGAATTAGCCGTTTCATAGGCAAGACGGGTCAGTCCTTTAGCCGATCATTTAATGAATGCTACTCTGTGCCCATGTTAGTTCTTTGGCTGTCATTCTCTGAATGAGTATCTCAGTATGTGTGATATTGGAGGAACTAACTTAAATGGAAGTGGCTTATTTCCTTTCTGACCTTTTATATTCTCTCATTCTACTGATGATTCTAGAGATCATGAAACCATAATCTCTTTCATCTTCATTCTACATGTCTGCTTTTTCTGCATTCATTTTTTTCTGCAGCCATCAAATGCTCTGAGCTACACATAACTGAGTCAATACTGATGAACTGCTCCAACCCTTGGGGAAATTTCAGCTATGGATCAACCTGCAGCTTCCATTGTCCAGAGGGTCAATTACTTAATGGCTCTGTGAGAACAGCATGTCAAGAGAATGGCCAGTGGTCAGCTACCATGCCAATATGTCAAGGTATGTTTTTCCTATGGATTAGAAAGTCATTTTGAGGGCCTCCCTAGTGGTGAAGGGGTTAAACACAGCACCGTGAAGCTATCTACAACCTCTGCAGCACAAGTTCGATCCCCAAGCAGGGAGCTACGCATATGGCACAGCAGACCTCTCCTGTCTCGCCCACTGCTCCCCTCAGCAGTATATTTCAGTCATTCTGCCTGTTCTGTTCCCCACTCTGTCTCCGGTGAATCCTCTCATCTCCCGCACCTCTAGCCTGTACCCAGTTCTTATATGCATAAATAAATCTTAAAAAAAAAAGTATATACTGAGTAAAATAAGCCAGAAGGAAAAGGAAAAATATCATCAGATGGTTTCACTTATAGCAGGTATATAGGGGAACCAAATAAGACATCACTGTAAAAAAAATAATAACAGTACAAAACACAACAAAGCAAAAACAGACAATTATAAATCAGAGACATCCTGCAGGGGAGAAGGAAGAAAGAGGGACCAGAGGGAGGGAGGGAGGGAGGGAGGAGCACAGGGGACTGAGGTGATGGTGCACGGGTGCACTGGTGAAGGAAACTCTATGAGGATTACACCTGAGGGGGGAGGGGAAGCAAATATTGTTTAAAAATGATCAATGATGTAAATTTAAAAAAAAATTTTTAAAACATAAAGGAAAAAAATAAAATTAAGCATGGAGCCTGTGTGGGGCGGGGGGGAGGGGAAGAAAGTCATTTTGATACAGAAAATAATAAAATCAGTGTTTCTTTTCTGTGTAGTCTCGTTTTGTATCACTGGGTTTACCCTGTGTTTCATAAATGTTTCATAATTAATCAAGCAGATTCTCCTTGCCTTATATAGAGCAGTCGGAATTAAATTCAATGACTGTGTGCCAACGCTCTCCACTTTTTTCAGAGCTCAGATTCGCATGTTTCCTCTCATTTCTTTATGATCTCTGTGTAATATATCTTAAAGTTGCAAACTGTTTTAGATATTATTTCATGCAAATTCCTAATTTATTGTCTTAGAAAACCACTGTCTCTCCTACACCTCTAAAAATACCATATATCTGCCTTAATGAGCTCTACCTGTTTATAAGGCTTATTTATACATACAAGAATTGGCCAGAGATGCAGGGGGTAAGAGGATTCATCAGAGACAGAGTGAGGAGCAGAACAGGCAGATCTACTGAAATACCCTTCTAAGGGGAGCAACGGGCAAGACAGGAGAGGTCTGCTGTGCCATGGGGGTCAGTTCCCTCACTGGGGATTGAACTCCTGCTGCAGTATCTACAGATAGCATGATAGCACTGAGACTTTAACCCCTGTACAACCAGGAAGGCCCTCCTGGCTTTTTTCATTTTTGTTCTCTAGCAGCTTGTTATAGCCAGTTTTTGTTGCATAACTTTGTCTGATTGCCCCACCGTCACCACCCAAAACTACCTATGGTTTATTATTCAAACTTCCATTTCTTGTGTCTACCCTTTAATTCTCTTTATTGGGTCCTTCCCCTGACTCCTTTGGAAAATCACCTGTGATAGCTAAGTGTTAGGAATAAAGTCTGGCTCTGCTTCCCATCCTCTGCAGTGGTTTTATGACTTCAGATCTTCCCTTATGCCTATCAGCACTTCGGTGATCCTACTTGACCTCCCATTGTAGAGTCCTCAGGATCCTTGCATAGTACACTTACATCTGTGCTTGTGTGTGTGTGTTTTGCAGCGGGACCACTCACTATCCAGGAAGCCCTAGCTTACTTTGGAGGAGCAGTGGCTTCAATGACAGGTTTGGTGATGGGTGGAACATTCCTGGCTCTGCTCAGAAAGCGCTTCAGACAAAAAGGTAAATAGGAAAGAAGGTGCTCCTTATTTTCTTCTTTTGTGTAATTTGGGGTGGGGCCATGCAACCACAACTTCAGTAGTTCATGTTTGAAAATATTTACATTAAAAGAAAGCAGGAGCAAGATAAATGATCTTGAGAAATGGTTACCCATCAGAATCACCATTACCAAAACACAGAACTTCACAAAAATACAGCTGCTCATGTAGGGAGATCTGGAAATGAGCAATCTAAATTTTTAAAAATATTCTCCCTCCTCCAAATTCTGATGAAGCTAGATTACACACTGGCATTTGGGGTCCTCTAGTCTAGGTAACATTAGTTGTCACCAAAATCTAGTTGGAAAAGTGTCATACTTTCTTCACTCATTCTTTCATGTACAAATCAGGTATTGGTCAACTGTGCTAGATAGTGGAACCCAAAGGGGTGGTACCTGATATTAAGAATGTATAATTCAGTAGGATAAGGAGACAAACAAGTTAAACTAGTGTTAATACAAGTGTACTTAGTTTAACAAAAGTACTGCCTAAGTATTACTGGAACACAAAATAGGTGTCCAATGCAGATTGATGGGTAAGAAAGGGTTCTTCTAAGATCTTTGAAGAATGAGAATGATTTTGCCAAGAAAAAAACATAGAAGTAGAGTCCCAGCAAAAATAATAGTATGTGAAAATACCTGAAAAGGTGAAATAACTGGGCTAGTGGTCTGGCCATTGTTTAGTGCATCTAATTCAGAAAAGGCTGGTAGAAGTGAATAATGAAACAGGTAAGTAAGAACTTGGATGCAAACTAAGAGACATGTTCATTTTCATGAAAACTTGAGGAATCAATGTAAGGTTTAAGCAGGAAAATGGCAAAAATTGATGAAATCCTCGGTAAGGGAACCTGTGTTTATCAGGGTGCTCAGCTCATCAAAAATAGATCTGGTCTAGGAATAAAAGAAGGGAACTGTCCCTTAAGGGTTAAGACATCCCTCTTATGGCTGCCCCAGACACTTATCCTGATAACTTTAGATATCCTTTTTAAAATTTATTTATTTATGCATACAAGAACTGGGGTACAGGCTAGAGGTAGTGGGGGAGGGGTGAGAGGATTCACCAGAGACAGAGTGGGAAACAGAACAGGCCTATTGACTGAAATGCACTGCTGAGGGGAGCAGCTGTCCTCTGCTGCACCATGTGGGCCTGCTCCCTGGCTGGGACTCTAACACTGCAGTGGCTGCTGATAGCTTCCTAGTGCTCTGAAGCACTATGCACCACCAGGGAGGCCCCTTTAGAAATCTTTTTATATGCTAATGGGGCTCTTTTTCAGCATTGCTAAATGAAAGAAACCAGGGGCTTGGGAGGGGGAGGGTCAGAAGTACTTAAATTATAATAACTGAAAAGGTCTATGTTAAAAGTCCCTGGCAGAGTTTGGAATTGAGGAGTTTCAACACCTATTCTTAAAACTCAGGGGCTGAATAAGCCAGAAAGAAAAAGAAAAATACCGGATGGTCTCACTCATAGCAGGAATCTAGAAAACTTAAATAAGGGGCCAGGAAAATGAATAACTATAAGAAAGTGAAAATCAAAATCAACAAAAAACTATGAACCAGGGACACTCTATGGGGGGTAGGGGGCGGGGAGGGGAGGGATTGGGGTCAAAATAAGGGGGTTGCAATTGTATGGGGAATATAAAAATAAAATTTATTAAAAAAAACTGAATGCATAACAAGAGTAAAAAATAATTGTGCCATTTCTAATCAAAATAAAATGTCATACTTTTCTATGAAAAAAAATTTCACAAATTAAGGCTAAAGTAAAGGTAACAATATAGGTTAAAGAAAAAACAAAAAACAAAAAACTCAGGGGCTGAACCACTTGTTGCCTACTCTTATGCTCTCTCCTTTGAGAAGCCACCATCTCACTGAGGCTGGTTTTCTAAATTTTCTTCCTATACACCCCTGTGATTGGGTGACTAGGACAATCAACAAAGAGTAACTCTCTTCTTAAAAACCAAAGAGATACAACCAATCCTTCTGTTAGGGGGAAAAGGATGTCCTAAAGCTAATTCCATACAGGCTTTGTGGACTCCACCCCCACCCCAGGCCAAAGCCAAAGACACTGGGAACTCCAAATCCCATCACCACCAAAGGGAAGGTGGCTGGGAACTGAGGGTGGGGTTAAGCAGCCAGGTTGATAAAAAGCAGACACGTGGGCTTTGGGAGGTTCCCCATTTTGGCTCTCCACCAGCTAGCAGTGTCTGGCCAGCTCAGAGAGTGACTTTGGGTTTCCAGGTCGTCGGATCTGGTAGGACGCATTAAAGACTTTATTTCTCTATTTTTTCCCTGAGTTGTACATTTTCCTTATTTCCTTTTCCCTTGTAAATAAACCTTTTATTAACCTTTTGTGTGTGCCTGTAGTGGAGGATTAAGTCCCTTTTAAGCGCGCGGGTGAGGACCCACAGCCAGGAACCCGTTCAATATCGGGGCTGCTCTATAACACTTCCTTGTCACATGTGTGTTTGTTCAAACTCCTAAGACCTGGATTCTAATGTAGGAATACATTGTTCCTGCATTTCCCCCAAGTTGTTTCTTTACTTTTGAGACATTTCTAGGGAACTCTCTGAGCCACCAAGAAGGACCAATATCCTCTAGTATCTTTATAATAAAAAAATTTCTTGGGGATAATGTGGAATTTTTCCTTGACCTATCCCAATTTGATTCTAAACTTCCTAGGCTTCTATGGCCCAACAATAGGAAAATGTAGCATACTATATCTCCCTATCCTACAAATTCAAGATGCATATTCATTATGATATGGAAGGTTCAATAATGACTTGCAATTAATATACTTGTTCCTTTTCATTTGACCTTTTCTAAACTTATTTAGCCATAATATGCTTTTCCCACATCCCCTTCCCATTATCCAGAGATGACTGACAGGTTGCTGCCAGCATAGATTTGTTTATGTGACTAGCTTGTGCAGTTGATAGCTGAAGGATTGTCGTACAGGATGCAATGATAGGGGGCCTCAAATGCCAAAAAAAAAAAAAAAGGGTTTGGAGGACCTAAGATCTCAACAACCATCACCAAAAATAGCTAAGAGTCCAAAGGCAGGAACCAGAGTTATGAAGAGAGGTTTTTATTGACAGGGAAGAAAAGAAAGGTAAAGTACTCTGGAGTTATATGTTATCAAATATTTAATTTTGTTTAAAACTGGTCCTACTTTTAGGGAGTGACTGTTCCCAATACACTCCTTTAATGCACCTTTCTCCATCTTGTTTTCTTCTAAACTAATTGTGCCTTTTCCCTTATTTCAGATGATGGGAAAAGCCCCTTGAACCCTCACAGGTAAAACAGAAATTTTTATGTTTAGATAATTTTGTTTTTACTTAGGCTTTTTAATTCAATGTCATATGTCAGAATGATCATACATAGGCCTCCTTTTTGCAGCAAATCTTTTGCAATGTTCCCTTTACTAAGTCAAAATTAAAATACACAGATAATATATCCTAGCTACATATAATATTCTTAAAAATCAACAAGTGCCCTAGTTATAAAGGAAAGATAAAAGGGAAAGTGATGCATAATAGCAATAAATGCTGAAGTTTGGGCACTACACTAGCAGATGCTGTGAGTGATCAGAAACTCACACTTTTGGGTAGAATTGTATTCATGATTCAAACAGCATCAGAAGCATTCCTAACACTAATCTGATATTCCTTAAATGGCATGGCGGACAACTCTGGGAAAAAGTTGTAAAACCCATTAGTCTTCCCTCAGTCCACATGGTAATTACATTTTAAAACAGGCAAAAATAAAAACCTCAATATTTTTGAGCAGTTAATAGTATTACTATCTTAAAGCAGTTAAGCCTCAGGCTCAGAGATTTTTCATCAATATGAATGCTGAGTAGATACTCAAGAGCTGTGTGGGGTATAAGAGAATTGTTTCCTGTCATGTCTAGTGGGACATCCAGCCCCTCTGACCCCTGCCCATTAAAACTCAGTAGAACTCTTGATCATGATGAAAATCAGGAAATGCCCCTAGGGGGCAGTACTACCATTCTTTGAAAACCATTGCCAGATGATCAAGTATAAGGTTGACAGCATTGTATTGTTTTGTTTTGTTTTGTTTTAAATAGAGGCATGTTTTTTTAAATTTATTTATTTGTTTGTTTGTTTGTTGTTTATACATGCACTGGGTACAGTCAGAAGCGAGGGAGGGTGAGAGAATTCACCAGAGCCAGAGCAGGGAGCAGAGCAGGCAGAAGGAGCGAAGTACACTGCTGAGGGGAGCAGCGGGCGGCAGGAGAGGTCTGGGCGCCATGTGGGACCCTCCTCCGGTGGCCGGGGAGCAGCCGGGGATCAAACCGGCGCCGCATAGGCTGCGGGCAGCTTTGCAACCCAGCGCTCAACCGCTGCACCACCGGGGAGGCCCTGTTTTTTTAAAGATTTATTTATTTATACAAGAACCGGGGTAGAGGCCAGATGCACGGGAGGGTGAGGGGATTCACCAGAGACAGAAAGGGGAACAGAACAGGCAGACTGACTGAAATACACTGCTGAGGGGAGCAGCTGGCGAGACAGGAGAGGTTTGCCACCGCACCATGTGGGATTCTCGCAGACCTGCTGGGATCTAATGAGCGCTGTAGGGGCTGTGGATAGCTTCACAGCACCACACTCAACCTCCTGCCCCATCAGGGAGGCCCAAGGTTGGCAGCTTTGTAAAGATCCTCTCACCCAGAAGAGACTGCAGCCCCTTAGGGTGCATAGCAGTTATTAAGTACCCAAAGCTTAATAATAACTTAACAGAGCTATTAAGTAGGATCTCATCTCTTTGGCATTTACTTTTCTTTCCCTTTCAAAGCAGAATTGCAGGAGCAGGGTGGTGGTGATCATGTTCTCTGCAGAAACAATGTGGTCAAGGACTGTGGTCAAGGACTAAGCACCTTATGACAGGCCATTCCTTGTGTTTCTTTTCTTTAGCCACCTAGGAACATACGGAGTTTTTACCAATGCTGCATTTGACTCGAACTCTTAAGGTAAGTTACCCATGAAGATATTTTTGAAGGGTACAGAACAGCATGAAAGAATGTAGAAGAACAAGAATATAAAGTCTAACTTTTCTTTATAGAATCATGAATTAAATTTTAAACATGTATTAGCTTTTCAAGCCATGAAGGAAATTATAGTGGCAGCAGGGAAGGATATGGCAGTGGAGTGATAATAGAAAATGAGTTCATATAAGGATGACCATTTCCTTCAGGATAGAAATGTTCAAATGAGATGTGTTCTAATATGACATATGACAAATATTACAGAATGACTTTAGGATATAGGGCCTTCCCATCAGTGGCTATTAGGCAGTATTGACACTGTGGTCTTGCTTGATACTTAGAAGGCATGACTGCTGGTAAAATTTTATAAACTTTTATGGAATCAGTTTCCTATGGGATCTGCTAGGAAAGCAAAAATAATCTGACACTTTCTCTTTCCCAAAAATCTCAGAGAGAAAGTGAGTTTCCTAAGAAAAGGAGCTTAGAAGGTAGAATATCTGGATTCTAGAGACAATATTGAGTCTCAGGGGGTAGATATGATGAGAATTTTCCTTCCTTCCTTCTTTCTTTTAGAGAAAAAGTAATCTTATTTTGTCTCATTTTCAGAGACCCATCCTTCTTTAGTCACCTCACCGAACCTCCATCAGATCCTATTTTTAAACATCAGGCTTCCTACTACACTTGATTTTAACTACAGTGTATTTGCTGCAGTTTTCTGTAAATACTTGTGAATAAAGACATGAAATTGCCTTTAGATTAGCAATGGACAACAGCAGAAAGACTGTACCAAAAGCCTAAACCTTCCACCCTCTACCTCTTTCTGCCCCACCTCTCCTCTTCCTTCGACAGAAGCCTCAGAAGCCAGGGCTGAATGTTTCCACAATAGTCTGTGGCACTACCATTTAGCCAGACACTGGAGCTTCTGATTCATTGGCAAGCCAGACTGTGGAGAAATTAAAATGCCTCTACTGTATTGGAAGGCAGGCCATGTCTTTGACTTGAAGGAATTCCTGTAAGGTCTTCTGTAGTCTCCTGTGGCTGCTGTTTATCAAGACTCTAAGATCTCTGCTGTGAGGCTTCCAGAGCAGCCTTTGGGCAGCAGAAGACCAAGAACCAAGACAGGAAAGCACATATCACTGTAGGCCTTCCCTCCATCCAGGAACCCTCCTTCAAAGAACCCAAAAACCACTATTCAGATGTGTAATTAAAAGGATTCTCCTCCAAATGCCATGTTCTTCTCTTTGATATTTTGTTTTGTTTCTGGTACATTGCTTTATCACCAATGTAAAGCACAATTGCAATTGTCCCAACTCCAGCACAACCCTTCAGACAGACACAACCCAGTCTCCTATACAGAGAAAAATCAGAGAAGAAAAGACTTCATCGCCTGCATGTTCTTTAGAGAAGCACAGATGAGTTTCACATGTTCTTTAGATCACATATTTAATAAAGAGGCTATTGAAATTTACACAGACATTACCTGGAGCTGATACAAAAATAGAGGATCCAACAATATAGTTGTCTTATTTCTTTGAAATGTGTGACCTTGAACATGTCATGTAAACTGAAAGACATTGGTAAGCATGTAAATAAAAATGGTAAAACAGTCTAACTAAAGGTTATAAGAATATGGGACTTAGGGATACGGTGCTTCTTTTTAAAAGTTTCTCTAATATAGATTCAGAACCCTAAGGCAAGTCTAATAGCACAACAATGCTTCAGGTACTATAATTCTCATATTCTCTATCAACAACAAAATAAAATCTTTAAGCAGTTTTTTTAAGAGTTATTTATTTATGCATATAAGAGCTGGGGTATAACCTAGAGATCCCAGGGGTGAGAGGATTCACCAGAGACAGAGTGAGGAGACCTACAGGGAGACTTACAGAAATCCACTGCTGAGGAGAGCAGGGGGTGAGACAGGAGAGGTCTGCTGCACCTTGTAGGTTAGCTCCCTGGCTGGGATCCAACTAGTGCTGCAGTGTCTGCTGATAGCTGCCAACGGCTGGCCCATAACTTCATAGTGCTTAAACTTAACCTCTTGCACTGCCAGGGAGGTCCTAATATTTAAGCAGTTTGAAACAGCCAGATCCTCCAAAAAGTACTCTTTTATACTCCCAACAACCCTATCATGGAAAATATAATTATCATCCTTATTTTACAGATATCAAAACTGAATTCCAGAGAGGTTGAATAATTTATCAAAGATAACACAGGTAGAAAGTTGGATTAAAATTGAGTCTATCAACCATGCTCTTTACGCCTTCTGCTCTGCTTTGCTAGTCAAAAACTTTTCTCAAGAAAGAACTGTGAATGGGTAGAAGTAAATTAAATGGTCCAGGTTGGTCCCCTGTTTGTGTGCTTACATCCTTGCTTCCTCACTGATGGAGGAAAAGAATAGAAAACTTAAAGGAGGCATCACAAGACTAGAAACCAACTCAAACAAGGAAGTGGGAGTAGAAGGGAATAACATAGCCATTGACCCAGCTATAGAAACCAAGATCCTGAGGTGCCAATGCCTAGATCACAAAGCTTAAGATCCAAGCATATATCAGACTGCTGTAGGGAGTGTCAGGAGTGCAGCCCCTAGGGGAAAGATATAGAGATTGAACCCACTGTAGAATCTCTGGTCCCTTTCAAATTCTACAACAAACCAACCACCAAGATGAGGCCCTCCCTACCAAAAGAAGATAAAAATTAATGCTGCCCCCCACAAAAAGGCAGCTCTTTCTGCCCACTTGTGTCCCTTTCCCTAACAGACTTGCTCTTTTAAATAGAATTAATGTCTCTCTCATGGAGTAACTCACTGTGTGCAGCTGAGAGGGGAGCTCTGATGAAAGCTTTCCCAGAGTGAATCCAAGGACCCTGTCTCCAAACCCATCAACTCCAAAAACAACATCACTTACCACCTGAAAATACAATATCTCTGTGCCTAGTAACAGGGTATGATATTCTTCCTGAGATCAGAAGGTGGGTCATGTGGGTAAATGTAGAAATCCATTACATTAGAAATTGCAGAGGGTCTGACAAGTGTGAACTTTGCCCAGGCAGGTTTTATGGATGATGGTAGTGGGAGGAAGTTAATTTTCTTTTACCCTTCTAGGTCCCTAGGCTGGGGAAAAAAAAATTAAAAGATAAATTTTAATTATGTGTGTACTCAGGGAGACACAGAATATGAACCTACCTCCTATCGTTCCAGTGAGGTTATATGGTTTCTAAGAGAGGAGGCAATACATTTAAGAAGGAAAAACAAAACAAAAAACTTTGCAATTAAAAGAAAAAGGGATTTTGCAGGATTATTCTACATGGGCATGGAAAACAGACCTTGCAAACCCTAGCCTGGGCTGATAAGCCTGGAAGGCTATCTCCCACTTCCCAGACCAGAGATTTTCTGTTGTTAGGGTGATAATTATGCAAATCATACCATTTAGGCACATCCTGGGGAAGTCTTTTGTCCCAACAATGGTAAAGGTCTCCAGGGGCTCAGTCCAAGGGCAGTTAGCAAGTGAAAGTGGGGGAATATAGTCCTGAACACCTGGGCACTGTGCCATCTCCTAGAGCCTCTGATCCGCTGCCCTTTCTCCATCTAGAGTAAAACAGTCAATAGTCGGGTTTCTCTCCCTCTGCCTGCTGCCTCTTGTCACCTGCGGCAGCGACCTAGCCAACCTCCTGCCTGGGAAGGCGGAGACAGCACAAAGCGGCAGCAGCAGTTGTTAAGCCAGAGAGACTGCAGAGAAGGGACACTGCCACCCGCAGCTTCCTGAGCTCACTGCAGCTGGGACAGTGCAGAACTCAGGAAGGGGCCATCGTTTTCTCCCACCCAGGTCCTAGGGTGGTGACAGGGGGCAGGTGCGGGAAAGTAACCATGTCCCCTGACTGCCCATGCTTCTGGGTCCTAGTGATTCTGGGTTCCAGCGGGGCAGGCTGGGGGAGCCTAGGGGCTGAAGCAGCGCGGCTCAGGCAGTTTTATGTGGCTGCTCAGATCATCAACTGGAGCTACCTCCCTGAGCCCACGAACCCCAGGTAATGCTGGCTGGTGTCTGGGTGGGCAACTCTAGGAGGGTCATCTTTTTTCTCTTTAAAGAACATTCCTTTGGCAACTCCTTGGTTTTAAAAATTTTTTTCAGGTAAGTAAATAACTCAATAGAAGAGTATGATAAATGAAATAAACTTTGTGAATGCTAATTTTATCCAATAAGTTTTATATTCTGAGCACACAGAAAATATTCTGTTTGATTGCTTTCAAGAGTTTGCTGTAAATACAGTTATGTTAGTATGTTTGATTATTGGCTTAATATATTGACTGATTCAAAAGCAGCAGATATTTATTTCCTTAGCAGCTCTCTCTGAAACTCCTGTTTCATATTTTTAGCAGTCTAGCATTTACATAAAACTTCTAGTTACATATTATTTATTTTATTGTCCACGTAGCTTCATCTTTTAAAGCTAAAGCTATATATACCTTATACTGTATTACAGGCAGATTAGTCTATAACAATTGCCATAATTTTTGTTCCTGTCTTATAAGTTACTTTAGAAATATCAGTCCATAAAAATGCAACACTTTTCTTTTTCACCCTTTTTTTCTGCTTGATGTGACTTCATTTTTCTCATTCTTTATCGTTCCCTGGGAAATTATCTCCCCTGGCTATTTTATTAGGGTCACTATTAAAAGTCACATAGAATTGAGACAAGGTATCAAAAATAAAACTCAATCTTTGAGTTGCAAAAAAAAAAAAAGTCCTAATTGAAAAGGTAAAAATAAGACTTCCCAGAAATTAACCAAATCTACTCAGTATTTCCAGTGAATTATATTTTTATTTGTTTTAATGGTAAACCTCATAGTGTGACTCAATTTTTTTTACTTAACATCAGAGTTTAAATGATTGTGAAAGATGTGTTCCTCTTTTACAATTACAAAACCAAAGCAAGCTACCAAGAAATCATCTAATATTTTAAGACGCCTTTAGTGTATAAACATTAACCCTTTGGAAAATATCTTTGTAAATGAGTTATTTTAGAGGGAATTACATACTATATTCGTCTCATAATAAGTCTCTCTTTTTAAAAAATACCATTTTAAATATTGTATTTCAAGATGATAATCTAGGTCATACCCACACCCTTAGGGAATGGCCATTAACTAAAAATCCCCAAAGAAAATAACAGTCTTCCAGCATTTATCATTTCTGCTCATGGGTAAAACACTAATTTGGCTGCTGGCTTTCCTGTGGCACACTGCGCTTATGTTTGGGAGCTTGTTCTTTCTTCCCTAGTTAATGCCGAAAATAACAAACAGAAAACTGGAGGCATAATCACACAGGGCAAAAGTCTGATTCATGAGGTGAGTCCACAGGGAGCCATCACTGGTCATCCTGCCCTCTCACTCCATGGCCAGTTTCCAGAATTCTCAAAGTGAAATTCTTCTGATATCAAACATAATCAAACTAAGTAAGAGACCACATTGAGACTGATACCCAGACCAGCAAGCAATATTTTTGAAATTCAAATCATGTGAAAAAATCTAATTAGTATATCTGGCTAATTAAACTTAAAACTTGCTCTAACTTGCCCTTTTTACCTGGAGCTGAATAATCCTTACTACAAGGAAATCAACATAAAAAATCCCATCCTGGATCAAAGTGTATTTCAGCACAAATCTTTCCACTTATTTCATCGAACATTATCAGGACAATGCTAATCTATTATTCTTGCTCTGATTTTATATAAATGTTTTAAAAAATCTCCCTAAGGAAACTTGTTATATCACTTACATATATATAGTAACAGATATTGGGGGAAAATAAATAAATCTTCCATGTATGGGTCTAGCTTTATATGATTTTTTTAATTATGAGCACATCATCTGTAAACAGTCTTCATAAATGGAAAATTACACATGCATTTTTATTTTTGGAATTCACATCATCTTTAACCTTCTGTTCAGACAGATTGCTTTCCAATAGTGAGTGATTCAGTTGTTCAAAGTATGTACACACAAATCACACAAGGAAATATACTAGAGAAAACACATCTATTAAAATTACTCCAGTAAAGTGGTTTTCTTTTAAAGATTTCACACCATCATCTATATTCTTGTATTTAAAGATGTGAGTGGGAGAGAGAAGCTACTTCTCAATTGCACTTTAAAAAACCTACTAAAAATGGACTTCTACATTGAAGACAAAAACTAAGAAACAGAATCCTAATATTCTGGGATACCAAGAACTCCAAGAGTTCATTTAATTCATTTTTCAACTTCCATGTTTCAACCGCCTACATTTCCCCACACCCAAAACCAATATCCCCACCCAGTGGTTTAGTTTCTACTTCAATGTTTTCAGTGACTAAACCCACTATCTCTCATAACCAGTCATTCCAAAAACATTCACTCTATATCCTTTCATTCTGCCCCCAAATATTAACACAGTGTACATAAATTTTAAAAATTATAATAATCATAATTACATATTTTTCTGCTTCCTGGGAAAAGTTGAATGCTAAAAACAAACTTTTATTACACTTTTAATATTACCAGCTAATATGTATTGAATACTTACAATGTGCAAACCCTAAGGCCTTTGCATGTATCACCTGATTTAGTTCTTGTAATATTTCTGTAAGGGAGATTTTACAATTGTTCCAATTTCACTATTCTAAAAACTAGGGCACAAAGAGATCAGGTAAACTTCTCAACGTCATAATGTTAATGAGGGATAGATACAAGATTCAAACCCAGAAAATCAGAATCCACAACCTGTTCTCTAGAAGTAAAAGTGGCTGAGGTAACTACCCCACCTTTATGCCCTGATTACTCTTGGGTCACTCTCTGGATTACCAAGGATAACAAAGCCAATGGTCAACAGGATTGCCATTTTTAAGAAATGTCCCCCAATTCTCTTCCCTTTACCTTCATCTTTGAGTTTCAGACAAGAACACTATTGTGCCCATTTATAGAGACACAGAATAAAATTACAAGAATTTATGCAGATATACTCAATTAATAATTTTATTTTAGTGTGTTTTTTTTATTGTCTTAGTTATTTTTTATTTTAATTGTGGTAACATTAGTTTTACCTTTTTTGAATGTTGGCTTTATACATTTATCAACCGTTTCTCCTCCTTGGACAAAGTACTTAAATTTTCCAAGACTTCTGGGTGGTTTTTTTTTTTTTTTTTTTTAATCATTTTTTACTTTGTTTCCAATGATCCCAGGGCTTTCCCCCCATATTAGCTATTTCCACTTCTCAACTAGAAATAGGGCACACCAAATCAACAGGTCTTCATCGTGTTCCCTGTAGTTTAAAACTATTTGCCTGATCAATTGAAAAATAGCACATATTTATTCATAAAGGATTTGGTTAATCATTTAAAACTTAAACATTAAAGCTTGGATTCACACTATGATCTTGGATTTTTTTTTTTTTTTTTTTTAGAAAACTGATTCTGAGTAACAGGGTTTGCTAGATTAGCCTAAATTTGTAAGAGAATGGCTATCGCTCCAAAGTACTCTTGAAGTCATCAATAATTATTTTTTTAACTGCACTAGCTTCTTTCCAAGTTATTCATTTATAATTCTTATATAAATGTTAGGAATTAAATGAACATTTGGTCACAAAACAAAAAATTTCACAGACACTTTTCCAATTTAATGAGACATTGCAGAGAAGCAAAGCAGAAATAGCTTACTATGTTCCTTTATTTAAAAATACCAGATTAAATTTGAAGCTTGGTTGAAAAAAATGTTAAAATATTAATTGTATCTGCTCTTTTACTTGTTCTGTATTTATGTTTATAAAAAATTGGTTTTTGAAGTACAATGAAAATACTGCAATTCTTACTATAATTCTGAGGACATGAGAGATCTATTTTTTTTTTTGTTATGTGCTATGCAACTGACAGATAGATATGCTTTTCAAATCAAATTTTGTGTTTTATTTCCAGTTTGAAAACTCCTGCAACTTCCTTTAAGAAAATTGTCTACAGAGAATATGAAGCATATTTTCAGAAAGAAAAACCACAATCTAGAACTTCAGGTAAGTCTGAAGTATATTTTCTTAATTATAAAGATAAATCTCTATTGATAATTTAATACTCTTATATAGATATACCTAAAATATCCATTTGGTGACATTTTATAGCAATGTTTTTTGTTGTTTTTAACCAATATGGGCTACATCACTTGTGGGGCCTGGTACAAAATAAAATGTGGGGTTCCTTATTCACATTTTTGAGAATTTCTAAAGTGACAGCAAAACATTAAGCCAAGCAGAGCCTAGAGTCTTGCAATTGTACAGGTCACATGCCATGAAGAAGGTTGTTTTTAACCTTGATCAAAAAGCTAAATGAAGGACTCCCTGGTGGTGCAAAGGGTTAGGTTGCAGCACTCTGAAGCTGTCCACAGCCACTGCAGCACAAGTTCGATCCCCGGCCAGGGTGCTGACCCACATGGCACAGCAGACCTCTCCTGTCTCGCCCGCTGCTCCCTCAGCTGTGTATTTCAATCATTCTGCCTGTTCTCTTCCCCACTCTGCCTCTGGTGGATCCTCTCAGCCCCCTGCACCTCTGGCCTGTAACCAGTTCTAGTACGCATAAATTAAAAAAAAAGCTAGATGAAATTCTTCAGTATTTAATTTTTATTCATTGAACAATTACTAAGCATTTGCTATATATAGGCAAGTCATTGGATGTCACAGGGACAGATGGACATATATCCTGTCTCCTTGGAGCTGAGGTCTAGTTTAATGAATGCACATGAGCCTTATAAAATGAAATTTTGCTTCCAGCCTGTAACCGGGATTCAAATACATGGCTGATTCTTTTGCATCACTCTTTTCCATCTCTTTTCTTAATTTGTTTAGTGTGGTGCTGATCTCCTGTTTTATTTACATAGTAGCTATCATTTTTAAAGAAAATCTTTTTTTCTCATCCTTCATTAATCAAGGAAAATAGGTTGAATGGGTTTCTGGGATTTTAAATATGATACTTCACAGGAATGTTAGAGGCCATTAAGAGAGAACTTTGTCCAGTTGGGTCTCTGGGTCAATAATTCATCCTTCTTCCCCCCAACCAGGTGACGACCTATCATCCTTCTACCTATTTTTATCAGCTCTATTCTGTCTTTTCTGCTTTCCCTTTATCTTCATTTTTCCTTGGAGCCTTCCTTTCAGTCATAAATCATCAACAACAAAACAAAACCATGTTCAGGTTAACCCCCATCTAAAAGAAAATATTTTCCCTTAACTATCTGTCTTTCCCTTTTTTCACCTTTCCTTCACTGCAAATTTCCTATATGAATAGTCCCTATCATTCTCTGTCCTGTCATATCCTTTCCCTACATTCTCTCCCCAATCCACTCTGCTATGATGTCACTAAAATTACTCTCCAAAAGGGAACTCATGATCTCTGAGCTGCCTGAGTCTATGGTTCCTTTCCAGTTCTTTCCCCACTGACATTAGAACATTTAATGCTCTTGCTTCTAGAAACTCCTTCTTTGCCTGGCTTCCCTACCATCACTTCTCTTGGCAAATGGACATGGAATGGAAATAAATGGGGAGGAAGAAATGGAAGCAAACTTTACAAATAAATTTCCTGAAATGTGGCTTCAAATAGGAGGAATGACAGCATAGTTCTGAAAGGAATGAAGGATCCAAGGATATTTTGGAGTTTTATAAAAAGGAATAAGGTGACAAAAATATCTAAGTGCTCAAGGGAAAAATCTAACAGAAAAGGAGAGAATAAAGACACCTGACAGAGAATATTTGATAAAAACAGACTAAAAAAAAACAAAACAAAACCAGGAAGTGATGGGATTCAAAATTTGGACTGGATCAGCCTTAGGGAGATGCGTCTCTATCTTCATTTTTTATCAGGGGTAGGCAAGGGATGTGCCAATGGGGTTATCAATAACAGCAAGTTTATAGTTGTGGGCAGGAAGTAAAAGCATCTCCTATCTTTATCACAGAATCTCTTTATTTTTATAGCTTTGATTCAAATATTAGTAGGTACAATAGATATTTAAGAACCATTTAATTAAATTGTTGTTGGATAAAAATGAGCTGTGACACATATTCATTAGGTTCTGGAAAAGAGAATTCAGGAAGGTATTTGGAGGCCTGTCTTTTGTGGCTTTTGCGAAGTTATCTATGTTTGAGTGGCTTCTGTTGAAGTCATTGTGCTGAGCACCCTCAGTGACAGAGCAAACTTGCACCAGGCTGCTGACTTTATTCTATAAACAATAAGGAGGCATTGATAGTTTTGAAATCTGATTCAACCTAATTAATTAGAAGCAGACTGTGATAGTTGATTTATACTTAAGACTTTTGCACTTAAAACATTTCCTTTCTGTCAACCCCTGCACATCTCAAAAAATATTTGTTTTATGCCATCCATTTTTATGCAACTTCTTTCTGAACTACCCATCCTGCCAGACAGGGGTGGTATCTTATTCATCTTCATATCCCAGTACTAATTGATACAAGAAGGGAAATCTGGTATGAGGAAGACCCTCAGATTTTGAATGAGAAGATCTGGATTTGAACACTACTATTAACTACGTGGACTTCCCTGTTACCCAGCCTAGTTTTTTTTTTTTTTTAAGATTTATTTATGCATACAAGAGCTGGGGTACAGGCCAGAGATGTAGTGGGGAAAGAGGGTGAGAGGATTCACCAGAGACAAAGTGGGGAACAGAACAGGCAGACTGACTGAAATACACTGCTGAAGGGAGCAGCGGGTGAGATAGGAGAGGTCTGCTTCGCTATGTGGGTTTCTCTCTGGCTCTCCGGAGATCGAACTCTTGCTGCAGAGGCTGCGGATTGCTTCATAGTGTGGCGCTCAACCCCCTGTGCCACAGGGAGGCCCCCCAGCCTAGTTCTATGTCATTTGTACCTTTCCCCTAGTTTCTGCCGCATTCATCTGGTGGGTATGATTCTAGTGGAGCAAGTCCACTAGACTTTGGACCACTTCTACAGCAGGAACTTAGAAGTTGTTATGGCGGGTAGAGGGGTAGGCAGGATGATTAGGCTGCAGGACTAGTGGCCTGAAGATGCCTATCCATTGAAGTTTGTGGACATGTGGATAGGTGGAGGGGCCAAGCTCATTTTAAGGAATCCTAACTTAGGCTTTTACATAGCTAACTTTAAGCTTCTCTGCATCTTTTCAAGGACGATTATAAAACTTTTGTTCTCAAAGGATTTAAAGTAGCTGCAACAATGCATTGCCCTGCACTTATTCATGTGAGAACAAGGGATGGGATTAATTAACGTCTCACAGTCCTTTCCAACTTCAACCACATGAAATTTTTCAACCACATGAAATTGAGTACATGTTGTGCTGGCTTCCTGGAACCCCAAGAGAGGCCACTCCTTCCCCGCAATTCAGTTTTGGGCACTAAGGAGAGGTGGGAAAGAAAGAGCATAGCAGGCACTCCAAAAAACAATCAGCCATAATTTTGCTTACATTCATGAAAGTATTTGGCCTGCATTCATGAAAACACCCTTTTGTTTTGCTTTTATTCTGAAGAAGCAAGAAGGGAGGCTAAATAAATATTCTAAACTATTCATTGTATTAAAAGGTCTTATTAGGTTAAATAACTTAGAAGACTTATTTCTGGCATCTGGTATTTGCAGTCATGTGATGCCAACAAACAAATCAACCAGTCAGGGCAACCATGGCAACAAAGTGAGTGCTCAGTGTGACTGATCAACACCCTGTCGAGGTCACAGGCCAGTGGAGTCCACAGAAACCAGTGGAGTCTTCTGTTGGAAGGTGGTGGGGTTGATAGTGGCAATCAGAAGACAAAGGTGAGCCTGTGGAGTCAGATGTGATCAAGAGTCAAAAATGGTGTAGACATTGAGACTTTTCTAGGCAAATGGGGGATCTGAACCTGCTCTGCCCAAAGTGATAGAAAATACTTTGACTACGGAGTCCAGAGACCTGAGTTATAATCCCAGCAATGTACCAAATCACCAAATGGTTTGACCTTGAACAAACCATCCCCCTGCCCCTGCTCCTTTGTATGCCATCTTTAAAACGTGGATTGAACCATGTGACTGACACAGATCTGTACAGAGCTAACAAAAACAAACAAAAAGCTTCAGGCACATTATCAGTATAATCTCCAGAATGGTGAGTACAGTGAATGGAGTGGGACAAGAGTGGGTAGAAAGGTAGGAGTTGGGAAAGATGATCTCTCTCTGTCTCAGAGATCATGTTTCCACATTGCTAATAGGAAATTAGTTTCCTATTGCTGCTGTAGCAAATTATCACAAACATAGTGACTTAAAACAACATACATTTCTATCTTGCAGTTTTTGAAGTCAGAAGTACAAAATGAGTTTCACTGGTTAATATCAAGGTATCAACAGAATTTTGCTCCTCTGGAGGCTCAGGGTAGAAATGTTTCTTGGCCTTTTCCATTTGCAAGAACCTACATTTACTGGCTCACAGCCACTTCCTCCACGTTAAAAGCCAGCAAGACCTCATCTTCCAATCTCTAACTCAGAGCCTTTTGAGAACCCTTGAGATCACATTAGTCCCACCTAGATAGCCTAGGCACTCTTCCCATGGCAACATTCTTAACGCAATCATACCTGCAGAATCCCTTTTGTCATATAAGGTTGCCAGGGATTAGGACATGGCAGTTGTGGGGGGGAGTTACTTTGCCTGCAACACCCACCAAATAAAACTCTCCAGTGTCTGACATTTCTAAGAAGGGCACCTTCATCCACCCAGTCCCCCAAGACAGAACCTCACCAGCCATCCATGACAATTTGATCTTCATCTTCCATCCCCTAACCAATACATCTAGTCCTGATAGTGTAAACCTAAATCTAAATTTCTCTCTAACATGTTTTCATCTTTTCCACTGCCATCAGTGGAAAAGCAAATCCTAATATCTCTCTCCTGGACCTCCTGTTTTCTCAGCATCCACACTTCTTCCCACATCATCCTCCACAAATGCAATCAGAACTTTTAAAAACATGTTGCATCTTTGCTAAAAACTCTTTAATGTCTTCCAGATACTCTCAGGTTAAAGGCAAAACTCTAAGAGGCCTACAAGGGCCTATATGAGTGGGCCTCTGATAAGGTCTTTGCCTTCACTCTCTTACCTACTAAGTCCTACCTTGTCCACAGCCATGTGTAAGTTCTCTGAAAAGGCCATATTTTCTGGTTGTAGGGGCAGGAAGGCTCAGTGCAGGGTATCTATGATCTGAGCAGATGGGTAAAGGAGAGTCCTGGAGGCCTTGGTGGCTTTTCAGTCTTGTTATTGAGCTTTTACCAGGTACACGCAGGGCAGGCAGGGGTGCCAGGGCCAGGATGCTGGCAGGCCTCCCAGCCCCCAACAAATCTTCACTCTTTCTGGGCTCTCCGGTGTTTTCTCATGCTCTCTCATCTGCTTCTCTTTCATTCTTGTTCCCTTCCCCTGCTGATGCTGCCCCTATAAGCCAGTCTCAGCCCAGGTGTACCCACCTACATATGCCCACACCCCACTCCAGATGCCCACCATCAGGCATGCATTCAGGGATCCATCATTATGCTAATGGCAGGAGGACAGAAAAGCCTGATAATCACTTACCCTACACTGGTACTTCAGGGCCTGTGCACATGCTTATCCCACTCCCTAATATGTCCTGCTCATTCCTTTGCTTCTGTCTTTGGACTTCTAATTAAAGTATCATTTTCTCAGGGAAGCATTTTCTAGCCCTGATCCCCTCCCTGCCTAAATATTAGTCTAGATCCCCGACCAGGGAGGTGACCCACATGGTGCAGGAGACCTCTCCTGCCTCTCCTGATGCTCCCTTCAGCAGTGTAGATCTGCCTGTTCTGCTCCCCTTTCTGTCTCTGGTGAATCCCCTCACTCCCTGCACTTCTGGCCTACACCCCAGTTCTTGAATGCATAAATAAATAAAAATAAATCTTTAATAAGTGAAAATCTTCATTTCTACCTTAAAGACTTGTGAGGATTAAGGTAAGGACTTACAATGTTTGACTATTCTAAAGGGACAGTATGGAGAAACCCTCTGTTATTCTAATTGGTATCACCACCACAAATGAATGTGGTTGAACCCATGACTACTGTAACTTCCTTCCCCTGATTCCTTATGGGTGAAATAAACCCAGGAGAGCCTATATATGGCATGAAAGTGAGAGCAGTCAATTCCTGTCACTTGTCTACAATAGGGCTTTTGTGACAGGTCCTCAGTCTTTTAAAGGATACCAGAATCCCTTAGGAGCACACACTAAAATGCTGATTCCCAAGATCCACATGTAGGCAGTTAATTCAGACTGAAATGGTACCTAGAATCTACCATTCAGTTAGAACCCAGGGGATTCTGATACTGAGACTCCTGGGACTATAATTGGGGACAATCTAGTATGTGCCTCTTTAACACTGACTCAGCTATCAGGCCCTAGGGCCTAGCACAACACATGAAGTAAGTAAAACTTCACTTTTGATATCTGCAGCCTTTGTTGTCCCTGCTGTGTTTTCCACATGGTAGCTGATAACATTATTTACCCAGTTACTTGCATCAAAAACCTCAGGGTTACCCTTGACTTCGCTCTCTCTTTCATGCCACAGCCAACCCATCAGCAAATCCCATTGGCTCGCCTTTCAAAAAATGTCCAGAATCCAATCCCTTTTCTCCACATCAAGCTACACACTCTGGCCTAAAAACCCATCTTCCCTTGTCTACACCTCCTCATCCCATTTCTACTCCGCCACTATGGGGTGCTTCCATTATTAATGCAGACTATTCTCTACATAGCAGCTAGGATGAATTTTTTTTTAGGGTGAATTTTTAAAACATGGCAGACCATATCATTATTTTTCACAAAGCTCCAGTGTTTCCCCATTTCAGTTAGAAGAAAATCCAACAGCCTTACCATAGCCCCTAGGGTCCAATGTGATCTGCACCAGACCCCAAGACCCCATCTATTCTCACTCTGTCTTCACTGTTTTTCTCACTGCTCCAGAATATCAAGCTCACTCCTGCCTCAGGGCCTCCAAACTTTCCTCATAGCCATCTAACTGTATTATTTATTTCCTCACTTCATTACTGTTGCTGAATTCTCCCACCTCAGAAAGATCTAAGCCAAGCGCCCTGTCCGACTTCATCCTGTATAACTGAAAATGAACCGCCTTTTTTAAAGATTTATTTATTATGCATACAAGAGCTGGGGTGCAGGCCAGAGATGTGGGGAGCGAGAGGACTCACCAGAGACAGAGTGGGGAGTAGAACAGGCAGGCAGATCTACTGAAATATACTGCTGAGGGGAACATCGGGAGAGATAGGAGAGGTCTGCTGTGCTATATGGGTCATTTCCCTGGTCAGGAATCTAGATTAATATTTAGGATCAGTGCTACAGATAGCTTCATAGTGCTGCATCTTAACCGCTTGTGCCACCAGGGAGCCCCCCCCCCCTTTTTTTTTGAACAAGGACAGTAGTCTCTAAGGAATGATGGTGGGTCAGAGTGGGATGGACATGGCCAGAAGTATTTCTTCTATTCTCAATCGGCTTTGGGCCTAAGCAAAAGGTTCTACTCCCCTGTCCTTATCTCACTGTGCATAAGGTAGTATTAATGAGCTTGCAGTCTTCTAGACTGATGATAAGCAGGTTCATTTCAGGACCAGAAGGAATGGCAGCAACCACTCTGGGGGTTTTCTGTATCTTTTCTTCCGTTAACAGCTGTCTTTTTTAGTCCTAAACACAGCTCTGTTTTGAATCTTTGTTTCCATAGGACTTCTTGGGCCTACTTTATATGCTGAAGTTGGAGACATCATGAAAGTTCACTTTAAGAATAAAGCAGACAAGCCCTTAAGCATCCACCCCCAAGGAATTAAGTACAGCAAATTCTCAGAAGGTAAGAGCAATTTAATGTCCTTCCCACAGGAAAATGTGCAACACTTAAAACCAGCATCAAATACTTAAAAACCATATTGTTAGCCAAGTATTACAGAAATCTTTCCTGCAACTGGTAATTATTAAAAAATGGTTGCCTTTTCAAGTTTCAGGGGAAAATAAAGATTCTGGAATAATCCAGACCTCAGTTTTTGACTAGGGTTTTGTTCTTTACTAGTTGGATGGGAAAATTACCTAATCTCTCTGAATTCTAATATATTTACCTTTGAGGTGAGAATAATAAAATATATATTGCAAGATGGTTTAAGGTAGAAGTTAACAAATTTTTCTATAAAGAGTCAGATAAATATCTTTGACTTTCTGGGTTGTAGGATTTCTGTTGCAGCTACCCAATTTTGCCTTTTAGTATAAAAGCAGCAGTAGACCATAGCAAGTGAACATAACTGTATCCCAATAAAACTTTATTCACAAAACAGGCAGTTAAATAGATTTGGCCGATACATCATAATTTGAGGTAGTGACATAGCACTAGACTGACACATAGGACATTTAGTAAGTGGTATTTAATAGTGGTATAAGTAGTACTAGTATTCTAGATATACAGAAGTGGTTAAGAACATAAACTCTGAAGGCAGATTTAGTTTCAAATTTCAGCATTATCATTTCTGGTTCTATGATCTTAGTGTCTCTGAGCTTCTGTTTTTCCATCTATAAAATGGGAATGGTTACGTCCACTCTGTAAGATTGCTTTGAGAATTAAAAATGATCATTTAGGTAACATGGTAAATATGATTCCTGGAATCTTGTAAACCTCCAATACATGAGGATAATAACAATGATGATAATGGTGACAGTGATAGTGTTGGTAATGAAAATGGTAAAAAAAAAAAAAAAAATGACCTTATCAGTCCCAGGATAGTAAGTACTGTTGATATTCTGATTATTTCCATTATGCTGATGTCCAGAATAAATTCAGAAAAGTGGAAGATTTCGTTAGGAACTGATATTTTAAAAATTGAATGGGGGCCTCCTTGGTGGCACAAGGTGGTAAGTCGCAGCACTGTGAAGCTATCCATAGCTACTGCAGCTCGAGTTCAATCACCGGCCAGGGAGGTGACCCACATGGTGCAACAGACCTCTCCAGTCTCACCCGCTGCTCCCCTCAGCAGTGTATTTCAGTAGATCTTCCTGTTCTTCTCCCCACTCTGTCTCTGATGAATCCTCTCACACACACCCCACCTCTGGCCTACACCTCAGCTCTTGTATGCATAAATAAATAAATCTTTACAAAATAAATAAAAATAAAAATTGAATGTATATCATAGTAGGTGTTTATATAACAACATTTAAAAATAACCTCAGACCATTTAGAGCCCACAAATATCCTCCCTTTCCCCACATATTCCACCATCATACCTTTTGAAGAGAGGAATTAAGTAGGGAAGTGATTTACAGTGCAGATTCTAGAACTAGACTTGCCTGATGCAAATCCTGATTTAGACACTTATTAGCTGTGTGACTTTTGGAAAATTATGTAACCTCTCTGTGCTTCATCTTTCTCATCTGCAAAATGGGGATAATAATTATACCTAACTCATGGTTTATTGTCATGAAATCTTAAAAGCAATGGCTAGCACATGAGAAGATATTGCTAAATATTAGCTATGATGGTAAAGGTGATTCTTCAAGTATAACATTCAAATAATTTAGTATTTCTGATAATTTATGGATTAGCAAGTTTTTTTTACATTTATTATTTCCTATGTAAACTGTTGTGAAACTCATTCTGACTAAGGTATAAGTGACAGGTAAGATGTCAATGGATATTTGTGTTAGCACTTAATTGTAGAATTGGAGAAAAACAATGAAGTATTAACTACAATTTCAAGCATCTTCAAAGCCATTTTACCAAGATGCTGAATGAGGTAGCATGCCCGTCTCTCCTATGTTCCTAAAAACCATTCAGTGACATAGTGAATAACCCCTTCACCTACTTAGGAAGGCTTCCAAATGACTACATCAGGAATTTAGCAAATGGACCAGAAGGGGAGAATCCTCTAATTGTCATATGTAAGTTGCATTTCAACTGTGGGAGGAGGCAAGTGTTTTGAACTTTGTAGCCCAGCTGGGCTGTTTGCACAGGGAATGAACCTTGCAACATAATCACCCTCCTTTTACTGTTTGCTGTCCCTACACTCCCCCACAAAAAGCAATCATTTATGAGCATTGCTTAAAATGCTCCCACCACTTCCATTGATCATTTCATTATTGGTCCTAGTCCCATGAGCCTAAAAAGGGAAGTGCAGATTGATAGAGAAAATCAAAATCAAATTCTATTTTCAAAATTAGCGTTTATTTCTATGTACACAAATCTAGTAAATAGTGTCTTTCATGGTCAGACAAGATTTTTCTTTATTTTACTGTGCCCTTTGTGTTAAAATGAAACATCTTCATGCCTGACGCATATAGAGAGCTCAAAAATGCCCTGGTGGTTTGACTATTTTCTCAGGAGATAAACTATTAGCAGCTGAGCCAGATACATGAAAATCCAGATTCTTTTATCTCCAAAGATAGATATTTGAGAGATGGATGGTGGGTGACTGAGACAATATAATAGGCTTAGAGAAGACTCAGTCCTTGCTCTACTTGATCTAACCAATGAACGATCCAACACAGATAGCAAGCTTCCTTATCTGAGAGTTAATCCTTAAACCCTGTCAAGGATCTGAGGACCTACTCTCATCAGCTACAAGGAGAAGAGAGCCACTGAAAGAATGCTGGATTTAAAGCTGGAATGACCTGGGTTTGAACCCTAAGTAAATAGGCAATTCCCCTTACCAGTAACCCTCATAAAATGGGGATGTCAATTCCTTCCATCTAAGGTTATTGCAAGTCTTAGTCATAATATAAGTAAAGTGCTTGGCACCTAGTTGTCACTCAATAATGACAGCTGTAGTTGCTGTGGTTATTTCATGACTATTTATCATGCACATATTAAATTTTGTAACCTTTTAAATGAAGGCCATGGATTATGCTCATCATTTTATTTTTACTCAAATGAAATATAACTTTCCTGTGGAATTTAAATGCCAAAATGAACTAAAATTGCGTGGAAAACCTCAGTTATGTTAGCCAGTAGCATCCAAGAGTAAACTGACTCTACAGGAAGACCTAAGCTATCATCTGCGGTATTGTCTATCTCAAAGATCTTTAGCTCTCATGGACTTTGTAAATATCTATTTATTTGACCTAGAAAACCGTTACTTTTTAATTCTTCACTATACTTTAATTAAAAGAGGTTTGGAAATATGAACTATTTCCAGGAAAGATTTTACTGTACCCAGTGTGGAAATTTCATTTTAATCCATAAATGGGCAGCATCTGACATAAATGGCAAAAAGTACCTTGATGTGCCCAAATTATCCCCAGTGACAATCCCTACCATGTGTGCCTGGAGAAGTCCTCAATGATCCACAAGGCAAGGACAAGTAACCCTTTTGACAGGATGGATAAATCATGATTTATAAAAATGCTTACAAGAACATTTGCTTTAGAAATATATTAAATAATATTATTTTTTAAGCTAGGAAATACACCTGCAACTAATCATTGAAAAACGATCACTAGTGGATTTCCATCTGAGGCTAACATTTCAGAAAAATCTATAACTAGCTTGACTGAACTACTTGAAGGAAATGCTGCACCTGTGAGCAAATTTTGTTGCTTAAAAGATTTTTGAAGCTGTTTTGGTCAATTACCTTTAAAAGTTTGTTTCAGAATGGATTTAAATATTTTACTTGCATTCATATTTTAAACGTGAGTTGTATTATAAACACTATACCACAAAATTAGTTGCATAATATTCAGCTGTCTGCTGGTAAGCCAACTCTCCAAATAAAAATTAAAATATGGACCTCCCTGGTGGCTCAGCGGTTGAGCGCTGGGTTGCAAAGCTGCCTGCAGCCTCTGCAGTGCCAGTTCAATCCCCGGCTGCTCCCCAGCCACCGGAGAAGGGTCCCACATGGCGCGCAGACCTCTCCTGGCGCCCGCTGCTCTCCTCAGCAGTGTACTTCGGTCCTTCTGCCTGCTCTGCTCCCTGCTCTGTCTCTGGTGAATTCTCTCCCCCTCCTGCACTTCTGACTGTACCCACTGCTTGTATAAATAAATAAATAAATCTTTAAAAAAAGATGATTAAGAAACTAGTGGAAATTCTTAAAAAAAAAAAAGTAAAATATAAGAAAATTTACACCAGAAATTGTTCTTGGCATGTATTACCAAATTCTCTATACAAAAATTAAGTCTGTTAAGTTCTTCCAAAACATGCCAATGCTTGATATAATATAGGTGATTATCTTTTTCATGCCAATGCTTGGTATATATATATTGGTCTTACAGAGAGACTTAAATATATATACTCTAAATATATATTTTGGTCTTTCAGAGAGACTTATTTGAGTAAAAGGTAAATAGCTGAAACAAATGCAATCATGTAATAATAATAATGCAGTATTTCTCATAAATCTCAAAAATATGAACTCCTTTCTCAACAAGACTTGCATGCTCTGTGCAATGAATTAGGCTTTTTATATAAAATATCAGCATTCAAATTTGTCCATTGCCTAAATTATACCTTCTAAAAGAATTTTCTGAATCCTTGAATGCACAAGACATTCACTGTTTATTAAATGGAGCAGAAAAGAGCTATTTTTTAAAAGATTTATTTATGTATGCAAGAACTGGGGTACAGGCCAGAGGTGTGGGGTGAGAGGATTCACCAGAGACAGAGTTGGGAACAGAACAGGCAGAATGACTGAAATACACTGCTGAGGGGAGCAGTGGGTGAGTCAGGAGAGGTCTGCTGCGCCATGTGGGCAGCTCCCTGACCGGGGATCAAACTTGTGTTGCAGAGCCATTGTTAAAAATCGGTAGCAAGGTAGGATTTGGTGAACCAGCACCCTAGTGGGCAACCAAAGCAGCTCTTTATGTAACTTCACTTTCCAGAAGCTTGTGCACACCATTTTATATTTGAAAAAAAATACTAAGAACTTTTTGGCAAATAATTAGTACATCTAGACAAAAGTAAACAAATTACAGAGCTGACTATGGACCAGGGAGGAAGTGAGCAGAATTGAGTAAATATAAAACGAAGGGCTATGCTTGTATAAAGAATTAATTATGGCAAGAAGCTGAACAAGGACTTTTTGTGCCCTAGCACGATAGTCTTTCCTGTCCATTTCCCCTCTTTCAGTTAAAAGCTTTAACTTTTTATTTTCATTACAAAGTCAGATTCACCCAAAAAATGCATTTCATAAATGCCTTCTCTAAGTTGCTATTTATATTTCATACCTCATACTATGCAGGCTACAAAATCAAAGACATGAAGTACCTATATTATTCTAGACTAAAGGTAAAATTAACACTTTGAAGTGAAAAGAAGCATTGATAAAATTACCCTAAACTATCTCATTAGTAATCCTCCCTGAGTATTATTCCAGAATTTAACCTCATGTGAAAATCTATATTGTTCACTCTTCATTTCAAGATGTTCATAATTCACCTTTAGTAGTAAACTTAATTAAAATCATTCATTCAATAATATTTTACTAATGTGAATGGAAGTATGAGTAATTTACTTTGGTCAACTAGATGAACATTTAAAAACCACCATGTTCTCAAATAAACCTGGATGTAAAACCCTCATTTAAAAATAAGATTGCTGTCACTCGAAAATCAGTCACAAGTATCTTAACACATGTGTTATGGTCTCTTAGGTGGTTCTTATTTATATTAGTGGGTTGGCATTCCAGATGAACAATGTGGTTTAGTTGTGACTTCTCCAATGAAGTGGTCCTACAAGAAATCTAGAAGTAGAGTCCATCACAATAGGTATAGGTACCTATATGTACCCTACTTTTAACTGGGTTATGAATTCCTCAATGCATCAGGCTGTCTTCTTTATCTTTTTGCCTTGACACCTGGGACAGGTGGAACATTGACAGTGATGACATTGATGATGGTGGTGACAATAGTCATGGTGGCAGTGGCAGTGGTGGTGGTAATGGTGATAATAATTACTGAACTAAATGGAGGGGCTAAAGACTGTATTAGAAGTAGGGCCTCCCTGGTGGCGCAGCGGTTGAGCGCTGGGTTGCGAAGCTGCCAGCAGCCTCTGCAGCGCCAGTTCAATCCCTGGCTGCTCCCCGGCCACCGGAGGAGGGTCCCACATGGCACACAGACCTCTCCTGTTGCCCGCTGCTCCAATCTTTAAGACTGTATTAGAAGTAGACACTGCAATATTTTCCCTTTGGCCCTGAAATTTATTAACATTGTGGGTGATTGTGACCAGTTACCTATTCATTTTTTTTAAAACAATCTTTTTTGTTAAAAAAAAAGATTTATTTATTCATACAAGAGCTGGGGTACAGGCCAGAGATGCAGAGGGGTGAGAGGATTCACCAGAGACAGAGTGGGGAACAGAACCGGCAGACTGATTGAAATACACTGCTGAGGGGAGCAGAGGGTGAGACAAGAGAGGTCTGCCGCACCATGTGGGTTTCTCCCTGGCTGGCTGGGGATCAAACTCATGCTGCAGATTGCTTCGTAGTATGGTGCTTAAGCCCTTGCACCACCAGGGAGGCCTCAGTTACCTATTCTTATTACCAGTGTTTAACTATCTTTGGTATTGATACGTCATCACCTTCAATCTTTCTCTCCTCTGTTAAGAGAAATCACAAATACTTAAGACACATTTTATCAAAAGTAAAACATGAAGGAAACAGACTATCAATTGTAGAAGCCTAGGAAAGGAACAACTAGACCAAAATACTAAATTTATTACCCCAGGCTGCCATGCATACCCAGATATTTTACTTATGTTTTCCAGTCTCATAACCCATCAAAAATGATAACATTACATATAGAAAAAGGATATTAAATTTAATTATGAATGAGAGAACTGAGGCTAAAAAGGGAGATAAGAAACTTTTCTAAATTTTCCCAGTTAGCAAGTCATACAAATGAAGAAATTTCAATTCTAACCCTAAAACTCACATACTTTCTTCCAGTCTAGCAGGAATAAGTGTCATTCATCATACAATCTTACAAATACTTAATTAAAAATGTGATAAATTCTGTTACATATGTATATATGTTATTATCTTCATCTGAAGGATGAACATGCATTTATTTAGAAAAAGAGAGGAAGGAATTCAAAAGACTTACATTTCATCCTACAAAGAATATCACATTTTGTCCTTTGAGAGTGTGTGAAGACAATGGAAAGTGACATTTTCCACCATAGAAGTCCCTTGTGGGGTAGTCCCTTGTGGGTTTTAACAGTTGGGACAGTGGGAGCATAATAGCCAGAAACATTGTTCTTAACTTCATGAAGCCTTGAGTAAGAATTAATATGCTTGGGCCTCCCCTGGTGGCGCAGGCGGTTGAGCGCCTCTGCCGGTTCAATCCCTGCCGGTTCAATCCCAGCCGGTTCAATCCCGGCCGGCCAGAGAGGGTCCCACATGGCGTGGCACACCTCTCCTGTCTCACCCGCTGCTCCCCTCAGCAGTGTATTTCATCAGTCTGCCTGTTCTGTTCCCCACTCTGTCTCTGGTGAATCCTCTCACCCTCCTGTGCATCTGGCTTGTACCTGGTTCTTGTATAAAATAAATAAATAAATCTTTTTTAAAAAAAAAAAAAAGAATTAATATGCTTGAGTTACATATAGATAGAACTAGTCAACAATTTGCCATGTAAGTTCCACTTAATAGACAATGTTTGACCTCAGAGGGCAGCTCTCCTTATCAGTTCTGTTTGTGCTTTGCTACCAAACCAATTTTGTAACTTTCTAGAGATAATATTTCCCATTTATTAGCAGGCACTCTTTCTCATAAACACCTCATTCTTTTTGACTATGAGTGGAATAATACTATTATTCACAGGTCATTATTTAGGATTTTAACATTTCTCAGCTCCTGATAATTTGAATATTTGGACTATATATTTTTTAACAGAGTAGAAAGTTCAACCTATGGTAAATATTGGTTATCAGTGTCTAACTATGGGGAGGGGGGGAAGACAGGAAGATACCATAGAGTTATGGTAAGCTTTTCACTAGCACAAATGTCACAAACTCAGATGTGGATGGTAACCAGGAAAATAATTTAACAGCAAAAACTGAGCCTAGTTGAGACTGGTGATAAGAGTTAGTGTCTTATATAATTGGGTAGCTAGGTCTCAGATCCAATCAAATTCTATGCAGAAGTTTGGTTCAGTGCCACCAGATCCCCAGGTTTTTTGTTTGTGTGTTTGAGAAACCAGCAACCCAGATTCTTTTTTTTGTTGTTGTTTTAAAAATTTATTTATTTATTTATTTGTTTATACAAGCATTGGGTACAGTCAGAAGTGTGGGAGGGTGAGAGAATTCACCAGAGCCAGAGCGGGGAACAGAACAGGCAGACTGTCAAAGTACACTGCTGAGGGGAAGAGTGGGAGCAGCAGGAGAGGTCTGTCGTGCCTTGTGGGACCCTCGCAGCGGCCGGGGATCGAACTGGCACTTCAGAGGCTGTGGGCAGCTTCGCAGCCCAGTGCTCAACTGCTGCACCACCAGGGGAGGCCCCAACCCAGATTCTTATATAATATCTCTACATTGTTAATGTCAGTACTTAATTAGTTTTAATACCATTGCAACCTTAAAATATACCCACAAGCCAAGACTTGATAGCCTTGGTTCTACAGGACTTCATTTTTTAAAAAATTTTTTTAAAGATTTATTTATTTATTTATGCATACAAGAACTGGAGTACAGGCCAGAGGTGTGTGTGGGGGTGTGTGTGTGAGAGGATTCACCAGAGACAGAGTAGGGAACAGAACAGGCGGATTGACTGAAATACACTGCTGAGGGGAGCAGCAGGTGAGTCAGGAGAGGTCTGCTGTGCCATGTGGGTAGCTCTCTGGCTGGGAATAGAACTCATGCTGCAGTAGCTGTGGACAGCTTCATAGGTTGCGTCTTAACCCCTTGCACCACCAGGGAGGCCCCTCTACACAACTTTACATCTTAAGAGTTCAGTAAGCATTCATTGAGCACTTTCTCCATGCTAATACAAAGATACTAAGACAAATACTCTTCACACCTGTATTTGAGAAGCTCACACCCTGGTCACAGAAATGAGCAAGACACAATTATTATCTTATGAGAGAAACTGAAATTAATGATATAATATAATATTTATTTATTAATTGTGATAAGTTCTATGAAAGAAAAAATTACATAGCAAAGTCACAGGTCAAGGAATGAGTGAGCTTATATTTAAAGTTGACATTTGAAGGATGAGTACACATTTATCAAAAGGAAGAAAGGAAGAAGAGTACTCTAGATCAAGGGTATAGTATCAACAAAGATCCTGAGGTAGGATGGAATTTGGAGTATCTGGGGAACCAAAGAGAATACTAGTGACTGAGAATTAGTGAACAAGGAAAGGAATTACATATAATAGAAATGGAGAAAGAAGCAGGAGTAGGTCATACATGAACTTGTGTAGCCCAAAGAGCAATCCCAGCATGGGCTGGTAATAATGAAACTTTCACCTAACTTAAGGAGGAAAGCCTCCAACAGAGGAAGCTGCCCATGCCACTTGGCTATCTGTGACATTGAGTTTCCCTTTCCTGACCTCGCTTGCTCCATCTTTAGGCACATCTTCCTTTGCTGTTGAAAATCCTACCAAACCCTCTGCACTTCTCTTCATCCATAACAATCTCTTCAATATGAAAGACTGATTTCTACACCACACCTATCCCAACAGAAAGGAAAGTCAATTACATGTGACAGTGTTAATGGTGGGTCTTTGGGAACATAAAGCACAGATTTAAGGCATCTAAACTTCAGAGGATAGTCACATTTCACACTCACAAAGACATTTAAACTGACCTATACTTTAAGAGCTATACTGTAAGAGTCTGTTGAGATAATCAGATGGTTGAGAGGTGTTAAGGCAATAAAAAATCACTGAGGGTGGCAGTAGCTGGAAAGATTACATAAAACACAAAGCAAAACAAAATATAAGCAACTCTAAGTGTACTTATGTCCCAGGCTAATATACAGTTAAATATAAGATGGCACCATAAAGAAACAAGATCCAGTCTGAGCTGCTTTACTGATCATGGAGATTTAACTCTCTGATTATGTTTAAATAATAATTATGTAGCTACCCTGGAAAAATAACTTGTTAAATCTAAGATTACTAGTAACATTTCTTATTCACTTATTCATTTCTCATTCACTGACGTGAATAAGATATTATTATATACCATCATATAATAAAAGTCTTTATAATTACATAGACATAGAAGTGGGTATATATGAATCTTCACAAATAATAAAATACATATATTCCATGTACTACAGAAAGTCTTATACATCTTATATCTCCCCAATTTGTGAGTGATAAAAGTAGCAGTGCTCAGAAAGTGTCCAGATATTTTCAGGGCTTTTCTTTCTGCAGGTGCTTCTTACCTTGACCACACATTTCCGGTGGAGAAAATGGATGATGCTATAGCTCCAGGCCAAGAATATATCTATGAATGGATTATCAGTGAGGACAGTGGGCCCACACAAGATGACCCTCCCTGCCTCACACACATCTATTACTCCCATGAAAACCTGATACAGGACTTCAATTCTGGGCTGATTGGACCTCTGCTTATTTGTAAAAAAGGTAAAAAAAAAAAATCAACAATAATAATAAAGATGCCATAGTGGTAAGTAGTATTATAATGGAATGATGCTGAGAAGAATCTTGGTACCTTTCATAAAATCAAGCACAGAGAGACCAGGTGAAAACCAGATTATTGTGAAAGTGTTAATGATGGGTCTTTGGGTGCATAAAGCAAAAATTTAAGACTTTTTAAAGGTTTATAATCTTCCCCTGTTTCTTCTAATCCCGCCTTCATCTCTGTCCTGGTAATATCTACCAAGTAAATACCAACTTGAAAGTATGCTCTGAAGCTATTCTCATAAGATCGTAATAGTTATCTCAGGACCAAGCCTTATTGAAAGTATACAGCAGTCTGTACTCTGCTGAGAGTATTGGAAAAGAACATAGATGAGATTTGAGTTGTTAATTTGGTCTACAAATACACAAAATTCCAACTTTCTTTTTTTTTAATGATTTATTTATTTTTATACAAGAACTGGGGTACAGGCCAGAGGTGCAGGAGGGTGAGAGGATTCACCAGAGACAGAGTGGGGAGCATCACAGGCAGATGGACTGAAATACTGAGGGGAGCACTGGGCGAGACAGGAGAGGTCTGCCGTGCCATGTGGGATCCTTGCCAGTGGGCCAGGAACGAACTGGCGCTGCAAAGGCTGTGGACAGCTTCACAGCACTGCGTTCAATCCATTGCGCCACTGGGGAGGCCCCAACTTTGTTTCTTATAAACAAGTTGAACACTTTGGTTGATTGGTTTCAAATATACTAAGTTGACTTTATAAGAAATTTTATTGTCTGGACTTCTTGTCCACAAGCTTGAACTTTAATTTTATCCCAAAAGAATTTAGTCCATCTTTCATCAAAAAAACAACCAACTAAAAATGAACCGTATTATGGGAAGTAACATAATGGGCTTACCATCTGTCTCTGCATACACACATATCATATCTATTTGTATTCCTAATTCATTTATTCATGCACTACCTAGTATACAGAAGATATTACAATGGCACTGACAAACATTCAAGCTTATTAAATGCTTCTTTGGTTTTATAATGAGCTACATTTTTCATCACTGACCCTCTGAACCAATTCTCTAGTGCCCCACTACATATACAAATGGGATGGCCGTATCAAATTTGGAGTGTGATGTTTTTACCAAACAAGCTACTTTCGTATTGTTATATTGACCCTGGAGGAAATTGATACTTTCACTAAACCCTTGAGAGTCACCAGAGGCTTTTTTATCTATGCCTGATTAAATTTACCTGTAAAGCCCATTCCGCAAGACTATGAAGTTCCAGAGAAAAACACTTAATGTGACACCTAATTCTAAAAGCCCTCCATCATTATTAGTTAATAAAATGCTGTTCTTAAAAAATCCATCTGCCTGTTCTGTTCCCCGCTCTGTCTCTAGTGAATCCTCTCACCCTCCCGCGCAACTGACCTGTACCCCGGCTCTTGTATAAATAAAATAAATCTTAAAAAAAAATAAGAACTTCTTAAAATTGCTATTATGAATTATGATTAGTTACTTACCTACCAGTCTTTGCTTTCCAGGAATAGCATTTTGAGAGCCTTCTATCTGTGATACTGCTGGAATGTATGTCTTTTCTTAAATAGGCACCCTCACTGAGGATGGGATTCAGAAGATGTACGACAAGCAACATGTGTTGATGTTTGCTGTGTTTGATGAAAGCAAGAGTTGGAGCCAGTCACCATTCCTAATGTACACAGTCAATGGCTATGTGAATGGAACCATGCCAGGTAACATTTGAGCTGTGCGCTATCCAACAATGGAATCATCTGTAACTTAGTCCTATTGTTTTCTGTAGGGCTCTAGGGAAGCTATCCATATTCTCTATATTTCAACTCTTAATCAAAAAGTTAATCTAGTTCAGTGGTTCTCAAGAGTTTATCATTTTTCTTTTAATCAGCAAGTACCACAGATGAATTGAAAGTTACCCAAGAGGAATGTGTAGAATTATTAGATGTAGTGCTGAGCAGATTCCACTTTAACCTACATCTCCAGGAAGACCTCTGGGATATCAGCTCATTTCCTTCATTGAATCTGTGATTCCTACTATGTGGTAACCATGTCTTTTTCCACAAAGGAAACCTCACAGGACAGAAGTTCAAGTTCAATTCCTACCAGGAAGGGTCAGCCAAAAAATTGTGATTTAAAAAAAACAAAACAGTGAAGATGAATAGGAAATTAGGGGAAATACCAATATACAATAATGCTGCTAGCATTTCAAATGGTGATTAATTAGTAATATTCAAAGGCATGTAAAATGTTTTTTTCTTTCCATTTTTCTGCAGATATTGTGATAAAAGCAAAATACCAGCAACTGTTAGGGAGAAAAAAATAACTCCACCTAAATTACTTTAACTTCTCTCTGGTATAAAGCACTTAGAACCAAAGATCCTGAGGGAAAAGAGAACACTAAAATTAAACTTTATTAAATTAAGCATACTTTAAAATGTGAAGTTTTCCAGAGACCATTATCTATATCTTAAAATCACAAATGGCTTTAATTACTAGAAACAAAAATTGTCATGATTGAGGTCTAAATTTTTATTTTAAATTGTATTGTATTTCATTTGAGTCCATCTCCACTTGGGTTATTACAAACAGACTCAGATGACTCCGAGTTTTGGTTCAGAATTCTAAAACCAGGAGCTTGAAAGCTTGGGCCTTAGTTAACTGACCTCGATCTTAAAAGACTTGAGTTCAAACCTGTTCACTTCTCTACCTTAGTGTAGTCCTTAAGCTACAAGTTGTCTCAAAGTATTTACTTTCCAAATATGGCTTAGCCATTTGTACAGAGGGTATTTAAGGATTTTTTAATATATAAAATAGCATGTTTAGTACTATGAGCCTTAGAAAGAAGAGGTCAAAAGAGAAATTGTAGCTGAGTCCTGGCAAAGTGAATAATGGTATATATATAGAAGACAAAAAAAAAAAACAAAAAAAAAAAACCAAACCATATGCACAAAAATAAAAAGGAGTAACTTGACCAGGAATAGAGTTTATAAATTTATTGTTGAAAAAGTATAGTTTGGATTAAGAGGGTCAGTTTAGGAAATTATCATTTGTAGAAACTAAAGAAAAGATATTGTTTGCTAAACTGCTTTATGGAGCAATGTAAACTGAATATATATGATAAATGCTAATACATATTATGAAATGCTCTGTTCAGTATGAGCATTTCTTACAAACTAGCATTATCTCAGTCACTGTGGAATTAAAGAAGGAACAAAACTCAGCTTTTGTACTCAGTTCTTATTATTCCATCCATGAGATGCTCACAGTGGAATGAAGACTTGTCCATTGCATTTTAAGTAGACCTTGTAGCCTATGAAGTAATTCATTGCTTTGTCATTAAGACAATCAATAAGTGGATGGATAAAGATAAAATATAAAATCCTTCAATCATCACAACTTCCCTTTCAGCAGAGATTTGACTTCTAACTAGCACAGAGAGTCCCTTCAGCTCAACCCTGTTGGAGACTCTAGAGATCCCTCCCACTAAGCCCAGATGGGTTCCAGAGTGATCAGCCATTATGGCTTGCCCAGAATTTTGCCAGGTCTAGCATGGAAAGTCCTGAATCCTGGGAAACCCATCTGTCCTGGGTAAAGTAGGATGGGTTGTCACTGACTCTGACTAGGGTCTCTCCTTGGTCTAGTACCTTAATGATCCCTGTGTTTAAACTAAAACACCCCATCTCTGGGGTTTAGCCTTTAATGCCACTTATTATAAATTGTGACTAATTTTCCCATCATCTAGATGTCTGCTTTTCCAGGGCAGGAACCTCAGTGGAGTGTCTAAACCCCTCAAACTTGCAACTATTCCTCATGCATAGCAGGTACTTGTTCTGTATCTGGTGAGTGAATTATTTTTAGAGTGCTAGACTGACTGTTTTGCCCCTATTTCTCTTTTTTCTCTCAGATATAACAGTTTGTGCCTATGACCATGTTAGCTGGCATCTGATTGGAATGAGCTCTGCGCCAGAACTCTTCTCCATTCATTTCAGTGGGCAGGTCCTGGAGCAGAACCATCATAAGATCTCAGCCATCACCCTTGTCAGTGCTACATCCACTACTGCAAACATGACTATGAGCCCAGAGGGAAAGTGGATCATATCTTCTCTTATCCCAAAACATTTTCAAGGCAAGAAACAGTCTTAATTATTAATGTAGAATTCTGTCTTATCAGGCACCAACTTCCTACCTTTACCCTTTTCTAGCTACCCACACACACCAAACTGGCATGCCTTGGGCACTGAAAACAGAATTTAGATACTGTGCTTTTTAGACGTATAACATATTAGCTGGGGATGGAGGAAGCAGAGGAATTAACAAAGATTGTTTAAAGTGAAGAAAAAGCTTAAGAGACTCTACTTCCTCAAAAGGAGAAAGGAGGAAGGAAACGTGGAGATGCATCATAGAGATATTCTTTCTTGGAGTATTTTATTTAATATGCAACTAAGTTGCATATTAAGGCAAAGACCAATATGGTAGAACAAGACAAACATCTACAAGTTTATAAAAGAACCAAGTAACAGAAATTGTAACTTGACAAGATTATCTTATATTTTAACCTGACAAGATTATCTTTTGTAATAAGATGATCACAAAGCCAGCACAAAGAAAAAGAAAATGGTTATGTATTGAATGTATCCTCCATAACATCTAAATACTTGAAGAGAGGGCTTTAACGGATATCAGTGACTTCAGGTGGGAAAACTATCAAGCTAGGTTGTTATGTGGTATCATAATAAATGAAATAATTTATTGTTCTACTACACACTGTTGCTTTAAAACTGTTGGGAGGAGTCCATGTGAACAGAGGAAAATGTAAGGAAATAGTATCACTACACGAAGTCATTTTGTTATCAAAATAATGTGTATAAGCACATAAGAAAGATATTTCATGGAATAATTTAATTTTCTTTTTGCACTGAGAGGTCAAAATTATATTTGAAATAATGAGACTGTCTCAATATGCTGGGAAGATAGAGTCTCAGCTAACAAGACAACAATAAAATTACATTTATTGAGGTTAAACACATTTTGTGTTAACTTATTTCATATGGTAAATACTAGTATGTACTAGTATTGTCTGCATTTTAAAATAAAGGGAAAGGTAACAGGTAAAATAAGAAATCAACAAGACCTAACTCATAAAGTTTTCAGGATTTAGAAGTTATAAGAAATTTTCCCTCTCTGAAAGAAACAAAGGAAATTTTTCCAAATTTCTTCCCAAGTCCATCTTTTTTCCCCTTGTGTTTTATTTTTGCCCCTTCTTAACTGTACTGAAAAAGGTTCCAAACCAAAATATTTGAAGTTGTTTGAGCATTACTCTCACCATTATTGAAACCATCACACTTATATTTAAAAGATATGTTTTTTTTTTTTAAATCATCTTGAATTTCTTCTCTTAAAGGCTTTCACTGTCTTTATGTCCCAACTTAGCTGGAATGCAGGTTTCCTTAGACATTAAGAACTGCCCAAAGAAAACTAGAAATACTAAGAAACTTACTCGTGACCAGAGGCGGCACATTAAGAGGTGGGAATATTTCATTGCGGCAGAAGAAGTCATTTGGGACTATGCACCTGTAATTCCAGCAAACATGGACAAGTGAGTATTAGGGGTTCTTACACAGTTGAAGGTTAAAAACATCATCAGTAGGGCCCACTGAAATGGGGTGAAATGCCATGAGTTGATATCTCTTAGCTGTCAAATCAATCTGGAATTATACCAAAATCACCAAGGGAACTCAGCATAATAAGAGGAGTAATAATAGTAATAGTAATGGTAGAAATAGCTAACACTTGTTAAATGCTTGATACTTCCAAGCACTGTGTTAAACCTTTCTAAGAGCTTCATTTTAATTCTTCAAGTTAAAGACAGCTTTTACTTATTTTGTAGATTAGGAAATCACATGATCATTTCAATAGATGCAGAAAGGACCTTTGACAAACTTCCTTTAGTGATAGACTCTCAATAAACTAGGTCGAAAAGGACTGTTCCTCAACATAACAAAGGATATATACAACAAACCCTAAGATAACATCATACTCAATGGTGAAAAGCTGAAATCTTTTCCTCTAAAATCAGGAATAAGACAAGTGTGCCTACTTTCACCACTTCTCTTCAACATGGTACCGGAAATCGTAGCCAGAGCAATCCAGCAATAAAAAATAAATAAAAGGCGGGCCTCCCTGGTGGCATAGGCAGTTGAGTGCAGCGCTGTGAAGCTGTCAGTAGCCTCTGCAGTGCCGGTTCAATCCCTGCTGGCTGTGGAGATACCCACATGGTGTGGCAAACCTCTCCTGTCTCGCCCGCTGCTCCCTCAGAGTGTATTTCAGTCAATCTCCCTGTTCTGTTCCCTACTCTGTCTCTGGTGAATCCTCTCACCCCCTGCACATCTGGCCTGTACGCCAGTTCTTGTATAAATAAAAAAAATTAAAAATAAAAAAATAAAAGGTATCCAAATTAAAAAGGGAGATGTAAAATTACCTCTATTTGCAAATCACATGATTTCATATATAGAAACCCTAAAAATGCCTACCAAAATAACTATTAGAATAAAAGAATTCAATGAATTTGCAGGATGTAAAATCAACATGTAAAAATCAGTTGCATTTATATACACTAACAAAGAACTATATAAACAGAAATTTAAAATGAACTAAAATATCTACACATTGAAAACTGTAAGATATTGGTAAAAGAAATAGAAGACACAAATAGAAAGATATCCTGTGTTCATGAATTTGAAGAATCAATTTTGTTAAAAAGTTCATACTCCTCAAAGTAATCTACAAATTCCTATCAAAAATTTCAGGACATTTTTCACAGAAGAAGGAAAGAAAACAATTCTAAAATTCACATGAAACCACAAAAGAATCCAAATAGTAGTAACCTTGAGAAAAAAGAACAAAACTGGAGGCATCACACATCTTGATTTCAAACTATAATACAAATCTACTGCAATCAGAACAGTTTGGTGATGGAGTAAAATTATATAAACCAATGGAACAGAATAGAGACCAAAAATAAACCAAGGTATACACATTCAACAAATGTTTCACATTTGTCAAACACATAATAAAAAACACAATGGAGAAGAGGATAGTCTCCTCAAAAAATGATAATGGAAAAATTGGATAGCCATTTGGAAACTAATGAAATTAGAACCTTAGCTTACACCACTTATGAGAATTAATTCAAAATGCATTTAAAACTTACATGTAATATTTAAAACCACAAAACTCTTAGGAGAAAACGCAAGGAAAAAGCTCTTTAGCATAGGTCTTTGCAATGATTTCTTGGAAATGACACCAAACACACCAGCAACAAAAGCAAAAATTAACAAGTGTGACTAAGCCAAACAAAAAAGGTTATTCACAGTAAAAGAAAAAAATCCAAAAAATTAAAAGGTAATGTGTGGAATGGGAGAATATACTTACAAATCATATATCTATGAGGTTAGTATTAAAAAATATATATAAAACTTATGTAACTCAATAGCAATCATTCCCCATGAGGGAAATGAGAAAATACTGGTCAAGTGTATAAACTTTCTGTTATAAGACAAATACATTCTGGATATCTAATAAACAGCAGGGTAACCATAGTCAAAATTACTGTATTGTATGCTTGAAATTTACTGAGATAATAGATTGTAATTTTTCTTATCACACACATTTATAAACATACACAAGAAACACACCATATTAAGTAGGTAAGATGAAGGAAGTATTAATAAGCTGTGGTAATCACATGTATACATATATAAATCATTACATATACTGCAAATATACACAATTTTTTACTCATCACTAGACCTCAAGAAAACTGGAAAATGCAAAAAAAAAAAGGTCAAGGTATAGTACAGTGAATAGCTACCTTTTATTAAATGAGTGAGAAAAAGAATATATTTTCAAGTCATATTTACATGTATTTGCATAAAAATACTCTGCAATTGTGTGTTGACACACAAGTCAATTGTGTATAATACAAGTGAATGTTTAAAAAATGCTGAGAGTTTGGGGAGGTAGTTTAAGGAGATATATTATGTAAGAGTTTTCAATTCAATCAAAATCATGTGAATGTGTTTGCTTTTAAAATTTTAACTTAGATTCTGAACAAAAGGGGGACTTTTACAAGAGTACAATAATAGCAGACAAAATTAAGATAGGAACCCGGTACACTCTGGCAACAAGGATTTTTATCATTCAAAAAAAAAAAATACATCAAAATGAATAAACTTCATCATGGAGTTTCTTGAAAACTAAGGCAATAAAGAGGACCAAAGGGGAAAATGGTTTACACTGCTGCCCCTGAATCATTTATTTCACCATTTACAGGACTGGGTGAACATGGTTGCTTTTCAGTCAGCACGAGGACTGGGTGGATTGCAGAAGGGCAGCCCAACAAAACAGAACTATAGAAACAGTGAAAATTTCCTGGAGTAGAAATGGCTTTTAGAGATTGAAAAATACCTGGAAAGCCAATAAGTGTACATAGACTAAGTGACAGGAGAGACTTAGGAAAAATCTTAGTATGTCCTATACTTGCAGCCAGTATAAGCCTTTTTGCAGAGATATCTAAGGTCTACTATTGCCACCAGAATGACAGGCAGATGGAAACAGCTGCTATTAACTAGATGCAGCCGACTTTATCTATGGGCGGAGGGGAGAAAACAGCTCAGAATTGCCACTTCTCCAAAAGACAACAGAACTTTGCTAAACCGCATTAAGATTTTTCTTTCTTTCACTTTTTTTTTAGAAGGCTAACTTTTAGCTAATCCAAGGGCAAAACTTCTAAGCACCATGGTTTCACCATCTTACAGTGGTCTTTACTTGAAAAAACGGTGCAATATTTTTAAAATTTCATCTTACTTTAAGAAAATACAGATCTCTGCACTTGGATAATTTCTCAAACCAAATTGGAAAGCATTATAAGAAGGTTGTCTACAGACAGTACCAAGATGCATCCTTCACCAAACGGCTGGATATCAATGAAGATGGAATCTTGGGCCCTATTATCAGAGCCCAGGTCAGAGACACACTCAAAGTAAGTAACAGAAATGAGAACCATGGAAATACTGGTTATTTTAAATAGAAAAAAAAATTCTTTCATCTTTAAAAGAAAAATATGTCTATATAATTTTAAATTCAAATGCAGCTTTGAGTCTTTATTTATTGATAATATTTGCACTTATTCATAGCCTACCTCGTCATGCAAAAACTGAGACAGTTTATCAAATTATGAAGGAATAATACCAAAGTTGATGTAATTTGGGTGAAGGATAATCTGGGGACAAAGAAAATAAAGCCAATGATAAGTCTATTGAAACACATGCTATATGTTCCTTTGAGGTTGTCTGCAAATTCTTTCTCAAGGTTTCTAGTAGCCAAAGTAAAAAGGGAAATATGCCAGGACAAGATTCATAGTAGTCATGAAGTTACTAGAGGACTTTCTCCTTTGGATCCTAAAAAAGAGGATGCTGTGATGAAATGCATAGAATCCTTGATAAAATTCCTACTACTGGCATAATAAATTAAAAATCTGCCTCACCTTTTAAAATGTTATAGCTCATAACATACAGTAAACACAAATGAATAAAAATCAATCTTTCAATGTGCTCTAGGTATATAGTTCTCTGATGATTGGTATCTGATGAAGATAAATTTAGATATGTGTCAAGAGCTGTAAGTGTTCTTCTGACAGCTTTTCTTAAATGTGTCACATCATCAAGCTTTTGCTGAGAACTAGGCAGCAGAGAATCAAGGTGGCACAAGATTTGGAATGCAGATAATCTACAGATAAGGATGAGTCAAAGGCTTTCCCAATCAACCAAGTCAAAGATAAGATTAAGGTTCTTTTTTGAAGATTAAGGAGCTTAACTAGGAGTGCTGCATGAACACTGCCCACCCCCACTGCCCTCTTCATAGGGGTAAACTAAGAGGGTATCTGCAGACAAGTCCTATTCTGCTTATTTAAAAATAATAAAAGGACAAAACTCAATCTCTCTTACTTTCTCTTTCCCTTCCTCGCTTTTTTTCCTTTTTTTTTTTAGATTTATTTATGCATACAAGAACTGGGGTACAGGCCAGAGGTGCAGGGAATGAGAGGATTCACCAGAGACAGAGTGGGGAACAGAATAGGCAGACTGACTGCAATACATTGCCAACAGGCGCAGCAGGGGAGACTGGAGAGGTCTGCTGCGCCATGTGGGTTGCTCCCTGACTGACTGGGGATTGAACTTGTGCTGCAGAGGCTGTGGATAGTTTCATAGTGCTGTGCTTAACCCCTTGCACTACCAGGGAAGCCCCTGCCTTGATTTCTGATCCTTTTTTAGGTGCCTCAAGCAAGTGTAAGTACAGCTCATTGAAAATGAAGATGGCTTCCTCAGTCAAAGCCAAACCAATAATAAACTCTTAACACATGGCCACAAAATTGTTACCCCCAGAGGGGGACAGTGGCAGGTTTGGAGTGGGGGAATGAAGGGGTCTAGTGAAACATGGTAGAGTTGGGGCTCTGGTGTTGGATAGGGTATGAAAGTATACATTTGTAGAGGTTTGAACCTTAACCCCTTGAGCAGATACAAAGATGTAAACCTACTTTACCTTGATAAATATAATTTGGGGGAGAAGGGGAGATGGCTTCAAAGTGGTGCTAAAATTCTCCTCTAACTGGAGAGAGGAATCACAACTTAGAAAGGAGCACATTACAAAGGAGAGGGGAAGAGAGAGAGAGACCGGTTTGGAGAAGGTAAGGAAAACAATAAGTCAAACCTGTCTTTCCACCTTCCACCTTTACAATGTGAGTAAAACTTTCAAATGCTTCTTCCAGGTGATGGGGTAGGTCGCTGCTCAAATAAACAGAACTAGTGTGTGCACACACACCCTTCTACCAAGTGAATATACAAAGATAGCATCCTATATTAATTTTTATGCTTGACCTTAAATTAATTTTATTTAACTTTGTAGATTGTGTTCAAAAATATGGCCAGCCGTGTGTACAACATTTACCCTCATGGAGTGACCTTCTCCCCTTATGAAGACGAGGTCAACTCTTCTTCCAACTCAGGTGTGAATCATTTGCTTCCAGAAACTATTGACCTCTGATAAGCTGCCACATTTTTCTACTAACCTCTTTGCCTTTGTGCAATCAGGGAGTATAGATGTAAGGGTATGGTAAAATTCACAGCTCTTTGGGGAATAGTGATTACAGTGTCCTTTTTAGTGCCATAGTGACCTCTAGTGGAGCAATATCTATGACTACATGCTACCCAGGATACTATCAAGGGAGGTTAATGTAAAAAGAATATTCCTTTCCAAGTATTAATTGATTCTAAAGAAAGCTCAAATTATTTATATTTTTGTATCGATTATCATGAAAAAATTATATTTTTCTTTCAGGCGCTGATACCATGATTAGAGCAGTTCAACCAGGGGAAAACTATACTTATAAGTGGAACATCCTGGAGTCTGATGAACCCACAGAAAATGATGCCCAGTGCTTAACAAGACCATACTACAGTAATGTGGACATCATAAGGGACATAGCCTCTGGGCTGATAGGGTTACTTCTAATTTGTAAAAGCAGATCTCTGGACAAGAGAGGCATACAGGTATTTTTGTCCTTGAGGCAACTTTTTAGAAATTCCAGTTTTCTCTGGCTAGAATAGTAAATAATGTGGATTTTCCTTTTTGAGAATAGTAAATATCAAATAGTTCTCTTTAGTGAAAATGTGATAATGGTTATTCCTTTGGTTACTTTTTTTTTTAAAAAATGCTGAAATAACATTGGTTTATAGCATTATTTGGGTTTCAGATGTATAGCATTATAAATCAATACACACACACACGTGTATGTCTATATTATGTTCACCACCAAAAGTCTAGTTTCCATTCTTCCAAACTGATTCCTTTTTTTTTTTTTTTTGAAAAATGCACTCATCTCCCCCTGCCCTTCTGGTTCCACTATTTATTTGGTTTTATAAGAGTTTGTTTTTGTTTTGTTTTGTTTGCTCATTTGTCCTGTTTATCTTTCACACATGAGTGAGATCATATGATGTTTATCTTTTTTCTGACATTCCACTTAAAATAATATCCTTAAGGTGCATCTACATTCTTGCAAGTGGCAATATTTCATCAAAAAAGATGAAATAGCTGAGTAGTAGTCCATTGTGTGTATGTGGCTAGGTGGATGGATGGATAGCTCATCTTCTTTATCTAATCATCCACTGATGGGCACTTAGGTTGTTTCCAACTCTTGGGTTTTGTGAATAATGCTGCAGTGAACATGGAGGTACAAATATTTCTTCAAATTAGTGTTTTTGTATTCTTCAGATAAATATGCAGAAGTGGGATAGCTGGATCATATGTTATTTCTATTAATTTTTTGAGAAACCTCACTACTATTTTGCATAATGGCTATACCAATTTACATTTCCACCAACAGTGTATGAGTGTTCCTTTTTCTTCACATTTTCACCAATACTACTTGTTTCTTGTTTTTATGATAGAGATTCTCACATGTGTAAGTTATACCTTGATATTATTTTGATTTACATTTCTTTAATAATAACAGATGATTACATCTTTTCATGTGAACCTTTTCTAATGTGTCTTCTTCATAGAAATGTCTATTGAGATCCTCTGTCCATCTTTTAATTGGGTTGTTTTTAAGTTGTATGAGTTCTTTGTGTTTTTTTATATTGATTCCTTATTGGAAGCATGGTTTTCAAATATCTTATCCAGTTTACTAATTTGTTTTATTGTTTTGAGAATAGTTTCTTTCACTGTGTAGAGCTTTCTGGTTTGGTATAGTCCCATTTATTTATTTTTCTTTTGTTTGTACCTAAAGACATCTTAGGGCCAATGTCAAGTAGTTTTTATTGCCTATCTTTGGTTATTTTTTGTCTTGTCTATTTTCCTCAGGACTCACTGCTGAAGACAAGTCTACATGATACTGTGCTTTAATTTCGAATTTCAGTCTATTGCTATTGGCTATATGATGAGCAAGTGACTTAACTTCTCTTAATTTCTTCCTTTTATTGTATGGGTGCTACCCCTCTTAAACCTCTTACAGGGTTGTTTTAAGCTGGCTCAGTGAGAAACCATCTGGTAGAAGTATCTGTATCAATCTTTGTTATTTTTAGAAACCTGCACTCAGATAAGACAGATAAGGGAGATATACAGCTCTGGTGATAAGGGAGATGTCCAGCTCTGGTGAGACTAAATTAGACAGAAGACTGTAACAAAGATATGGAACATCTGACTTTATCATCAATAAAGAATAATAGCCACATAGTAGTAATTTAAATTTCAAGATAATCAGGCTAAGTTATAACCAAAGAAGTCTCATCCAAAGGCATACAAAATAAACCTATGCCTAAAAAAAAAAAATCATAAAATGAACATTATTAATCTTGATTTGAGCTAGGCAATGAAACAGGGAGAGTTATAAAACTTGCTTATTACATACAGCCTTCTGTTTTATCCTTTGCAGCTCTTTGGAGCACATCCAGTCAGTCATTCAAGTTGAAAGGTGTTCATTTACAGAGATAAACAGAATTTCAGTTGCCATGATGAATTGGGATGTTTCTATTAGGGAATTTTAGTCTCTGAATTTACTGATCTGTTTGCTTTTGCATATTATTTTTGGCTCTAACATGTGCTTTGTCTATAATGAGCTCTCACAAATGCCTGAATATGTGAACTTTGTGGCCCCAAGGGCTGTGCCCCTTTGGTTTCTGAGAACTCTGGCACTCAGTAAGTGCCAGAACATTAATCACTGAACACACTTTCACCCTCCAGAGGACAGCAGACATTGAGCAGCAGGCTGTGTTTGCAGTGTTTGATGAGAACAAGAGCTGGTATATTGAGGACAACATCAACAAATTTTGTGAAAATCCTGATAAGGTGAATCGTGATGACCCCAAGTTTTATGAATCAAACATCATGAACAGTAAGTGGGAGCACTATTTTGTCTATCAATTTTTTATTCCTAGAGCTGAAGTGTGAGGCAGCGACATGGATTAGAATCTTCTCACTTCTTATCCACACCTTCAGTCCAGGGATTTGGTGATGAAATGCCTTGGTTATATAGCTTTCAGCACATTGCAATCCAGATTACCTGCATTTCAAGTGCTTAATAGCCATTTGTTGCCAGTGGCTACTGATTCAATTATATAGTTCAACTACAGACCATTTACAAAATTTTCCAGAATGAGTTGCAAATTAATGACATCATGATATGTCAGTTTTTCAATATATATTTAATGCCAGTCATTGTGCAAGGACTAGGGCTATAGTGGATTTTATTCCATGCTTAGTATGTAAGTAAATAAAGATATTGCCTAAAACTGGTCCCCTTGAAAAATAATGAAAATATATAGCCTCAATACTTGTTTGAAAACTATAGATCATATAAATGCAGAGAGGGAACAATATGTGCTGTTCACATACTGTTCACATACAGCAAGATGTGCTGAAGATGCTTATTTTTAGGGACATTACTTCTTATTCAATGACTAATGTGTCAAAAGGATACATTTTTTATATTATGCTTTTCCTCCACGTAGAATTATCCTAGATCATATTCTAAATTGATCTTCAGAATAGCTTTAAATACAGAATGTGGAACAAAAAATATTTAAGATGTATTTGACAAATAAATGAATAAATCAACATGAATGAAAAGTTTTGTCTTCATCCTGACATTTCCACCTTGGCTAACTTAGTAGAAGAGACTCTCTCTTTTTTTAAAAAAATTTTTTTTTGTGTGTGTAGAAGAACTGGGGTATGGGCCAGAGGTGCGGAGGGTGAGAGGATTCACCAGAAACAGAGTGGGGAGCAAAATAGGCCGATCTACTGAAATACACTGCTAAGGGGTGCAGTGCGCAAGAAAGGAGAGGTCTGCTGTGCCAAATGTGGATTAGCTCCCTGGCTGAGGATCAAACTCAGGCCACAGCTCTCTCTGATAGTACTGACTTAACCCCTAGGCCACCAGGGAGGCTACCTGGAATAGACTCTCATTAGGGAAGTCTGAGTTTGATCTTTGAGTCACATGTTAGGCCTGATAAAGATTATTTTAAATAATCCCTGCGTTGATGAAACCAAATTAACATGGGGATATTTATCTTAGATATAATTAGACATGTGCCCTTTGTTGTTAAGGGCGTGGCATGATAACAGATTTTACTCTTTCAGCCATCAATGGCTATGTGCCCGAAAGTATACCCACACTAGGATTCTGCTTTGATGACACTGTCCAGTGGCACTTCTGCAGTGTGGGAACCCAGGATGACATTTTGACCATTCACTTCACGGGGCATTCATTTATCTATGGAAAGAGGCATGAGGACACCTTGACCCTCTTTCCCATGCGTGGGGAATCTGTGACTGTCACAATGGATAATGTCGGTAAGAGCCTGGACACTAAGAACAATCTCTGGTCTAAAATGGTCTACTTCATCTCTTCATACATCCCAGTTCCTGAGTTTATCTCTCTGATCCCTTAGAGGCTTTCCTTTCAATACTACTCTTGATATCTATTTATGAAATTAATTACTTGAAAGGATCCAGTTCTTTAATGTATGTTCTGCTTACATTTCTTTGGGCTAAGAAGTAAAGAGAAGAAAGATAAAACATAACCTTGAAGAGGAAGCATGAGTCCTCAACAACAACAAAACACTTCTTTTATCAAAATATCCTTTTGTTTTTTAAGATAGCCACTCTACCCTAGGTTAGAAATTATTGAATATAGTGCCTTAAAGACTGGCTTCAGAGATAACACCATATGGTGAAAAACACATAGGCTTTAGAGTTCTTCAGATCTGGATTAAATTCTGCTCTGCCAGTCAGTACCTGTGTAACCTTTGACAAATTACAGACCTCACAGAGTCTAGGTTTATTCAATTGCAAAACAGAATAGCAACACCTTACAGAGTTGTTTTGGCCATTAATTTTATGTTCCAAGCGCCTCGCCCTCAATAAACAGACCTTTCTCAGGAAATTTTTAGTGTGCCAGAAAATCACTCAATTTCAGAGATTCAGAATTCCCCCAGGTTCACTTGAATTATTTATTACTTAGAATTATCCAAATGTGTCTTACTCATGATTAGACATCATCCTCCCACTAACTCCAATTCTCAAACAAGAGATACAATAATGAGTTGTTTATGATATTCAAAGTTCATTTTATTCTTGATTCATTCCTCTTTAAAATATATTTCAAAAAGAGTGACTCTCAAGCTATCTCTGCTAAAAGTTTTCTTTTTCTTAATCACAATTGTCCAATACTTTAGGTCTATATTCTATTAAATGAGTTAAGTATATTGATCACATTGTTATGAGGTTGTTCAAAATTACGCTCAATTTCTCTTTTTATATGGAACATAACTGAAAGTCCTGAATAATATTTGTTGGGAACTATCTCCCACAATAGATACTGCAGCTTTTATATTGTCTTCTGGACTTAGAACTCAGTTTCCTCTCTGTTGCTCTTCTATAGGAACTTGGATGTTAACTACCATGAATTCCAATCAAAGAAGCAAAAATCTAAGGTTGAGATTCAGGGATGTTAAGTGTATCCGTGATGATGATGAAGACTCATATGAGATTATATATGAAACTTCAGAATCTACATCCTTGACTACAAGAAAAATGCGTGATTCCTCTGAAAACAAAGATGAAGAGGAGGATGATGACTCTGATTACCAGGCCATACTAGCTTCAGAATTAGGAATTAGGTCCTTCAGAAATTCATCATTGAATCAGGAGGAAGATGAGTTCAACCTTACTGCCCTAGCTCTGGAGGACAGCTCTGAATTCATTTCTCCAAGTACTGACAGAGCTATTGGTTCAAATTCTTCTCCGCCAAGTAACATTAGTAGGCTCAATGGCAATAACTACACAGAAACTTGGAAAATTCTTCCTCACCCAGAAGTCACCACAACTGTTCTGGGACACAATGGCTTAAACAAGAACTCAGTTCTTAACCCTTCCACAGCAGAGCATTCTAGTCCTTATTCTGAAGATCCTATAGAGGACCCTCTGCAGTCAGATGTCACAGGAATAAGCCTACTTCCACCAGGTGCAGAAGGGCTCAGAAGTAAAAAACGTGATAAACATAAGGGATTCAAGGCAGGAAGAGATCAACCAGTAAAGCATAGATCCTCCCAGATGGAAGTACATAAAACTGGGAGATATTTAAAGAAAGGCAATACTTCTCCTAGAAAAGTGTCCTTGGAAGACCTACCCAATAATCTGTTACTCTTGAAACAAAAAAATCCATCAAAGATTTTGAATGGAAAGTGGCATTTGATTTCTGAGAAAGGTAGCTATGAAATAGTACAAGAAAATGATCAAGACAATATGACTGTTAATAAACTGTTGAATAATCCACAGAATGCCTCAAGGACTTGGGAAGAAAGCATTCCTCTTACAAATAATCATGAAAAGCAGAGTGATCATCCAAAATTTTCTGGAATTAAGCATAAATCTCTACAAGTAAGACGGGATGGAGGAAATGGTAGGTTGAAGAAAAGCTCTTTTTTCATTAAGACACGAAAAAAGAAAAGGGAAGAGAAGTTTGCACAGCATGTTCCTCTATCTCCAAGGGGTTTTCATCCTTTAAGTGGAAAGACTAACATCACATTTTCAGACAGGAGACTTGATCATTCATTGTTACTCCATAAATCCAATGAAACATCCTTTCCCATAGATCTCAATCAGACATTCTCCTCCATGAACCTTAGCCTGATAGCCTTACTTCCTGACCATAATCAGAACTCCTCAAATGACACTGGTCAGACAAGCTCCCCTCCAAATCTTTATTCAAACATGCCCACCAAGGAACACTATCAAACATCACCTGTTCAAGAGTCTGATCAAATGTACTCCACCACAGACTTCAGTCACGGTTCTTCAGAGTTCAGTCGGATGCTTGACTATGACATTGGTCAAGTGTTCCCTTCCTTGGAACTTGAAGCCTGGAAGATAACCATTTCACCAGACCTTAGTCAGTCAAACCCTTCCCCAGACCCTCGGCAGATGCCTTTTCCACCAGACCTCAGCCAGGAGACTCTCTCTCCAGACCTCGACCAGACAACCTCTTTCCCAGATCTCAGCCAGGAGACTCTCTCTCCAGACCTTGACCAGACAACCTCTTTCCCAGACCTCAGACAGGAGACTCTCTCTCCAGACCTTTTCCAGACAACCGCTTCCCCAGAACTCAGCCACGTGACTCTCTTTCAAGACCTCAGCCAGACAACCCCTCCCCCAGATCTCAGCCAGGAGACTCTCTTTCTAGACGTTGGCCAGACAACTGCTTCCCCAGACCTCAGCCAAGAAACTCTCTCTCAAGATCTCAGCCAAACAGCTGTATTCCCAGACCTCAGCCAGACCACTCCTCATCCAGACCTAGGTCAAGCAATCCTCTCTGCAGATATCAGTGAAACAACCCTTCCTCCTGATGTCAGGCAAACTTCACCTCCTCCCAAAGTTGATCATACATTCGACACTTCTGAATCTAGTCATTCATTGCTTCTTCCAGAATTTGGTCAGACTTTCCCTTATTCAGACCTTGATCAGATTCCATCTCCTTCACCCAATGACACTATATCAAGGGAATTGAATCCACGGGTTGTAGTTGGCCTCAGTGGAGATGATGGAGATTATATTGAGTTTATTCCAAGGCAAAAGGAACAGAGTAGTGAAGAAGACTATGTTGAAATTGACTATGTGGCCTATGATGACCCTTACCAAACTGATACCAGGACAGACATCAACTCCTCCAGGAATCCTGACAACATTGCAGCATGGTATCTCCGCAGCAACAATGGAAACAGAAGAAATTATTACATTGCAGCCGAAGAAATATTGTGGGATTATTCAAAATTTGCACAAAGGTTTGACCAGCTTTTTCCTTTTATAGTCTCATATTCCACTACTGCTGAAAAAAAGTAACTGTAACAGTTCAAGGAGATAATTCCAGGCAAATTATGCTAAGTGTAATTTAGCTCACCTATTGTAACTTCATTTCCTTTGTTAATACCAAGATTACCGTCTCTACTTTAGATGACATCAGAACAATATAAGGACGGTTACTTTGAGAAGTCTGTGGTATAAATATCTATGTCCCCTCCTTTATCCTCTCATCTTACTGCGCATGTTCCTATACCCTCTGTTTATCTGGTACAGGACCCATCCTATCAATTGAAGTTGGTTTCAGATTCAAATTTGTGATGTATGTAGAAATCTCCTTTTTCATTCACTTGTTTATAAAGAACATTTTAATATTGGTTAGTGAGCCATGTAAGGTACATAGCATCTTCATTAAGTTTAATTCAAATTCTATGAGATTCTAGTAGCAAAGACAAAGGATATATACTAGCTTAGAAACAAGAAACTAGTTTACAGCCTCAATTAAGACAGTCCATAGATAATAACTTAATCTTGATTTAAAGTTCAGTTTTAACATAGTTTATAGAATCATTCATTTTTAAATGAAGGCATTATTCCAAATGGTCCCCAAGATCCTTCAGGGTTTCAGCAATTTATCAACCATAGAGCTGAAGGACTTGATGCAATTTTTAAGTGGTGTGATTTAAAACAGAGTTTCTAAGGGGTTCATGTATAATTCTAAATGATAATTTTCAACTCACTTTTGCTTAAGGGTTAAAAGCCATATTGGGCTGGACTCTATATTCTATGATGAAAATAGAGAGAGGGACAAGTAAGCAGATTAGGCTTACATGTATTTAGACACAGAGCTTGTTGACCATGCCAAACTGTTTGAATATAGCACACAGCTTTTACACCAAAAAATTAAAAACCAAAGTGCAATTAGAGTAAGCAAACACAATGCATGGTGTGCCTTTTTTTTTAAGGATTCATTTTTTAATTTTATACATTTTTTTACATCATTTTCATTTTTGCACAATGTATGCATTTTCATCTTGGTTATAGTCCCCATACAATTCCCACCCCCTTGTTTTGATTCTACTCCCTCCTCCCCCCACTGCTCCCATAGTGTGTGTCTGGTTTATAGTTGCTTGTTGATTTTGATTTTTACTTTATTATAATTAGGTTTTTTCCTGGTTCCTTATTTGGGTTTTCTAAATTCCTGCTAGGAGTGAGACCATCTAGTATTTTTCTCTTTCTTTCTGGCTTATTTTGCTGAGTATGATCCCTTCCAGCTCCATCCATGTTGCAGCAAATGGCATTGAGTCTTTTTTGATTGCTGAGTAATATTCCATTGTGTACATATACCACATCTTCTTGATCTAGTCATCTATTTTTGGGCATTTGGGTTGTTTCCATAGCTTAGCTATTGTAAATAGTGCTGCTATTTCAAAAGGGCACCTTTGAATTAATGTTTCTGTGTCCTTTGGGTAAATACCCAGGAGCGGAATTGCTGGATCATATGGAAGCTCCATCCTTAGCAGGTTGAGGAATCTCCACACAGCTGTCCATAGTGGTTGGACCAGTTTGCACTCCCACCAACAGTGCAGGACAGTTCCTTTTTCTCCGCACCCTCGCCAACATTTGTTGTTGCTAGTTTTTTTAATATGTGCCATTCTCACTGGTGTAAGATGGTATCTCATGGTAGTTTTGATTTGCATTTCCCTGATTACAAGTGATCTTAAACATTTTTTCATATGCCTGTTGGCCATTTGCATTTCCTCTTTGGAGAAGTTTCTTTTTAGCTCTTCTGCCCATTTTTTGACTGGATTAGTTACTTTGTTTTTGTTGAATCTCTTCAGCTCTGTATAGATTTTTTGTGATTAGTCCTTTATCATTAGTATTGTGTACAAAAATTTTCTCTCAATCGGTGGGGTGTCTCTTTGTTTTGGTTACTGTCTCTTTTGCTGTACATAAACTCTTTAATTTGATGTAGTCCCAGCTGTTTATCTTTGCCTTTACTATCACTGCTTTTGGTGATGTGTCTTTACAGATGTTACTGAGGTGTATGTCATATAGTGTTTCACCTATTATTCCTTCTATATATGTTATGGTTTTAGATTTCTTTAATCCATTTTGAGTTGGTTTTTGTGCATGGTGTGAGGTAGTAGTCAACCTTCATTGTTTTGCATGTAGCTACCCAGTTTTCCCAGAGCCATTTATTGAACAAACTTACTTTGCTCCATTGCATATTCTTTGTTCCTTTGTCAAAGATTAGTTGACCATAAATCTATGGTTTTATTTCTGGATTTTCTATTCAGTTCCGCTGGCCCGTGTGTCTGTTCTTGTTCCAATACCATGCAGTTTTGATTATTATGACTTTGTAGTATAGTTTGAAGTCTGGGGGGTGTTATACCTCCATTTCCTTCTTTCTTTCAGGAGAGCTTTGGCTATTCGGGGTTTTTGGTGGCTCCATATGAATTTCATCAATATTTGTTCTATTTCTTTGAAGAATATCATTGAAATTTTTATTGGAATAGCACTAAATCTGTAAATTGCTTTTGGTAGGATGGCCATTTTGATAATGTTAACTGTTCCAATCCATGAGCAGGGAATGTCTTTCCATTTCTTTGTTTCTTCTTATATTTCTTTTAATAGTGTTTTATAGTTTTCTTTGTATAGGTCCTTTACCTCTTTTGTTAGGTTTATTCCCAAGTATTTGATTTTTTTTTGTTTCAATAATAAAAGGAATGGTTTTCTTGATTTCTTCTTCTTCAGATATATTGTTTGTGTGTAGGAAGGCTACTGATTTTTGTGTGTTGATTTTGTATCCTGCTACTTTACTAAACTGATTAATTTTTCTGTGGAGTTTTTGGGGTTCTCTATGTATATTATCATATCATCTGTGAATAGTGATAGTTTTTTTTTTAATAATAAATTTTATTTTTATATTCCCCATACAATTTCAACCCCTCCATTCTGACCCCAATCCCTCCCCTCCCTCCCCCCACCCAGAAAAAGTGTCTCTGGTTCATAATTTTTGTTGATTTTCACTTTCTTATAGTTATTCAATTTCCTGGTCCCTTATTTAAGTTTTCTAGATTCCTGCTATGAGTGAGACCATCCGGTATTTTTCTTTTTCTGGCATATTTCGCTGAGCATGATCCCTTCCAGCGCCATCCATGTTGCTGCAAATTGCATGTGTTTATTTTTTTTAAATGCTGAGTAATATTCCATGGTATATAATATATGTACCACATCTTCTTGATCCAATCATCTATTTTTGGGCATCTGGGCTGTTTCCAAAGCTTAGCTATTGTAAATAGTGCTGCTATAAACATAGGGGTGCAGGTGCTCTTTGGAATTGATGTTTCTGTGTCCTTTGGGTAAATACCTAGGAGTGGAATTGCTGGATCCTGTGGAAGCTCTATGTTTAGTAGGTCCAGAAATATCCATACAGCTCTCCATAGTGGTTGGACCAGTTTGCACTCCCAACAACAGTGCGGAAGAGTTCCTTTTTCTCCACACCCTCGCCAACATTTGTTGTTGCTAGTTTTTTTAATATGTGCCATTCTCACTGGTGTAAGAGGGTATCTCATGGTAGTTTTGATTTGCATTTCCCTGATTACAAGTGATGTTGAACATTTTTTCATATGCCTGTTGGCCATTTGCATTTCCTCTTCAGAGAAGTTTCTTTTTAGCTCTTCTGCCCATTTTTTGACTGGATTATTTTCTTTGTTGTTGTTGAGTCTCATCAGCTCTTTGCAAATTTTTGTGATCAGTACTTTATCATTAATGCTGTGTACAAAAATGTTCTCCCAGTCGGTGGGGTTTCTCTTTTTTTTTTTTTATTGTCTCTTTTGCTGTGCAGAAGCTCTTTTTTTTTTTTTTATAAAGGCATGTTTTATTTATTTGTTTGTTTGTTTGTTTTGTTTATACATGCACTGGGTACAGTCAGAAGCGTGGGAGGGTGAGAGAATTCACCAGAGCCAGAGCAGGGAGCAGAGCAGGCAGAAGGACTGAAGTACACTGCCGAGGGGAGCAGTGGGCGGCAGGAGAGGTCTGCGCGCCATGTGCGACCGTCCTCCGGTGGCAGGGGAGCAGTCGGGGATCGAACCGGTGCTGCAGAGTCTGCGGGCAGCTTCGCAACCCAGCGCTAAACCGCTGCACCACCGGGGAGGCCCGCAGAAGCTCTTTAATTTGATGTAGTCCCAGCTGTTTATCTTTGCCTTCACTATCACTGCTTTGGGTGATGTGTCTGTAAAGATGTCTTTAATGTGCAAATCACGTAAGCATTTCGCCTATATTTCCTTCTATGTATTTTATGGTTTCAGGTCTTATGTCTAGTTCTTTAATCCATTTTGAGTTGATTTTTGTGTATGGTGTGAGGTAGTGGTCAAGCTTCAATCTTTTGCATGTAGCGACCCAGTTTTCCCAGCACCATTTATTGAACAAACTTTCTTTGCTCCAATTCATAGTCTTTGCTCCTTTGTCAAAGATTAGTTGATCATAAATCTGTGGGTTTATTTCTGGATTTTCTATTCGATTCCATTGGTCTGTATGTTTGTTCTTGTTCCAATACCATGCAGTTTTGATGATTATGGCTTTGTAGTATAGTTTGAAGTCTGGGAGTGTGATGCCTCCATTCCCTTCTTTTTTTTCAGGAGAGCTTTGGCTATTCGGGGTTTTTTGTGATTCCATATGAATTTCATCAATAATTGTTCTATTTCTTTGAAGAATGACATTGAAATTTTGATTGGAATAGCACTGAATCTGTAGATTGCTTTTGGTAGGATGGCCATTTTAATAATGTTTATTCTTCCAATCCATGAGCAGGGGATGTCTTTCCATTTCTTTGTGTCTTCTATTTCTTTTAACAGTGTTTTATAGTTTTCTTTGTATAGGTCCTTTACCTCTTTTGTTAGATTTATGCCCAAATATTTGATTTTTTTGTTTCGATAATAAAAGGGATTTTTTTTTTATTTCTTCTTCTTCAGATTTATTGTTTGTGTATAGGAAGGCTACTAACTTTTGCGTGTTGATTTTGTATCCTGCCACTTTACTGAACTGATTGATGAGTTGAATTAGTTTTTCTGTGGAGTTTTTGGGGTTCTCTATGTATATTATCATATCATCTGCAAATAGTGATAGTTTGACTTCTTCTTTTCCTATTTGGATTCCTTGTATGTCATTCTCTTGTCTTATTGCTCTGGCTAGGACTTCCAGTATTATATTGAAAAGCAGTGGTGAGAGTGGACATCCTTGTCTTGTTCCAGATCGTAATGGAATTGCTTTCAGCTTTTCACCATTGAGAATGATACTAGCTGTGGCTTGTCATATATGGCCTTTATGATGTTGAGGTATGTTCCTTGTATCCCAAGAATTTCAAGGGCTTTTATCATGAATGGGTGTTGCACTTTGTCGAAAGCTTTCTCAGCATCTATTGATATTATCATATGGTTTTTATATTTCTTTTTGTTGATGTGTTGGATAACGTTGATTGATTTTCGGATGTTAAACCATCTGGCTTTAGGATTCCTTGTATTTTTTGGAGCGGGGCTTTAGTGGTAATGAAATTCCATAGTTTCTGTTTGTCTGGGAAAGTCCTTATTCTTTCTTCATAGAGGAAGGAGAGCTTTGCGGGATAGAGTATTCTTGGAATGAATCCTACTTGGTCATGGTGAATTATCTTATGGATACATTGTTGGATTCTGATAGCCAAAATTTTGTTGAGGATTTTTGCATCAGTGTTCATTAGGGAGATTGGCCTGTAGTTTTCCTTTTTTGTGTTGTCCTTATTCGGTTTTGGTATTAGTGTAATGTTGGCTTCATAGAACATGTTTGGTATTATACCTTCCTTCTCAATTTTTTTGAAGAGTTTGTGAAGGATAGGCACTAATTCATCTCTGAATGTTTGGTAGAATTCATTTGTAAATCCATCAGGTCCTGGGCTTTTGTTTTTGGGGAGGTTTTTGATTACCATTTCAATTTCGCTGCTTGTAATTGGTCTGTTTAGGTGTTCTATTTCTTCTTTATCTAGCTTTGGGTGATTGTAGAGTTGTAGGAATTTGTCCATCTCCTCTAGATTGTTGAACTTATTTCCATATAACTGTTCATAGTAGTTACTGATTATTCTTTTGATTTCTGCTGTGTCCGTTGTGATTTCTCCTCTTTCATTTATTATCCTGTTTATTTGTGCTTTCTCCCTTTTTTCCTTTGTGAGCCTGGCTAGGGGTTTGTCTATTTTGTTGATTTTTTCGAAGAACCAGCTCTTGGTTTCATTAATCTTTTGGATTGTTTTTTTAGTTTCAATTTCATTTATTTCTGCCTTGGTTTTTATTATTTCTTTTCTTCTACTGGTTTTGGGGTTTTTTTGTTGTTCTTTTCTAGATCTTTGAGCTTCGAGATTAGGTTGTTTCTTTGAGTTCTTTCTTGTTTCTTGATGTGAGCTTCTATTCCTATACATTTTCCTCTTATTACTGCTTTTGCTGCGTCCCATACATTTAGGATATTGGTGTCCTCCTTGTCATTCAATTCAAAGAATTTTTTAATTTCCTCTTTGATCTCCTCATTAATCCAGTGGTCTTCCAGTAGTGTGGTTTAGTCTCCATGAGGTAGGAAAGTTACTTGCCTTCTTTTTATGGTTTATTTCTAGCTTGATGCCTTCATGGTCAGAAAAGATGGTTGGTATGATTTCAATCTTGGTGTATCTGTAGATGTTTGTCTTGTACCCCAGTATGTGATCGATCCTGGAGAATGATCCGTGTGCGCTTGAGAAAAATGTGTACTCCGTTTTTTTTGGGTTTAGTGTTCTATAGATGTCTGTTAAGCCCAAATGCTCTAGGTCCTTATTTAGAGCTTTAGTTTCTTTACTTATTTTTTGTCTTGTTGATCTATCCATTGTTGATAGTGGTGTGTCGAAGTCTCCCACTACATATATGTTTTCTCTGATGTCTGTTTTCAGAGATGACAACAGTTGTCTGATATATTTTGGTGCTCCTTCGTTTGGTGAGTATATGTTAATGAGTGTTATTTCTTCTTGAAGTATTGTCCCCTTGATCATAATGTAGTGACTGTTGGGGTCTCTTTTTATTTTTTTGAGTTTGAAATCTGTTTTATCTGATATAAGTATAGCTGTTCCTGCTTTCTTTGTTGGTCCATTTGCTTGTAGAATTGTTTTCCATCCTTTAACTTTGAGTCTATTTTTATCTTTTGTAGCTAAATGTGTTTCCTGGAGACAGCAAAAGGTTGGGTTTTGTTTCTTAATCCAGGCTGCAACTCTGTGTCTTTTTATTGAAGAGTTTAGTCCATTTACATTTAGGGTTAATATTGATGTGTTAGCATCTGTATTTGCCATTGTGCTTGTCTTTCCTTTGATTTTATTTATTCTTTTAATAACTTTTTTTTTCTTGCCTTCTTTTGTTGTTATTCGTCCCTCTGAGGTTCTGGCTTTAGGATTCCTTGTAGTATTTTTTGGAGTGGGGCTTTAGTGGTAATGAAATTCCATAGTTTCTGTTTGTCTGGGAAGGTCCTTATTCTTTCTTCATAGAGGAAGGAGAGCTTTGCGGGATAGAGTATTCTTGGTTGACATCTGTTTTCTTGGAGTCTGTTGACTATGTCCCTCCACTCTCTCCTTGCCCGTAGTGTTTCTTCAGAGAAGTCTGATGTCAGCCTGATTGGTTTTCCTTTGAATGTTATCTGTTTCTTCCCTCTTGTCAGCTTCATTATTTTTTCCTTGTCCTGGATTCTTGGGAGCTTTTCTATTATGTGTCTTGCTGTATTTTTCCTTTCATCATGGAAATTTGGTGTTCTTCTTGCTTCTTGTATATCAATTTTCAGCTCCTTCTTCACATTTGGGAAGTTTTCTTCAATTATCTCCTGGAATATTTTCTCTGTTCCTACATCTCTCTCCTCTCCTTCTGGTATTCCTATAACTCTTATATTTCCTTTCCTCATGGAGTCAGATAGTTCCCGAAGTCTTTCTTCGTTCTTTTTCCTTCGTACTTCTCTTTCCTTTTCTGTTTTGGTTCTTTTTATTTCTGTGTCTTCAAGAGTACTTATTTGTTCTTCCATTTCATCTATTCTGCTTCATTGCTTTTCCCAGAGTTCTTTAGTTCCTCCATTAATTCTTTGATCTCCTGCGTTTCTTTCGTTTCCCTCTTTAAAGACTCAATTTCATTCTTCTGAGCATTGTTTTCCCTCTTTAGGGACTCAATTTCCTTCATGAGTTCTGTCATTTTTTTAATCATGGCAAATTTAAATTCTCTTTCTGGAAGGCTCAGAAGTTCTTCCAAGTTACTGTCGTTGCAATCTGGGAGGTGGTTTTCTTTTTGTTGTGTGCTTTTTTCCTGAGGGGTTGTTAGGTTGCGTGTGGTTCTTCTACTCCCTACTGTCTGTTTTCTAATTTGTCGTATGCATTGGGATACTGTGTTGCTGGGACTGGGCGGCATCTTGGGTGAGCTTCTCCGCTCCCCTCTGGCTTCTCCAGGAGCCATCTGTCGGTGTCAAGCAGTCTTTACTGAAGAATGGTCCCTGTTCTAAAATGCCGATGTGGGGACACACTCCCCTGTGCTTGGTCTGCCCCGGCGGTGGGTTCCCATTCCCCCTTTGGGTTTGGACTGCGGGCCAGACGGGGCCTGGTATGGGCAAGCTTCCCTGCTCACCTCTGGCTCCTGAGGGAGCCTTCTGCAGGCAGTCTTTACTGAAGAAATGTCCCTGTTCTAAAATGGCGATGCGGGACGCACTCCCTGCGCGTCCGGTCTCAGGTACATTCTTCTGCGCGCCTGGTCTGCCCTGGCCGTGGGTGCCCGCTCCCCCTGTGGGCTCAGACTGCTGGTCTGAAGGGGCCTGGGGTGGGCTAACTTCCCAGCTGGCCACGGGTTCCGCCTTCTGCCGGTCAAGTGGTCTTTTCTGAAGAAAGATGTTAGTGACTTTTTTTCTGGTCGCTAGGTGGCGCCAGAGATCTCTCCTAGAGCCCTTGGGGAGCTGTGTTTTTCTCCCTGTGTGGCAGGGAACAGAGTGGGAATGATAAGGAAAACCTCAACGGCTTTGGGGTGCTGTGTCTGCCTTGTGCCCCGCCGACATGTAGGACCCACGCCCCGAATTTTGTGCCCCGGGTCTCAGTTCCAAAGCCCTCAGGTCTAGGACGCGGGCTGTAGCCCAGTTCAGTGGCCACAGCAATGGCGCCTTTTGCACCCCACTCCCGTGTCCGGGCACCTGGTTTCTGATTACTCAGTGAGGGACTTTCACCGCAGTGAGGGCCTCCGCGCATCTCCCCGCAAGCCTAGGTCTCAGGCGCGGGGACCTGGGCAGCCGCGATCCCAATCCGTGTTTGCTTTTCCAGCGCACCGCTTTTCCGCGCAAGCTTACTGGCCGGCCTGGGCTGTGTGCAGGTCTCCCGGGGTCTCTGCTGCTCTTTAATGGCGCCTGGAGCTCACCACCGCTCGAATCCTGCAGGGTTCTCCACAGCTCCCGTTCACGGGGTGTGGTGGCTGAAATAGTTCCTTTCCACTCACAGTCCCACCTGATGTGTAGTTTGTTCTTGTTGGTCGTTTTAGTTTGTTTTTTTCCTCCTTTCTGCAGGTTGGAGAGTGCCGACTTTGTGGGGGAGGGGGGAGCAGGGTTCTGCGCTTTCCTCCCTTCTAGTCCTCTTTTATGGCAACTTTCTTCTTCGGGTAGTTTGCTGGAGTCGTCCGTTTATCTTCTGTGTCCCCGTTCTCACTGGGACCTGCCGCTTTTCCTATTAACTTTTTTTAATGGGAGATCTTACTGGCAGCGTCTCCTCGCTGCCATGTTGCTCCGCCTCCTGTTGAATAGTGATAGTTTGACTTCTTCCTTCCCTATTTGGATTCTTTGCATGTCTTTTTCTTGTCTTATTGCTCTGGCTAGGACTTCCAGTATTATATTGAAAAGCAGTGGTGAGAGTGGACATCCTTGTCTTGTTCCAGATCTTAATGGAAATGTTTTAACTTTTCACCATTGAGAATGATATTGGCTATGGGCTTATCATATATGGTCTTTATGATACTGAGGTATGTTCCTTGTATCCCAAGAATCTCAAGGGCCTTTATCATAAATAGGTGTTGTACTTTGTGGAAATATTTCTCAGCATCTATTGATATGATCATATGGTTTTTATATATTTTTGTCGATGTGTTAGATTACAAATTTTCAGATATTGAACCACCCTTGTGTCCCTGGAATAATCCTACTTGGTTGTGGTGAATTATCTTATGGATACAGTGTTGGATTCTGTTAGCTAAAATTTTATTGAGGATTTTTGCATCAGTGTTCATTAGAGAGATTGGCCTGTAGTTTTCTTTTTGTGTATTGTCCTTGTTCAGTTTTGGCTTCATAGAACATGTTTGGTGTAATGTTGGCTTCATAGAACATGTTTGGTATTATCCCTTCCTTCTTAATTTTTTGAAAGAGTTTATGAAGGATAGGCACTAATTCGTTTCTGAATGTTTGGTAGAATTCATTTGTAAATCCATCTGGTCCTGGGCTTTTGTTTTGGGGGAGGGTTTTGATTACCATTTCAATTTCACTGCTTGTAAGTGGTCTGTTTAGGTGTTCTATTTCTTTTTTATCTAGCTTTGGGTGATTGTAGAGTTGTAGGAATTTGTCCATCTCTTCTATATTGTTGAACTTGTTTGCATATAACTGTTTGCATATAACTCTTCATAGTAGTTTCTGATTATTCTTTTGCTTTCTGCTGTGTCTGTTGTGATTTCTCCTTTCATTTGTGATCCTATTTATTTGTGCTTTCTCCCATTTTTCCTTTATGAGCCTGGCTCAGGGTTTGTCTATTTTATTTTTTCAAAGAACCAACTTTTAGTTTCATTGATCTTTTGGATTGTTCTTTTAGTTTCCATTTCATTTATTTCTGCTTGGATTTTTATTATTTCCTTTCTTCTACTGGCTTTAGGGGTTTTTTTGTTGTTCTTTTCTAGTTCTTTGAGATATGAGATTAGGTTGTTTCTTTGAGTTCTTTCTTGTTTCTTACTGTGAGCCTGTGTTGCTATATATTTTCCTCTTATTATTGCTTTTGCTGTGTTTCATACATTTAGGAAATTGGTGTCCCCCTTGTCATTCAACTCTAAGTATTTTTTTAATTTCTTCTTTCATCTTCTCATTAGTCCAGTGGTCTTTCAGTAGTGTGGGTTTCAATCTCCATGAGGTAGGAGGTTTCCTTGCCTTCTTTTTATGGTTTATTTCTAGTTTGATGCCTTCATGGTCAGAGAAGATAGTTGGTATGATTTCAGTCTTGGTGTATCTGTTGATTTTTGTCTTGTGCCCCAGTATGTGATCGATCCTGGAGAATGATCCTTGTGTGCTTGAGGAAAATGTGTACTCAGATTTTTTGGGGTTTAGTGTTCTATAGATGTCTGTTAAGCCCATGAGCTCTAGATCCTTATTTAGAGCTTTAGTGTCCTTACTTATTTTTTGTCTCCTTGATCTATCTATTGTTGATAGTGGTGTGTTGAAGTCTCCTACTACATATGTGTTTTCTCTGATGTCTGTTTTCAGAGATGATAATAGCTGTGTGATATATTTTGGTGCTACTTCATTTAGTGAGTATAAGTTAATGAGTGTTATTTCTTCTTGAAGTTTTGTCCCCTTGATCATAATGTAATGACCGTTTGGGTATTTTTTTACCTTTTTGAGTTTGAAATCTGTTTATCTCATATAAGTATAGCTGTCCTACCTTCTTTTTTGGTCTATTTTCTTGTAAGATTGTTTTCCATCCTTTTACTTTCAGCCTATTTTTATCTTTTGTAGTTAAATGTGTTTCCTGAAGACAGCAAAAGGTTGGGTTTTGTTTTTTAATTCAGCCTGCAACTCTGTGTATTTTTATTGAAGAATTTAGTCTGTTTACATTTAGAGTTAATATTGATATGTTAGCATCTGTATTTGCCATTTTGTTTGTCTTTTCTCTGGTTTTATTTATTTTAATTTTTTTGTCTTATTTTGTTCTTATTCATTGCTCTGTTGATTCTGGCTTTAGGACTCCTTGTAGTATTTTTGGGAGTGGGGGTTTAGTTGTAATGAAATTCTGGAGTTTCTGTTTGTCTGCGAAGGTCCTTATTCTTTTTTCATAGAGGAAGGAAAGATTTGTGGGATAGTGTATTCTTGGTTGGCATCTGTTTTCTTGGAGTCTGTTGACTATGTCCCTCCACTCTCTCCTTGCCGTAGTGTTTCTTTGGAAAAGTCTGATGTCAGCCTGATAGGTTTTCCTTTGTGTGTTACCTGTTTCTTCCCTCTTGTCAGCTTCATTATTTTTTCATTGTCTTGGATTCTTGGGAGCTTTACTATTATGTGTCTTGCTGTATTTTTCCTTTCATCATGGAAGTCTGATGTTCTTCTTGCTTCTTGTATGTCTATTTTCAGCTCCTTCATGTTTGGGAAGTCCTCATTAATTATTTCCTTGAATATTTTTTCTGTTCCTATGTCTCTCTCCTCTCCTTCTGGGATTCCTATAATTCTTGTATTTCCTTTCCTCATGGAGTCAGATAGTTCCCAAAGTCTTTCTTCATTCTTTTTCCTTCATACTTCTCTTTCCTTCTCTGTTTTGGTTCTTTTTTATTTCTGTGTCTTTGAGAGTACTTATTCATTCTTCCATTTCATCTATTCTGCTTTCACTGCTTTTCCCAGAGTTCTTTAGCTCCTCCATTAATCCTTTGATCGCCTGCATTTCTTTCACATCCCTCTTTAGGAACTCATTTTCATTCTTCTGATTGTTGATTATTTTTCCCATATCATTTTCAACTTCTTTCAGTTTTTTAATCATGGCAATTTTAAATTCTCTATCGGAAGACTCGTAAGTTCCTCTAAGTCACTGGTGTTGCAGTCTGGTGTTTGATTGTTTTTTTGTAGTGTGTCTTTTCCCTGGGGACATGCTTGGTTGTTTGTTATTTTTCTTCTCTGTGCCGCTTGTTTTCTAATTTGTTCTGTGCATTGGGACACTGTGTCACTGGTATTGGCCGGCATCTCTTTGGTGTGCTCTTTCTGGGATATTGGGAACTGGTGGTCAAATCGAGTCCAATACTGTTTGTTATGCCAGAAGTCCAGTAGGGCAGTGGTATTATGGATATGTTAATGGTCGCTGTCCCTGAAAATCTCCTCCTTCTGTATTTGTTTAATTCTAGAGGTGGGTCTTGAGGTCCCACAGACTGCCTTGGGGGTAGCTGGATCGCCCGCTGGGCTCCCAATTACTGGATCCCTCTCTGGGCTCCTAGTTGCCAGGCAGGGCCTGGCTTGTGGGGGCCTTCAGCTCACCTCTGATTGTGGGGACAGCCCTTTCTCAGTTGCATACAACAACTTTGGTGAGGTTCGGACACACACAGAATTCCCTGTCTAAATATGGCCCAATTGCATGGTGTGTCTTACAGAACCATTTTCTTTAGTCCAATGCCTAATATTTCCATATTAAAAGTTGGTTTAAAACACTTTCCTCCATGATTTCCTATTTAAATATAATATACATCACTATTTATAACTAGTTTATCTGTGGATTTCTTTTTTAAGTTTATTTATATATATTTTACATCATTGTTCATTTTGTACAATATTTGCTTTCTCCTCTGAGGTATAGTCCCTGTAAAATTCCCACCACGGACTCACCCATGCACCATTGCCATAGTCCCTTGTGCTCTTCCCTCCCCCACTTTGATCCCTTTCTCTCCCCTTCCCCTGCATAATGCCTCTGCTTTATAGTTATGTGTTAATTTTGTTTTTTTATTTATATATTTTTTCTGATCCTTTATTTGGTTCCCCTATATTTCTCCTATAAGTGAAGCTATCTGACTTAGCCTAACAAATACCATGAGATCATGGATGAGCTTTTGTCTTATTTCCACAGACCTGAGAAATTTAAGAGTTAGTGGGGAAATGTGATGTGTGCTGGTGCCAGACTGAGCTAGTGAACTACATAAGAAATAATGTGATTTTGCCAAAGCAAACATGAGAGAAGTAGCTACTTTCAGAGTATAAAACACCCATCCATCTAGAAGCCTTCACAGAGGTGATCTTTTAATTTAACTGATCACTGTCACATGACATCCCCAAGCCCTAGCACTGTCCCATTACATGGCTTTGTCTGTTTTGGATATTAAAATCTGCAGTGTTAATAAACCACAAGACTTTGTTTATTCATTGATGCATTCAACAAAATGTATTAAGTGCCACCTATGTGCCAGATAACTTGCTAGACACTAGAAATAAAATTATGGACAAAATGGGCACAATTTCTGACCTCATGGAGCATTCATTCAAATGACAGGTATTAACAGATAATTTCTCAAATAAATATTATATAATTTATTATGTATGCTATATAGAAATACTATAATACTATAGAAATTATATGTATATATATTTAATAATAACACTATAGAGTTGTAAGAAATGATATAGAGAGATTTGTCCTAAAGGGCCAAATAAGAGGATCATAGGAGGATTTACCTGAGAAATGATAGGTGACCTGGGACTTAAAGGGTAATTAATAGCTTATGTTTTGAGTCATTTATATTTTCACTCATTTGTTCATCACAGTAGATACTACATTCAGAAAGATAATTTCTAAATTCTATGATGTTTTTAATCTCTTCGTTTAAACAAATACTATCATTTCAGTGAAATGTATAATGAAGATGCTGGTGATATTCCAAAGAATACCATATATAAGAAAGTTGTTTTTCGAAAGTACCTTGATAACTCTTTTACCAGACGTGATCCTCAAGGGGAATATGAAGAGCACCTTGGCATTCTTGGTCCTATTATTAGAGCTGAAGTGGATGATGTTATCCAAGTAAGTCATATTTTGATCATGGCTAAGATTATCAGAGATATTTCCACAAACATTGGAGTTTAGGTGAAGGTTAGCAAGGGAGATATAGGCAATTTGTTTATTTTCCAATATTAACAAGTAATTATATGTCTTCTGAGAGACTGCTTGACAAGTAATTTGGCAAACTTCAGGAAAAAGAATAATCTCAGATTTTTTTTTTAATTCTGAAAACTATATAATCTAAGGGACATCACTCTAATTGCTCTATAGTTAACCGGTATAAAGCTAACAGAATATTTTCAGGTACAATCAAGTGCCATGGTAGTGGTGGCAATAGCAGTGGTATTAATAGCAGTAATTTAGAAGCTCCTCCCATTGTTTTCTAAGAAAATTAGAAAATCAAGACACTAAATGGGTTTCCACACCAAGATTGAAGGAAAAGAATAACCCTCCAAAAGTCAGTGAGTGTCTTAAATATCTTCCCAGTCCTGGTCTTTTTACAAAATTCTGTATCAGCCTGTAGTTCTGTAGCCAGCTATTATAAGAGTCAAAAGTTATGCTCTATTCTTTTTAATGTCTCACAAAAAAAAAATAGGAGAGGATTCTGAAACCATGATAAACTATTCTTAAACCAAAATCCTGATTTACCTTTTTTTAAAAAAAGATTTATTTATTTATGCATACAAGAATGGGGTACAGGGCCGAAGTACAAGGGTGGAGGGTGAGAGGATTCACCAGAGACAGAGTGGGGAACAGAAAAGGCAGATTGACTGAAACACTCTGTTGAGGAGAGCAGCGGGCTAGACAGGAGAGGGCTGCTGCGCCATGTGGGTTAGCTCCCTGGACAGCTGGGGATCAATCTCAGTGGTCTGCTGCAGACAGCTTCATAGTACTGTAAGTTAACCCTTGTGCCACCAGGGAGGCCCTATTTATCTTTTTTAGCAAGTTTTTAGCAATGATTTGTTCTTTTTAAAAATGCAAAGCGATGACGTGGGATATAAGGCCCCAATTATTCTGAATGGTCTGTGAAGATATGGAAAGCACTAGTCCTTTCTCTTTTCATTAGGGGAGTTTCTATTCAATAGAAGCTGTAGAAGAGAAAGGCTAGAAGGATCTTCCCTCATGGTCTGATTGTAATGGGTCATGGAAATACCCAATGTGATGGTATTGAAAGTTCTCTTCCATCTGGTCCCAACCTCCTTTTGTAGACTCATTTCTCACCAGACCCAAATGCTGCTGTGCATGCCCCAACACAGCCACACCAACACCCTCACTGATACCTAAACACTTATACCCCCTCACAGACATCTTTTTGCTCTTCTGAGCATATTTTCTCCTTTTTCCCTCTGCTGAGCTCCTGCTCATTCCATAAGGCCAATCTATTTCCCTAAAAAACTTTTTTTAATCCACCAACCTCTCCCAAGCATTCAACCAAATTGCTCCTCCCAGACATTCCCATCTAACCCCATTCAGACTTGTTTATAGTACCCTTTGTTTTCTAAATCTTAACTTGAACTCATAAGCACATGTCTTTCTTCCACAGTAGGCTGAAAACTTATTGTGAGCAAGAACCAAGACTCATTCATTTTCAAATCTCCAGCATCTGTCACTATTATTTCATTTGTAGATAGTATCAATACTTAAATGAAACAACCTAACCACATTACTTTGCTTTTGTAATCATTCAATATATTTTGTATCCATTCACTACAATGCTGGCATTTTCTATAAACTTTGGGTTTTTTGTTAAGGTTTGGATTTTTGTTAACCTTGAGTATATTTGTAGCTCATTCCTTTATTTCTAGGTTCGTTTTAAAAATTTAGCATCCAGACCATATTCTCTTCATGCCCATGGACTTTCCTATGAAAAATCATCGGAGGGAAAGACATATGATGATGATTCTCCTGAATGGTTTAAAGAAGATAATGCCATCCAGCCAAACAGCAGCTATACATATGTATGGCATGCCACTGAGAGATCAGGACCAGAAAATCCTGGCTCTGCCTGTCGGGCCTGGGCCTACTACTCAGCTGTGAACCCGGTATGTACATCCACTGAAAGTTTTCATTTTTCCCATAACCATTTAACCTGAGCTCACCAAACAGAAGGGTCAGAATTATTTCTTGTAAGTACCTGTTTTGGTATTTATAAGGACCATATAAGGACTGTGTTCCACAGTCTACAACCATTCTAACTAGGCACCCTCCATGGAGATCTTCAGAGAACGGAGAAAGAAACATTTGTTCAGTAAAGTAGGGTATGGATTACTTAAATCATTGGCGCCTAGTTAGAAAGCCTACCTTTCCTGTGACAGATGTGTATTTGCAACTTCTTTGAACCACTATTAACTTTCTCCTGTTCTTTCTTAATGAAAGAAGTGTAAAGTCAAGGCTTCTTCATTGTAGGCATGGTAGACAGAACAGAGACTTAGTCTTGTCCTGTTACTTACTGTATGGCTCCTGGAAAGTTATATGATCTCTATCCACTTCAATTCCAAAATTAGAAATGAGTTAATACTACATAACATTTGTTCAATAAATGAATATATTTTTACCATATAGAACGGTTGTCAGAATTGAATGATACAATAGGCAAAATATTTAATATAGCAATAGAAGCTCAATATATAGCATTTTATAGACTCAATATTACTATCATAATTAGTTATTACCATATTGAGATAAAGGATTAGTCAGAGGAAGAACAATGAATGTTATAGAACTAGATGACAAATATCTGGGCTTACTATTCACCTATAATCTTCAAATCCAGAGCCTCTGAGAAGGTCCCTTTTCTATATAATCAGTGATTGTCAGATTAGCAAAGAAAATTCTGAGAAAGTGAGAATACATACAATCCACTCTTACTATCTTCCAGGAAAAGGATATCCATTCGGGTTTGATAGGTCCCCTTTTGATCTGCCGAAAAGGAACACTTCAAAAGGAGAACTACATGCCTATAGACATGAGAGAATTTGTCATGCTTTTTATGGTCTTTGATGAAAAGAAGAGCTGGTACTTTGAAAAGAAGCCCCAGGGGTCTCGGAGACGTATGTCCTTGGAAGAAAAAAACTCCCATGAGTTTCATGGTATTGTCCTCTGACATTGATTATCTCTGAATTAAATCACACTGGGTGACTTAAGTCTTTCGGGCTTCATAAGATTAGACATGATATGCTTCTGGGGAGATAGGAGCTACAAATGAATCTAGTTACAGAGGCCTCATGTCTCCTGGCTAGTGACTTTGAGAGTGAAGGAGAGTAGGGAAAGTCTGAAAGATAGCACAAAGCAAACCAAAACAAACCAAGAAAAAAGTCATTGGGCCTCAGGAGGCAATATAACTTGAACAGTAATGAATATTATCCTGCAGTTTGAACAGTTAATAAACCTGTTTTTTAATCTCCAAAGGAACAATTATTTATACAGAAGTGATTGTCCTTGTGACAATCAAACTGGGCTTGATTGTCCTTGTGACAGATAACGGGAGTGACAAAGTATCTGGAAAAGTAGCTCCCCCTCCACTCTGTTACATACTATTGTGACAAGGATCTGGTGTTGCTTTCGTCCTCTCCATGACAGGACAGCATATGGCATCCTTACTATACCTGGGTAGGCCTGGGCATGTGAACTAATAAGGAGGATGGGTGGTGAATGGGGTGCCTCATTCTTCCTTACATGGCTCTCTCCTGATGTACGCAGATGTTTAACTGATGGGAATACTCTGTCTTTTCAGCCATTAATGGAAGGATCTACAATGTGCCTGGCCTGCGAATGTATGAGCAAGAGTGGGTGAGATGGCACCTGCTGAACACCGGCAGCTCCCAAGACATTCACGTGGTTCACTTCCATGGCCAGACGCTGCTGGAAAATGGCACTCAACAGCACCAGCTAGGGGTCTGGCCCCTCCTGCCTGGTAAAGATCTGAGCAGTAAAAAGAGGCCCCTGCTTAAAAAAAAAAAAAAGGGGGGGGCAAGAGAAGGCACTCTTAGCGTCTGCAACTCGTTTCCTCATGCATTTACTCCCTAAAGGGTCAAATATAGATCCCGGGCAAAGCCATATTCCAAAACTGTACACAGAGTGCAACAAAGCCAGAGAATAAATGCACCACACAGCTTAAATATGTGGCCCAACTTGCTTCTACAGAGATGCTATGACTAATGCAGCTTCATCCAAGCCACTGTGTGTACACAGACTGGGTCATAAGAACTTTACAAACTGAATTCCACAAGCAGCTAACACTTTCTGTTGGGACAAAGATGAGAAACTTGCTAATACCTTGGTGCTCTTGAATTCTGCACTCTTTGTCACCCTGATATCCTTGGGCAAATGACTATGGGGGATCTTAATCTTAAACTAACTCATGTGGCTGTTTAGAAGAAAAAAATTTTTTTTTTATTTTTAATGATTGTGAAAGATAAAAAATAAAGATATTTGGAGTTTGTCATATGCGAAGTAATAAGGCTTAAACAAACTACAGTCATTAGAAAGGATCTTTATATGCCAATGAGTTAGCTGTCGATGTACCAGTGTGTCATAGGTGTGTGGATGGAGGTGGAGTGCTAGATGCCATTGATTCTCAAACTGTAATGGGCAAAGCCTAAGAATTGGTTAAAATATAGACACTAAGGCAGAGATTTTGCTCTCAGACTTTGATCCAGTAGATCATAGTCAGGAGCCCAGGAATCTGAATTTTAAATGAGTCACCTACTTCCACAAAGGCCCTCAGCTAATAAAGGCAGTCCTTTGGTGGGACTCTGAGTGGGGAAGTTGCTATGTGAGTCAGCTTTGGATGAGGGTACAGAAGTTTAAATTGGGCCTGCTTTGGCTAGGAGTAGGACAAAGAGGGTTCTTGTTTGTTTCAATCATGCCAGTGACTCATTAATAAGGCTATAAAGTGCATTCTACTAAAAAACAAAGACAGGATTAGTAAAACTCATTCCTCAATTTTTTTTAAAGATTTATTTATTTAATTTATTTATACAAGAACCAAAGTATAGGCCAGATGCACAGAAGGGTGAGAGGATTCACCAGAGATAGAGCAGGAAACAGAACAGGCAGACTGACGAAATACACTGCTGAGGGGAGCAGCGGGCACTACAGGAGAGGTCTGCCGCACCATGTGGGACCCTTGCTGGCCGGTTAGCTGGCTGGCTGGGAACAAACTCGTGCTGCAGAGGCTGCGGACAGCTTCACAGAGTGGCGCTCAACCACCTGTGCCACCAGGGGAGGCCCCATTCCTTAATTTTTGCAAATGTTACCAGATCAGGGCCTCCATGGTTTGACCACAGTGCTGTGAAGCTGTCTGCAGCCTCTGCAGTGCAGGTTTGATTCCTGGCCAGCCAGGGAAATTCCCACATGGCATGGCAGACCTCTCCTGTCGCACCCGCTGCTCCCCTCAGCAGTGTATTTTGGTCGTCTGCCTGTTCTGCTCCCAGCTCTGTCTCTGGGGAATCCTCTTGCCCTCCCGCACCTCTGGCCTGTACCCCAGCTCTTGTACAAAAATAAATAAATCTTTAAAAAAAATGTTATCAGATCAGGCATCCTTCCCTGAGTCTGAGAGAAGCACTGAGAAGCTGGGATTGGCTGACCCACCTAACTTTGCAAACCTAAATATCTGCATTGGACCTGGGAAGGTCTTTCTTTAGTGTCTTTGAGGAGAACAATCATCAGCTATTAATCTTTACTCACATTCTGGGAAACAGTCACAAATGATAGCAAATTTAAGAATTCACTGGTAATTGATAACATTAAATACCAAAATGTATAATCAGAAGTTTCAGAAATCTCTTTTCCCAGTGATTTTTGAAATGATTTGTGTATAATTCTATCTAAATATGTAAACTTAATTGAAAATTGAAATATGGGTGAGGTGTTTTATTTTAATTTTCTTATACAAAAAAGGAAAAACTAGCAAAATGAAGACAGAAAGGAAATATGTACACTATTTTTGAGGTGCAATGATGGATTGCTCAAGATTGTTTTGCCACTTAGGACTAGGAAACTATATTATGTATGGGTGGGTCAGCTATAACATTATATACAAATAAATGAAGGTTTCTTTTTATTGAGTTGTGTTGGAAATGTTTTAAAGTTCCAGGGAGATTTATTTTTATTAATATATATACATTCTTGTTTTCTCTTTATTTGCTTATTATACCTCTAGTCCTGCCTAGAGATAAATGGATAACTTTTAAGCTCTAATCTGAAGTTTTTGTGATATAAAGTTTCTACAATTTTTTGGTAGCTGTCAACCATATTAACTTGTTTATCTTTGGGTATTTGATGTTGTCCCTTACTCTCTATTTTAGGTTCATTTAAAACTCTTGAAATGAAGGCATCAAAACCAGGCTGGTGGCTCCTAGACACACAGGTTGGAGAAAACCAGAAAGAAGGGATGCAAACACCATTTCTCATCATAGACAAAGGTATCATTTAAGAGTCACATCGTATTTTTAGCAGGAGAGTACCTGTTACTAGAATGTTCCCAATATTTAGATGGGAAATATTCAACTCAGAGAATTCAGACATGAAAGAGACATAATCTGTCATGGTAATTGCTTTCATTCTGACCCATGGTACAACTATACGATAAACATCAGTCCTCTAGGAACTTAATCCAGATGGTTCAGCCCAAGGCATGCCTTCCAACTATGGATCCAATGTAAAGTTATCCTTATTCATGCATAGTTTGAGATCCATAGGAAAGTACATGAAGAAATTCTACAGTTTCTTAGAGAAGAAAAGGGAAAAGATGCCTGGATTTCAACAATGACTGAGATAAACAGTGAACTTAGCATTTCAATATTCGAGAAATATAGTTTCCATTTGTATAGTCAGCCAGCCAGCATCTATCAAGTACCTGTTGAGCAATGTGTCAACATCCAGATGGCTCAGTGAATGGTATTTCTCTTCCATGAAGAAGAAATCAAAAACCTTGCAAACTTTCAGGTCAATTTTTGAGAAGAGAGTCTTCTGAGGGATAGTACTTAATGTTGGAAAATGATTTGTTTTAAATATGAATAGATGGAGATTAGTTTTAAAGCTAATGCATTTCATGATTTCAGTGGTTTTCCACTACGGTGTCACCATTTCTATTAAGGCACCAGTCTTTTTAGTGTATTTACCATTTTATAATCAGAAATATCTAAGACATTGCAACAAAAGATAGGTAAAAATATCTAATTACTGACCCACAGGAGATAGAATCTATAGCCATGGAGCTTTTAGTTTGTTACATATATTTTTGAAGAAAAATTACTCATTATTCTGGTTTTTGCTTTTTTTTCCCGTAGAATGTAAGATGCCAATGGGGTTGAGCACGGGTACTGTAACTGATTCACAGATCAAGGCTTCTGAGTATTTGAGTAAGTAGTAACCTATGAATGGTACCTCCTACAATTATGCAGTGTGGAGCTTGCAAAACCGTCCCTGAAAACCCTGCCAGTTAAATCTATGGGCTATTGCTACTCTGTAGGAGGCTTTTTTCCCCCTAAAGATTTATTTATTTATTATAAGATTTATTTATTTTTATACAAGAGCTGGGGTACAGGCCAGAGACACTGGAGGGTGAGAGGATTCACCAGAGACAGAGCGGGGAACAGAACAGACAGACGACCGAAATACACTGCTGAGGGGAGCAGTGGGCACAACAGGAAAGGTCTGCCATGCCATGTGGGAATCTCCATGGCAGGCTGGGAATCGAACCCGTGCTGCAGAGGCTGTGAACAGCCTCACAGTGCTGTGCTCAACTCGCTGAGCCACAGGGGAAGCCCTGCAGGAGGCTTTTCTCTACCACAAAAGCAGCTCCATTTAGGGTGCTCATCTGGTACATGAAGGAACACTATGACAGAAGCTAAAGGTTGCTGTTGCCACTTTATCACTACCAACCCCTCTAGTGTATAATATTCTCAAAAAGTGTCTCCAAGGGAAGACCAAGAGCTACATAGTCAGTCCAGTCTCTCAGCAGGGATTGGACAAGAAGTGAATAGCTTATTCTTATGACCATGTTTTCAAAACTTTCTCCATTTGTCCTTATTCTATATTTGATTCTTTGTATAATATTCCAGCCAGGTTAACAGGGTTTTGTGGATCAGGGATTACAGATCCCATTAATAGGGCCTTTTGCTATGCCAACCATCTATCTATTCAAGAAACTTTGTTCATCACCATTTTGTGATGAATTTCCTCACTCTGCCTCAAACTCCTTCAGAAGAGCAAGAGGTCAACTGCAAGGAATCATTAGGCTCTCCTAAATCCTTTCCAGATCTTGCTGTTAGGCAGGCACACTCAGCCACAACCACATCCACATAAATGAGAAAAAATAAACCAGGCTTGTATGCAAGAAAGGGGGTAAGTGGTAGCAAGAGCTGGCCAAGCAAAGACATAAAGTCAAGATTTTGTCATCCTGGGTTGACTTAATAGCTGAGATCCCTGTCAACTGCTAGTCTCCTAACTGCAACAAAGGTTTTCCAAGGAACTGGTTTCCCCTTGGGACTAAATTCCCATGAGAAGCTGTTTCTGTAGTTTGTTTGGTTTTAACTCAGAATAAACTTTTTTCCCTTGGGTTTAGGTTATTGGGAGCCCAAATTAGCAAGATTAAATAATGGAGGATCATATAATGCTTGGATTGCAGAAAAATCTTCAACAGATTATGTCTCTACACCTTGGATCCAGGTATGACTTATTAACTTGATAATATTGACTCCTATTATAATAAAAATGACAGTGACTTCATAATTTCTTCTTCTTGCTCTTGCAATGTTAGGAAAAATAGCAATTATTAGATGGTAGGCTCTGTTCTCAGTATTCTACATATTCAAAATGAACCCAATGAGGCTATTTCTAGTAATATCCCACTTTACAGATGAAAAAAGGTAAGACTTCCCAAAGTCACACATAGCCAGTTAGGGACTGAGCTAGGATTCAAGTCCATGTACTAAGTGTGCAAATATGGATTGCATCTAATAGTTTTACTATCAATAGTTTGCTGAGACCTTAGATTCTAGTTTTTTAGTACAAAAGCAAGCTGGTTGTACAGCAAATTAAGGCAATGAGTGATTTGTTAACATGAACAGTTCTGCTTTGCTGTATTACAGGTGGACTTGCAAAGGGAAGTCTTACTCACAGGGATTCAGACCCAAGGTGCCAAACACTATCTGAAGTCCTACTATACCACTGAGTTTACTGTGGCTTACAGCTCTGATCAGTCAAATTGGAGGATCTTCAAAGGGAATAGCACAAAGAATGTGATGGTCTGTATGCATTTTTCCTTTCTGAATTTCAAGACCCACCCTCATATCTATGTCTAGTTTACCTTAGATTATGACTGTCTTTTTAAAAAAAAAACCTTCTGTATATTAGAAAGAGGAATGGCTTTGCTAGGGCTTTTGACTGTATATGACAAATTATGATAAACCTGATTTCTGAAACTTCAAAACACCATAAAACTTGGGGAAAATAATTACTTTATCATCCAGCTAAATATCCAGACCTCTCATATTGGCACATGGGGTACAGGAGAGTAGAACATCTGGTTTTGAGCTTTAAGGAGCGTGTATGAAAAATTAGCCGCCCAGGGTTTGATTTTACTAAATTTTACTTTTTATTTTGTTCTTGATTTCAGTGCACCTGAAGGAAAGAGTTGTATTAATATCACTCTCAAGAATTCTAACCAGTCTCCTTATTCTTTCTACCCTTCAGAGTCTTATGTTTTTAGTTGTCCTTAGCAGAAAGAACAGGCAAAGTATAACTACAACAATTTTCCTAAAAATGTGGAAAGATACCAAAACTTTTAAAATCAAATTGATTTGGTTAGGGCCACAAAGAACTTAATATTACAATTTTATTATATTTTATTATATTATATGATTATATGTTATTATTTATTATGTATTCTATTTATATTATATTATTTATAATTTTATTATAAAATCACCTATTAGACAATTGTTATATAATTAAAATTTCCTCTTTTCCTCTAGTATTTTGGCGGTAATTTTGATGCCTCTACAGTAAAAGAGAATACATTTGATCCCCCTTTTGTGGCTAGATATATTAGGATTTCTCCAACTAGATCCTATAACAGACCTACCCTTCGACTGGAGCTGCAAGGTTGTGAGGTTAACGGTAAGAGGGAAAATGCACTATTTTCTTGCTGTTGTGCAAAGAATCAAGATTTTGTAGGTGTGGGAGGATGGGTAGAGTTATTCTCTTGAATCACTGCAGCTCCTAAAAAACCTTTGTCAAACAGAGATTCCACTCAGATAAACTCCATGTGATCAGGACCAAGACTGGTTCTACCAGCCAGAGTAGATACCATCTCTCTGTCTACTGATAAAAGCACTACCCTGACCCTCTGGGGAAGAACCTTAGCTCACAAAGACCTCAGCTGATCCCTTTTTAATAAGAACTATCTGAGATTCAAACTAGACCTGACTCTTTCAAAGTCCTCCAGGCCACTCAACTTTAATGTCATGAAAATATTGAGCAACATTACTGTCACATATTATTGTTTACAGAATATTTTTGAAAATTAAATCTGCATTCCAACCGTCTGAAACCTGATTGTGCTCCATATAGTTTCATACCCTATATAGGTACCCAAGCCTCTTCTCTGTAAGCTTTTTTTCAGAAAGTCAGTGTTATCTGTGGTATAAATAAATCTAGGTGATCACAAACAGCCATAATAAAATTCTACCACACATAACAAGGCTTATTCTTAAGGCAGTGCCTTCCAAAATTTTTCACATAAGCACATATAGGAAATAACATCACTCTAGCATTCTGGGATAAAAAACAAAAGCCATTGACCCACAGCTTGGCTACTCCAGGAACCTCCGGTTTCAACCAAGATCTGAGGTAGGAGAGAAACAATATACAATACCCGAGTGTTTCTGAGACAGCCTGTAGGGAGAAAGTACATTCTCTCAGGGTGGACAGAAGAAGCCTTGGCCTACAGTGGAGAAAGTATTTGAAATTTGGAAATAGTTTCTTATCAAATCCAGTAATGGAATATAGTACACTCTTAATATTCCTGAGGGATAGTGATAGGGACATTTTGCCAATTAGCAGAGAAACAATGCAAATTTTATACAGGTAAGAACTTCACCCTTGAAACTGCTCCATAAATCAGTGGGCTTTTCCCCACATGGTATATGATATCATTGGTACTTTGTAAGATTATAGAGTCAAACTACTCTCAAATGTGACTTTCAACTCTATTAATCTATTTAAAACCTCTATTTTCTATACAAGAAGCATTACTCTTTTTCTCTTCACTTTCTTGGTATCTGTATAACTAGTATTAGCAGTGGGCTTTCTTCTATGAAAGGCTTTTTTTTTAATGGAGAATATAAAGTATCACTTCAGAAAAATGTCTCCATGATTTCCTAACAAGAGCAGAGCATCACATCATCATCATCATCATCATCATTATCATGCTGATGGAGGAAGACAGACAGCTGGGTATTCCCACTGCCTATGTATCTTATACTCACAGTTTATCCTTGCTGCTTATGATGTTCAAATACATGCCCTGGCAAAATTTCAAAAGATATATACCATGAATCACCCATAAAGAATTGAAAGGAAAAGATTAAATTTGACTACCAAGCATCCACTATGTCTTCTTTGTAGTTTGCTAGAAGAAACAGAATGATTTTATATACCTAGTAATATAAGTATATTGTCTACTTCAAAGCAAACATAAGGTTCCATGACTCCCTTGAGAACAGAAATAAGTTTAGATATTGAGACTGTGATATCAGACTACCAAGGCTTAAATTGAATTTCTGATTCTTCTAGCAGTGACAACTTTAGGCAAGTATTTTTTTTTCTTGCTGTGCTTTTGTTTTCTCATTTGTAAAATGGAGATAATTAAGAGTATTAAATAATACATGGAAAACTTGAAAAAAGGATTTGGCACTTGAGACAATATTTTTGTGCTGGATGTTTTCGTTATAACTTGGTAGTAATACAATACTATTTCTACACTGCAAAACATTATGTGGGGAATATTGGTGGGGTGTAATTAATCACCTTACTTTTCTTTTGATAGGATGTTCTACACCACTTGGTATGGAAAGTGGAAAGATAGAAAACACGCAAATCACAGCTTCCTCATTTAAAAAATCTTGGTGGGGAGATTACTGGGAACCTTTCCGTGCCCGTCTTAATGCCCAGGGCCGTGTGAATGCCTGGCAAGCCAAGGTGAATATCCCCTTTGAATATGAAATGCTGTAAATCCAGAGTTCTAAACCAGTGATCTAAGTTTAGAAAATGCCTCCAAGAGAGTTGTATTGCCCCTGATATTCAAGTGACTTAATTAAAGGGTAACTGTTGGTGGATTCATTTTTATTTCACTCTTCACCTGGCTGGCAAAATCAGAATGGAATCAGAATTCAGAACCATCTTGTCAGCTAAAGTTCAAGTTCCCTAATTTCTACCCTCCTATTTCCCTCCCTTAAGATACCTAATTCTCCAATTTTCTGGACTCTATAGGATTCTAGGTCCTGTCCTTAAATTAGGACACAAGAGAGGAAAAGGGAACTGTGGTGCTAACGGAATAAAAGAGAAATTTAGACTCCGTACAGATAGTCTGGGGAGCCAATGTCTGTGTCTTTCTAATAAAGAAAGAATTACTGGATGTTAAAAAGGTGAGGGGCTTTACAAAGCATCTATTAAGACTTTTTCTTTAAAATCTAAGCACAAAAGAGATGAAATATTTTAGCTTAGCCTGATGGCAGATTCAGGAATTCCATTTCCCCATAACCAACTCAGTGCTCCTTCTATCATTTAAAGTAACCCAAGCACCTCATTTTGCAATTGTGCAGGGGTGCTGGGGGAATGGAAAATGAGACCCAAAGGAGAACGATAAAAGTAACAATGTTATATTTATATAAAATATAAACAATACAAATAAAAAGTTAAAGAGAGAGGGGATGCAGTTTAATCATTCCCAATGACTTAGAGCTGTTTGTAGAGAAATCTTGTCACACTATCCTCCAATTTGATAGCCTTTTTAAAAGCTGGCTCTGCATGTAATTTGTTCATTGTCTATATGATGTAATAAAAGTTCTAAATTTAATTTTTTAATGCTGTCATTTTCACCTGTAATTCTAGGTCAGATCTACTGATATTTGTTTGACTTAACCTATTAGATTAAATGTCTTTATAGGTTTCTTTAGAGAAGCTGAAAATTTAAGCCACACATATGCAGGCATTCACACCTCTACCTCTTGTATGTCCACAAAAATTGTTTTTGCTTAAAAAATTCTCTCGTTAACCACACTCTGTATCACTAGGACCACCTTGATTTGAAGACACACTAAAATAAAACCACCAGATATCACTAGATAGTAGTAAGAAACTAGCAAAATATTATCTACATAATAATTTTAATTCAATTAATTTGCTTTAAAACACAGATAGTATTTGTATACATACATATGTGCTCACACAGACATCCACTACTGAGTGGAAATATTCATTATTTCATATAGAGTCGAATGAAACTATGACCAGTCTCCCAAAGGTGAAAATTCATCTTTGATTACTCCAAAACTCAATTCATTCTCCTGATCGGCTTCCTCTGAGTACATATCACCAGACAAATGATTAGACATTTTTTTAAACCAGAAACAGGATAATTACTATGCCACACTATGTCATAGATATGGTCTTACCAGGTGTCTCAAATATTACATTTACTTGAAATATCAAAAAAGAAATTGGAATACTTCTATTAACATTAGCCATGGAAGAAAAAAGGTAGGACTTTTCTAACATAGATTAAATAACAAGATTATTAAAACCTTTCCCATAGTGTCATTTTATTTAAGTAAGTCCACTTGAGAGAATAATATTGACAGATAATATAGGAATTTAATGTTTTCTCAAGTAGAATTCATTTACTTATTCAAAAAGAATTTGTTGAATGCAAATGGTGCACTATGTATCATGAGAAGCAAAACTAAATATGCTCTCAAAGAGTAAGGGATATGAACAAGTAAATAATTATTGTACAATATGTGAAATACTCCAGCAGATGTTTATATATGTGCTGTGAAAGCAAACAGAACAAGGAAAGCTTTTAGCAGATAGAGTATTTTAAGTGATGAGATAGAAACAAAATCCTCTTGAACTCTATGCATTTCTGAGTTGTCTTAGTCTAAAAAATCTATCTTATCCATGTGTTATCATTTTCATAGGCAAATAATATCAAACAGTGGTTACAAATTGATCTGCTCAAAATCAAGAAGATAACTGCAATTGTAACCCAGGGTTGCAAGTCTCTGTCCTCTGAAATGTATGTGAAGAGCTACACCATCCAGTACAGTGACCAGGGAGTGGAATGGAAACCTTATAGGCAGAAATCCTCCATGGTGGACAAGGTGGGAGCTTGGCAAAAAGAAAACAATTTAAAAACTTTATTATGATAATAATAGTACATTGTATTTGTAAATGGTTCTCTACACTTGACAAATATGTACTGACATGCACTGTCTTTTTAAGTTTCTAAATCCTAGCTCTGCAGGTAGCTTGTCTTGGGACAGGAACAGAGCCCCTACCTACTCCCTGTGAAACAGGAAAAAGACAGGGGTTGATGTGAAGCTTACTTAGCTATGATAGAGCTAACTGCTGAAGGGTTGTAGGTCAGCCTAAGTTACTGTAAATTACCATAGAATGGGTGACTTGACATGCACTATTTGTCACAGTTCTAAAAGTTAGAGTCCTAGGCAAGGGTGCCAGTTATGGTCAGGTTCTTGCTGATGGTACTCTTCCTGGGTGTGTTCTTGTATGACCTTCCTTGGTGTGTGGAGAGGAAGAGGGAGGGAAGGAAGGAGGTATCTTCTCTTTTTATAAGCATTTTAATCTCATCTTGAGGATTCCACCCTCATGACCTAATATAATCCTAATTACCCTCCAAATACCCTGGCCTCCTAATACCATCCTATTGGGGATTGAAGGTTTTGATATATGAATTTGGGAGGACACAAAAAATACAGTCTATAATAGGGGCTAGAAAAGGTCCCACTGTGAAATAAAAATATATTAGCATTGCCTTGGATATACCTATTATTCATGACTAATTAAACATCCATGACCATAAAACTTTCTGTATCATATTCTCACTAAGCAGAAAACAATTGTATCTTTACTGGCAAGGAGACAAACTTTCTACAAGATGAAGTATTTCATTACACTCCTAAATTCCTACTTATGTGATTTTAAAAATGCTACTAAAGGTAAAACCAAGGAGATGAACCTAATATTCCAATACCCAATGAGCCCAATTCCAATACCTGGGCTGAAGCTAGTAGGATGGGGCGACACAAGAAGGAGTGAACTTTTGCTGAATGTCTACCATGGGCTTAACACTTATCTCATTAATGAATTTAATTTTTTTCTTTTTAAGCCCCATGTGGGTGCATTGGTTGTTTTATTTCTCACTGTGCAAGCATGTTCTCACATCAGGATAGTTATTGTCAAAACTAGTGATTTAGCTTCCATTATGTGTAAATCTTGGGGAACTTGCTGAGGATGCACAAAAAAGAAAGGCATAAAATTCAGTCTAAATGAGGATATAGGGCATATGCTGAAAAGGATTAAAAAGTTCATGTTTGTACTTTATTTTATATGTTAGTGATAATTCACCATTTATTAGTGTTCCCTTTTTGGCACTTACTAGGCATTCAACATATGCTTACATACTTTTTCAAAGTTTTCACAGAAACTTCTGTGAGATAAATTTTCTTATCTCTATTTCACCAGTGATGAAATGGAGAAACAGAGATTGTAATTTGTTCAAAGTCACAGAGCTTTTCCACAGTACCATGTCAGGTTTCTTCATTTTTCCCTAATTTAACTTAGATCCCGGTGAGGTGAGACAGACAGGAGTCTGTCTATCTGGTGTGTGATTTCATAATTAATTGAAGAATATCTCTATGATAATGTCAGGCATGTTCACTAATGTCCTCAGTTTGAATTAAAAAGATTTTTAAAAGATGTAAAATTTTTATACCCATTATACCATCATTAAAGATTTTCTCTCATTTTACTTTCAGATTTTTGAAGGAAACAGTAATACTAAAGGACATGTGAAGAACTTTTTCAACCCACCAATTATTTCCAGGTTTATCCGCATCATTCCTAAGACATGGAATCAAAGTATTACCCTTCGACTAGAACTCTTTGGCTGTGATATTTACTAGAATTGAATATTCAAAAAGATAGGAGGGGCCCTTAAATATAAAAACCATTTAGAGTGGGCAATGGATATTATAGCTATTTCAAATGTTAATGATTTTCTACTATTTCCTTTATTTTCTATAGGAGAATGAAATTTTATATATGAAACTTTTATAATGCAACTCCTTGCTTCCATTAGGCGAGGCAGTACTATTACTCCTACATTAACTTGAAAATACATGGGAAAGGATTAAGAACCAACAAGAAAATGGCTCTTCTTCCACAATGATGAAGTATATTGTGTAAAGTAAGACTCATGTAGTTAGCATGCTTCATTACCATTCTTTTAAATTTCATTCACATTAATAAAAAGATTACTTTCTTAAACCATTTATTGACCTGGCTAGCTTTCACTGCTACATTTCTTTGAAAGAACTATGATTTTAAAGTAAAGAAAGGGGCCTACCGGGTGGCGCAGCGAGTTAAGCGCTGTGCTTTGAAGCTGTCCACAGCCTCTGTAGCGTGGGTTCGATTCCCGGCCGGCCAGGGTGAAACCCACATGGTGTGGCAGACCTCTTCTGCCTCACCCACTGCTCCCCTCAGAAGTGTCTTTGGTCCGTCTGCCTGTTCTGCTCCCCGCTCTCTCTGGTGAATTCTCTCACCCTCCCATGCCTCTGACCTGTACCCCAGTTCTTGTGTAAATAACTCTTAAAAAAAATAAAGAAAATAAAGAAAACAAATATGATTTTTCATTGGCTTTTCCCAGCAGTAGAAAGGGGGGGAAAAAAATCTTACCATGTGAAACTACTAGTTCTTAAAATACCCTAACCCACCTAAATGACAATGATTTTTCTGACCCTCCATGAGTAAAGATATGAGTCAGCGTGTTTTCAGAAGTCCTCTTAGACTTGTGAATCAGGTCTGATCTCCCTTGGGCTGCACATATTGATATTCAAGTTAGGGGGTCATTAGACATGGAATGAAACCAAAACCACTCTGATAAAACTGAACATGTAACCTTGACTTCCTTCTAGCTGGCATTATATGAAATACTATTTAAAAACATAGGTTCACCTAAGGGAAAGCCACTACCTGTGAACAAAGCACTGGAACTATTACTCAGATGCAGCCATTCGTGCTAGAACTGGCACCAAACCAATCTGGCAAGCAGTTGAAGTTCTCATTCAGTGCCCTTCTCTCTGTTTATCCAACCTACCCCTCTCTCTACCTCAGACATTGCCCCTTTTAGCATTCCCTGCCCTGAGAACTTGGCATCCAATGATCCTAAGACATAGCAAGCCTGGGGGACTTTTTGACATCCTTTAAGTTACTTGGAATAGACAGTAACCGATGAACAAACCATCTCAAAATTTAGTGCTAAAAGCAACAATAAAGGTATTATCATGTCATTGTGGCATGACTGTTCAGCTGGGCAGTTTTACTGCTTGATTTCATTTGGGTCCCCTGTGAGGGTACAATCAGACAGTGGTTAAGCCAGAGTCATCAGGAAGCTCAACTAAATGCTGGGGTAGTCTGTCCTGTCTCCCTCTCCAAAATGTTTCTGGTTCCCAGGGAAGCCTTGTCAATAAATGGTGCTGGGAAAACTGGACTGCAACATGCAAAAGAATGAAACTAGACTACTATCTAATACCATATACAAAAATCAACTCAAAATGGATAAAAGACTTGAATGTAAGAACTAACACCATAAAATATATAGAAGAAAATATATAGAAGAAAGAATATATATATATAGAAGAAAACATAGACAAAAAACTTCAGGAACATCTTTGAGGGTTCTTCTCCAGAAGCAAGGCAAACAAAGGAGAAGATAAACAACTGGGACTATATAGCAAACTAAAAAGCTTCTGTACATCAAAAGATACAATAATCAAAACAAAGAGACATCCTATGGAATAGGAGAAAATATTTGCACACCATATGACAGATAAAGGACTGATAGCAAAGATCTACAAAGAACTTACACAATTCAACAAAAACAAAGCAAATAACCCAGTCAAAAAGTGGGTAGAAGAACTAAAAAGACACTTCTCCAAAGAAGAAATACAAATGGCCAATAGGTATATGAAAATCTGTTCAGGGATTCTCTGGTGGTGCAAGGGATTAAGGCTCAGCACTGTGAAGATATCCCCAGGCACTGCAGTTCCATGCCCCACCAAGGAGCTAATTCAGTTGGTGCAGCAGATCTCTTCTGTCTGGCTCACTGCTCCCCCCCAGCAGTGTGTTTTAGTTGGTCTCCCTGTTCTGTTCCCTGCTGTGTCTCTGGTGAATCCTCTCAGCCCCTGCATCTCTGGCCAGTTCTTATATGCATAAATAAATAAATCTTAAAAAAAAAGAAAATTGTTGAACATCACTAATTACTAGGGAAATGCAAATAAGATACCACCTCACTCCAGTAAGAATGGTCCACATTTTATTTTATTTTTTTTTAAAAGATAGTAATATTTTTTTTTTAAGATTTTATTTATTTATTTATTTATTTATTTATTTATTTATTTATTTATTTATTTATTTATATAAGCACTGGGTACAGTCAGAAGCGCGGGAGGGTGAGAGAATCCACCAGAGCCAGAGCGGGGAGCAGAGCAGGCAGAAGGACCGAAGTACACTGCTGAGGGGAGCAGCGGGCGGCAGGAGAGGTCTGCGCACCATGCGGGACCCTCCTCCGGTGGCCGGGGAGCAGCCGGGGAATTGAACCGGCACCACAGAGGCCGCGGGCAGCTTCGCAACCCAGCGCTCAACCGCTGCGCCACCGGGGAGGCCCAGGTCCACATTTTAAAAAACCAGAAACAACAAATTCTAGAAAGCATATGGAATTAAGGAACTCTCTTATACTCTTCATGGGAATGTAAACTGGTCCTGCCACTATGGAAAGCTGTGTGGAGCTTTCCAGAACACTAAAAATAGATCTACCATATGATCCAGCAATTCCACTCCCAGGAATCTATCCAAAGGACAAAAAAATACTAATTCAAAAGGAAACCTGCACTCCTACGTTTATTGCAGCACTAGTTACAGTAGCCAAGATGGAAACAACCCAAATGCCCCAAAATAGATTAATGGATTGAAAATGTGTGGTATATCTATACAATGGAATATTACTCAGTGATCAAAAAAGACAAACTCATGCCATTTGTGGCAACATGGATAGAGCTGGAAGGGATTATGCTAACTGTAATAAGTAAGAAGGAAAAAGACAAATACTAGATGATCTCGCTTATATGTGGGATATAGAAAAACCAAACAAAAGGAAAAGTAGAAACTAGAAATCTTACCATAGAACTGAGGCATACAGCAAATGAGGGGGGTGCAGTGGAGTCAAAATAGCAGAGGGAAGAGCACAAGGGAATATGGCAATGGTACACAAATATGGTGATGGTATGGTGGTGGGAGAACCATGGGGACTACAACTATGTAAGAAAACTTTGATTAGTTAATGAAAATAAATAGTTTTCAGGTGCTCTTCTTATTACATGGTTTCACCGAATGGAAATTCCATTTGATATCTCAGACAGGGAAGCTGGGCTTCTTATAGAGAATTTCAGGTTCCCAAAAGCAAATGTTCAAAGATGCCAGTCCTTTTAAAGGCTTGATCCAGAACCAGCACAGCTTCACTTCAGCTGCACTCTGTAGGGGAACCAACTCCTGGACCAGCCCAATACAATGTTGGATAGAACTACTCAAGGGTGTGCCACTGTTATCTGTCATATGTGGGGAAATTGATTGACAGTTGATGAGATAATCACATGGATATATTTGGATAGTGATGAGTTTATGTGATTATTTTGTTTTGTTTTGTTTTATCAGTGGCCTACATTTATTTACACTACCCCAAATTTATCTCTATTTTCATGTTTTACACTTAGGGGAAGCTTCTTAATATCTCAGGAAGGATGTATAGATCACCTGTCTTTGGGGGAGGAGCATTAAATTTGGCAATAGGTTTACCTTCCTTTCTATTTATCTCCCCACTGCTTTCTAACAGAGTTCCTCCTTGTTGACTAAGGATGTTTTCAAAAGCCTCAGAAAATAGACTTTTCTGAAGCCTATAATGTGATCATTCTATTTTCAGATATGACATAGAAGAAAATGTAAAATTTATTTTCTGATTGGTCTTGGGGAAATAGTGAAAAATGTTATATGTTTTTGTGTAAAGTGCTTAGAATAGTATTTGGCACATAGTAACACTCTATAGGTATTATTACATTAATAATAATAAGATAAATGTGATACACTATAAATTAATGTTATTAATTATGAAAAATTATTAATTTATGCTGTATTGACTACCTTGTCATTAGTTTGTGTTAATATGCATATAATAAAGATGGTTGAAATGGTAAGTTTTATAATTATGCAGTTCAGTAGTATTAAGTACATACAAGTGTTGTACTTTTTTTTTGTTGTTGTTGTTGAGGTATTCCTGCTGTTTTTTTTTTTTAAATAATAAATTTTATTTTTATATTCCCCATACAATTGCAACCCCCCCATTCTGACCCCAATCCCTCCCCTCCCACCCCCCACCCCCCCAAAAGTGTCTCTGTTTCATAGATTTTTGTTGATTTTGATTTTCACTTTCTTATTCATTTTCCTGGTCCCTTATTTAAATTTTCTAGATTCCTGCTATGAGTGAGACCATCCGGTATTTTTCTTTTTCTTTCTGGCTTATTTCGCTGAGCATGATCCCTTCTAGCGCCATCCATGTTGCTGCAAATTGCATGTGTTTATCTTTTTTGAATGCTGAGTAATATTCCATGGTATATATGTACCACATCTTCTTGATCCAGTCATCTATTTTTGGGTATTTGGGCTGTTTCCAAAGCTTAGCTATTGTAAATAGTGCTGCTATAAACATAGGGGTGCAGGTATTCTTTGGAATTGATGTTTCTGTGTCCTTTGGGTAAATACCTAGGAGTGGAATTGCTGGATCATATGGAAGCTCTATGTTTAGTAGGTCCAGAAATCTCCACACAGCTCTCCATAGTGGTTGGACCAGTTTGCACTCCCACCAACAGTGCAGGACAGTTCCTTTTTCTCCGCACCCTCGCCAACATTTGTTGTTGCTAGTTTTTTTAATATGTGCCATTCTCACTGGTGTAAGATGGTATCTCATGGTAGTTTTGATTTGCATTTCCCTGATTACAAGTGATGTTGAACATTTTTTCATATGCCTGTTGGCCATTTGCATTTCCTCTTCAGAGAAGTTTCTTTTTAGCTCTTCTGCCCATTTTTTGACTGGATTATTTTCTTTGTTGTTGTTGAGTTTCACCAGCTCTTTGCAGATTTTTGTGATCAGTCCTTTATCATTAGTGTTGTGTGCAAAAATGTTCTCCCAGTTAGTGGGGTTTCTCTTTGTTTTTTGTTATTGTCTCTTTTGCTGTGCAGAAGCTCTTTAATTTGATGTAGTCCCAGCTGTTTATCTTTGCCTTCACTATCACTGCTTTGGGTGATGTGTCTGTAAAGATGTCTTTGATGTGCATATCACGTAGTGTTTCGCCTATATTTTCTTCTATGTACATTTAATGCTCTATTTCTACCTGTAACTCTATGCTTTTACCAGTAGGTGGCGAATCCAGTCCAACTCTACATAGTCAGCGTTATGGAGACTTTCTCACATGGATGTCAAACCTCAATTATCCTGGCCAAACAGAGAATTAAACAGCTTGCACTGTCTTCTTCAATGGACTTAATTGTTCTATTATATTTTCTCAGTAGTAGGGACTATTTAACATTAGTTTACAACATGAATCCACCAGCTAGTGTGAAATTCAGAAATTATTGTCAATTATCCACAGATTAGATAATTTTAAAAATTAAGTAAAAATTCACAAATGGAGAAGGGACTATACTTGCAAACTACAAATTAGTTTCCAGTGGAGAAGGCTTGATATGGGGAAAGGTAAATAAGTTGTGCCAGAGATAAACTAGAAAAGAGTATCAGTATGCTAGATCTTCATGCTAGTATGAAGATAGTGTGGTTGGGTATTTGCCAGGCATGATATAGAATATTTTCTGCCTTCCTAGCAGCTTTATAAATTAAAGGTTCTCATACTTCTGGTGGTAAAATAACTAGAAAGCACACACTCTTAACAAAAAATAAAGCTCAAATGACTAAACACAACATAATTTTATGTGCTATTATGAATAAATAAATTTATCTCTCATCTTGCTCTCCCAAAAAGTTTAAGGTTGCTTTAAAAAACACAAAATACTACTTGATAACAAATGTAAAAATAGAAAAAGCAAAAACAGAAGTAATAAAATAAACAAAAGAAAGGATTACATGAAAATGCATACCATAAAGCTCTTCTCCTTGCTAGGATAGGCTTGGATTTAGCATCAAGTTTTTAATATCAGACGCAAAAATAAAAACCTTTTCAATTTTATAACACAGTGTCTCCAAAAATTGTTCCAAAGATGCACTTTCCTTGATTTTGAAATGAAAAATTTCTCCCAAAGGTCCACAGAAAGAAGCACCATATAATGAGCAAAGTGACTCTAACTAGAGCAGATTTCTCAGCCCTGTTTCCTGCACTTGCATGGGAGAGGCAGAGGGATTCCCAACAAGGCAGATTTCAGTAAAGCAAGTCTTCAAAAGTCAGTGCTTTATCACCCAGATACATGGATCTGGGCTGGTCTGGGTTAAGCCAAAAATAGAATTACAGTCTCTAAAGGAAAACAGTTTAACTTCAGACAACAGTTCCTATCTTAAGTATTATTTTCTCTAAGTCTTAATTTGGATTATCAAGCTCAAGATTGTACGCGCTGTAAAGTGTAACTAATATTTTGCAAAGTTGTTCTGTTCTTGCACCAGATTTTTTTTAATTTTTTTAACAAATTATCTTTTTTTTTAAGATTTATTTATTTATACAAGATTGATTGATTAATTGATTTTTACAAGCACTGGGTACAGTCAGAAGCACGGGAGGGTGAGAGAATTCACCAGAGCCAGAGCAGGGAGCAGAGCAGGCAGAAGGACCAAAGTACACTGCTGAGGGGAGCAGCGGGCGGCAGGAGAGGTCTGCGCGCCATGCGGGACCCTCCTCCGGTGTCTAGGGAGCAGCCGGGGATCGAACGGCGCTGCAGAGGCAGCCAGCAGCTTCGCAACCCAGCGCTCAACCGCTGCGCCACCGGGGAGGCCCTGCACCAGATTTTTTTAATAAGTAAATGGTAGTAGGTGCCAAATAGTTCAAAACAATTAATGAGAAAAAAAGCAAATTTAGAAAATTATGTCCATAAATCTAGTTTTTCTTTCTATAACTTTGGAATACAGCTCCATTCTATTTTGGTAGTACAAGTCTTTACTCCAGCTCACAGAAGAATACCTATGGCAAACACATCAATATTCAAACATATATATGGACATTATCTGACTTGCAATTTATTTCAATTAGTACAGGATGAATTATTTGTAATAATCACCTTTCCTGAAAATGAATATAACATGTTTGGCATCTTTCAATTCAATTCAATTAATATTTATTTTTAATTATTTATAGGAAAGGAAATTGCACATACTGCAAAAAAGTGCTAAGCAGGTGAATAAACCCTCAAGGAACTGGTCAACTTATTTGCAAATTCCTAGTTAGTAAGGTGTGGTTGAGTAATTGCATATTAATAGCTAGCTTCTTAATATTCAGGCATAATTAATTTAATTATGCAATTATATAATGTCATATTAACACTCAGTACAATGCACTCTACACAAATAGTTTCTCCCAGAATTTGAAATCATTTGGACTATAACCCAGATATTGAAACAAATAGTTATAAGCTCCCTGGACAAGGTATTTGCTTTAGGAAAGTGCTATTTATCAAAGATTAAAGCTTTGCAAATAAACCCAGGTTTATATTTAACTATCTTTTGCCAGTCTCCTCTCCACACATACTCATTTCCCTAACACTTCATTGTAATTTTTCAATATTCATGATAGTAAATTTTCCCCTTTTTCATATTAAGAGACCTCCTTTTGAATTTTTATTGTCTATTTATCAAGATACATCTTGTGATTAGGCCCCTTTCAAGTGCTGGATTCCTTAAACCTTATGCCATGATTTGAAAAAAAAAAAAAAAACTACCTAGTGATATTCTGTAGTTTCTTACAATCTCAATTGTATGAATGTGGAGGGATGTTAAATTCGACTGCAGGCCTTTTCAAGAATATATACTTCAAGTGCAAGGCTTCCAGTATATTTCTGAAATCTGTATACCACCCTTTTTACTTTCTATTTCTGACCTTTGCTCTGTTTCATTCTTTGGACTACTAAGGATTTATTAGTAAACAGTATTTTTTTGGTTTTCCTTTCTTCGGTCTTTTCGTTTTCTCTTTTCCCAGAAAATAATGGCACTATTTTCATGTCTCTTTCTCCTTTGACTTTCTGGCTAAGCTTGCACTCAATTAAAATTCCACCTTACTGTGATAAGCATATATCTCTTTAGTCAATTCGTTTATAGACAACTTATGAAGAGGTAGGAATTGTTCTAAGTACTGGAGAACAGACAAAACCTCAATCTAGTGGAGCTTACCTGCAAGTTGAAGGGACAAATAAATAAAAATATACAGAGAGAGACCATTGGACAACTAGCAACAATAAATCAGAGGATGGAACAGGTATGTGTGGAAGGGAGGAGATCATTAAATAGGATGGTCAGGGAAGATCCTAGAGAGAAAGTGACATTTAAGCTAAAAACTGAAGGAGGTGATTAACTAAACAACACAGATACATGACAGGAAAATTTAGCTGGCAGAAAGAACAGTGAGTGCAACCGTCCTGTAATATAAATGTGCAGGAGGTGATCTAGGAGTAACAGGAACCCATGAGGTTGAAGTCAACTGAGCAAGGGGGACAGCAGAAGACTATCAGAGATTAGTGTGTGGGAAAAGGTGGGAAGAGGGGTGGAGCAGGAGGGATTGGCAGTGCAGGTCTAGAAAGCCTCTGGACTTTTTTGGTGAATGATATGGGAGGTAAACTTTTGTGTTTTGATCCTAGTTATACTTTCAAAGAAATGTTCTGCATGCTATATTGATAATAAACTATAGGGGAGCAACAATATTCACAGGAAGACCTACTTTGATGCAATTGCAATTACATATAAGTGGATAGTAGCAATAAAAGGTGGTAAAAGTGGTGAGATTCTGGACATATGTTAAACCAGTAGAATTTGTTGATTGGATTGTGTACAACATAACAGCTACAGCTTATTTGAATAAAAGTCCCCTCCTTTAAAACACCAGCAGGCTTTTTAAAAAGCCCAATGTTGTTCACATGATCCTTTCTTTGTGTTTTCTATCAATTGTCAACATATCAGTTTACATTCCACCTACTTCAGTAGCAAATTCCTGTGAATGTGACCTGAACCCTGGCATCTCTCAGGTCTACCTGTGGAATGTTAAACCCAACCAGCCAGAACCTCCTTGTTCACCCCACCCACTCAGAGTTCACTAAGGCCTCCGTTTTCTCTCAACCCCTTCATTATCTCCTGCCTCTTTGCCCACTTGTGGCTTTACTTCCTTGTCTAAGCACCTGGTGCCCATGTTCATCAACATGACTTACAAACCCTCAGATACTCTTATCTGTATTTCTGTCCCTCATCCCTATGCCCTGAGAAATCCTCATCCTTGGATCTTTCCCGTCCCTGCATTTTCCATGCCTACAGCTTAGCTGTATCACATGGTCATGAATGCCTAGCCAGGCAGTCTCATACGTATCCCTGTCAGTCACAACCTACATAAATTATTTTCAACTTCCATACTCTATGGTATAACCTGTCTCATTCCTGTTTACCTTTTTCTCATATCTATTCTCTTACCACACAGGAGGATAGATAATATTAGGGAACGCTCTCAAGGCTCTCCCACTGTTACCCAAGGTCTATTTATCTCCATGTACATCCTCTATACCTCCTGCCCCAAGGGGGAAAATAAGCTTCCATTTTCTTAGTCAAAATCAAACCTTGATTTTCAATTTTCAATTCTAGTAGATTCCCCTGTTTCAAAACTCCCGAATCTCATAGTGGTGATTATTACACAGTTTTATTTCTCAAAACTTAACTACACACTTATAATGGATGGTTTTTACTGGATGAGAATTCTATCTTAATAAAATTAAGAAACCCTGAATGACTTCCATTTCTTTCCCTCTGCTGATGAATTTATTCCTGCTCTGACAAAAAAAAAAAAAAGTTAAATTTGAACAGGTAATCTGCATTAGCTATCTGCATAAGCACTTAAAGAGATCCTAATATGTGCCAGGTTCTCTCCTAAGTATTTGGAACCTGACCTTCTATGGTTCTTAGATAATAATAGATCTCACTTCCTCTAGACCAATTTTGTGCTTGACACTGCACAAAACAGTTAACAAATCTAACTTCATTTGGTCCTCCCAACTATACCAAAAAGTATATATTATTACCTCACTTTCTATGAGAAAATAGTTTTAGAAAGAGATAGTAACTTGCCCAAGATTGCCAAAAGGTACATTAGGAGCTGTGACCGAAACCCAGGTCTGTCTGGTACACCTCATCAGTAAGCTTTTTATATATATTAAGCCAAATGATGAGGTGTAAGTAGACAGACAGTGGTAATGTAAGACATTATAAAAATCAACTGCTCACAAGTTTTCTGCATTTTCCTGTCCTGTACAAAGGACTGGTCCTCACTGCTGGGGTCACATCAATGTACTCCCAACTTTGTCCCTTGCCAGGATAAGCACTTGAAGCACCAGTTCTCGGTGGACCACCAGATTCAGTACCCTGAATCTATAGAGCAGTTCTTGTATCACACAATAGGAAATGTTAAAAAACTAACCCCAGGTAAAAAACTAGAGAAGGTGTGGTTTATATCATATTGTAAATTGGTATGAGCTACAGGTAAAGCATGAATGAATTGCTCTCCTTGAAGGATATTTGTGCTCTAATATAAAGATAGGGCTTTTGCACTCTGTGTTCATAACAGACTCTAAAGTTGGTTTCATATGAAGACTTTATATTGAAATAGATAAACTAAGCTAACTATGAGCATATAACATAGTAAATGAAGCTGTAAAGTATTAATGAAGGTTGGAAGTGTAACTCATAATGTCAGGGAATACAGCCACCAAGAAACATTTATTGTATGATTTATGCTCAAAACACCGGTCACAGAGAATACAAAGTTAAAGACCAAATACTTCATGTCTGATCACAAAACATTCCCTGTCACTGGGAGAGAAGAAAGTAATGCAATCATCAGAAGTCATTTCTCAGGCAGGAGATGACATGGGCCTAGCTCAAATACATGTGACTTGGGAGTAGTTATGTCCCCTAATAACTGTACACCTCACCAAGAACTGAAAATATCCTCTGTTAATAAAGATTCCAGCCAAGCTCACCTTAACACTGGGGAGGAGATAAAAGTTTATCTCTTCTATACTTTTTTTCCAAAAGATTTTATTTATTTATGCATGTAAGAACTGGGGTGTAGACCAGAGGTATAGGGAAGGTAAGAGGATTCACCAGAGACAGAGTTGGTGAGCAGAACAGACAGATCCACTGAAATACACTGTTGGGGGGAGCAGCAGGCGAGAGAGGAGAGGTCTGCTGTGCCATGTGGGTTAGCTCCCTGGCCAGCTGGGGATCAAACACATGCTGCAGTGGCTAGGGATAGCTTGATAGCACTGTCTTTAGCCCCTGAGCCACCAGGAGGCTCCTTATCTCTTCTATCTTGGTGGACTTTATATAAAATAGCTTGAACACTTAATATTCTACTGGAGAGTATTTTTATTTCTTTTTATTTTTTTAATTTCATTTTATTTTTTAAATTTTTTACATCATTTTCATTTTTGCACAATGTATACATTTTCATCTTGGTTATAGTTCCCATAAAATTCCTACCCCCCTTGTTTTGATCCTACTCCCTCTCCCTCCACCCCCACCCCCCCGCAGTGTGTCTCTGATTTATAGTTGCTTGTTGATTTTGATTTTTACTTTACTAGAATTAGGTTTTTTTCCTGGTCCCTTATTTAGGTTTTCTAAATTCCTGCTAGGAGTGAAACCATCCGGTATTTTTCTTTTTCTTTCTGGCTTATTTCCCTGAGCATAATCCCTTCCAGCTCCATCCATGTTGCTGCAAATGGCATGAGTTTATCTTTTTTTGATTGCTGAGTAATATTCTATTGTGTATATGTACCACATCTTCTTGATCCAGTCATCTATTTTTGGACATTTGGGTTGTTTCCATAGCTTAGCTATTGTAAATAGTGCTGCTATAAACATAGGGGTGCAGGTGCCCTTTTGAATTAATGTTTCTTTGTCCTTTGGGTAAATACCTAGGAGTGGAATTGCTGGATCATATGGAAGCTCCATCTTTAGCAGGTTGAGGAATCTCCACACAGCTACATGCAAAAGAATAAACCTTGATTACTACCTCACACCATGCACAAAACCAACTCAAAATGGATTAAAGAACTAGACATAAGACCTGAAACTATAAAATATATAGAAGGAGATAAAGGCGAAACACTATATGACATACACATCAGTGACATCTTTAAAGACACATCACCCAAAGCAGTGATAGTGAAGGCAAAGATAAACAGCTGGGAGTACACCAAATTAAAGAGCTTCTGTACAGCAAAAGAGACAGAAACCAAAACAAAGAGACACCCCAACGATTGGGAGAAAATTTTTGTACACAACACTAATGATAAAGGGCTGATCACAAAAATCTACAAAGAGCTGATGAGACTCAACCACAACAAAGAAAATAATCCAGTCAAAAAATGGGCAGAAGAGCTAAAAAGAAACTTCTCTGAAGAGGAAATGCAAATGGCCAACAGGCATATGAAAAAATGTTCAACTTCACTTGTATTAGGGAAATGCAAATCAAAACTACAATAAGGGGCCTCCCTGGTGGTGCAAGGGGTTAAGCACCACACTATGAAGCAATCCGCAGCCTCTGCAGTATGAGTTCAATCCCTGGCTGGTCAGGGAGTAACCCACATGGCACGGCAGACCTCTCCTGACTTGTCCGCTGCTCCCCTCAGCAGTGTACTTTGGTCAATTTGCCTGTTCTGTTCCCCACTCTGTCTCTGGTGAATCCTCTCACCCCCCACAACTCTGGCCTGTACCCCAGCTCTTGTATGCATAAATAAATCTTTACAAAAAAAAAAAAACAACACTACAATGAGATACCATCTTACACCAGTGAGGATGCCACACATTAAAAAAAACTAGCAAGAACAATTGTTGGCAAGGATGTGGAGAAAAAGGAACTGTCCTGCACTGCTGGTGGGAGTGCAAACTGGTCCAACTACTATGGAGAATATTTTTAAATGCCTCACCAAAGCACATGGAAAATATATAACTGAGGGGCCTCCCTGGTGGTGCAAGGGGTTAAGCATAAGCACCATGAAGCCACTGTAGCACGAGTTGGATCCCTGGCCAGGAAGGTGACCCACATGGTACAGCAAACCTCTCCTGTCTCGCCTGCTGCTCCCCTCAGTTTATTTCAGTGAATCTGCCTGTTCTGTTCCCCACTGTCTCTGGTGAATCCTCTCTCCCCCCACACCTCTGGCCCACACCCCAGTTCTTGTACGCATAAATAAATATTTTTTTAAAAATACATAACCGAGAGAGAGGATAAGTATGAGAATGTGTTTTTGCATGTGTTTATACATTGTTGGAGGGAGGGGAAGAGAGTGATGCATCAGAAATATTTTAATAGATAGTCTAACTGTGGCTGTGAGAATATCATAAAGCATGTGATCTATTCTTTGATTCAATTATATTGTCACAAATGAACAAGAAGGGAGAAAAAACACACACAAATCCATTTGGGATTTCCTAATTTATGACGCAGTCACATGTGATTATGAATCCTGTTTTTGGAAGTTGTTATAAGAGATTATGTGTTTATAAAACATGACTTAAGGGCCTCCCCGGTGGCGCAGTGGTTGAGCGCTGGGTTGCGAAGCTGCCCACACCCTCTGCAGCGCTGGTTCATTCCCCAGCTGCTCCCCGGCCACCGGAGGAGGGTCCCACATGGCACGCAGACCTCTCCTGCCGCTCGCTGCTCCCCTCAGCAGTGTACTTCGGTCCTTCTGCCTGCTCTGCTCTCCGCTTTGGCTCTGCTGAATTCTCTCACCCTCCCGCGCTTCTGACTGTACCCAGTGCTTTAAAAAAAAAATGACTTAAAACATTTTTCTAGAAAGTTCTATGCATCCTTTTTTTAAAAAAATAAAGTAATAAAATTTTTACCACTTGGCTTGGTTTAACAGTCTAGTCAGTTCTGGTTTCAGGTGAAGTCCATTCTGTATAGTCATTCTGACATAGAAGGCTCTTAAACTGAATCACAGACAGGATTTCCAAGGCTGCCACCTCACAAGTCACTGTCTGCTCCTAGGTTGCCTCTGGCAATCTCTAGAACCCTTCTGGGAAATTCCAAAAGGCAAACCATGAACCTTGGGCCACAAGAATTCAAGTTCTCAGAGAAAAATTCAACAACAGAGATAAGACATCTCCCACAATGCTGACAAGTTTGCAGTCTCCTGATTAAGCCTTTTCAGTTATTCATATTGCTTAAACCCAACTAGGGGCTTAGAAGGACATCCTGTCCCTCTTCTCTTCCCTCTTGATGGGAGCCCAGTTTCTGAAGGTTGAGGGAGGAAGTTGTGTCAACAGGAATGGGAATGCAAATGAGATTCAAGTCCTGAGTTCGGGTTCTGTCATGTGTGGGACTCTGTCATCATACCCTCACCATCAAGATCACTGATGTTGAGAGGTCAGTCAACATCCTTTCCCAGGTCAATTTATTCCTGCCACTTGGGTATAATCTCCCAGTTCAATCAATTGAGTCATAGAACTTTATAGTTGTAAAGACCTTTGGCTATCAGCTAGTCCTAATTCCCATGTTGAAGAAAACTGAGATGCAAGGTACCAATCACTTATGCAAAGTAATATACACTGTTTATAAGAAACTAGAATTTAGGGCTTCCAAATCCTTTTCCAGATTCTTTCCTATAAGTTTCAACAAGTTTTTCCTTAGATGGTTCCTCAAGTGTGTGTGATACTCATACACCTGTGCCATCTAGGCAGGTGATATGTTAAAGCTTTGTTCCTAAGAACATAAAATTCATTCTTTTATTGAATTCCACTGGTGATGGGTACTTGTGGCAGGTCCTTCACATTAGAACTGTTGCACATTAATTTGTCTTTAAAGCCTGAAGTATAATGACCACACAAGCAATTTCTGGAGGAAAGAACTTTGGGAAATTTGGTAGTCTAGAAGGAGATTGTTTTTACATTTTTACTTTGGGCATCTATACTGAAATAAATGCCTGAATTTAGTCCCAATGTAGCCTTCTGAAAATAAGATTAATAAGAACTCAAAACATTTCCATCCTAAAATCATTTTAGGACATAGCTATGTCATTCTGTTTCTTCTACCTTCATTCATTCTATACATTTTCACCAAATTAGTGCTAGATGCCAGGAAGGATACATAGATGAGTGGGACATCTGCCTTTGAGGATTTTATGGACTGGGCAGGGGTAAAGTCATAAAAGTTACAATAAAATGTGATAGCTATAATAGAGGTATATGAATAGCTCTAAGGGAACAGGCAATACATTAGGTAACCTGGATATGTTAAGGAAGTACACAGAGAGAAAATGACATTGTTTTCATTCATTCATTTATTCAACAAGTATTCATTCATTCATTCAACAAGTCCTCCTATAACCAGACACTGTTCTAGAATAGCCAAGTCATTGCTTTTAATGAATTCTAGTGCTTATTCTAGGAAATATGCAAGTAAACAATAAATGGGTAACATAGCGGGTAGCAATGAGTTCTAGGATGAATAAAGCAGGGTAAAGGGACAGAATGATGTAAAAATGGAGACACATGCTATTTTGGTATAAGGTAGTATTTATAATTAGGCAGTGTAGGGTAAATTAATTAATCAGTATTTTTATACCACTAGCCTCTGTGACTATCATCTGTGGCCTTGATGATGAAAATGTAGAAGCATTGGACATGGACATGATTATGAATCACGGACATGATTATGGACACCTGCACTATGGTGTGCACACTTGAGCCGAGAGGCTGGGATAAAAGCCATGGCAGCAGCAACACTGAAGAGAGTGAATAGCGTGACTACAGAGGAAGCCAGACCATGAGATGATACTAGAGAGAGAATGCCAGAGAGAGCCCAGAGAAAAAGCATAAAGATTTGTGGGGGGTAACCAAGCCTCCCAGCCCCACAGCTAGTCCATGCCTGCCTCCATGCAGGCCAGCCTCCCTGTCTAGTATGCCTATGTACTTGCTGTGAGTTGATAGCAAACCTGCCCTGTGCATGCTTGCACAACAGGTGGAAACCTGAAAGTCGTGAGGAGAGCATCATCCCAGTATCTAGTTAAAGACTGTTTCAGGCAGAGGAATTAAAAAGTGCAAAACTCCCAAGGTGGGAGTGTACTTGGTGCATACAAGGAACAATGAGGGAGCCAGTGATTGGCCCCAAATGGGAAGGCAGAGAGTCACAGGAGAGGTATTAATAATTAGGCAGCTCAGAGGAGATGTGATGATGGTTTGGACTATCACAGTAGTAAGGGAGCTAAGGCATCTGAGTGGCACCTTGAGAAGATGGTGCACAACTTGTGGCTGAACATAGGAAAGTATATGGGTGAGTAGTAGAGAATAAGATAACAAAAATTAGAAATAAGAAGTTTCAACATTATTCAATAAGTATGAAAACAACCAGAGGTAAGGACAAAGGTAATGATCAACTTTAAGAAGATTATTCTGACTGTGATATGGAGACTGGCCTGGTGTAGGGAGAGTCTAAAAGCAAATGCAAGTCAGAGGATGAGGTTGTGGGAAATAATATCTGTTCATGGTTAACAACAGGCTTGGTCTCATAGGGTACACTAACTTTTCACACAGGATGGAACTTTTTAAGGTGAGTGAGTGATGGTGGCATTCCAATTAGCTGCCAAGGGATAGCAGAAGACTGGCAGATGCAGGAGGAAGGAATGTGGCCACAAAGCGTATAATAGACAAGCTCCAGAGAACTTTCCCAAAGGGCCTTGTTGATGTAGTACCATACAATGCTTCAATTGTATGGTACCACATTCCCAGCCTACACAGACTGATGAGTAGGCAGCCCTTTAGATGGCTGTTTCATGACACAGCTCAGCTGCAGAGTAATGACTTGATGACTACCTACCAAATTCTGGGTCAAGAACTTAAGAAATAAAGGGGAGAGTCACTTGTGAGCTGAGTTGGCCTTTTACTGGGTAGCAAGGCACAGTCATTTAGTCTATGATTATTGTCAGGACATAAGTTGCTTCTGTTCATGATCTAGGTCATCAGTTTACAGGCAGTGCCCAGAGTGGACTCAGATAACTGATTCATCATATGCAGTCTCTGAATTGAAAATTGTCTTATCATTGTTTTCCTATGGCACAAAGTATAATGGCTTGCATAATAGGTTCCCAGTAAACTCATGTTGAGGGAATAAATGTGATCTTGAAGGACTGAGATCTCTGTCCCTCAGTGATCTCACCTATAAACTAATGGAATTTTTATTGGTACCTATCATACTTATAAAAATGTAAGTATATGCTCTGAAGGTATTACTATACTCTGCTTTCCAGGAGAACTGCTTTGTGGTACACTATATTGAACAGCAAAGAAATAGTAACTAGTAAAGAACATAAAAGGCTGCATGGCATGGAACAGTATTACTGGACTGTGAGTTTGCACAACCAAAAACTATTTTGAGTTTTCTTCTGACTATTTTGATGCTCTTAGTAAATAGACCTATATTTCTTGAACTTGCCTTCAACATTATTTCCAAAATTGATAATAGTTTATCAGTTATCTTTATGTTTTACTGAATTCTATTATGATTTTTATAGTAGATCAAAGTTCAAATTGGAATAACAGGAATGTCTCCAATTTCATCATACCATACTTCCCTTAACCTCTCTGTAATTTAGAATCTTGCTTGGAAGGTAAAGCAATAACCATGCTAATCTTAATTCTTCCTTTTACTCAAAATTTCTACACGCCACACAATGGGTATGAATCAATGCTCCTTTCCTGCCTGCACTATACCACAGGTTAAAAATATTTGACATACTTATGCCATGTAGATGCTTGCTTGTGAAGCTGTCTTTGAGATTTTGTAAATCAATCATCTATTTATTAAGGGCCATTCATTCACCAAGATTCATTAAGTTCCTTCAACTTTCCAGGCACAATGCCAGAAAAAAAAGAAGAAAAAACCACGAGATTAAGACAAGCTTTCTGCCTCAGTCCACCAAGTTAATAAATATGATTGTTCTATCATTTTCTATATATTTTATATTTTAGTGTGTTTCCATTCTTAAAGTACTTCTGTATCTTTCAGAGTGTACATGTAGTGACCTAATTTTTTTTTAGAAAATTATTGTTACCGAAATTTAGGTCATTTCTATATCTGGAAATTGTTTTTATATGGTATAAGATTGTTCCAAATTTAATTTCCTTCATATGGCTCAACAGTTTTGCCAGTAACATTTATTAAATTAGCCAACTTTTTTTTTCATTTAACTGAACAAAGTTGTTATTACTATATTTTATATATAGTGAGTCCTATTTCCAGATTCCTTAGTCTATTTCACTTATTATTTGTCCATTTTAGTTATATAACCAAACTGATTTAATTTCAGAGCTTTTGTTCCAGTGATATTATCAAATTGATTTGATTCAGAGCCTTTAAAATGTGTTCTGACATCTGGTAAGATGTCTCCTTACAAGTGTTTGAAAAATTTTATTGGCTGGTCTCGGGCATTATTCCATGAAAACTTGAAGGTAGTTTTGGATTCTTAGTTTGTATTTCAATTAGAACTGCATTAAGTTATAAACTGACTTTGTGGAAAGGGACATTTTTATGATGTTGCTTTCCTACTCAAAGATGTTATATCTGGCCTTGTTTTCTGCTGAATATGATTTTAGCATCTAGCAAAAGATATTGTAAGCAAGTTGCTAAAAAAGTACATTTGAAAAACAATATTTTCAATGAAGAGACCAAGACTTTATAAAATAGAAAGTGCTCTTATAAATTGATAAGAGAGGGATTAACAAAAGATCAAATCCAAGTAGCTGAAAAAAATATGGAAAGAGACTCACTCAAACTCACTTATAAAGATTTTCAAGTTAAAGATAATATGAGGTAGCATTTTATACCAGGGTTTCTCAATCTCAGCATTATTGACATTCCAGGCTGGGTAACTCTTAGTTATGGAGGTTCCTGTGAGTATTGTAGAATATTTTGTAGACACTCTGTCTCTGTTCACTAGAATCTAGTAGCACCTAACCCTAGTCATAATCGACAGTTATGATAATCAAAACTATCTCCAAACTTTGCAAAATGGCCCCAGGTATGTGGGAGACAGTATCATTATAGGCTGAGGACAATGATTTCCACCTATCAATCTAGAAATATTTTAAAGCCTGATTACTTATGTTGTTGGCAAGGAAGTGCACAAGGAATAATCTTATATGTTACTAGTAAAAATTTAAGTTATAGCTTTCATGGAAAACAACTGGATTAATAAAAATGCATACACTCTGACCCAGCTATCCCACTCCTGGGAATAAATCTCATAAAATGTAACAATACATAGACATATATTGTACAAGGATGTTAAGCGCAGCATTGTTGGCAGTGACCCAAAAACTAGAATGAGAGTGAGTGACCATATGTAGGGAATAGCTGAATAAATTATAGTATACCCAGATCTTGCAGCATTAGAAAGAATTGGAGCGTAACCTTATTACTGGAATAATTTCCATGAATTACTCTTAAGTGAGAAAAGCAACAAGCAGAAGTCTGAATAATTCTTCTTTTCACAAAACATACAACCCCATGTGCTTTCATAAGTAAACAGAAAATAAGTCCTTCACTATACTAGTTACCCCTATAGAACAGACAAAAATATTTGCATATCATATCTGACAAGGGTCAAGTTTTCAGAATATAATAAGAACGCCTACAATTCAAAAACAAAAGGACAAAGAATCCATTAAAAAGTGAAGAAAAGGCTTGAGTAGCTATTTCTCCAAAGAAGTTATATGAATGGCTAATAAATACATGAAAACATTCAACATTATTTGTCATTAGGGAAACGCAAATCAAAACCACAATAAAATACCATTCCACATCCCATAGGATGGATAATATGTTGTTATTTTCCATTAAACAACAAGTGTTAGCAAGAATGTGGATAAATTGGAACCCTTGCACATCACTGGTAGGAATGATAAATGGTGCAGGCTCTATGGAAAACAGTTTGGAAGTTCCTCAAATAGTTAAGCATAGAGTTATTAAATGATCTGCCAAGTTCACTCCAAGACACATACACAAAATGATTGAAAACAAGTATCCAAATACTTGCACACAAATGTTCAAAGCAGTTCTATTCACAATAGCCCAAAAGTGAAAACCACCTTAATGCCCATCAATTGATGAAGGGATAAACAAAATGTCATTCCATTTATATGAAATGGAATATTTTTCTCACATAAAAGAATGAAGTTTACTGATACAACAGTGTTGGATCTTGAGAAAGTTATGCCAAATTAAAGAAAAGGCCACATATTATATGATTCCATTTGTACAAAGCATCCAAAATATGTAAATCCACAGATAAGGAGAAGATATTAGTGTTTGCCAGGGGCCAAGGAGGAGGGAAGAATAGGCAGCAATTGCTCAATGGGTACAAGTTTCCTTTGGGGGTGGTGAAATGTCTTAGAACTAGAGAGAAGCACTGGTTGCACAATGTTGTGAATGTATTAATGCCACTGAGTTGTACACTTAAATATGGTTATGGGTAATCTTATATTATGAGAATATTACCTCAATTTAAAAATCCATATTCTAGTTACCTCCATGCTAGTTTTCTATTGTTACAAAACAAATTACCACAGTGGCTTAAAAAAAAATCTTACCTTAGCTCACAGACCAGAAGTCTTGGATGAGCTCTTTACTTACTTTTCACAAGCAGTAATTAAGGTGTTGGCTGGAGGCTCTGAGGAAGAATCCACTTCCAAGCTCATTTAGGTTGTCGGCGGAGTTCAGGTCCCAGTGATTGTAGGACTGGAATCCCAAATGCCTTCCTGGTTATCAGACCCAGAGGCTACTCAGTGCCCACATCCATGGCACATACTTCCCTCTAGTAGCAGAACTTCAAATATTTCCTCAAACATCTCTGATTTCCTTTTCTGCAATCAGAAGGAGAGAATTCTCTGCTTTTAAAGGGCTCATGTGATTAGACTGGACCCACCTGGATATTCTCTCTTTTTCAGTATAATGTAACATAATCACAGGTGTATTATCTCATCAAACTCATGGGATTCCACCTCATACTCCAAGGGAGATTAAACAAAGACAAGGCAATATCAGAATTTTGCCTACCATCACCTGTTAGGAAAAATTGGTAAACAGTTTCTACTTGTGTCAAGAAAAACTATTGTTTATGTCCAGCATTGTGGGGAGGGTTGGAAGAGCCTAAATGATTTATACCAAGAAAAGTTTTCAGAACCAGTGATTTATGGATTGACACTGCTCAGGTTTCCAAGCCTCAGAGAAGAGACTAAAATCTGTCCTTAATAGGTGGGCTTCTCTTTGTGACACCTTGCAAGGTCAGGAATGACACACAGTGCAGGTTTTCTGATCCAGCAGACCGGGTAAAGGAGGAGTCAGAGTCCTCAGTGGCTTTTTGCAGGCTTTTATTGGGATTTACCTGGTACACAGCAGGCAGGGATGCTGGGGGGCCGGGAGGCTGGCAGGCCTCCCAGCCCCCAGCAGGTCTTCACTTTATCTGGGCTTTCCTGCGTTCTCTGCTTCTCTCTCGGCTTCTCTTTTGGCTTCTGTTCTTCTCAGCTTCTACTGGCGTCTCCGTGACGCCGCCCTTAAAAAGCCCAGTCTTAGCCCAGGTGAATCCCATCTACCTATGCCCACACCCTACTCCAGGTGCCTGCCATCAGGCATGCATTCAGGACCGCAAAGGATCCATCATCTACCCTGATGGAGGGAGGGCAGAAAAGCCTGACTTTTTCCTTACCCTACACACCTCTCCTAGTTTTCTTTCTCTTCTATCAATACACTGAATGTAAATGCAAAGTAATGGACAAGAGGACCACTGCTCTCTTTGTAGTCATGATGAGAGGCAGACACAGATTTTAGGGTCCTAGGTAATTGTGTTATGTATATTAGAAATTCTCACTTTTTGGTCTCAAGAGTCCTGTTATGACAGATTATAAAGACTCTGTGTGTGTGTGTGTATGTGTATTATACCTATTGATAGTTAACCATTTTAGAAATTCAATCTGGAAACATTTTAAAAATAAGTTTTGGGGCCTCCCCTGGTGGCGCAGCGGTTGAGCACTTGGTTGCGAGACTGCCCGCAGCCTCTGCAGCACTAGTTCAATCCCCGGCCACCGGCGAGGGTCCCACAAAAAAAAAACCTTTAAAAAATAATTTTTGTATTGCAGTAATGTTGCATTATAACATTATATGTTATATATAACTATGTATCAGGTGTGCCTCATTATAAATAACATCTGTACATACCACATTAAGTTTACCACTACAGGGTTCAATATCCTTGACCATACAATTGACCACTTTCTCCTGATTTACCCTTCCTTTTCCCTTCCCTTTTGGTGACCACTATTCTTAGAATCTAAGAGTTTCATTCTGTTTTATTTAGTTCATTTGTTTTGTTTCTTTATGTACCAGATATGAGTGAAAAAATACGGTGTTTGTCTTTCTCGGTCTGACTTACTTCACTAAGCATAATACCCTCTAGGTACATCCATGCTGTTGCAATGACAGGATTTTATCTTTTTAATAGCTAAGGAGTATTCCATTGTGTATATATCCCAAATTGTCTATATCAACTATTTGTCTATAGTAATTTAGGTTGTCAGGTTGTAAGTTTTTTATACACAAAAATATTCAAGAACACGTTCTGTCTTTAGAGTGATACCATCACATATCATGCAACCTCTAGAATGGAAAAGGAAATAAAGTCTTGTTATTATTAGGCAACTAGTTGGAGCTCTGAAAAGGTTCCAAGGACCTGCAGGGCTTCCTGGACCACACTTTGAGAATCACTGATAAATGTAAATACCACTGTAGAGTAAGGTAAAAAGTATCAGGCTTTTCTGCCCTCCCGCCATTAGGATGACAGAAACCTGCCGTCCCGAATGCATGCCTGATGGCGGGCACCTGAAGTAGGGTGTGGACCTATGTAGATGGGATTCACCTGGGCTTTGAAGGGCGGCATCATGGGGACACCAGCAGAAGCGGAGAGAGAAGAAGCAGGAAAGCAGAGAGAACGCCAGAGAAGGCCTAAGAGCCCAGAAAAAGTGAAGACTTGTTGGGGGCTGGGAGGCTTCCCAGCCCCTACTGCGTACCCGGTAAATCCCAATAAAAGCCTGCAAAAGCCACTGAGGCCTCCAGGACTCTTTCCTCCTTTACCTGGTATGCTGGATCATAGAAAACCTGCACTGTGTCCATTCCTACCCCTACAACTACTAAATGAGTTTCTTCAGAGATTAATCATTTTAGCTATTTGTTGCATTCAGGTGTGCAATCTTAGAAAGAAATCTTATTTCCCTTCACTATTATGTTCTATCTGGTAGACTAATTTCATGTGGCCACTATATCCTGCATGCAGAACGTGTCATTTGCTGCCACAGAGGAAAAAAAATGAGCTAGACAGGTTGTAACATGCATTAAAGCAATACAAGTAAACATGTTTTATGAGCCTCTGGCAGGACCTTTTACTTAGCTAATAGTGCACAGGGAAAATTCCTTTAAATGGTGCATCGTAGTCTGCAGTGGAAGAACTGGGGTAATATCAGGCTGTGAAAGACTTAACAGAGAAGAAAACACTGGGGATTCTTGTCATGTTTTGCCCTTGAAAACTCTGCCAAGACCTCTTTTTTTTTTTTCCCCTAAATGAAGAAATCAATATTTCGTGATTGCTTTAATGACTCAGGTTCCCCACTTTCCTAATAAACAGACTACATCGTCCAGTTTTGTGGTTTTTTTTTGTATCCTGCTTGCAAAACTATGAAGAAAATAAAGCTAAAACCCTCAATTAGCGCTCCATCACGGCTCTTCTGTAAGTGACTAATTTGTTCATTTTCCTCACAATACTTACTATCTTCTATTCAGTCTCCTCCCCTGCCCCCGCCACACTTAGATCCGGGGCTTCTATTGGTTTTCTGGGGCAAACAATTACAATTTAGAACATGGAAGCTACTAGGTTAAGGGTTTACAAGTCTCCCGCCTCAAGGTTACATCTTGACTCGGTCTTGGTCATGGCCACCCAGAAGGCTGTGATTACCAGAGGGTGACTGTGAGGAACAGCGCGTTCCTGTCAGTAGGGATTAGGCGCACTGGAAACATTCACGACAGGTGAGCAGTGGGTGACAAGAAGAAGCACCAAGCCGACCCAGAGTGGGCTCTCCAGCTGCCCGGCGCGCGCCGCCTCAACTAACCACAGTGCCCCGACTCGAGTCCTTGAAGTACCGGGAGCCGAAGCCGGGCACAACCGCGCCCCCGCGACCGAGGACGTCATCAGCCAGGCGCGCCGCCGCCGCCAGTGCGCATCTTGCGAGTCGCCGACCAATGAAAGAGAAGTCAAATCCCAGGGGCGCACGGTGATTGGCTCTCAGCGTGGAGGCGGGGCGTGAGGGTGGACCTGAGGGCGGGTCCACTTTTGGCCGCGCGGTGCGCGGCGCGGCGGGCCACGTGAGCCGCCTGCTGCAGGGGAAGGCCCGGCGCTGCAGCCCCAGGTGGCTGCCAGCCTTGGACGCGCAGGCCTTGCCGGGAGGGGGCGCCAGTCGCGGCTACAGGTGCCCGCCCTGGGGCAGCGCTTGAACTTCACTCCAGCTGTGGGAGGAGGGGGAGAGGAGGAAGGGGCCGGGCCGGGTCCCCGCCCCTCGCACCCCGGATGGATGTGCCCGGCCCGGTGTCCCGGCGGGCGGCGGCGGCAGCGGCCACCATGCTCCTGCGCACGGCGCGGGTCCCTCGCGAGTGCTGGTTCTTGCCCACCGCGCTGCTCTGCGCCTATGGCTTCTTCGCCAGCCTCAGGCCCTCTGAGCCCTTCCTGACCCCCTACCTGCTGGGGCCGGACAAGAACCTGACCGAGAGAGAGGTACGCGCGGCGGCCAGGCCGGGGAGAGCCGGAGCGGGCAGTTAGTGTGCGGAGGAGATGGGGCGAAGCTGCAGCAGCCCTTCTGGACAGAGATTTGTGACTTTTCTCGATTGGAGGGAGGCTCGGTGCTGGGCGCTGCTTTCATTCTTGCTGTTCTTCTGGGATCTGTTGGATTTATGGGGCGCCTTTTATGTGAAGGGCTCGAGAGACGGTGGGGGAGGCCCCTTGACACGGGTGCTTCAGCCCAAGTGAGGTTGATGCTGAAATGTAGCTTAGTCTGACAAAGATCAGACTGGTCCAGCAGAGTTCTGGGGAACCGGGAAGGGGAGTGAGTGAGAGGAGGGCAATATTTGGAGGAAAAAAGTGAAAACAAAAGCTGTACTTTGTATGTGGTAAAGGCTTAGTAAATATTTGTTGACCGGAAGGAGGGAAACAAATGCTGAATAACCCCTGTTTTTCAGAAAGGACCTTCATTCTACCTGCTGCATCCTCTTCCTTTCCTTACCCTACTTTGTTTACCTTTGACAGGATGTTGTGCTCAAATAATGATCCTTCAGGACACGAATCTGTCTTAATTTGTTTATATTTCTAATTGGGTGAGGTTGTGTCCTAGGATGTGTTGACACCCTCTTCCTCATTTAAATGCCAGCTCTTAGGATAAAGCAGATATTTAGATGGTATCACATAATTAGCATGAAATATAGTTTTTCTTGCATGGTGAATTGTTACTTCACAAATGTTAGTTTTGCTCCTGAACTACAAGGGGAAAGCTTTGAAAAGCTTCTGTTCCACTGTAGTGCTCAGCACTAGTCCATGGTCTGAAACTTTTTGTTGGTTGATTTTCCCTTCCACGAGGATAAGTAACATACTTCAGAAGTGCTTGTACTTTATTTAACTCTTAAAGTTAGGGTTAATCCCAAGACTTGATTTTTACAGAGAAAAGATTTAAATTAACTGAAGGAGGAATTAAACCTAAGTTACTACCAAAAAAAACAAAATACAGGGCCTCCCCGGTGGCGCAGCGGTGGAGCGCTGGCTTGCAAAGCTGCCTGAAGCCTCCATAGCGCCGGTTGGATACCCGGCCCGGCTGCTCCCCGGCCACCGGAGGAGGGTGCTGCATGGCGCGCAGACCTCTCTTGCCGCCCGCTGCTCCCCTCAGCAGTGTACTTCGTCACTCTGCCTGTTCTGCTCTCCACCCTCCCGCGCTTCTGACTGTATCCAGTGCTTGTATAAATAAATAAATAAATCTTTGAAAAAAAAAAATACAGCAGATTCAATACCATCTCCCTTGAACACTATGAACGGTGAAAGCTGAGTGGGCACTAGTTAGCCTGGCTAGTTAGTAGTCACCTCTTTTGAGTCATAACTTGGTATCCCTGCATAACAAGTCAGAGCAGAATGTAATTACTCATAGTCTGGTTTGTTGTTACATTGCTCCTTAAGGAAAGCTGGAGTTGAATACTGGATTGAAGTTTTCATTAGAGTTCCTCATATTTTCTCAGCTCTGGCAGGTATTATTAACTTTTACCTAAACTTCAAATCTTCTATTTCTCAGTTTGTGGATAACTCCAGAAGGGATTGCAACAGTTTGAATTTTAATGTAGGTTACAAACAACAATAAGGTGCAGAGGGCCAACTCTGGTGAACAGAATGATTTTACAAAAAAAGAAAATTGCTGCGGGCAGTATGAGAGGTCCTGGCGTCCCAGGTGTAGCCACTGGAGCAGAGAAGAGACTGTGAGCTGCTAACAATTAAAGTTTCATGTACACTGCCATGTGATCCAAACAATTAGTGCACCTTACCTGGCAGAGAAGCCAAGCCCATGGAGGGGGAAATGCTCCCAGTGTTGATATTTGAAAGCTGATCTGTTTTGCCATATGCCCTGGGCAGAGAGTTGCTTACAAATCTTATCAAAAAACTTTTAGGGTGAGTATGTTCAGGGGCCATAGGAATAAAGCAAGAGTACCAGGTCCAGTAAATATTTGCCGATTGTGTAACAAAAACATAGCACACTTCTGTGACTGCAGATTAGGTGAGGAAGAAGAAAGGGTCTGAAGAGAAACTGAGTGGTTGGAAAAGGGGTGTCCATTTGTATCTGAATCTTGACTGATTTGGCAGTATGACTCTGCTCACCTCCTACAGAACCCTAGGTTTTTGTAATCTCTGATAACTAAAATAGACCAACTAGTTCTCCTTCTTGACTGTCAGCAACCACTGTGCTCATTATTTGAGCACAAATATTGCATGCTTTTTAGACAAAGGTAATCATCAGTGATGTTTGTGCAGACATTTGTGTCTCCCCTAAGACAACTTTAGAAGGGACGGTTTTAAATCAAGCTATTATTGTTAACCAAATCCAAAATCAAAAGAAAAAAAAAAAGAATTTCCTCTAATTTTGCACTTTCACTGAATTTTTTCCTTATGTGTTAGGAAAATTGTTAACCTGTTTTAGATTTAAAGCTTATGTTTTAAAAAGGTTAAAAGTTGACTGTATTTCAAGTTGAAAGCCAGGCTTTATTATTTACTATTTAGAGCTCTTTGTCTCTGAAAACTTTTTTACCTTTTTAGCATGACAAACATTCATTAACTTTCCTTTGATTTTTTTTTAATTTCCCCTATTCTGACTGATATTCAGCAACTTACAGAATTTAACTCTTAACATACTTAACATACTTAACATCCTTATCTCTTGCTATATCCTTTCCCTTGCTTTTTCCCCTTAGCCAAACCCAAGCTCCATTCACATTAATCTTACACTTCCTAAATCCTGCCTAGCAGATCTTCCACCTACTGCCCTATAGGTGGAGATATGATCTCTGCTTAGAACAATCCTTCCATACATATCTATTGATATTTTTCTGTTAATCCCACTTTTGCATTCTCCAAGGTCCATCTCAAAGAAGCAGCCTCGTGTTTCCTAGGTCCCTTATTAATAATGTATGTATGTGTATTCCTGACTAGGTTCAGAACTCCTGGAGGAACAAGTCTTCATTTTATTCTTTTGTGTGTGTAGTGTAATCACCATACAGCTTGAAATCAGAGTTGTGCAAATAAGTGCTTATTGTCTAAAAAGTTGTTTACAAATTAGTTGTTTAATTAAAACTTAATTATAAAATAAAGACTGTATCAGAATTACTGTCGAGACCTGAACTTGTTTTCTGTCTTGGAAGAAAGATACATATATTGAAAACAGCAAAAGCATTTTTTCCATATTACAGATAAGCAAAAATCCTGCCATCTTTCTGTCAAGACTTTAGGGCAGTTTTACCCTCTTTATCTATTCTGTACCCCCAAGAAATCAACTTAAAATCAGAGAAAATTAACCAAACAGTAGTCTGAGGACTCCCTATCCTATAGTTAGAAGAATCGATGATTCCAAAACATTTATCAAGTATCCCCCAAACATTATACTGATTATTAAGTTGTACAGGTAAATGTTAGTCTATCCTTAAAAAAACTATAAGGCAGTGGTGCTCAACTCTGACTCATATTTAAATCTCCTAGAGGTTTATAAAAACTTCCTGTGGCCAGGCATCCGGATTCTTTAAATTTCCATGGGAGATGTGCAGCCATCATTAAGAACCCATGCTATGAGGTAATTGGTAAAACTGACATATACAAAGCAGAAGCAAGAGAATCTTGAATGTTACCATATATATACTGAACAGCATAATCTTCCAGGATAAGGAAAGCTTTGAACTAGACCTTAGTGAATAGGGAGGATTTTCACAGGAAAACACAAAATGAGCAGGAAATGTGAAGTATATTCCAAACAATTATTAGAATTATTGTCAGTATTTCTTTGGTCGATAAGGAAAGAAGTAGTTTTAGGGTTGGCAGATTGTTTTAGAAGAACAAATTAAGAAAATTCAAGAACCTCTAATATCACTAATGGGTTTTTATTCTTTTCCTACCAGGTCTTCAATGAAATTTACCCAGTATGGACTTACTCTTACCTGGTGCTGCTGTTTCCTGTGTTCCTTGCTACAGACTACCTCCGTTATAAACCTGTTGTTCTGCTGCAGGGACTCAGCCTTATTGTTACATGGTTCATGCTGCTCTACGCCCAGGGACTGCTGGCCATTCAGTTCTTGGAATTCTTCTATGGCATCGCCACAGCCACAGAAATTGCCTATTACTCATATATCTACAGTGTAGTTGACCTGAGTATGTACCAGAAAGTCACAAGTTACTGTCGAAGTGCCACATTGGTGGGCTTCACAGTGGGCTCTGTCCTAGGGCAAATCCTTGTCTCAGTGGCAGGCTGGTCCCTGTTCAACCTGAATGTCATCTCTCTTACCTGTGTTTCTGTGGCTTTTGCTGTGGCCTGGTTTCTACCTATGCCACAGAAGAGTCTTTTCTTCCACCATATTCCCTCTACTTGCCAGGGAATGAATGGCATCAAGGTACAAAATGGTGGCATTGTTACTGAAACCTCAGCTTCTAATCACCTTCCCAGGTGGGAAGACATTGAATCAAAAATCCCTCTTAATATGGAGGAGCCTTCCTTGGAGGAACCGGTAAGTTCCACCTTAAATGTCTTGTAGTTGCTATTCTGAAGTCTAGATATATGGTAACAAAACAGAGAGGAAGCCTCCTTTTGCTTACCCTTGTACTGTATTCATTGGGATTCAGGATTTATCTTGAGTTCATTCATTGAGTTCATTTATTCATTTGACTCAAGATAAAGTTGATTTATATTAGGGCTGACAAATACATTTTTCCCTGAAATGTGTAACCTCCAAAGTCAGGTACAGCATTATATTGCTACGTCAAGGATGTGGTAGATTGCAGGAGCTGTCTTTTCTTCATTTTTCTAGCCCAAGGACTTGGTATGTAAAGAACGCACTTAGAAATCTGCTAAATGCAGAGATGAAATGATTTCAATAAATGATAGGTAGGTACCTACTTCCAATTTCTGAGTTGAAGCCCAGTGTATTTAAAGGTAGGAAGTTATGCCATAAGTGATCTCTGATGTTCATTTTCAAATGATAATTTGCTGAAGTGGAAGAGTTATAAATTATACAGAGAAAGAGCCTCACAAGAGGAAAACTTATGATGATGGAATAAGTATTAATAGTGTGGTTAAGAAATTGTCTCTTGGAGAGAGAGAGGTATGACATCAGAATAATTCATCCATCCATTTGCTTGGCCAGGAAGATTAATTGTCTTTTTTTTAGATAAGAGCTTTTATAAACTGTTAAAAACTGTGACGGGCAAGGTTCATTCCAACCATACTGAATTAGCCTTAGCTTTTTTCCTGGGACGTGTTTAGAAATAAGCTATTAACATTCCAACTTTGTATGCAGGCTTTTTCACATATACAATAGAGCGTCATAAGCATTTTTGGCAGTATGACAGTAAAGAACCAACATGAGTAGTCTTTGGCTTTTCATCTAGAGTTAGCCCAAATTGTTTTAGTGTGGCATCTTATGTCCTCATTGAAAATTACTCTTTTGCCTACCCCCATTTTTCCCCTGATCACTAGTTGAAATGTTGGTTATTATCCTAAAGAACCTGGGTCACACTCATGAAACCCATTTTGATTACTAGGCACTTGTGGGGAACTTCAGTCAAAATGAACAGTGATTAGCAATGAAGTGCTGATTTCTTTATAGATTGATACATCTCTGTATCTATTAACATAGGTGACACATTCATTTTTTTTTAAGTGAAACTGGAGAATCAACAAATGATAAATGGGGGTGAGAAGGAAATATAATCATTTGATAGTTCTCATGTAGTAGCACAATAACTAAGGACCCTATTTTACCTGTTTCAGATGTATTAAATTGTTTTACCTTAATATGTATGTACATAATTATAGCATTTATACCTATACATACATATATTAATATATTGGCTGTAGTTCTAAAGAATTTTATCGACCAGCGAGTTTTTAACTTTTTAAAACGTGTAAAAACATAGAAACTCATTTTATATGAGTATATGCATATAGATGTCAATATATATACATACATGTCTATATATAAAACAAGTTTTTTTATTTTATTTTATATAATTCTTACATCATTTTTCATTTTTGCACAATATATGCATTTTCATTTTGATTATATTCCCCATACAATTGCACCCCCCCCTTATTTAGACCTTCATTCTTCCTCTTCCCCCTCCCACCCGCAGTGTGTCTCTGGTTTATAGTTGCTTGTTGTAGGGTAAGGTAAAAAGTATCAGGCTTTTAGGATAGATGAACGATCTGCGGTCCTGAATGCATGTCTGATGGCGGGCACCTGAAATAGGGTGTGGGCCTATGTAGATGGGATTCACCTGGGCTAAGTCTGGGCTTTTAAGGATGGCGTCACGGGGACACCAGCAGAATCAGAGAAGCAGAGAGAATGCCTGAGAGCCCAGGAAGAGTGAAGACTTGATGGGGGCTGGGAGGCCTGCCAGCCTCCCGGCGCCCCAGCACCCCTACCTGCAATGTACCCGGTAAATCGCAATAAAAGCCTGAAAACCCGCCGAGGTCTCCAGGACTCTCTCCTCCTTTACCTGGTCTGCTGGATCAGAAAACCTGCTCAGTGTGTCCCTTCCTGCCCCTTACACTTGATTTTGATTTTTAAAAAGTTTTTTTATTTATTTATACAAGAACCGGGGTACAGGCCAGATGCACAGGAGGGTGAGAGGATTTACCAGACAGAGTGGGGGAGTAGAACAGGCAGATCAACAGAAATACACTGATGAGGGGAGCAGCGGGGGAGTCAGGAGAGGTCTGCTGCGCCATGTAGGATTCTCATTGGCCTGCTGGGATCGAACCCATACTGCAGAGGCTGCGCAGACAGCTTCACAGTGTGGCGCTCAGCCGCCTGTGCCACCAGCGAGGCCCTAAAACAAAAGTTTTATAACACAGTATTTTATTCTGACACATTCCACTCAGTTTATTTTTTATAATGCAGATCACTGCCCATTAAATTAATTTTATTACCTATTAATGATTGTGACTTACAGTTTAAAAAACAACTTGAAATTTGCTGTTTATAATGTCAGTACTTGACATGCTGAAGAATTACAAAATTGTGGAGTTAGAAGTGATTCAAACCACAGCTTGCAGCTATCAGAACATCTTAAAGTTACAAGGAACTTTAGATCTCATGAACCCTCTCATCTTAAAGAAAAGGATTAGGGGCAGAAATTAGTGACTTATGCAGAATTGTGCAAAAATACTCCTAAACATAAGCACACATCTAAAGATCTGCTTCAATCTATACTTTGTCCCATAAACTTTCCTTCAGGTGTTAGCATGATCAGAACCATTATGTTCACTGCATTGTGGAAAAAACTAGGATTCAAATCAGCTCTGTAATATCCTTGGCTCTGCTGCTGATGCCATAACAGACAGGCAGTGCTGCCTGGCAGCTGTACAGCGCTAAAGTACTACTGGTTTTTTACTGAAAAACAAAGTTAGAATATGAATATTGGGATCATGATTTAATGTTGACAAAGCCCATAATTGACCCTTAAATCATAATTATGTAATTGTGGAGAGAAAAATAGGTGGCTTGTAGAAAAGGAAAATAAAAGGAGTCAGAGGGATTGCCTCATTAACAAGTTACCTTAGAGTATTTATTCTAAAAAGAAGTCTTTCTTTGGGGCAAAGGGACCTGACATTTCAGGAAAAGGAGCCATCACAGCCAGTGGGTTCCTTCCTTCATAGGGTTTCATCATATGCTTGGCCTATAACTGTGACCTGATTTATTTTAAGTTGCTCATCCATTAGAAATGATGAAAATTACTTCCACTCCAAATGATGTAAGTTAAATCAGTGTAGGGACTGAAATGTAATTAATATTTAATAATGATATCTATTAATATAACTGTACTTTGATCCATGAAATAGTACCTGCCATGATGGCTTTCAGTGCAAGGTTTCTAAACTCAAGAAGGAAAAGCAGTGCAGTGAAACATTAGGCATAAATTTGTTGCCTAATAAACTTTTGCTGAATTATTAAACTAAAAATAAAGGCTATGCTTTCATTTGTATATTGAGACCTTTTACTATTAGCAAACATTCTTTGTATGTGTGTTTGAGTTCTTTAAAACACTGACAGCAGCAAAATCAATGCTTGTACTTTGTGCTTGATATCGTTTCTAACAGCATAGTGTAGTGGATTTTTAATAAAGACAAATAAGGTCAAGCCCTAGTTCTGATACTAACCAATAGGATATTTTGTGCAGATTACTTAATTCTTTGAGACTTCGTTTCCTGATTCATATATCTACCTTGTAAGGTTATTTTAAGTATCAAATGAAGTAATGGAAAGCTTTCAGATGAGTGTATGTAATAGACACATACACACACGTATCAGGTGGTCATTTCTATTATTATCTATATCCTAAGAACAACTTTGTACAGTCACTGTAGGTAGTTACTTATTTGCTAGGCTGTAAGTAATCTTTCATTTTCTATTTGAGTTGGTTACCTCTCCTGAAAGGTATCACTAGAATCTGGTACTAATTATATCACTCATTCTTTTTCTGTGAGTTAGGCATTTAACTTGGGATTGCAGACATTTAACCACACCTACTAAAAGGTTATCGAAAGAAGACTGACAGCAGGAGGGAGTAATTGTTTCTCATGCAATGTAAGATTTGACCTCTGACCAGCGAGTGCAGGTTGAATTTTGCTGTTACCATTGATACTATTAATCTGTAGCATGGTTCTGTTACATGTCCTGGCTTCTGTATGCTATTTCATAGTCAGATTTCCTTTGGTTCCTTTGGATTCTCATTTTGCCTTTCCTTGTTAGTCACAAAAGTAAAATTCCATATGAGCAGAGCTCAGGAATTAAGGCAAACTTTGATAGATTACACTGTTGATAAAATTGAAGTCAGAGGTAATCTCATAGTGTCTGGAATTTCATATTCCCTTGGCATAGTCTTGGGTTGGTACATAGCTCAGTAACATCTTGGCTCACTCAATTATAAACATATTAGCTTTATTAGTTATAGTAATAATATTTCCAATTGCATAAATAGCAGGTAATGAATATAAGGAAGAAAATTAATAACCCCACTGCCTAGAACTGCAGAATAGAGAACTGCTAATATTTTGATCTATTTCTTTCTAAGATATCTATCTTAATTACTATTCAGTGATTCTGTCAGAAGGATAACAGGTTCTCATTGATATAAAATCAAGCAGTGATTATTTTAATAGTGTTACTGGTTGTTGCAGCTGTGTGGGGAGATGTGGAATGTTACCTCCCTTTGACCAAAGTTTGCAGTCTCTGACCATCTTTCTACTTTCATTTTATAAAAAATATATCCTTTACTTGGTTGGTGACATACAGCTATGCTAATATTTATAAAGCATTTAAAACAAAAATTTTATGAGAATGTGTTTTTTCGCTAGAGAGGATAAATATAAATAAATGCTAAGAAGGTTATAAAGGAATTAAGCAGATTGTTTTCACAAGGCAAAAGAAGGAGTGACTGTTAAATAGAAAATTGATTCTATTCAATAACATTCTGTACAGTTGCCTTTGTTTGAGGTTTATTCCCTTTTGCTGTGTAGGAACCCAAGCCAGACCGTCTCCTGGTACTGAAGGTACTATGGAATGATTTCTTGATGTGCTACTCCTCTCGCCCTTTGCTCTGCTGGTCCGTGTGGTGGGCCCTCTCCACCTGTGGCTACTTTCAAGTGGTTAATTACACACAGGGCCTATGGGAGAAGGTGATGTCTTCTCGCCATGCTGCTATCTATAACGGTGGTGTGGAGGCTGTTTCAACCTTACTGGGTGAGTGATGCAGGACAGTAGAGGGTGATTGGGAGGGAGAGCGGCCTCTGGTAGCTAAGTCAGTCATAATCAGATTTTCTTTCCCATTCCAAATTGGAAATAATCCCAAAGGATGATTATTTATATTTTAGGAGAAAAATTATATAATTTGGAGGAACGTTTAGAAGTGCACAAGTGGTAGAGGACTATAACTAACAAACTTAATTTCTTTATAACCTCTGGGAATCCATAAATAATGATTTAAAAGAAATGTTTCCTGGGGGTCTCCCTGGTGGCGCAAGGGGTTAAGACAGCACTATCAAGCTATCTCCAACCACTGTGGCCTGAGTTCGATCCCCGGCCAGGGAGGTCACCCACTTGGAGCAGCAGAAGACCTCTCCTGACTAGGCTGCTGCTCCCCTCAGCAGTGTATTTCAGTCTGCCTGTTCTGTTCCCCACTCTGTCTCTGGTGAATCCTCTCCCCTCCCCCTACCTCTGGCCTGTACCCCAGTTCTTGTATGCATAAATCTTTAAAAATAAGTTTCATTATCCAAATTTCCATCATTTTGTGTTTACTGAATGGTGTTTTCACTTGATGTGAAACTTTTGATAGCTAATATCTACTGAATATTAATGTGTGCAAGGTGCTAGGCTGGGGACTTTATGGATACAGTAGTCCTCCTTTATTGGCAGTTTTACTTTCTGCTGTTTAAGATACCTAACAGTCAACTGCAGTCCCAAAATATTCATACAATAAGATTTTGAGAGACCACATTTGCATAACTTTTACTACTATATATTCTTGTAATCATTCTATTTTATTATTAATCTCTTACTATTCCTAAATGTGTAAGTTAAACTATAGGTATAGGTATAATCACTGGCAAAGGAAAAACATAGTACAGCAGGTCCTTGAATATTATCATTTCTCTGTAACTTTGATGAGAAAAAAAATAATTCTGGCTTAGGCTGAATATAATGATGTTATTAAGGGACCTGATTTGTTATTCATCGAACCTGGTTTCATTATTTATTGTTTTACTTAAAAATCATAGTTTCCAAGAATCAGTTAATGACATTAAGTGAGGTCTTACTGTATGTATAGGGTGCAGTACCATCTGTTGGTTCAGGCATCCACTGGAGCTTGTATCCAATGATAAGAGGCAAATGCTTGACACAGTCCTTACAAAGTGCCTTAAAGAGATGCAGTGATTATCCCTATTTTATGGTTAAGGAACAAATAGGTTAATAACTTACTTGCTCAAGGTCATGTAGATGGTAAATAGTAAAATCAATATTTGAACATAGATTGGGTGACTTCAGCACCTGTGTCCTTTACCTTTATATTCTATATTCTTTATATTCTTCAGATTTGTTGACCTACCTCATAAGGCTATTGGAAGACTTTACATGATTTCTGCAAACTCTTTTAACTGTGCCTGGCATTTAGAAAATATTGTGTACATTTTAACTGTTACTATCATCATCATCATCATTTTATCAAAGGGCAGAAACACCTGTTTTTGCCATATTCTAAACTGCTCCTCAGTTAGGAGAAGAAAAGACCCATCCTAGCATGATGCTGAGCTAGAAGTGATTCTTTTCTCTTGCCTCCCACTCAGCCTGGGTAGTTTTTTCCTTACAGCAGCATCCCTGGGTCTGTGTTCTCCTTTTCCATCTCATTGCCAACTGCCCTAATTTATTTAGTCTTTCATCACCTCTCAGTTGCTCTATGTAATTTATTCTAACAAATCCAAAATTCTCTGCTTGACTTTCAAAGCCCTCCTTGACTTTGCGCTAAACTATCTATAACCGTAGATAGTTAATTAATAACTTAAGAATATTTTAACTTAATGAAGTAGCACTTATTTAGCAAAGTAACTAGGTTCCTCTTTTTGTTTTCTAGGTGCTGTTGCAGTGTTTGCAGTTGGTTACATAAAAATATCCTGGTCAACTTGGGGAGAAATGACTTTGTTTCTGTTTTCTCTCCTGATTGCTGCTGCTGTGTATATCATGGACACTGTGGGTAACATTTGGGTGTGCTACGCATCCTATGTTGTCTTCAGAATCATCTACATGTTACTCATCACTATAGCAACGTATGTATTTTGATTCAAAGAAGAATTGCAAAAAGTTGTGTCAGAATAAACTTTGTAGTTTCTTTACAAACAAATCATTTTTTTAGTTAAAAACAGCAAATAAGAGGAATCATTGAATTTTTTTGTGCATTATCAGTTTTTCTCCTGAGAAAGCATTTAGTCAAAGTTTGCTTCTTTACATGTTCCTGATGTTTTTAGATGCTTGCCTGAGATTTATATCAGTTAGCCCAAAATACATTTCACTTGGTTGGGAAGGGAATTGACAGTAGAAAGAAGAGACTTCTCTGCATTTAAAGTAAATATTGTAATGAATCAGGAAGTAGTTCTAGTCTTTTAATTATTCTTTTATTTGTTTCTTTTTTAAGTTTTCAAATTGCTGCCAACCTCAGCATGGAGCGCTATGCCCTGGTGTTTGGTGTAAATACCTTCATTGCTCTAGCACTGCAGACTCTGCTCACTCTAATTGTGGTGGATGCCAGTGTCCTTGGCTTAGAAATTACCACTCAGGTGAGATTTCCATTTTGACACTGAAGATAATATGATTTGATCAGAGTGACAGAAGTGGAGCGTGCTTAATAAAAGCAAATTCAAGCAGTGCAGTCAAATATGAAGTAAAAATATTCCTTCCTTCTTTCAGTCACCTCCCATCCTTAGTTCTTTCCTACCAGGAGGATGTTGGGGCCATCATCTTTTTGATGAGACCCTAGAACATTTCTGACAATAAACATCCAGAGAAGCTAAGAAGTAATAGTGGTTCCTTTCAGACCAAACAACTTCTGGTTCCTCATCTGTTGGTTTCCCTCCATTTTTAATTCTGTACCTGGAATACTGTATCCCATGTTTGAGATACCCTGCTGTATCTAGCACTTCTCTAAATCTCTTTACTACTTTATTTTTAATGGAGAACACACATGCACAAATAGCCAAAGACAATGCTAATACTAATAATCATTCTGGGATTGTATAGTTACATATGCCTTTATTGTGAATTTGTTAGGTACATGCTTGCTCTTTGCTTTGCCTGATGGGCACATGAATTCAGAAGTGCCTACTACATCCATCCCAGTTCAAAGGATTCCTTCTCCATGAGTCCCTCCATATTCATAGTTTTCTTAGAATACAGAAACCCAACATATTAGCAATAACTAACTTTGTTTTTCCTGATGATATCTAAAAGAGAAATAATAGTAATAGTGATGTATGTTAAGTGATTTCTATGTGCCAGGTACTTTATATAGAATTTTGCAGGGCTGCGGTCAGGATTAGACATGGAGAAAATGATTCAGAGAGATGTAAAGTAATGTTAAGTGTTGAATAAGTTCACACCATTAGTAATAGAGTGGCAAAGCTAGGCAGTGCTTCTCCCACTGTATCCTGCTGCTTCGAAAAGGTATTGGGAGGAAAGCAGAGGAGTGGGAGTTTATTATTTTCTATATGTAACCAATTAATATCAGCAATAAATATCCCTAGACCGCTTCTCAGGGGTTACACATTTGGGAGGAAAAGTAAGAGAAAAACTAAGTGCTTATCATCCTGCTGTAGAGATGGTGGATTTAAATATAGGGAACAATAGGATTTTGTGAGCTAAACTGAAACTTCCATAATTGCCAGATTTTTCCATTGGAAAATATATCCAAATTTTAATGAACTTGGCTCAAAGCCTTAGAGTGACACTCTTTTCCCATGAACCAACTTATAAGTATTTAGTAAGTTATTTTAAGATGATGATGATACTAATCCTGTTGATAAACTATATAGTCACATTAAAACATTGGCTTAGGGGCCTCCCTGATGGCACAGAGGTTAAAGTCTCAGGACTATCAAGCAATTTCCAGCCACTGTGGCCTGAGTTTGATCCAGGCCATGGAGCTAACCCACATGGCACAACAGACCTCTCCTTTCTTGCCTGCTTCTCCCCTCAGCAGTATATTTCAGTAGATCTGCCTGTTCTGCTCCCCACTTTGTCTCTGGCGAATCCTCTCAACCTCTGCACCTCCAGCCTACATTTCTTGTATGCATAAATAAAATAAATCTTAAAAATTGACTTAAAGAAAATTGTTTTAAAAGGACTCCTGCAGTGAAATATGCTTGACCTTCTACTGCCCTCTTATGGGGAAGAGTAGAAGTTCTTGATCTTCAGAATTTGGCATGTTAATCTTACACACCTATCTGCCTAAGGGCACAGACCATGAGCAACAAAAATAAAAACAAGAATATTGATAGCATTATCATTGTATTACATTGTGTACATGATCTCATCCCATCTTGACAGCCCTCTAAAGTAGGAAATACTGTGAATTTCATTTTGTAAATGAAGCCAAGGCTCAGAACTAAGTATCTCAATCAAGGTCACACAGCTGATAAAGGATGTGATCAAGACTTATTTGCACTCAGGCAGCCAGGTTTCTGTGTCACCATATTACCCTGCTTCTTTATATCTCCAGTGCCTTGCACATTGTGGAAGTACACTGTGCTTCTTGAGGTTTTATTGAGAATATGAATAAACCTTTAATTATACAGTGTTCTTGCATGTGTTATAAAGGCGCTCATCTTCTAATGGTTAATTCTATAAACTTCTCCCTCCCCGTCCCCAGTTCCTGATCTATGCTGGTTATTTTGCATTCATCGCTGTGGTTTTCCTCGCTAATGGTATAGTCAGTATTATGAAGAAATACAGAAAGCATGAAGATCCAGAATCAAGTTCTCAAGCAACCACTTCATGAAACAATGTGCTAACCTTCTCATAGCAAGAACTCTGCACAGCAACTGTGTTTGGATATATTTAATTTTGTAAGGTGTAAACATATGTTTATAACTGTGTATTTCATGGCTTCAGAACAGCCAAATGACTATACCTTGCATTAGTGGATTAACATAATACTATTCAGAAGAGCCAGAAGTAAAGTTTATATAATGGTTTACTTATGCAAGCTAATTAGGATTACTTTTTCTGATTCAAAAGTAAACTTGATTTTGAAAGCCAAGGAATCAGGAGCAATCAATCAGCACATGGCATTGTCTACTTGGTAGTGAGTTTGATGTTTCGTAGGTCAAATACTTGTCTGTCTCTCTAGCAAAAACCTTGGCCTGGTGGAACCAAGCTTCATAGAGGTCACAAGATGTTACAGGTCAGAATGGAAATATGTTCTGATAGCACGTGCCTCTGTTCTAAGTAATTCTTATTTCAGTGTTATCATGTACATTCATATTTCTACAGATGACAGTTGTTCCTGTCACTGGCAGTGTTTGTGCTGGTTTCCTTTTGTGTCCTATGAAAAGTATGTATCATTTATTATTTTATGTTAGAAAATTCATTGTATGAATGTTCTGAATTCCATGTTGACAATGATATATTTATGTAGATTTTCTTTAGAAGTACATTATTGCATTATTCATATGCTTCCCAGAGAAGCTCAGCTAGTTAGAAAATAAGGCAAATTTTGAAGCCTGCTAATAATCTAGGCAAAGACCTAATCAGAAAACTTAAGGTAGGTTTGCTTGCCTTTTATTCTTCAATATGAAGGACTATTTATTCCATGATAAAAATTTTAGTGTATTGGTTAAAGATACAAGTAGCCCAGTTTGTATTTGCATTCCTTTTTATTTCCAAAATAAAATGAAGTCTTTTTTTTTAAATAACTTCATTCCCATTTATAGCTTTTATATTATTTGTCCTTCTTATCCAAGATAAAGGTGTCATTAGCTGTTGGATTATTCCAAGACCTTTTTCAGAAACTGAGCCTCTTTTTAATTGTTTGAGAAGGACAGGATCTAGGATAGACTTGATTCCTGCTTTTTGTACATTAAAGCTGCCCTTATTTCTAAGGGTAGATCATCTTAAATATTTGCTTAAAATAAGATTGCTAGTGATTCCATTTACAAGTTACTTGAAAAAAATGTTACTCTGTATATTTATTTAATTCTGATATCAGTCTACCAAGTGGCTGCTAGTATATGTGAGACGTATTTTAAAGCCAACTTTGTTGCCTTATCTTGAAAAGAATTTAAGTAGCTGCTTTCAACAGGGACTATTAAACTTTTTAGAATGTCACAGCTCAGCTGTGAATAATAGTGTAAAGATTGCAAAATCTATATATTCATTTCATTTCAGCAGGAATTCTAGAAGCAAATGAATGAGTGGAAGAATAGATCATCTTCCATTCACCTTCCTTTCTAATTAAGGAAAAGGAAAAGAATGCTAGCTTAGGAAGGGAAGAGAAGGGATATCATAAAAGTAATAGCCTCTAATTTTTTTGGTCATTTTCTTTACATAGAGAACTGTTTACTTAGAAACAAATAGAAAAGTTATATTTGAGGAATTTTATTTAATTATTTAAAGAAAATGGACTGTATTGCAATCAAATTGTTCATGCTACCAAAGCAATATTTCCCTGGTATTTAATTCCAAGTTTGTGGCATGTAAAACGAGGCTTTACTTATTTAAGACAATAATAAGTTCACATCTTGTTGTGTGACCATATTAGTAGAATGTTGAGCCCAATTTGCAAGTTGTACTGTATGCAGTTTTGCAAAGAAGTGAAAATAATTTGTTGTACTGTTTATTCAATTCTGTATAAATTATAAAATTATTTTTATTAAATAAATCTTTTACAGTATGCCTTCCCTTTTTAATCAGAATTATTTTAAATTTATCTTTTGCTTCAGTAAAAGATTTGGAGTGTATCCTGAATAATTTCTCCTAGCACAAATTTCATATTATGCTGTCCCCCCATCTGACCTTCCCTAATTAGCCTTCAGTCATCCTGTTAATTCTCCCATAGCTTTATAATCTTTACCTTTGACTCTTTCTTATTTCTGTTGTTTTCCAAGTTTTTTTTCTAGCACCAGATGCATTATTTATTTATTTATTTTTGGTCTTTATCTTGTTACCTCTTATACCTCTTTTCTAATGCATGTTCCCTTTTAGAAGTGGGAAGATCTACCTCCCCTCCCACATTAACTAGATTTTAAAAAATAAAGGAAATTAGGTCCAAGGGTAAATTTACCATTTTTTTTTTTGAAACTGTATAGCCTCTTTGTTCTAAACCCAAGTAATGTGATACCCAAGGAGGCATCTTCTTTTTCTCAGTTGCGTATCATGCATTATTTCCAAGATCAGATTGGTCTTTTCTCACAGTATCCAAATGTATACCTTCCCTCTAATAACACATTTCAAAACCTATTTTAGAAGGCATTTCATTGATCAGCATCAAAGACTTAGAAATTTTTCATGCAAAAAAAATTTTTAAGCATAATTTTCTGTCCCTATTAGGTATACCTTCTGTATCTTAATGATATTCAGATTGTAAGCCATCTGAGCAGGGACCATGTCTTCTTTCCATCTTTTGTTGCAAAATACATTCTAATGCCATATGAAAATTGAATTATATAAATGATGTGTAATGAACTTAATATAGCTACTTTTCAGTACAAATGTTGAATGCCCATTTTTTAAAAAGCTATATCAACATAAAGTATTAAGATTAAAATGCCTATCAATGATCTCTAGTCTCCTGGATGCTTTATTCAAGGCATTGTGCTTACATGATAGAAACTGGATATCTATCTGTTTTACTTACAGCATCCTCCCCATAATTAATGCTTTATATTTGACAAATTATAGTTTGGGAAAGGCATCCTGTAATAGTAATAATTCCTCTACTCTTTTCACTATTGGTTATGTAATACTGATAGTAGGTTTGCCACTCAAAGCTATGATCCATTAGGGAAGCCACTCTCTAGACCTTCAGTTTCCTTATCAGTAAGTGGGGATGATACCTCCTCATAGGCTTGTTGTGAAGAAATGAAAGACTCTATGAAAGCACACTAGTGACACAGAGTAGGGGACTAGGAATGCTCTTCCTTTCCCTTTACTCTGTTTACATATGTAGCAATCTCAAAATTACACTCTCAAAGGAAACTTTTCTTTGAAAGTTGCAGTCAGAGTGGAAATGACCAGAGGCCTTAATATAAATGTTTTGGAAGGCTTTTTGGGGGATACAACTGAAAAAGTCATGCTTCAAACTAGGAATTTAAATGTGTGAAAAATATAAAGGATAAATAATGCCTAACTGCCATGATGTGTTGGGAGCCTGCTGACCTAAAGGGAGCTGGAGTTTTTGGAGAATACCTGTTTGCATATGAAGTTACAGGATGTTAGAAGTTCTGCAAACAAATCTTCTTCCCAGGATAGTCTCCTGTTCTCTGAGGACGTGCTGGCTTCTGAACATGTTCCCAACTAACCAGGAAAATTTGTTTTCAGCAGTAACTTATTAATCTGTATAAGCAAAAACACAATTGCGTGCTATTTTCTTGTTCTTTTGTTCATATCTTCAATAAAAGCTTGGGTTGGGAGAGTGAAAGGTAGAGCTGCTCTTGATGGCACTCTCCTCAACCTTCCCCAATTGCAAATTCATTGAGACTTGAGAATGGCGGAGAATTTCATTGACTGTCCTGTCTGCAGTAATGATGAATATGTGTAAGTACTGTAATAATTAAAAGGCTGTGTCTAGAAGAAAAGATATTGGGAAAATTACTTGCAGAGGGGATATATGAACTGGCTATGCAGGATGAGTGTAATTTTAACAGAAATATGTAAAGGGGAACAGTATAATGGACAAAGGGGCTTTTTTTTTTAAAGATTTATTTTTTATTTATTTATGCATACATACATACAAGCACTGGGTACAGTAAGAAGTGCGGGAGGGTGAGAGAATTCACCAGAGCAGGCAAAAGGACAGAAGTACACTGCTGAGGGGAGCAGCGGGCGGCAGGAGAGGTCTGCACGCAGGTGGCGCGGGGAGCAGCCGGGGATCGAACCAGCGCTGCAGAGGCTACGGGCAGCTTCACAACCCAGCGCCCAACCGCTGCGCCACCAGGGAGGCCCTGGACTAAGGGGCTTAAGTAAAGATATGATGGCCCAAAAATGTGGGCCTTCAACAAGAAATACAAATATGGTGAGATAAAGTTGGGAGATCATTTTGGGGTCATTTTCAAATTAACTGGAGATATGAATGGAGAATAATGATTAAGAAAACAGCAGTGGCTAGGATGAAATTTTATGTAAAGATTGTACCAAAAAATTGCTAGCCGAATTACCAACTGGAGTTGTCCAGGTCTAAATGAGAAAGATCTTTATGACATATAGCAATGGAAGAAATGGAGGCAGAACTGAGTTGAGGTTACTTAACATTCTAGAATGTGCCTACATTTTCAAAAGGGGACTTAGAACATAAACAAGCTGCCCCAGGCCACACATCTGTGAAGTAGGAAAGTTGAACTGTAATTCTGATTCCCACTATACGAGGCAAATGTTCACTTTAGCTCCGACGCCCAATTCTAGTTCACAAGGAAAAGCCCATTAGATAATCACTGAGGGAACTGGTAGGGCTTGAGGAGAACTTGTTCAGAAAACAGCCCCAGAGAGGAAGTATGCCACGATAGTATGCAAAATGAATGAGCGCCGTTGGGTAAGTGACAGAGTCAGGTACCTCGGGGTCCAAGTTTTGGGGCAGCGAGAGACGCCGGGCAGAAAACCCAAAGGCACATTTGGAACCACAGAAGCTCTCACTTTCCAGGGACTGCTCTGCTCCTCGCACCCCACCACTCTGGCACCTGCGCTGTACAGACTTGCGCCCCAGCTGTCCCACACTCTCCCAAGGGAAACAGTTCTGCAGAGCCTGAGCCTGGGACTTAAGGAGGGTTTAGGAAACCCAGACTGTGTGGTGCTTATGAGCATTCTCTGAAACTCCGCCTCCAAAACCACGTGAAAATCTAATGTCAGAGAAACTCTTGGTGAGTATCATGTACTGTGAATGGCGTCGGCTGCTTTCTGTGACGTTTGAAATATCTTTATTAATCAGTATGAACAGGTACAAACCACTCTCTAAATACATTTCTTATTTATAAATTGTCTTTTAAAATAAGCTTATCAAAGGGAGCAACAATCCTTTCCAGAGGAAAATCTTAGCCTCCGGAAAAATCACAAGAGGAATCGCAAGTAAGAAAATTGAACCTCCTGCCCTAAGTGCTAAAATGTTACAAAAACGAATAAATATTTAAAACCCCTGTACTTATTCATCTGTTTGATTTGATTCCATTTGCTGCTACTCATACCACCCCAAACCCTTTTTTTCTAATATCAAACTGCATGACCATTATTACCTCCAGAATGGATGCCAAAAAATCTGGCGGACTTACCTGTTATGTTCTGGGAGTTCTGAACAAAGTAGAACTCTAACTCCACATCCACACTTAGAGATTCAGCACTTGAACAAAAACAGCTACCTGCAAATTCTTACCTGTGTCTTGTGAGCTTCATTGAGAGAATGTGTTCATAGTGGGAAACAATACAAGTCAACGTAAAGATCTGTTAGTACTAATTCTTTTAACAAACTCGCAGTTAGTTTCTCTAGTCTCTCCTCAGTTTTTTTTTTTTCCTTGCATTTTGGTCTTTCCTTTGGTAGAAGTCATTTCATACTTACCCAAAGTCATTCCCTCATTTTAATTAAAAAGATATGAGTATGTCTACTAGTAGGAGACTATAAGCATCAAGTTGGAGAATTTAAGTGGAAACTAAAGTGGTCCTGCATGGGAAGAAACCCTTGGCTTTTAGTATAAGCAATATATATTGTTTTAATCATCTCTATAGAAAAACGTTCTTTTTTTAAGACCTTGCATTGTTAAAATTATGCACACAATGTGGAACAAATAATCACAGAGTTGAAGATACCCTGATCTTCAATAACTAACTTACGAAGAAGTGATCTAAAATTCTACCTCATTTTGCACATAAAATTTTATTGAGTTTGTGGTTGGCAAATATTCTGATCCCATATTTATTCTAACATCGTTTCAATGGTAGGGTTATCAACACCGGGCTTGCTGTTCAATGCACCTAGAACTAGATGCCAGTACTAGGTAAGGCCAGTATTATGACACTGACTTTTAAGAAAAGAGCTTTTGCATGTTGCCAGACAAGAAGACAGGAGGTAAGATACCAATCTGCCCTCTTGACCTGGGGGCTAAGATCGGTTTTATGGGCAGAGGAAGGGAAAAAAAGAACTAGGAATATGGAAGGAAACTCTGCTTGGCAGAGTGATTGGTTAGTTAGGTCTGCAGACGGAGAGGTTTTTTCCAAGTAATTTTGGTTCTGCCTACAGGTTCTTGGTATGACCTTAAGCTGATTTTCAGCTTAAGGTTAATTGCTCTGTGCGTGCTTGGATTATATGACCTCACGCCTTGGCTCCCAAAGCCTGGGAAGGCCTCCAGGCCACTCCTGGCATCCTCAATAACTGCCCCCTTGTTCCAGCAAAGAGTGAGTGTTTGGGCCCTATTAGCTTCCAGCTTCTATCTGAGGCTCCACCTCTCACTGGCCCCTATCCACAAGTGCAGGCTGGGCTCTGCCCCTCATTGTTACCTCTTATACCTCTTTTCTAATGCATGCTCCCACCAGCAGGAAGGTTTCAGGGCTATGCAGGGGCCAGGCCACTACCAAGCTTAGGGGTGTATCAGAAAAAAACGCCTTAAAAGGGAAGTTAAGTGACTTTTTGTATAGCCTAGGGTCTGAGGGCAAATTTAACGCAGTTTCAGTAGGAAATTTGGAAAGTATAAAAAGTATGAAGAATACTAATTTCTCTTTAATATTTGCCAACTCCAATCCCGTATGCACAGTTTCTTATCTTCTCACATTCCCCAAGAAGTCCGCAAGGGAGTGTAAGTAGTTAATAAGATGCTTAGTGGTAGATTACTATTTATTGTTAAAAATTAACAAGTTATTAAACACAACGTAAAAGTATGTTATTTTAAAAATTACGGAAGTGTGTTTTCTCATGTATATGAGTCAGATATACTTCGCTCTAGCTCAATACACAAGCAGAAGACAGGGTCTTATTGCTAGTCATCAAGATTATTTGCATACCTTTTCCTCTTATTTTATGTTAAATATGTATGTCTGAAAATCAACAAAATATAGATAGCATCTGTAAAATAGCACTGATAGGAGCTACACTTCCAGGATAGTTCAGAAACTTATTTTCAAACACATGAATATATAGTATCAAAGAGTAATTACTTATTATGCAATGTATTCCCTCTTACAAGCAATGTTGTGCTTAATAATTTAAAAAGTTAATCGTTGCTTTTCTCGAAGACACACCTTTAGTTTGTTTCTTTTCATGGTAATTTATTCATATCAAACACTTCTCCAGTTCATTGAGCAGAGGATTCCTAATCATATCCTCAGCCTTATGAGTCTTATAGCAGGCTACCCTTTGAAACTTCTGCCTCATGGGGCCTTTGAGACAAGTGCTGACCCAATCTACTGAACAAATGAAAATAATTACAGTATATATATTTTTTTACAAGGAGTGGTTGTTTTAAGGAATGTATTGCTGGCACACAAACTAAAAGGTAGTTTTATCCTGCTCCTAAGGGTCACAAGCAAACTCCTCCAGTCTTAAGTTTGATATATTCATAAGAGTAAATTAAAGATGGTCTTGATTTTCTTTTTTTGATAGTTGCTATATTCTCATTATTTACTGTTAGATCACTGGTATGTACCACATATATCTGTATGGAGGTAGACATTATTATATGTCAAATCTTTATATAATTACAATGAAAGTATCAAATGTTATCTCAATAAGGTTTAACTTGACCTCATTATTTGAAATTGCAATCCCATTACCAGAACCCACCCCTACACTTCTGATCCTTTTATGCTCTTTATTTTGTATCTCATTTGTCACCTTCTAACATAGTATGATTTACTTAGTGTTTTTTTTAAATTACGTTCTTTCCCTTCCAGAGGATGAAGATAATGAAGTTTTGACTTCCTAAAGAAAATTTTCCCTATATTTTCAAATGGATATCTTAATTTGCAAAAGATATTGATACCGGAATTGTCACGCCTAGTCTCCCAGCCAGGAACGGATCCCAGGTTGCAGGGCAGTGCTGAGTCCCAGCCACTAGACCCCCACGGGTTGGTGTCTCACGAAGCCGCAGCAGGAACTTCGCAGACGCTCAGGCAAGCAAGCGAGAAGAGGCAGGTTTGTTTATAGAAAGAAAAAGTTTATTGAGGAGAAAAAGAGCAGAAATAAAGTGGGACTCCCAGGCCAGGAAACCAGGCCTGGGAGGGGCAAGGAAGCCAAAGTGGAGTTGTGTCTCAGGGAATATATACCTTTTTTCCCCCATTATTCTAAAACTCCACCAGTCTCTTTGTGATTGGTTAGTTCTCGGCTGTCTCAATTTGCTATTGAGTGGGGGATCTTCACATTCCTTATCTAACAGCTTTCTCTTTCCCCATTTGTTACTTCTTTATCTTTATGGCCCAGTCCTCTGGATGGACATCCCTGCATTGAAGATAAACAGCTGCCCTTCTAAATTGTCCATAAATTAAACCACTCTCCCATTTCTCCAATCTCTGCCTCCCTTTACCACCTGAAGGAAAACAGGCCCAGCGTTAACAATGTTGTCCTTGGTCCTGAGATGTTTGTTTTTCCCAGTGGAATTGGTTACTTTCCCTTGGTTGTCCTTATCTCTGAAGCCTCCCTAAATTCTTCAGAGGTCCCTTCCTGCACTGTCCCTGAAACTGCCCAATAACCCTAGCTTGCCCTGTGTCTCAATATTAATGTTAATGTACCCATTTTAACTACATATTATATGTAATGATTATAAAGCACCCGTGTTCTGGAAATGAATGAGCAAAGGTGGAATACAAAGGTGTAAAATTCAGAAAATTATCCCACTTATCTCACCTCTTTCTGACCCTTTCAGATGATCACATTCTAATTTTCTGCCTGGGAACTCAGAGATCTGAGCTTAATAAATTAAAACAAACCTAAGGAGAGCGAAAGATGCTTCCCAAATTGCTCAAACTTAGCTCATAGATGTTGAAATTACTTTTTATTATTGCACTTTTGACTGTTTTTGCTTTTGTTTTGTGTTGCAGCTGGGTTTCTAGGTAGTTAAGTAAATGAAATACTTCCATGGATATAATAGCTCATTGATATATTACAAGTATGTACAACAGTGTCGGGCACATAGACTTGCCTGGTCAAGTCTTCTCAATTCTCATATCTTAATCTCTTTTTCTCGGTTACCTAAGTTAAATAAATATTGACTTTTCTAAGTCCAAGCCTTCCTTCAAAATGTTTATTGAAAGGGAAAATTGCTCAACTTTATGATGTTCTTTGTTGTGTTGTGTACATTTTTGTTGCTATACGCTCTGTAATGAACAACTACAGAATAATGTGGGAGTGTTACTCATTTCTGGATCTTATTTCAGAATGCTCATTTAACATTTATAGTGATAACTAGTATTGAACAGTGGCGAGGGAAAACATACATGTACAATAATGGTACATTTGAAAAATCCCATAGTCTTTGATGAGTCATGAATTCCAAACACATTTCTGCTGCCTTTAACTAAAATAGTCATTTATTGATATTTAACATTTTCAGACATAAAAAGCATAAAGACCATCTAAATAAAAGGCCCTGGATAGCAGACAACTTTTTTGTGTCGACTCTTCCCAAATCATGCTATTCTTACATTTCCTTAACTCTTCTTTCTTGTACAAGTCTTTGATAGCTTAAGAGCAATCACATCAGGGAGGAGAGGAAAGCATTTTATCTTTCTAGCTAATTACGATATTAGTGATGAATAAAGATTGCATAGGTTGAGTTGATGCAACATGGTTTTAAAGGTTTATAATGGTAAGATTTAACATAAAACATTGTGAACTTATTATCATAATCAAGTTAATCGAAACATCACCTTACGTGTTTATCTTTTTGTATGTGTTATAATACAAGCTCTGCTCTCTTAAATTTCAGGTATATAGTACAGCAATATTAACTACAGTCATCATGCAGTGAAATCCAAAGAATTTATTTTTCTTATAACTAAAAGTTTTACCCATTGGCCAACATCTCCCCATTTCCCCAACCTCCAGTCCCTGGGAATCACTCTTCTACTTTCTGTTTAATAAGTTTGTGTTAGATTCCACATATAGGTGAGATCATACAGAATTTGTCTTTCTGTATCTGGTTTAATTTACTTAGCATAATCTTTTCCAGATTCCTCTATGTTGTCACAGATGGCAGTATAGATAAAGATAAATATCAATAAATAATAGAAAGATAAAATGCTTAGCATAATCTTTTCCAGATTCCTCATATATTGTCACAAATGGCAGAAATCCCTTTTTATGGCTGAATAATATGCCATCACATATATATATATATATACATATTATATATGTGATGAACTATTTATTTATGTTTATATATGTGTGATGGAACATATATGCACATAATTATCTTTGTTCATTCATGGATATTTAAGTCATTTCCTTACCTTGGCCATTATGAATAACACTAATGAACATCTTTGAGATACTGAATTCATATTCTTTGGCCATATTCCCAGAAGTGGGATTACCTTATCATAATGTTAGTTCTACTTTTAACTTTTTAAGCAATTTCCCTAATGTTTTCCATGATGGTAGAATAGCTTACATTCCCACCAAAAGCATTAAGGGTTTCCCTTTCTCCACATTCTCATCAACACTCATTATTGCTAGTTTTTTGATAATAGTTCTCCTAACAGATGTTAGGTGCTTGTCACAGTTTTGATTTGCATTAATGATTAGTGATATTGTGCATCTTTTCATATTTATTCACATCCTTTGCCCAGTTTTAAGCTGTTTTTTGTTTGTTTAACCATTGTATTGTATGACTTCTTTATGTAATTTGAGTATTAACTCCTTGTTGGATATGCGGTTTCTAAGTGTTACCAGGCAGGGCGACAGGCACGCAAGGACTCCCATACTTGCCTGTTCTAAATAGGTTCTGCCATCCACAGCAGCAAGACAAAACATACTCTATTGCATAAGACCTTCAATAGAAAGGAACTTCAATACTATCGGTGTGCAATAAAGGGGGAGAAAAAAATATAGATTCCAAAGCAAGCACCCAAAGTTACCCATCCCCTCATGAGTAAATGCCCAGTGGGGACCCTTAGGAGAGGGGAAGATAACTCTGGAAAGAAAAGAGCAAAATCAAAGTCAAGATAAACCTGCCATTGTTACACTCTCCATAGGTCTCTCACCCATGTCTTTGTCTCTTCCAAGTGTTGTCTTCCTTATCCCCCAAGTCCCTGGTACAAGTTTAAGGTTGAGAAGCAAGCTCAGCTTGTTTGCATGTCTCTCTGCTTCACATGCCTCCTCTGATCTCCTTCTTGCTCTCCATCTTTCTTCCTTTCTTCTCTGAATCTCCTCTCTAGGTTTCCCTCCTCCCTCTCAGCTCCACCCATCCCTGGGTGGGGCAGGGAACCCTTCCCTTTCTCTGGGGACCACCCTGTTACATAAGTATTTTCTTCCATTCTATAAGTTGCTGATTTCCACTTTGCTGATGGTTTCTATGTTGTACATTCTTTTTTTTTTTTTTAGATATTTATTTATGCACACAAGAACTGGGGTATAGGCCAGAGGTGTGTGTGTGGGGGCAGGTGAGAGGATTCACCAGAGACAGAGTGGGGAACAGAACAGGCAGACTGACTGAAATACATTGCTGAGGGGAGCAGCAGGTGAAACAGGAAAGGTCTGCTGCACTATGTGGGTAGCTCCCTGGCTGGAGATCGAACTCCTGATGCAGTGGCTCTGGATAGCTTCCTAGGTTGCATCTTAACCCTTTGTACCAGCAGGGAGGTCCTATTATACATTCTTTGCTTTGCTTTTTAGTTTGATGTAGTACCACTTTTTAATTTTGCTTTTGGACTTATATTAAAAAAAAAATCATTGACAAGACCAATGTCAAAGACTTATCCCTTCAGTTTTCTTCTAGGCTTCAGGTATTACATTTAAGTCCTTAACCTGTTCAAATTAATTTTTGTGCATATGATGTAAGAGTTTTATTCTTTTTCATGTGATATACAGTTTTCCCAACACCAATATCTTATCTCAAAGACTAGTCTTTCCCTCTTGGCACCCTTGGAAAGAGTAACCGACTGCATATGCATGAATGTATTTCTGGACTCTCCTGTTTCACTGGTCTATGTGTCAGTTTTTATGACATAACTAAACTATTTTGATGATTAAAGCCTTGATATATATATATAGTTTGAGAGTAGGAAGGGTTATGCTTTTAGCTTTCTCTTTCTCAAAATTGCTTTGACTAGTTGGGGTCTTCTGTGGTTCCATATGAATCAGGATAGTTTTTGTTTCTGTGGAAAATGCTGTTGGAATTCTTACAGGGATTGCTATAAATTTGTAGATTGCTTTGGTTATTATGAACAGTTTAGCAGCATTTTTCCAAGCCATGATCTTGGGAGATCTTTCCATCTTTTGGTGTTTTCTTAAATTTCCTTCATCATTGTTGAATAGTTTTTAGTGTACAGATGTTTCACTTCCTTGGTTAACCTCATTCTTAAGTATTTTGTTTTTTTGATGTTACTGTAAATAGTATTGCTTAAATTGCATGTGTATAGAAAGGCAGAAGATACAGCAATCTCTTAAATTATATAAAACTGCTAAATGTGTCTTTAGCATTGGCTGATCAATCCTTCCTAAATTATGTGACAATCCTGAGCTCTCATGGTGTCATGCTACCTCTGATTACCCTAATTTAATTTCTGCACTTTCCAAAATGTCCCATTTTAGAAATTTATTACTTTTTCTTCCTGGTAATTGAAATACTAACTCCGTTAGTACCATGACAAAGTATTATGAAGAAATTCCAAAATTGATTATATAAATTATATGACTAGGGTTATTAAAATGTGTTCAATTCAGTTATATTTTTATTCACTATCCACTAAGCATTTAAATTTTAGTACTGCTAATATCTACAGAAATACTAAAACTTGATCTCTGCTTTAAATAACCCACAATTTAGGAGAAATGAACAATACTCCTAATTTTCCTAGGATGATGTTATGTTAATGAAAGGATTGGTTCAGATCATAGCACAGTGTTTTCACAATATATTTATGATATCTAAGAGGTTGCCATGGGCAATGAGAGATAGATTTCATCTTGTGTCATGCCCTGTCCTGTGTTTTAAGCCTGCATTTCTGAATACCTGAAGATCCTGGAGTGAATTGGTTGATACCTCCAGGCCTTTGCAAATGTTATCTCTATATACAATGTCCTACCTACTCTTCTTGCACAAAATTTTTTTTTAAAGATTTATTTATTTATACAAGCACTGGGTACAGTCAGAAGCATGGGAGGGTGAGAGAATTCACCATAGCCAGAGCGGGGAACAGAACAGGCAGACTGACGAAATACACTGCTGAGGGGCGCAGTGGGCGCGGCAGGAGAGGTCTGTCTTGCCATTTGGGACCCTCGCCAGGCGGCCCGGGAATCAAGCCAGCGCTGTAGAGGCTGCGGGCAGCTTCGCAGCCCAGCGCTCAACTGCTGCGCTACCAGGGGAGGCCCTTCTTGCACAATTATTTTAACTTTTTATTTATTTATTTTAAAGATTTATTATTTATTTTTTTATTTATTTTATTTTTTTCATTTTATTTATACAAGCACTGGGTACAGTCAGAAGTGCGGGAGGGTGATTGAATTCACCTCCGGTGGGGGGGGGGGGTGTGACAGCTGGGGATCAAACCGGAGCTGTAGAGGCTAGAGGCTGCGGGATGCTTTGCAATCCAGCGCTCAACCGCTGCGCCACCGGGGAGGCCCTATTTTAATTTTTTAAAAGTCAGCTCTGATGTCATCACTTTGTGCAAGCCCTTTTATTGTCACCCTTTTCATAATTAATCACTCCATTTTTTATTTTTTTAGCTAAACCTGCACCATGTACATCACACCCTGTTCCCTTTGTTTACTTCTCTTTTTAATATCTTTTGAGCTCCTTCAACCAGAGATTAGAAATTATTCATCCCCCAGTCTGGTTCATAAATAAGAAATTCAACAGGAAAAACTGAAGTTTTTAAAAGCATAATCTAATATTTTGAAAACCTGATATTTCTTGAGTAGTGAATCATTCATTAGCTTTCTTAATAGAGCAGGCTTATCACTGCAGATTGTGAATTAGTATACAATGCTGTTTTTCTTAGCTTGCCCTTAGGAAAAATGATCAGATTTCAGTTTAATCCTAGGCAGTCTCTGCTTTGAATTCTATTTTTTTTTTTCCTCTCTGTAGTCAATCAGTTACCCCTCTGGTTTCATCTGGTGTCAGTATACCTACATTTAACACCCCACCTCATCTTTCTCTTCTTTTCAAATTATCATATTCTAATTTTTGGGCTGGGTATTCAAGAGACCTGATTTTATTAGGAAAAATTAATGAAAGATTGTGACAGACTCACCTACAAAAGGCTCATGTTAACTTTGTAACAAGTTTTTATTATTTTTTCAAGTATTTTAAACTTGTTTTTATCTGCAATGGATTCTAGGTGTTGGGGTAACTGGAATTCTGACTTTCATTGAAGTGGTATGTGTTTCTGAATTTTATACCTATTCACTTTGCTTTTGATATAACACAAAGGCTTTAAAATTTATAATTTTAATGTTTAACTTACACTGCTTTGAAACTGACATTAAAATCTAGATTTTTATATTATAAAATGGATGATGAAGGGAATACTTTTGTAGAATTGCACACATAATTAAATTTTTTTCTTATTTTCATTTTGGACATTTAAAGCTGTTCTAAAACCTATTTTTATCCATTTGGAAAGCAATGTAATGATAACAGGTTCTATTTATTGAGCACTTTGTATGTACCAGGTACTGTGTGGAGCATGCCTTAATCCTAAAGGCCATTATTCCTTTTATAGATGGGTTCTAACTGTCTAGTTTTGGTCTAGTCTAGTCTAGTTTTAACTAGATTTAGAAATTAAATCTTCCAAAAGACAGTTAAGCACAGGTGCAGGACCTAGGCTAATCAATTTTGAAAACATATTTTTGAAAATATTTTAACTCTCCAGTTATGATTTGCCCACTATTCTACTAATGGTTTTTGGTAACATCTTTATTGTTGTCATATAATTCCTATACCACACAATTCAACTTTCAGCAGCTAATGAACAATTTTCTCCCCAAAGCACCTTTCCCCAGCCCTGGGCAACCACAATTCTATTTTCTGTCTCTGTAGATTTGTCTGTTCTGGACATTTCATGTAAATGGAATCAGACAATAGGTGTTCTCTTTTACCTGGCTTATTTCATTTAAAAAATCAGTTTCAAGGTTCATTCATGTTATGTTTCACAGTATTCTTTTTTATTGCTGAAAATATTCCATTTAGACATACCATATTTTATTTATGCATGCATCATTTGCTGGGCATGAGGTTGTTTCCTCTTTTGGCAATTGTGAACAGTGGTGCTATTGCTCATTAACATTTGCAAACATATTTAAAATATTTGGAAGGGTCCTCTTTATACTTAGAGTGAAAAAATATTACATGAGTAATTCTGAAAACGTGGCTACTTTAGCTGTGATAATTAATTCCATGTTTACTAAAAGATTTGATTAAAACTCCTTTGTTCTTCAAAGGACTCTTTTTTCACTTTGTGTCTTTTTCAAGTGTTTGGACTAAGATTAAGTCCTGCAACAGAAGAAACATTAGGTCATTGTAACTATAAATTCTACAATGCAGCGATGAAGTGCACTCAGTACTGTAATTCATTTTAACCTTGAATCTTTTTTTATTAACAGTCTACTCTATGGTATAAAACTTCAATTTACATTGCTCCTCTTTGGAAAAAATATGCTCCCTACAAATCATAGCAAGTGATGTAAGGGCTAATAAACAACAACAAAACCCCCCTGAAAATAATGGGTTGTACTGAGAAAACATTTTCATTTTCCTGATTTTATTTATTTATGGTGAGGATTAGGCAATTTCTAAAATTTTACCATTTGTCACCACAATCTAAAATTCATTTTGCTTCTCCGTTATACATACAAACCATATTTAAGATTCACGAAAACCCTACTTGACCATTTGACATGCTTGACAAGTAGAAAACATTATTTCCTTTGCCCACTCTGATATAGGGTTTAGATTTTGATTCCGGGTGGGCTGGGGAGGAAACCTGGGGTGAAAGATTTGGTAACTAATTAGCCATTTACTCAAACGCTACTTTTGACATTAAAGAGGAGATGGTAATAACATACTCAATATGAAAGTTGTTATAATATTCCAAATCTGCCGAGAGAGAGCTAACGTGGGAAAACTCACAACCAAGAGAGTGGTCCTCGGTGAGTTTCTATTTACGTTACGCCAGCGCAAAGTGAGCGAAGCTTGGCTTGCTCGCTGGTCTCCTAGGATACCGCAGGCTGTCTCACCGTCGTAGCACCCGGAAGAGCGCCGGAAGGGCAGGTGTTCGTGAACTACTGTCTGCGCCTGCGCAGGTCCACCGTTTTCGCGCAGTACGTGAAGCCCGGATTGAAGACGCCGAAAGACGTGCCGTTGCCATGGCAGCCGGATACCGGCTGCCTAGGGAGCAGGTGATGGGGTCTCCCTGGTCTCATTGTCAGAGCTTAGAAAGAGGAGGAGAGGAGAGCTACCCCGGCCATCTCTGAGACCCCAGCTGCTGCATCTTTTACAGGCAGGAGGGGCTACAGAGGGAGAGAAGGGAAGGGTGATGTGGAGATATTTAGGGCAGGAGAAAAGGTAGAGGGTAAAGGTCTGGGACAAATGGGTGGAAAAGTGGGTCTAAAAGAAAAGGGAAGAACTCTTTTGTGGGAGCCTTATCTTTCTGAGGTTGGACGCCACGGAGCCTGGCGCTGGCGGGGAATCCCGGCAAAACGCCTTGCTTTGTATGAGGAAAAACCCCTCTGAGGGGTAGCTTAATCTCTAATATTTGTAGTGTTTTCCTTCTCAAAGTATTTTTCTTTGGGAGGAAAAACAGCTCCTGAATTGTTAGGGTCCATGTATCCATGTATAGGTGAAGGTATGTGTGTAGGCAGTGGTACGTTGGGACGCTGGGTGAAAATTAAAATGATCACCTGATGTAAAATACTTATCGTCCTACTTTTGATAGATTATAAATTAGAAAATTGCTCTTGGAATCAATCTTGGCATTATGCAGCAGAAGAATGGGTCAGATGGTCTCATGATGTTATGGGTTAGCTTTTGCCTAAGTATTTTATATTAAAAAATTTTTTTCTTGGATGTTCTTTCAGTTTTCTTAAAATTTAAGCAAGCGTGTTTTGAAGGCTAGCGATTAGACCAGAGTCAATGAATTAAGTTAAAGTATTTCTGAATGTTCTGAAGCCCGAAAGAAAGTTAACAAATTGAGTCTAAAATTTAGCTTAAACTCACACTGAAAGATCTGCAGTCATATTCACATGGGATTTAGCAGACACTCAGGAGGAAGGAATTAATTTCTGTCTTCTTACTATAGTGCTCTATTATTCATAGGGCAATAATTCTGATCCAAGACACATACTTTTTTTTTTTTTTTACTGATGATAAACATTGGGTCTTAAAATGTGTTAAACTCACACAGGAATAAATGTTAGGTGATTGCGTTTGTATACAATTTTGTTCCAGCATGTTTATTGAGTACCATATGGCTGGTACCCTGGGGAAGGAGATTAAAACAACTGAAGGGGATTGAATATCCTGTGACGCATTTGAAAAAGGCTTAAGGGACTTGGTAACAAAAGTTTACGATTTATGTTACGTGTTTACTTGGGCACCAGTCGTGCATTTTTTTTTTAAGCTATAAGAAAAGAATGGCACTACAAATTTGATACAATTTCCTTTACTTCTCAGAGTCACTTCGACTCTGACTTTTTCTTTTCAATGACGGCATGATAATATATTTAATAACACCTACCATGTTTAATTTGTAATGATTTTATTATGTTAATTCTATGTTTTAGTTTTAAATTTAAGTTTTCAGATTTGTGAGACTCTGTGAATAATAAAATATGTCCACTAAAGTCTTCAGGGAATCATTAACGGGAAAGCACCAAAGAGTTACATAGAAGTTGTATTCTAAGTTATGTAATTTACACATCTTAATAAATTTCAAAATCCTTGGTCTGTAAAGGGAAACTGATTATTCTAAGGCCTTTGTGGCTGTGACAAATTGTATTGATGTATTTTGGATTACAGTGAGTTTTAGTGTATTCTGCATCATTCATTGCATCATTCCTTTTAATTGGTGACTAAGTAAACACAATAACTTACTTGATTTAGCCTGTTTTGTGCGGGAGGGTGGTAAATAAACTCACATTGAAATATTGATTTGGTTTCTCCAGGACACCTCAGTTATTGTTCTTGATCTCTCATGTATAAGTCATTGAGGACTTGTTTTTTAAAGATCTTTTTGTATTTGCCTTAAAGATTAATATCTAAAAGGATTTATAGTCAACTAACACATTAGAAATAGTTCTAAGCATCCGGATGAGTAATTAGGTTGACTATTAACATTCAGTGTACCTAAAACTGTCTTGTGATGAAAGGACCATTATCAAGAATTATCCAGAAGGAGGATGACATTTAAATGAAACAGACTTCAGAATTTTTTTAAGTCTTGACTATTCAGACACTGATCATTTATTTTAAATTATGATTTATCATGGTACTATGCATTTGCTTTTAAATTTGCTTGCTTTTCAGGAGTTGGCAGTTATTTAATTTATATCTGATAGAAAAGGTTAAAAGAAACTGTGGGTCATATAGCTCAACCTTTTCTCTAAAGCTTTAATTTCCTTTACAGTAGTCATTCTCTAGGCTTATATAAACATTTTCCTTATCAGGGACGCACTATATCCATAGGCTCCTCAGGTCAGTTCAGGACAAGTTTGGAAAAAGAAATCCTGTCTTACATGGTGCTGAAATTTGTCCCTGAGCTTCCAGCCCTTAAAACTAATTTTACTATTTGAAATTTTACAAGTCCACACCTTGTTCACATAACAATCATTTCAATTTTGTCAAGTGGTGAGGACTTTCCTAGTTTTTTTCTTCTTTAGGCTAATGTTCTCAGGGTTTTCAAATATTCCTGAGAATCTGGTTTTAAAGCATGTTACTCTCACAGTCTACCTTCTTCCCTCTCCTCTTTTATTTCCCTTTCTTTTGGTTTGCTCCTCTCTACACATGTTTCTCTCAATCTGCTTTAAGCTTTAGTGCAGGAAACTGGATACAGTGTTTCATACTATCTATATTTCACACCTAATTTTGGCTTTGGAGGTCATTTACATTTTGGGTGTCCTCACTCATCTTTACTCATTTTGAACCTGCTAAGTCAAAAAAGCCTAATGACATTTTTTCACAGATAGCATTGAAAAGCATTACCTCTTTGCTTAGATATTATTTATGCAGCTAGTGGAAAGATGTTCTTCTGCATGTATTCACTATCATTTGATGGCAAACAGTGGAAGGAAAAACATGTAAATTTTGCTTTAGTAAATTGGCACTGGGTTAAGGCATTTTGGTCAAAGATCTGGGGAGATTAAAATGAAGCTAATGGCCAAAGCTAAGTTTTTAGATAATTTATTAATTCACACACAATTATACTTTTTTATATCTTCAAACTGCCTAGGTCTTGGATGTTCTTGACATCTGTATTTCTACTTCCAGGAAGAGTTTGGTGTAAGAGCAAGAAAAGTCATGGGTCCCAGGTAATTGGGACCTTGAAGATCAGATTTCTATAGTTCTTTGGAACTGGAACTGAAATTCTATTTACATTTAGAGATCATTGCTCTTTTTGTTATCATTGAAGTCAGTGGTAGAAAGTGTACCTATTATTCCTATGGATTTCTGCCCGCGGCTATTTCCTCATATTTAGAGCTACACAAATAATTTTTCCTTAGTCTTTTTTTTTTTTGGAAAGATAATATGACATCAAGCATACCTACTCACTCCTTCCAGTCCTTTCAGCAGGACTGTTCAGACCACTGAACAAATTCCATACACAGTCATGTTTGTTTGGCATTTTTCATGCTGTTCTCTTTGTCTATAATAACCAATAAACTCTTGCATTCAGTATTCAAAATTCATCTCGGCCTTACCTTGATATTTTCAATTTTAGATGAACTGCTCTTTTATTCTTTCTCCAACTATCATTTATATATACATTTACGCCATCTACCTATATTTTAATATGTATTTTTCATCACATTTTTAATTTATGTGCTTTGTTTATATTTGTCTTCTGTACCAGACTTCAAGCTCCTTAAGAGCATAAGTCTATTTTATAGTCACGTATATAAGAATAGTGTAGAGTCAACAAATGTTTGTCAAAGTTGTAATGAATGTGTATATGTGTATATATGTAAAATGTGACATACAGACACATCATAGATAAAGATATAAAAGTTTTTTTTGTTTGAAAATTTATACACAAAAAGTGTGCAGGCTAGAAATTGACTTCCAATTATAGGTAACTTTAGTTCTCTTAAAAATGACTGAATTAATGTACCATTTTCACATTTATTAACTGTCATCTGAAATTTGTATTTATTATCATTGTCTTCCAGATGGTACTAGTCATCACAGTTTTTTTTTTAATGAAAAAATATTTTTATTTAGAGCTGACAGCAATTTGATTTCTTTGGAAACATTTACCATAATTGAGAATCAGTTGTTACTTACATCACAAATTTAATTATGCCATGAAAGTTACTAAAAGGATTGTGAAACTGAGAATGGGAATTGACATAATTATTTTTATTTGAACATGAACATGTATGTATGAACGAGATCAAAAAGCTGAGTCCTTTATTCTGACCTGAACAATTCTGAAACAATTGTAATGATCAGCAGGAGCAGGTGATGTGGAAAATCCTTCTCTAAGCCTTAGGTAGTCTCCTGTCTATCCTTTTTAATCTCTTGGTAAACTAGGTTTTCAGAAATTGGGAGGAAGCAGGATGGTTGTTAGTTAGGAATGGTACACCTGGTAAATGGTCATTCTAGGTGTTTCTTTTAGGGGTGCACGTTTATTCTGAATTTTCCATGTTGTCTTATTTCTATGTTTTTTATCTTACCTTCGCTATCAATCACTATACTCCATATAATCCTTCAAGCGGAGGACATAACATATACTTCATCTCTTTTAAATTTATAGCATTCTTCTTTAACAATGAAAAATGGATGAAAATAAAGATATCGATTTAAAAGAAAGTGGAGAATATGAAGATGACTTTGAGAAGGATTTGGAATGGTTAATTAATGAAAAAGAAAAAAGTGATGTCAGCATAATAGAGGTATATGTAAATTACCAACAGCATTCATATTAATCACATTAACAAAATGCTTTGTAATTCTTGAAGTTTCACATATATTATGTCATCTAAAGCTCACAAAATTCCTTTGATATACGCAGAACAAGTATCATTATACCCATCTTAGAGATGAGAAAATTGAGGCATAGAGTTTAAATGTTATATGCTAAGGCATAGGGCTTATTAATCATAACTTGCTAATTGAGGAATTATGAGAGCTAATTAGAGAATTAGCACTTTTATAAAGACAAAATTAAAATTATAATTTATATAAAATAAATAATATAATTTATTGCATTAACAAATACAGTTAGTTTCTATGTAATACAAACATGGGTAAAATCATAGGGTAATATGTTTAATATAAATGAAGTATAAAGCAAATCCTCAAGAAACTGTCTTTCAGCTGATATTTGAAATCTTAAGAGTGAACTAGCTCTTCATGGGAAAGAATATAGAGAAAAAGTAAAGGGTCAAAGACTGAGACACTGGAATACTTGTAGGAAAAAGCAGATTCATTAAACATGATCACATACTATTTATTAGACATACAGAAAAGAAAGAAGAAAATGAACCAGTTCCTAGGTCATGGAAGGTTCGTTTTCTCTTTACGTATACATACATATATACATATATGTAGTGTGTTTGTGCATTTTTTGTATATAATGTATACTTGTGTCTATATATGTGTGTGTATGCATATGTATGCATTTACACGTACAATTTTATATATTAATGGTGTCAGTACCTAGAGGAGTAATGAAGAAAGGGACTATGACTGGTATACGAGAAGTTAGCTTTAGAGGGACAGTGATCAGAATAGTTGCAGCACAAGTCAGATTTAAGAGGGTTAAAGAAAAGAGGAAATGAAGGCAACAGAGTTTACACTGCAAACTTCTCTTAATTATATCTTGCTTTCTTGTGCAATGGAGAAGACCAGTGGAATAAATGACATTTGAAAAAGGCAACAATCAAAAGTGAACATTTGTCTAAATGACTTTTATTTATTTTTTTAATTATTTTTAAAAGATTTATTTATTTTTATACAAGAGCTGGGGTACAGGCCAGAGGCGCGAGAGGGTAAGAGGATTCACCAGAGACAGAGTGGGGAGCAGAACAGGCAGACAATCAAAATACACTGCTGAGGGGAGCAGTGGGCGTGACAGGAGAGGTCTGCCACGCCATGTGGATATCTTCCTGGCTGGCCAGGAATTGAACCTGCGCTGCAGAGGCTCCGGAAAGCTTTATAGTGCGGTGCTTAACCTGGTGTGCCACCGCACCATGGGGAGGCTCCCTAAATGACTTTTAAATGAGAGCTTTATGCATCATTAGCCAAAAATCATCAAATGAGTAGAGGCAGTGTGGATATCGGAGTAGACACCCATAGTGGTAGGGAATGATTTCTAAAGCACAGGGAGACAGACAAATGATGATGATTCAGTGTTTTATTTCTTTATTCACTCAACAAATATTAGTGATCAGTTACCATGCATTAGAGGTGGTTCTAGAGATTCAGGATACAGCAGTGGTCCAAAGAAAGTGATCTCATGAATCTTACTCATTCCCATGGATGATTGTAATCACTTATTTTGAGGCTGGTAGAAAAACATGGATGACAGAGCTAGATACAGGGATGAGGATCAGGGGAAGGTTTTATTATAAAAAGTGGCCTCTTTTTTTTTTAACGTAGTGTATTTTAAAAAATAAAAGCTAATGGAGAATTCAGAAACACATACCGTAGGAATGAATTTGAGAATCAAATAAACCCAAAAAGAACAATTGCAATGCAGAGATCTTACTTATTTGGTGGTATTTTTAACAGAACAGGTTTGCTTCTTGGGCATCTAACAATATTGTACATATTGTTGGAAAGAGGAGGTTGTCAGAGGATGTGAATAAGAGAATTTTAAGTGGTTGAAGAAGCAGTAAGTAGTAACTCCCATAGAACTATTTCAGGAGGAAGAGAATTATTTGAGAAAGAGAAAGAAATCATTGTTGGAAGTAAAATGTTTGATATATGAGGATGTATGTGTGGATACATGCTGGGTAAGAAGTCCTTAGTTAGAAACAGTTGCGAAGTAGGATTTTGTGATAATCCTGATTTATGATTCATGTGGAATTTAAAAGTAAAGTTGGACCATGTTATATGATGGTGTTTAGCATAGGGTTTTGGAACTGCTGAGAATAGTTGAAGAAGGAAAATCTGATACAAAGATTTTACCTGGAATTTGGATATAGATCCAGCAAAAAATAGCAACAACAATGAAAAGACTGTAAGAATCTCAAAATGTTAAAGTTTTGATGAAAGACCTGTAATGATCTTGGGGGAAAAGATACTTTTTTGAGAATACAAATATTATAAGCAGAAAACATTTAAAAAATTCTTCTGAAAATGTAAAGAGAGGAACATTTTTAGAGAAGAATTTCAAAATAATATTATTATTTATAATTACCTTTTAATACATTTACATAAAAATTTAAATTATCGGTGTAGCACTTAGTAACATCATTATCACATGTATTTTCCTTGGCGTTGTCATAAATAGAGTTAGAATATTATGGGTAAAATAGGAACAGGAAAGGCGTACATTTTCTCATTCATAATTTACAAATCATTTTAGATTGTCTACATATAAGTGCACAAAGTCTCAATTTTTACTGAAATAGAGAACCTCATATCTTTTTTTTTTAAGATGGTTTGTGGGAATGAAGAAAATATTAACCACGAATCAAAAGAGAACAAACCAGAAACAGATCATACAGAACAGCTTTCCGATCCTGACAACTCTTTGACAGATGGGGTTTCACCAAGAAAAAATGACTTCATTTCTGTACCCAGTAGTCAACCTTTGGATCCCATATCAGATTCAGACAGTGAATACTCTTTCCAGGAGTCTAAACTGGAAATTCAGAAAGACCAGGAGGAGGATGAGGATGAAGAATTAAGAAGATATGTTATGGAGAAAATTATACAAGCCAACAAACTTCTACAGAGTGAAGAACCGGTGAATGATAAAAGAGAGCGGAAACTTAAGTTCAAGGACAAATTAGTTGATCTGGAAGTTCCTCCACTGGAAGAGACTGATACTTACAAAAATTATTTGGAAAATGAAAGTAATATATCTGGCAAACTGTCAGAGATATGTATTTCCAATGAATTCAGACAAGAAAATGTGCTTCTATCTCTTACAGATGGAAGTTGTGAAGAAAACAAGGATGGAAAAATACTAGTAGAGAGAGATGGAAAGTTTGAACTTTTGAACCTACAAGACATTGAGAGTCAAGGATCTTTGCCTCCCATTGATAATGCTAATATTACAGAAAATGAACCTCAGCAGGTGTCACCCAGACCTTCAAACTCATTTGTCAATGGTGTCAAGAAAGAAGAGCCTGTTGAGAAGATTCATGCTGTCACTCCCTCATCAACAGAAGAGCCACTGGCTCATGTCCCTCAGTCACCACCTAATCCCAGGATCCGTTCAGGTTCAGCTACCAATTCAGATCAAAGTAAGGGCAATGGGAAATCTACTCTTAGGACACAGTCTGCTTGTATATCTCCAGTGAAGTCAACATATTGTCTTTCCCCTCGACAGAAAGAACTTCAAAAAAGACTAGAACAAAAGAGAGAAAAACTAAAGAGAGAGGTGAGCATAAGGAGGCTTTATATTGAAAAGGAGTATGTCTTCATGTTTTATAAATACAGTAAATATTGAAATAGTTCTTCATAGTATTGGGTGCATCGGCTTGCTTTTGTTGTTGTTGTTAGATGAAGTAGGTGTCACAAATTCGTATTTAAGTAACAAATATCATGATCACTTTGGTCCTTTCTTGTAAGGATACCAAAGCATAGTAATGACTGACCATTGTTAGAACTTGAGGAGGCCTTAGTGATGACTTCATCTGATCCTTTCATTTTAAAGTGAAGCTCAGAGAAGTTAAGTGACCTCTAAAGTAATCTTAATGAGCTGGGTGATAATCAGATATCTGATGAAAAAATTAAGTCACAAATTTGTAGGGGTTTAGGACACAATACATTAAAAACTTGGGTTATAATTCCTTGACTTATATGTGAGTTATCTGTATGGAACTCTCTTTAGCAGAAAAAGGCGAAAAATGAAGTTAGTAAGAACATGTAACTTGGAACACACTCAGACAGGAATTTAAAAGAGTACAAACAAAAGTTTTGCTTACTTGGTCTCTAAAATCTGAGCTTTAGCAATCAGACTCAGGTTTACTTGGTGCGGGTATATAATGGTACTGAAAAGAATCTGTGAATTCTGAACTTCATGACAAAAAATTTTGTTGTAATGACTGAAATAGAGTTTGCTATATACACACACACTATGTGTGTTGGTGTGCTATATACACACTAAATGTGTTTGTGTAATATTTCTCTAAAAGTTATGTAAGAGGGTTTTTTTGAAATGTCTTTCCATAATGAACAAGCTAATAGTGATACTCTAATGGGCATATCTGGTATGTACTTTCATTTTCATTTTGTTCCTCTCTTCTGGATGTCACATGTTCTTTGTTGTGGTTACGCTTTCCTCATCTAAGGATCCTCATGGCTAAATTTCCCTTATTTATATACCCTCTCAGTGCATGGTCTTTGAGTGCTAAGGTTTTTTAATGGTTTTTACTTAGTCTCAGGGTAAGGCTTTTCTTTTCTTTTCTTTTTGCACTGCAAAATATTTGCTGGGATAGGTTCTGTCTCTCTATTCTAGTTTCATTTGTTCATCATTCTCTTTGGCAACTGGATTATCTGTACATTGGCTGAATATCTATCTTCTGTGTGATATATCTCAATGTTTCTCTGGGAAGATTAGCATCCTATCATACTGTCTGTACTCATATATATATAAGGCGTCCAAAAGGAACTTATAAATATATAATTTAATCTTTAATACATTCACATTTTATATAATGCAAGTATCTTTAGGGCTTAGAAAATAGTATATAGGTATTTTAAAAGATATTTTAGGCTATTAATTGGGTAGAAATTTTTCTTTCCTTCCTACATTTTATTTAATCAAAAGGAATTAGAGGGGTTTACTGTACTGTCAAAATGTAAGGACTCTGAATTCTTTGAAGAAATTTGAGTATGGATTAATCATTTAATTGATAAAAATTTAGTAGGTAATAGACTTAAGATCTCATTAATAATTTCATTTTACAAATGAAAATACTGAGTCAATTGGTTTGCTCAGTTGACATGGAATGATTGTTACCTACGTGTTCCAACGTGTAGCTTGGTGCTGTTTCTACTATGGTGTGCTCCTTTGCTCCCAGTAACTATCTTATAGCATCCTTGTAACTGGTTTAATTACCTTGTTTTTTATAATATTTGCTTAATTTTATAACATTAGTATAATTCAGATAAAAAGTTGATTTTGTTCATATAGTTAACTGTCTAAATATTTTTCTTATAGTAAAATGTTACCTTATGAATATAAACACTAGTTGAAAAATATTTTTAAACATCCCTAATGAAAAAATTCTAACACATATAAAGGTAAACCTATTACTCACATTCAAAAGTCATTAACATTTTGGCATATTTGCTTTATCTCCTCCCTTTCTTGGCTGAAACATTTTTTAAGTAAGTCTTAGGCAGCGCATCATCATTCACCTGTACACTTCAATATACGTTTTCTTTCGTAACAACAGCAATTCCCATCATAACTGAAACATTTAACTCTGTAAATGTGTTTAAGACATTTATAGTGCTTGATAGGTATCATATGTGCTTCTAGAGTTTGTATCATTTTTCTCTTTTGGTTAGCTACAATTTGAGGAATTTAATGCCAAATATAAACTAGGGGGTGCAGGAAAGAGCTGATGAAATACTGAACAGCATGTATGTATTGTACATCTGTGTAATTGTAGACTTTGTCTCTAAAGTGTCATTTATCTGAACAATGTTTTTTTTTTCTTTTTCCCTAAGCAAATTAGAATCTCTGTTTTTAAAGGAGGTCTAATTTTCAGAAGGAAAGTGTTAGGAACAGGGAATCCTTCAATCTAAAAGTATGTTTCTCTAGTCCCTTACCTTCTTATACACTTTTATTAATCTTTCATTAATGTCTTTTGATATTATTTCCACCAGGAAGAACAACGAAAAATAGAAGAAGAAAAAGAAAAGAAAAAAGAGAATGATATGGTTTTTAAAGCATGGTTGCAGAAGAAAAGAGAACAGGTAGTAGAAATGAGGAGAATTCAGCGAGCAAAGCAAATTGAAGACATGAACAATAGAGTAAGTTAAATATCTCTGTGAAAAATAATTTCATTCAGTTATGAAAGCTGAATTTATTTATAGAAGGGAGTCAATATATCAGACAAAGAGCCCTACAAAAAAAATAGAAAATGGAGTCCAGGAACTATCCTTGCAAAAGATACTACATACAGATGATTTCGATTACATTCTAAGAAGCCATATAAATAGAAAATAATTCCTGTTTTATTCAAACTTTTATAGCACAGAAAATGGTAAACTACAAATACATTTTTTCAAAGTTGTATAACTTTGATATTCAATTAGGTCAAAGTTAGTATACACAAATACAAAGACACACAAAGACAAACACAGACTTGCCTCAGTTGAGAACAGACATAGAGAAATGTTATACAAAAAGTAACAAAGACACCCAATTTGAAACATACAGACAACCCAAGGGAGTGAAAAATGGTCATAGCCCTACTGTTTAAGAAATATATAGGGGGCCTCCCCAGTGGCGCAGCGGTTGAGCTCCGGGGCAGCCTCTGCAGCACCAGTTCAATCCCCGGCTGCTCCCTGGCCATTGGAGGAGGGTCCCACATGGCGCACAGACCTCTCCTGCTGCCTGCTGCTCCCCTCAGCAGTGTACTTCGGTCCCTCTGCCTGCTCTGCTCCCGGCTCTGGCTCTGGCCCTTCCTGCACTTCTGAATGTACCCAGTGCTTGTATAAATAAATAGATAAATCTTAAAAAAAAAAAAAAGAAATATATAGGGCCTCCCCTGGTGGTGCAGAAGTTGAGTGCTAGGCTGCGAAGCTGCCTGCAGCCTCTGCAGTGCCAGTTGGATTCCAGCCATCGGTCCCACATGGTGCACAGACCTGTCCTGCTGCGCCTGCTGCTCCATTTTGTCGGTCTGCCTGTTCGGTTCCCCTGCTCTGGTGCTGGTGAATTCTCTCACCCTCCCGCATTTCTTACTGTACCCAGTGCTTGTATAAATAAATAAATAAATAAATCTTTAAAAAAAAACCATATATAAAGTGAAAATTGAAAATGCAATCCTAAGTTTTCTAGTCTAAAATTTCAGTAAACGCCACTTTTAACAGTGTTGTGCAAATCCTTCTAGGTCTTATTTATATTTACAGTCCCAAAATTTGTTATGTACATTATTTTTTCTCTTCATCATGGAATGTTTCTAGGTCATTCTATTTAGCTCTCTTTTCTAATAGCAGCATGATTTTCTTTTCAGAGATAACTTTAATGTATTAAAAAATTCCTCATTTGGGCCTCCCCTGGTGGCGCAGCGGTTGAGTGCTGGGATGCGAGGCTGCCCGCAGCCTCTGCAGAGCCGGTTCGTTCCCTGGCCGCCGGCGAGGATCCCACCAAAAAAAAAAAAAGCTCAGAGTTCAATAGTTTCTAAATCTATTTGTTAGGCAGCTAATAGTCAGTATCTTTGATGTTCCAAACTCATGTTTGGTCTTTTTAACTTCAATTTGGAATAAGGGGAGGCAAGAAACAAACAACACACACACAAAAACCCACCCCTATATTTGCATCAAGATTTAAAAATAAGACTTTTATTGATACATAATACCATAATAAAAAAAAAATCCTCATTTGTGGGTATTATGTTGGTTCTATTACTGTTCTATTATTTAGCAGTACTGTAGTGAACATGTTTATTTTGTAGAATATGATGTTCTGTAGAAGAGTTCCTTAGCAGTGGACTTTATGACTTACTGGATGTCCAGAATGAAATTTTTGATTAAATAGTAAAATAGCTTCCCAATAGGTTATGTCAATTTATAATCCCCCCAACAGTGAATGCTTACCACACCCTAACTAATATTATGTATGGGTTATCTTCTTGATTTTTCAAATTAATATGAATAGTATATATGAGTGTAAATGAACATGTGTGCAGTCTGTGAATTATCTTTTTATACTTTTTTCTGTTTTATTTTTCTTAATGCATTTTATATTAGAGATTTTGATCCTTGTCTGTTGTTACTTGTTGTAAATGTTTTCCTAAACTGGCAATATGTTACTTTTTACATTGCTTATTATGTTACTTATAGAAATTTTTAGTTTTTAAAATCTTGGGATAGGTAGTGCCTTTGCTGGCAAGACACAAAACACATAAACTAAAGGGGAAAATGTTGAGAAATTTGACTGCAACTGTATTGTAAAATAGTAATAGACTATATTCAAGTAGGGTTTATTTAAAAAGGGACTTATGAATCAATAAGACCTATTCATGAAGTTCATGATCACGTCAATAGCAGATAATGAGAGAACACAGTTATCTTGAAAAATACAGAAAAGGTATTTGTTAATATTTACTATAATTTATTTTCAAAATTCCTAATATATGAGTTACAGTACAGATATTATCTTAGAAAATACTATAGGCAGACCTATTAAAGTTAGAAACAGGTAAGACTTCCCTCTATATTAAATAACTTAAGTCTGGGAATTCTATCCAGTTTATGAAGAGAAAAAGATCTAAGTATTAATTAAACAACTTTTTCCTTTATAAATAGTCTCCTTGCATTTCAGCAATAACCTCATAGAAAAATACAAAAGGAGAAGAGATATAGGAATATATAAAATACCTTAGGAATATATAAAATACATTAGGAATGTATAAAACTTTTAGAGAGAATGGAGTACGGCTTTGCAAGGAACCAAAAAAGATGACTTTGGTAAATGTAAAATATAGTAGTCCTGGATGGGTGAGCTATATATGAATTATTTGGTAGGTCAAAACAAATGTAATATTCCTGCATGGGTGTACTAAATATTATAAAGATATGGGTTTCTCCAAATTATATTTGGTGTAATTTCCATTAAAGGCTGATTAAGGTTTTTAAAATTTTAAACTGTACTCCATGATGCTCCTTCAGTAATTGCTACCAAGACTTCGACTTCACTCATACTATCTATCCCCAACTTTTCTTCAACTGTTGTTTGTGCAGTTGTGCAAAACTGTTTTGTCAGAACACTCCACTTTGAAGTTTGCAGATCACTGCATGCGGACCTCCTTCACTTGCTACTTTAGTAAGAATTTTGAAAGAAGTCAGGTAGTTGTGAGTTCAATGTTGAATTTTCTATCAAGAGTAATCAATGTTGCTGAGTCAAAGGTGATGTGTTTGAGTTGGATACTCGAAGTGCAGATGAGGTTGGCATTATGAAAACTTGATAAGTCAGCCATGTATTCTCCTAGGATCATAAATGTGGGGTCTAAAAATAGTAGGTTTGACTTACTTAAATTAAGCAAAATTTGTTCTTGCAATCAGCAGGAGAACAGAGATCCACAACTAGCTTTTCGATTATGGCTTAAAAAGAAACATGAAGAACACTTAAAAGAAAGAAAGACAGAGGAGCTACGAAAGCAAGAAGAATGCTTATTTTTCCTTAAAGAAACAGAGGGCCGTGAAAGAGCCTTTAAGCAGTAAGTCAAAGGCAGGGCATTTCCCTTCCTTCCTCAGTGTCATTGTGGAAAGTTATATAGTCAATAAAACTTAAAAGAAAATAACCCAAAATATTTTCTCTCACATTACATACCTATTTAAATACCTATGTATTTCAAATACATAGTATTTTGCATAGTATCTGTACTATACTGTCTTCAAGATGTTTTTCAACCCTAAACTTGTTTCCCATGAAATCAGCATGATAATCCTCTAGTCTACCATATATTTATTTGTTAGTTGATTTGTTCATTTCTTAGAGAAATGGGTCAAAGTTTGATTACAATTTTTCCTCAGAGTCCTCAAAAAACTGAATAAAGTGTTGCATTTACCAAGAAATATTTTTTCTATAAAGGCTGTGGAAGATCTGTATAGACTAAGTAAAAATATTTGGAAACATTTTGTCCTACTTAAGTAAAATTTAACTCAAACTCGATCTCTTTTCAGTTATCTGGGTAAGACTCTGTATTACACTTCACTAATTCTTAGGCAGTGTACCTGACTTCATAATTTTGTCAGCAAGGCTTGGGAGAGCGAGGGAGTGAATATTGAGTCCAGCTGTTGGAAGTTCATTGTCTTTTTTGCTGTTTTTTTTCCCTTTGAATCTTTATTCCTTTCTTTCCTTTTAAAATAACCCTTTTATAATAACATAAGCAGTAAAGGTGCAATGTGGAAACTGAGAGGCGAAGTCTTATTTATTACCTAGAAATCACTACTGTTATTACCTTAGTGCATGTATTCTGGATGTTTCTCTGTACATTTATTTACAATTTTAAAGTGTAAATTGAGATAATATTGCTTATATTGTTCTGTAATCTGCTTATTTTCATAGTGATCCCATCTAATATCTACCCCATAAGCATTTTTGCCCTGGTATGACTATAATTTGTTCAAACTGGCATCCAATGCTGGACCACACAACATTGGGTTTCTTGTCTTTCTTATTGTAATACAATTTAATTATTTATGATAAGAATTATATAGACATATACCACATACATATGTATATACCTGATGTGCATGTATAGTAGTTTTTTGAGCAAGTAAAAAGCAAACTTTATAGACTTAAATTTGTTAGAATATGGACTCTTCACCTTATGTTCTTTATTTTTCCATCTTAACTATTTTATGTACTGAAAAGCAAGAGCTCTATAATGACCAAGAAGAGCAAGGTAACATTTCTG